>NC_134570.1:21500000-22100000 GCF_050947875.1 Dermacentor variabilis | reverse complement strand
GGCATGTTCGTAAGAAAAAAAAAAAAACCAATCCTGATGTTGGACATATCGTTATCCTAAGGCGGGCACCCAATGGTGAAGAGCGCTTACGAACGAAAAGCTTTGTGCATTCTGCCCCAGAAGCAGTCCTTGTCATCCTAATTACCATTTTCTTTTAGCGCAGATGCGCGACACCTTGGTTATAGTCGTTGTAATTTTCGTCTACGAATAATTAATTTCCCAAAAGAGTAGAAATGGTCATTGGCTTTGTAACGTGTCGCTTCTAATATACGTCAGAACAGCTGTGTCAGGATAAATTAGTTAGCTTGATTAAACAAATTCCGCATAAACGTCGTAACTGTCATCAAGACACCGTCCAGAAAGTATATATAGCACACGATCAAAACTGATGGTTTTGATGCATTAATTCGTTCGTAAGCAAGAAGGGTTCGTAAGAGCGCAAGCAGGCTGGTCATTCGTGGTAGTGAACGAATGACGTTGAATATTGAGAGTCAGAAGACAAAGAGAACACAATAGACGTAGGGAACATGACTTATCTCGTATATTCCACGTTTTCTTTTGTGTCATTGTGTCCAGCGATAAAGATTATGCGTATGATCAACCAACTCACAGCACAGTCGTGATGGATGTCAGGCGGCAGCATGCAAAGCCGTCTTTACAAGCTAATGAACTCTGTAACGTTGACTCTCGACTCCGTTGTATAGCTACATTGATACTACTACTACTACTACTACTACTACTACTACTTATTATTATTATTATTATTATTATTATTATTATTATTATTATTATTATTATTATTATTATTATTATTATTATTAGTAGTAGTAGTAGTAGTAGTAGTAGTAGTAGTAGCTTGGCTAGTACTTTCGACTTCTGAGCAAACAAATATGCGTATATTTCTTTCTACCCCCGTGCACGTTGTTTCCTGCGCTAGAATGTTAGAAGGAAGGGCGTAAATCCCGCAACTACAGAATCAATGAGAAACAAAGAAATGTAAAAACACACAAGCAAGCAAAAACAAATGCAGCAATCTCTGCAACGCATTAGATAACAGTCGAACAGAGCCAAAGAAGAAGAGTAACGGCGCTCGGCTCAGTCATCGCAGTGTGACGTGGAGTTCCCGCCCCGGCGCGAGCAACAGGCTGCCGGAGTACGGAGAGGGTCGCCGGCCGGCGATGTTCGCGCGCCTGTCTCGAGCTCGAAGCGTGCGCCGCTCGGGCCTTTGCCGCCGCCGGTGCCAGTGGCAGCGGAAGGGTTGATTGGCGGCGGTGCGCTGCTGCTGCCGAACGAGACGAGCCGTTGCCCCGGCGACGGGGCGCGCGCGTGCCGGCACGTGGAGAACCGCCGATCGGGCCGACCGCTGATATCGCGCGGCCATTGGAAATCGATTGCCCCTCCGGAAGGCTTCGATCAGCGCGCGACGGCGCCATCTTCCTTCGCGCCCCGTCACCGCCGGGTCGGGTGGGGGTGACTGCGTGGAGTGACGCGACGCGTGTCATCCTGCCGCCTCTTCGTTGGCGGTGATCGAGACTCGGCGCGGCTGGGACAGGAAGAGGAGGAGGAGGATATGGTGACGGGGTGGCTGCGGTGGGCGATCGTGACTGGCGACTTGCGACTGAATCGGGCACTATCGAATGGGAACAATGTACAACATCGAATGTCTACAACTAGATGACTCCTGCTCGACATTTGACGCGGCGATATGGGCATGCCGAAAAGTGATGCAGTTGGCAGTTTACATCGATGTTTCGATCATTGAAGTTGTCAACTTTTCTCGCGCTGGAAGGCTACTGTGCGTTTTTGTTGGCAGGTTCGATTCAATATGTAAAAAGGTTTTTGCGACACGGCTCACAGCAAGGTCGGTGGGTGAAATATATATATATATATATATATATATATATATATATATATATATATATATATATATATATATATATATATATATATATATATATATATATATATATATATATTTCACCCACCGACCTTGCTGTGAGCCGTGTCGCAAAAACCTTTTTACATATTGAATCGAACCTGCCAACAAAAACGCACAGTTAACCATTATTTATAACCATTATAACCATTATTTCTTGCCCTTCGTCGTCGTATCGCACGAAGCCGCGCTCCTACTATTGCCAGGATTGGCCGCTCGATGGGACGGATGATACGAAATGAATATTAATGGCAAACAATTAAAAATAAATTAAGTTGGGGAGCTTAACGCCCTGAGAAAGAGGAAAGTGAAAGAGACTAGGCAGGCATGTTAACCAGAATAGTGTCTGGTTGGCTACCCTTGTGCTTCTTGAGGACGAAGCGCTTGCGCGAACATCTGTGACTATTAATGCAATTTCTATAAGACCACACGCGTCAGCGAATTCACCGCTAATTTCCTTCTTTCCTTCCCTCCTCTCATCTTTGTTTCCCCTTTCCCATTCCCCCGGTATAGGGTAGCCAACCGGACGTTATTCTGGTTAACCTCTCTGCCTCTGCTTTTCTCTTTCCCTCCTCCTCCCCCTACGCTTGGGGAAAGAAAAACGGGAATAGAAACAAGTGAGGGAAGTGGGCTAGACCACCGACATTGGGGGCTCTTTACTGAGCCCCCAATGCATGGTGCAAGAGCGTTTTTGCATTCCGCCCTTGTCGAAATGCGGCTGTCGTGGTTGGAATCGAACCCGCCACCTCATACTCAGCAGCACAACGCCATAGCCACGTAGCTACCGCGGCAGGTGGTGGAAGAGAATACTTACAAACTAAGACATCTGAGTTGCATATGATTTCATGGGACACTTAAGTAATGCGTGTGTAAACGCGACTCAGTGGAAATCTGCGCTTTAGCGTGGCTGGTTTCCTCCAATGCGTACCTGCTGCACTTGCGCTTGTCGAGGAAAATTCGAAGCATCGACAGCTCGCCGCGCGAGTTCGCGACGGCGTGTTCCTTCCCGTGAGCGTATATATAGTGCAGGCGACGCATGGTTGTGCACAGCTAAACGTGGCCACGCCAACTCTTCCGCACCCAGGGGGGGGAGGGGGGGGTTGCTGGCTGCGGTTCAATCGCCCCCCAGAGGAGCCGGTGTCCGGCCCCATGCACGACGCATCGCCTGCGGTGGCCTCTGGAAACCATCTGCGCGCGGCGTCGAAATTGCCGGATAAATATTAAGCGGCGAGCCAGTCGATGAGAAGTGCGTGCGCTGTATTGTAGCGCGGCGCCATGTTTTATGCAGCTCGTGATTGGTTCTGTCGCCCAGCGACTGCGGGAGCGAAGGTGCTTGGCATACCAGCTTCTTCTGCGAATCTCTCTCCTTTCTTTCTTCTCTCTTTCGTTCGCGTGTTCTTTTTATTTTTTTCGGCGCACAGGTAATACATCCATAGGTTTCGTCGTTGTTCCCCTTCCGCAATACCTGCGCAGGACCGGCCTATGAATGTGGCTTCCATTTTTAAAGCGACGCCAACCGATGTCGTTGCCAAGAAAGGCCAGCGTATCTCGAATGCGCGTCTCTTGAAAGGTCAACGGTTCGTTGATTTCAAAAATAGCCAGCGACGTGAGTGGTGCCCCACTTGGCGTCTGCGCTCGCGACACTACGAACGGCGAGAACTTGTGAACAGGCGAACAGGCGGTGTAAACTTCGATAACCACTTGTACATAATATCATAAAACTTTTGCTGACACTTCAGCTGCCACCTCGCTACGTCGATCGTTAAAGAACCTAAGGTGGCCTAAATAAAACTGCAGTCTCGACTACGGCGTCTCTCATAAACAGATTGTGGCGTTGGGACCCAAAATTTAATGAAAGAAAATATGTTATCACGTTAGATGGAATTGTAAAACCAAGCAATCGCAAAAGTGCCCTTAGGTAAGAGAAACTTGTGAAAACGGGCGCGGGGGCTGAATTCGCAAAGCCTTCGGGTCGCATGAACCGTTTCTCAGTGGCCGACTGCCTTCGCTAGTGATTTGTTCGCTATCGCAATAGACCGGTGCCTTTCGAACCTCTCTAGCGCAGGAACTGCGATGTCAACAAGAGGTGGAATCCAGAAAAATTTCGAGATACAATCTCGGTTCACGTCGTCTTCTTGCTTTTTTCGCCGCCATTGGAAAGTGGCGGCACTCGAGGCTGGGAACCCAACTCACAAACAGCTCCACGGCTTCGATGAGCCACCGGGCTGGGTTTTCACAGGTTCTGTGACAGCGTAACGCGAAATCGATGAGCAATCTTCGTTTCGGCATGAGAATGATGAGTCACCCGTCGATGCCGCTTGGATTCACGTTTTTAAACCTCAGCATTATTTTTCCCGCTTCCCCGAGGTGTGCCGTTCGTCACCGTTTCCGCGCAGGATATATTTGTGAATACATATAGACAACTTTGTGATGTCCACTCGGTATGTGTTGGCTGCCATCCTGCAGAGAGAGAAAAAGGTCGTATAGAAAGGCAGGGAGGTTAACCAGAGGTAGTTCCAGTTGGCTGTCCTGCACGGGGGGAAGGAGTAGGGAGATAATTGTCTTGCAGAGTAGACAACTATGCGCCCATTCCTCGCCCATCTCTCAAAACGGGTACGTGCCAGTGTAACATTAGCGGTTTAAAAGCCTTAAATTTATTTAGATATATGTCGAATTCACCGATGCTGCCACCCACCCTTAGGCTTTCATTCTCTTCATCTCATCGCAAGCGCGCTGAATGATTGACGGGTGGGCCTAGCGCGAAAGGTGGGGAATATCTCCATGTGCGCAGTTTACGACGCTTCAACTCCTTGACAAAGACGCAATAATGCCGTAGATTAAGAGCGCCTATATTGCATTACACAGAAGTCACGTATACGCATCCTACACGCGCAAAGAGGAACACTAACTCAGATTACACTGGTGAAGTGTACTGCTGCAAAATTATACTTTCGTAAATTTCGTGGCAGAAGTTTGATTACTAGAAGAGGAAATGAAGGACAAGCTTCCATTTCTTCAATCTCGTGCCGAAGCTCCAGCGCCGGCATACGTCAGAATGACGTCATGGATTTTAAGGTGTTTTCACCTATTGGCCCCGTTGCGGTGCAAAAAAAAAAAAAAAAGCCCTCTATGACTTCTTTCTTTGGCTCTTTTTAAATGCAGTTTCATTCATTTTTACCGATTAAGAATTGGCCAGGCGCCATAGCAGATACTTTGACGTCACGACGGCGTGCCGGTGCAGGAACTTCGAGGCGGCGTCGCCACTCGTCTTTATATTTGGCGACGACTTTACTAGCCTACCGAGCCCATATTAAAGGGTGGTCTTTTTGGTACTTTGAAAAAAGCATAATTTGCTAACACAGCTCAAATTATTATTATTTTCTTTGTAGCGTCGTGTGTGTAATAGTGTGCCAAGGAAGGCAAACGAGAGAAAAGTCGGATATTTTAGTTTCTTCAAAGTCACGTGAGCAATTTTGCACCTGCTGTGCACTCGTTCTTTTCCTTGACGGCGCAGTCGAAAGAAAATCATGTTTATGGCCTGAATCGCTGCACTTCGCAGCACGCAGCTGCGTTAACCTGAATAGTGCGAGTTTTAGGGATAAATTCGCTTTTTCCGGCGGCGCTGTCCTCGCCTGAATATGGACGTGGACATGAATGTGGTGAGAGCCACACTCCTCAGCATCTCAGGGGGGGTGCTGGCCACGTCTTTTCGTCCATCTTTACAAAAGACAGGCCGAGCGAGATCGCCCTGGCGATATTCGCATGACACTAAATTTATGGGCAGTAGGCAGTGACGTCACATATAGATCGCGACAGCGCGCTATATGCCGCGGGTACCACCGGATTAACAGTGGAAGAAGCGGAACAACATTTCATGGCGATACCTCTAAATTTGCGTTCACAAGTATTGTACCAAGTACATGGAAAGGAGGAACTTTTGGTTAGCAACGCGATCCACAAGGCGAAACAGTGCACTCGCTACATACGGGCGACTTCCAGAGTGCCAACCGATATTTGCGATGCACCTGCGAAATTTTCTGTGGGTCTAAGGCAGCCTTTAGCACTTTGTGAAGGTGAAGTTTTGGTTGCTGGCCAAGTCAAAGACGAAGAAAGTAGAGACGTTTCGGAGCCCGTGTTGTTTCTTCAACCTTGAATCCGCGGGAAGGGATGGATTTATATAGTGAGAGATACGAGATTTATAAGCTTCATCCTCTTTGACTCCCCCCCCCCCCCCCCGCTCCCTCAGTTTACGTTAGAGATTTTGAAGGGAGACATCTGTGCCTCCATTGCTTTTCACATGCAGTGTGCGGTTCGAAGAGGAACTTTTACACATTTCGAGCGGGGCATGTGCAGCGAATCCGCCCGCTATTCGAGGTCGCGTTTGTAGAAATCTGCAAGAAAGAATATTTGAAGAACATTGCGGCGCAAGAGGACATACACATGGCCTGGCAAAATTAGCAGGCCTTTATAATTAGCGGAATTCTTCGCTGGCATTTAGTATTAGGTGAACAGACATGACAGAGGTAACGCAGAAATTCGGGGAACAAAAAATAAGAGAATGAGAAACGATAGAACAGAATGCTTCACGACTTCTGTGTTCCGAATTGTGTTACACTCACGCGTAGTATGTCACATGTATTGTCACCCGCAGGCGCTCACTCACAAGTGGCACGCACGTTCAATTACGCTAGAAGGTATACTTTGCCTTTTTATACGCATCGGGAATGAAAGCCTGCGCGTAAATTATATACCGACTTGCACGTAAAAGACACCGAATGTAAACGCAGTGAACGGAGAGGCAACAGCGCCACTACAGAATATCGTACCTCTTACAAGCACTATACTAGCTAAGGGCCCTCGGTAAATCGCCCGTGTGGCTTCGAACTCTCTCTATTCGCCATTGTAATGGGGATAAGCGGTGCCTTTCACCGTCCGCACGGCGAAACAGAAACCGTGCTGACCCAACATATCGGCTTAAAGGTCGCCTATATACTTGAAAAGGGGTAAACAGAGGGGCTTTCGGGGACATTGGAGGCTGCGCACGCAGCGGCCGCGACAGCCGTCGACGCAGTCGCGACGCCCAAACCGCAAAGCACTCCGACGCCGGCCAGTGCAGCAGCGCGGCGCCGACCGCGCGACGGCGGTCGCATGTGGTCAGAGCGCGCGGCCGCGCGAGCGATCATCGCGCGCTGGGACCTGGCCCGGGCGCCGCCGGCGTAATTAATAGGCGGCCCGTGCGGCTCCTAATTAGCCGATCGAGTAACCAGCCGCGTCGCCGCAGCTTTCTGCTGTGGCGGATCCGCGAGCGCTGGGGCGTTTCTGGTGAATTTCCGCGGCCATCGCCTCGGCGCCTTTATGCTTCTTTCATTTCCTTTCTCCCTTTTCCACGCACTCGGGCGAGGCTGGGCCGAAAGAAGGGCACCCATCGGGGGGCGTCAGTCGATCGGAATTTATCAGCACCGATGGCGGCATCGTTAGGACGTCAGCCGGATTTCGACTGCCGCCGTTCTGTACGCCCGCTCTCGCCCCCTTGACTCTGCAGCCGTTCGCGGCTGACCGGCCGCCATCAGTCCGCGGGCCCTCGAAATGACTCACGCGGGCGCGGTTTGCAGCCGATTTTGTTTCTCCCTTTCGCTGTTCATCTATCTCACAATGTCGGATACGCTCTGCTGGTTCGTCCAGAAAGGTGCATTTGTTTCGGATGGTGCAAGGATTTTACGAACACTAAAGCTTATTTGAGAGGTCGGTGCTAAAACCATCTATATAAAAATTTGCACTTGATTACTGTTGATCTCCGTGCAATACCCGCGGGTAAGGCGATGCCTCTGAAATCCGCAGGGAAAATAGAGAAACAATCAAACGAGTAAGTCGGAATCTGTGGGAGACAGAAAGGCTGTTTGGCTTTCGCGCAAACCTTGGAAAATCTATAAACGTAGAAAGTATGTTAAGTGAATCGAAATTCAGAGTGAAAGGGTATTTGCAGCATGGCAGTTTTGCTTCAGTTAGGTGAAGCTGGCCTTCTGTGGCATCCGGGGCCGATATAATGTTAGTATTTCTTTCGCTCGTTTCTGTTCATGTATTATCGTCCACTGTTCACGATCGGCCGATCACACTGATAACATGGAAGGGACGCCACTTGGACCGCTGACGAAGCGCGAGAAGGATTCATCCTCCGAACAGCGCGAAAAGACGGGACGTGTAGAGGGACAAGAAAAGGAAGAGCTGTCTTGTGATCGTGGAGGCGGTGGATTGTCACAACAGGCGGGGTTAGCCTAATTGCTGCGCCCGAGCGTTTCTTACAATATTACATCTTTACGTCCTGCCCATACACCAACGTGCGACAGTTGTGGATCTTAGGAAACTATTCAACACCTGTCGTGCGCTTGCTACGCTAAACCGGCTGGACTCTAGAACATTTTCTGAAGCGAAAATCTTGGACGCCAACTACATGCGCCGCTGCCGCAGGAAGCTAACCATGTGCTACTGCAAAATTTGAAGAACGCCGACCAAAGTGGCCTATTATAGTCCTGCTGTGCGTCCTAGTGTGCGCGCCATGATTCACTATCTGCCTCTTTATATTCCCCATTTCATGTTTACCCCAGAGCAGGGTGACAAACCGGACCATCGTCTGGTAGGATTCCCTGCCTTATCTCTCCTTGCTCTCTCTCTCTCTCTCTCTCTCTCTCTGAGGATTAACCAGCACTGACATCCCCAACCTTCAATACTACTGAGAAAAGAAGTAGCCATTTGGACAGAACCGTTACATTATACCTGCCAGGAACTTGTGCTAGTCATCGCATGCATACATTCCTCCGTTCCGCGGCTTCTGGTTTTACAAGCTACCCTAAATGACGACAATGAAAGCCGCACACATCCAAACGTACACAAAGCACACAAGCGCGGCCCCTCAAGCAGTTTCAAGGTCACAAATGATATTCCCTTTCCCTGGTGGAATAGAGAGCTCTTTAGCCGGATGCTACATACTTAGAGAAGGGCCCCTAATGGACTCCGAATGTCTCACAGGCCACGGCGCGAGTCACGATGTCTGCAGGTTGAGAACGCTATGAACCTCGTGGTTTAAAGGAACCCACTAGTGCAAGCTAGTATAACGTGGTACAAGGCCCTGCTGAATGACACGCATGTGGCAGGCAAAGTTAGGATGGTAGAATCGAGGGCGTTAACTGCTCGAATGAAGAAAAAAAAACATTGTGCAAGACACAAGAATAATACCTCGTGCAAGACACAAGAATAATGCCTACGGTGTTCATTCGACACAAATCTGACGACCGGACAACGGAGGTCTTATAACGGTATCTTGCTCCATGTGTTTTTCTTCCTTCTTTTTTATAATAACAGCCTGGCTAACATCAACTAGGACACCCTATATAAGGCCATGTTATAGTTGGAATCGGGGCGTTCGCTATCGCGCCAAAACTGGATAAACGCGACAATGCCGGGGCGTTTCCCAGTCGCCGCTCAGCTGATTATCAACAATGCCGGAAACGCACATTGCCGCGCAGCACATCTCGCGCGCACTTGAAAGCGCCACAGAGGAGGCGTCGATTTCAATACAATGGCCCTTCCTCGAACGTTGCGTGCTTCTTTGTATTCACACAGACCGGCCGGGCGCAGCACTCATCGAACGGCGCGGCGAATTCTGCTCGCCTTCGACTGCCCGGCACGCAACAGTCATGTATGAACGAACCAATCTTCGCGAACGATCTCTCTCTCTCTCTCGAGAACACTCGATGTCGCTGCGAAATCGATGAATACATCTCGTGTCACGCTAATGAACGATTAGCGACAAGTACGCGCTTACCCTGAACTGCCGCTTTTTCTGACCCACAGAGGTGTCTCCTATTGCACGCAGTTGGCAGCCGATGTGAGCGAAAACATGGCGAGCACTTCGGCCGATGTTTCGCTCCACGGCTGCCGCGTGCTCTTCGCTGGGGAAAAATCGATTCGGTACGGTGTGCACTCCGCTGTACGAGTCATCGCCACTGCCAAACGAAGCAGTTGTAGCCCTTCCTAAAGTGAAAGGAATCACGACACATTAACGGCGGCACATTTTTCACTGTGAGCTTCTGTCGCAGGCTTGGGTGTGTTTCCCATAAGACCGTGTGCAGACCAGTAAGTTTCAAACTTAGCTCTCAAACTATTCACGAAAGATTTTAACGCCGTCCCATGTATGCTGCGCACTTTAGCGAGAAGTGGTTCTTCCAATACCATGCTGGCAACAAACGCGTGGCTCTCAGAAAAAGAAAGAAGGAGGAGAGAGAGAGAAAGAGATACAGATGGCGAAGAAAATGAATGTGGCTAATGGCTTGGGGGCCGGCAGAGCACCTGCTTCGAACTCAAGGGGCCCAAGTTTTGATTCTCAAGCTTTACTTTTGTTATTCGGGAGGATTTGCCGCAAGGCGTAACGATTAAAAGAAAGTTAAATAAAGACTTCCAGTTCTGCTTCTCAGGCTTGACCAATAAAACAGAGAGGAAGAGACAGATGAGACAGATGTATTGATTTAATTCTTAGTGCTTATACGGCGTCCGCTATTGACTGGATTCATGCGTGGACAGAGGTGTTGGGGAGCTGGGATTGTAGGTATAACGGCTACTTTATGCACGTGACGTCCTGGAGGCTTGCCTAGTCGGTGCAGGCAAGAATGGTGTCCAGGATAATCTGATTCTCGTCTAGCGGTCGCTTGAGTTGGCACCACTGGTCGAGGCTGTTGCTCCGGCTCGAGGTGGCATTTGGGCCAGGAATCCACCAAGGCCATTGACAAGTACGTCTGGTGGTAGAAATGAAGGGAACATTGAAAACTACAGGGTCGCTTAAGACCTCTCTTAAAAGGTACACGGCGAAAGCCATTTCAGACATTACTAGTCGTTGGTTCAGCTCAGCTCAATTTGTTACTTTAAAGGTACCCCGCAGGGGCATTACATAAGGGGTGGGTTTTTTATAAAATAGCAAGGACATCGTGGGAAATAATCATTTAACAACATGGTCGGTTACAAGTTCTCTGAACGAAGATGGACAAGTGGTAGTAGCGATGTTGTCGGGATGGCTGTTCCAGTCTGTGGCAGTACTGTTGCGTACTCCAGGGTAGCGTACCGTACTGCTGCCGAGAAGTAGCGGCGCCTGCCTATCGAAGCTCGACCGACATTACTTATTGGGTAGCGTGGCGTTGTCGGCGGGCTGCAGGCATCCGGTAGACCATGGCGACCGAGCAAGGGTGAGACGGTTTGCTAGTGCGAAACTTGCACGGTTTATTCAAACGTAGTTGAAAGAAAATAAGAAAAGCATGAAGTATGAAGTATCTCAAAAGTACATTTCGGAGCCCCTTAAATAGGCTCTCTACAAGTGTGGGCGGGATCTTGCTTCCGTCGATGACACGTGACAGGCACAGAGAGAGGGCCCCTCCTCCTGCATTACCGAGCACGGGAAGGAGAAGTCGATCCTCTTTTTGACGAATCCGAGAGAAGGTCGGGTGAATGACCTGTCGCCCGTGGGCTCCGGCCAAGTAGAAGGTAGGGGGAACGACCTGTCACCCGTGGGCTCCGGCCTAGTAGAAGGTAGGGTGAATGACCTGTCGCCCGTGGGCTCCGACCAAGTAGAGGGTAGGGTGAATGACCTGTCGCCCGTGGGCTCCGACCAAGTAGAGGGTAGGGGGATGACGTATCGCCCGTGGTGTCCGACGCCAACCCTAACAGTACGGAAGAAAAAGGAGGCAGTGAAGGTGGTTCTAGTCATTTGTAATGAATTGTAGTCGTTACAAGTTGTCGTTAGACATAATTGGTCATTTAGTAGTCATTACTTGTCATTGCAAGTCACTTCAGTCATTATTAGTCATTACTGCTCCCTACTAACCATTTTTAGTGATTTGTAATCAATTGTGGTCATTACAAGCCGTATTTAGACATATAGGCCATATCATAGTCATCAGTAGTCATTACAAGTCATTTCAATCATTGTTAGTCGTTACTGGTCATTACTAAGCATCTTTAGTCATTCCTAATTAATTGTAGTCGTTACAGTACGTTGTTAGACATATTGGTCATTTCGTAGTCATTAGTAGTCATCACAAGTCATTTCAGGCACTATTAGTCGTTACTAGTCATTGCTAAGCATTTGTAGCCATTTCTAATCAATTGTAGTTGTTACAAATGTCGCTAGACATATTTTTCATTTCATAGTCATTATTAGTCATTACAAGTCATCTCAATCATTATTAGTCATTACTGTTCATTTGTAAGCATTTTTAGTCATTTGTAATCAATTGTGGTCATTACAAGCGTCGTTAGACATATTGGTCATTTCGCAGTCATTAGTAGTCTTTAGAAGACATTAGTAGTCATTTTAGTCATTCAGTTTCAGTTTCAGTTTATTATTCGTATATAACAATTGGTTACAAGAAATGGTATGGAGACAAGGGTCCCAAAGTCAGAGTCTGCATCGGTACCCTTGGATTAGAAGCTAAATAAATAATTAAAGCGGAATACAGAGCAGAGAAACAAAATATAAACAAGAAACTGAGTAATGACACATAAAAAACAAAAGGAAGAGGAAAGATTCACAATCATTGCTAATTACCCAGCTACTAATTAGCAAAATAACATTATAGGAAATTAATTAGACAGCAATAAGTACTTGAGTTCGTATTTAAAAGAGTACAAGGTAGATGACCACTTAATGGAATATGGTAGATTGATCCAAAGGTTAAGAGCGCGAAAAGAGGAAGCCATCTTTCCGTAATTATTGTGACATAAAGGCAACAGGAAATTTGCTTGTGCTGCAAACCTTGTGTTATTAGGATTAAAAAAGAGAGCAGAACTAACGAAGTTGTAAGAAACTTGTTGAGTTAGTAAATTGAAAATAATATCGCTAAATGATAGTTAAGCAAATCAGTAACTTGAAGAATGCGGTTTGTACGTAGTTGGGAAGAGGCATTAGAGAAAAAATTGCTTCGCGTTATAATGCGGATAGCCTGATTTGGAATGGCCCATATTACGCACAAACACTCTTTCTCCGAGGTGTTAAACGCCTCTTCTCGCGGTGTCAGTTTTCGACTGCGTTACAACACGGGGATGCTCTCCACCCCTTTCGTTAAGTTGGGCTAGGACGACACCTAGACCACGGTTTCTGGCGACTCACTCGAGAAAGAATTCTCTGCAAAAGTCTGACGAGACAAGCATAGGTCGTGAAGGCAAGGCTTCCTTCTCAGAGAATCTTCCACTTTCGTGCGACTGGTGCACTAACATTTTCTTTGTTCTTCACAAAGAACCTGCGCTAAAGAAATAATATATATATATATATATATACTCAAAACGCTACCGTCTCATGAATACAAGTGCGAGACACGCACCAACTCTGCTTCTCTGTGTCCGAGCAAGACACACCTTATATAAACGGTACAATCACTTTCTAAAATTGTACGGTTAAACAACGGCTTAATTTAAAAAAGAGAAGAAAGAAATCTCGCGAACACTTCCGGAAAGGAACCGATACTCAAGCGCGCCACTACAGGTTTCTAACAAATAACAAATAACTTAGACTTCGCGATTCAAGCGTATCTCACAAAAGAATGAAGCCTATCTGCTTAAAGAGAAAGAGCGACATTAGAAAAAAAAAAGTTTCAAAACTTTGTCTTTCAAAACCATCTCTTCCAGAATATCAGTGAGCTTCTAAAACAAACAAACTAAACAAAGCTCAGAATGTCTTATCGAAACGAGCTCTTAGTCTCAGAGTCTCAGAGACAAAACCTATATCGCCTTTATTCATTCCGAATAGCCGACTGTTGCGTCATATCCTTGCGCCGTACTCGAGGCGGGCGCGGTCGGAAAGCTCTTGCGAACCTTGTCAACCAGGGAATACAAAGGGAATATGTAGGCTATTCCCTTCGCTACAGAGCCCCAACAATTTATGTACTGTCAACCTGCATTCTAGGCATCGCCCTACGAATTCACTGCCTGGTATGAACACTTCGCGTCGCCTTAGCACCGCGCTCTCCCATGTTATACAGGCTACACCTCGAAAAGAACCCAACGAGGGTAGCATAATTGCTTCCTACCTTTTGTGCTTCACCGCGCGAAACGTCTCTTTCTTTTCAACATCGTCTGGCAACTCGGACGCGCTCTGACTGACAGCATTGCAAACGACGAACGCTCCTTTCTAACTCTTTCACAAGCTGTCCACATGTTTTAGTGGCTTCCGCTTTATTCGGCCGCGTTACCTTTTCTCTGCCGCATTCCTTACTCTGCGACGCCTCTTTTTCTTAGCACGCTTTCTGGTGCTAATTTTCGAGCGCACTTTCTTTCTTCCCGTTGGCGGCTCCTAAGCATGACCAAATTACTGAATTTATGTCGGAGAAATCGGAAATATTTCTTTCTCCTGTTTAACTACGTCTCCGGAGCTGGCTGTTTCCTCCTCTTTCTGTGCACATCGTTGATCGTCGTGACTTATCTGCTCAGCTGGTTCATGTGCTTTGGACCTCGTCAAAGTTATGACCGGGGCTTCAGCAAATGTACACCCACTTTTGTTCAGTAGCGACTCTGAGCTGTTCGAGAAAAGGTAAAGGCATTCTGCCGGTCACAGGCGCCGACTACGCCCCCCCCCTCCCCCCCCCCCCCACACCTAAAATACCATTACCAGAGTTTTCTCACCCACATCATTTGAGGTTTCTTTTGACTTGCCTCTACCTTTTCACTAAAAACTTTATTGGGCTAATATCTTACTGCATCTATGTTGGCGCGAACGTGCACGGTTTTTAATTCATAATTTCGCTTTATTCCTTCAAATCCTCACAGTAGAATGACAAAGACATTAGAAGCATCATCATTAGCTGCTTCATCCGTATTTTTTCACTTAAACATTGTTTTAAATTTCCACTGTAAACACCCTGCTCATGCACAATATATTTAAATATATACACAAGACAAAGTTTAATATATTTTTGAAAGAGGAGGAAGTAGCCAATTAACAATTATTTTTAAAGGTATGGATAGCCTATGACTAGAGAATTAATATGTTGCTGTATGTTCACCTCGCTTCCAATTGCTTTGCATGCTTTTTTGACCCTAAAAAAAACAAACACCCTGCCCATGCACAATATATTTAAATATATACACAAGACAAAGTTTAATATATTTTTGAAAGAGGAGGAAGTAGCCAATTAACAATTATTTTTAAAGGTATGGATAGCCTATGACTAGAGAATTAATATGTTGCTGTATGTTCACCTCGCTTCCAATTGCTTTGCATGCTTTTTTGACCCTAAAAAAAACCTGCAGGCTTCAGTGACCCCTTCGGCAGAGTTTTATCAACGGCTTGTGAAATGCAAGTGGATGATACGTGTTTTAGTATTGGCTTCTCTTTCCAGTAAGCAATGCTAACGACTCATGAAAAAGAAAAACTTCTAATAATTTACAACATTTATTAGGGATAGAAACATCGTCACTTGCACGCAGAGGTCACAAATATATACAGGGTGTCCTAATTAACTATGATGAACCAAGATTTAAAGAAAGAGCAATAGCGTTACTCGCTATTAGCGTTAGTGCATATTGTTTCCAGTACAGTGGAGTAGCCGCCAGTAATCTTTTCATTACTGAGAGTTATTTAGGTATAATTGTAATGAATTATCCAACTCGAGACGTACTATCCTAATTATCAAAGTGCCGATAAGGCATCTGTAGGCACAGCCAAGGGACATCTAACTGTGCTATTTTCAGCCACGTACTAATTGCGTACTAAATTTTTTTGTCGATTGATAAATAAAACCCCGCGAAATATAAAGAATACCACGTGACTACGCTCCCACCCGCGTCATAAAGCAACGGCCTCCAACAGGCTCTCTCTGAGTTAGTCAGAACGAAATAAAGAAAATAAAGAAAAACCATCGTGATCGAGCCTTATCTGCCGCGTCCAAGCCGAAGTAACACGTCGCATTTGGTGTTAGTTGGAAACAAGCTTTGATAGCTGTTGTCTTGGTGTAGATAAAGGGCACGGATGGTTCCTTACTTTTTTTTTGCCACATTACCTTCCACCACAAAAGCGAATTGACAACCTCAGTGCAAAGCTTTAAAGGTGCGTTTTGTTTCGTCCCAGTCACCATGTCTAATGAACAGAAACAAGACATGATCCTTGCCTTGCCTTGGGATCTGCAAATGGCAACAAGAGCATGGCCGGAAATATATGTCAGTCATAGAAGCGTGGCGGTAGAACAAACGCATCGACTATAATAAAACATGATGAAAACCTGAGACAGATCGGCAGCATCCAGAAACAGCGGCGGAGGATTTCATCTTTGTGTCCTAGCCTACGCACTGTCGCTAGCATTTATGGCCTGAAATCCTCATGCTAGCGTACGGGACGGGGCAGCCCAGCCACCAATTTCCAAGTCATCAGTTTGGAGGGATTCTAAATAACTCGGCCTTTCACTCGTGCCATCTTAACCAGCAACAACCTTGCCAGATAAGGACCTGTAGAATGGTCTAGATTCCTTGAACTGGTTCTTCACAAAAGCCGATGAGTCACGGGAGTTTTTGAGCAACATAATGTGCACAGATGAAGCCAATTTTTGCAGAAACGGCCAGGTAAATTTGCATAATGCACACAATGGAGTGACTACAATCCACACTGGGTAAAACGCACTCGGAACAGTACCAGTGGGCGTTCAAAGTGCGGTGAAAAAATTACACCGGTGATATAATTGGTCCCATCTCCTTCGGTCACACAGTGACTGGACAGCGTTACGTGAACGAACTCCTTGAAGGACTGGTGGATGAGTTTCTCAGCGAATTCCCGCTCTCACGTCTTGTACTTCTCTGGTATAAGCAGGATGGGGTGCCAGCACACAGCAGCAGCCGAGCGAGAAACTGGCTGGATGCGACTTTTCATGCGTAATAGATTGGAAGGCACGGGCCTGTGAATTCGCCGGCTAGGACACCTGACCTCTCTCCACTTGATTTCTTTCTTTGGGGTTATGTGAAATATCTTGTTTACATAATCGAGACGACGACGTCAGATGGGCTCATGGGCTCAAGGAAAGGATAACGGATGTCTGCCGTAGAATTCCAGCATCGGTCATCAAGAAAGACACTGAAGATGTGATAAGGCGGACTCAGCACTGCGTAGGTGCGGAAGGACACCTATTCGAACACGTCCTCTAGGCATCAATGGCGCTTACGAATTCACATATAATAAAGGGAGACTGAAATATGATTGTTTTCTTTTACAGTGAAGCTGTTAGAACGTCGCTGCGTTTCTCTTGACGTCCGCAGCTTCGCTGAGCTTGGGGCAGAGAGCTGAGTGAGAGCGAAAGCAGAGTATCAAAATAACATCGCCCAGCATAGCGACGTGGCGAGGGTAGGTGGAGCCTAGCAAGGGAGAAGGGGCGGCGCGGCAGGGACACCAGTAGTGTGACGTCATTGCTCTGGAAAAAAAGATTATGCGTGGCTCTAAGATGTCCTGATTGTCAATTCGGCTCATTTAAAAGTGGTACATTTACTTTCTTGAACGCGTCGGTTTTGCCTTTTGTCTACACGTGGGTCACTTCCCGGTCTGTTTATTTCCTTTTATTTTTTGCCACGAGCTTGTTTTTGCAGCAGCTATACACCCTTATGAAAAATAAAACCGTCATTTTAATTTGGCTTTGGTCTGAAGCAAGTTTCTGGTGCGAAATGTAGCCATATAGCTGCGCGCGCACTCTTTCAATGTGGTGCGAGCAGAGCCAGGATATTGAAACATTCCATGGCCTATTCCATTGCTTCTCGCGTTCCGTACATGGTGATAATGGCAGTTCGGTCGTGTTATTAAGGGGGTTTTGTTATTAATATGATCAGTCGACCTTGAGAGACGGATAATAAGTGTAACGTAAAAATGAGAGGAAGAAATAGCTGCGAAGTTGCGAAACCTGCTATGGCGCTCCTTCCGTGCTATTATCAAGGTGATTCGCTGTCTCTTCGGGTTTGTGACAGGCAAATTGGTTGCTTTTAATCAGCTTATTTGAGGGCGCTGCTTTATGATGCGGGTGGGAGCGCAGTCAAGTGATATTTTTCATATTTCGCGGCTTTTCTTTACCAGTCGGAAAAAATTAGCACGCAATTAGTGCGTCGCTGAGAACACCGCGGTTAGATGTCATTTGAGGGTGCCCACAAATTCCTCGTTGACACTTTGATAACTAGGACAGTACTTCACGAGTTAGATAATTAATTACAATTACCTAAATAAATATCTTCGAGGTCACACGAAGTTTCTTCAAATGCAACTGTTATTAAAGTTATGTGTGTGTATGTGTATGTGTGTAAATTAAAATAAAATAAATAATTACTTGTACTTTGTTACATGTGTAACACTTAATTGAAACTAGAAGCTAAAATTCTCATGGCGAGAGTGTAGTGATGTAGCCCAACATGGAACCATTCTTACTCGGTTGCTGTGCATGCTGTCATGTTCAGTGGCCACTTTCTGGTACAGATCTCTAGTACCTTTCAACTTTTGCCCAGCATACTTTACTTTCAGGGAATGGCGTAGGCCTGTCATTTACTTGTCTGCTTATGCAAGCGAATGCTGGTCTTTTATTAGGGCAATTTCGAGCGAAGTGACCCGTTTCCTTACAGTTATAGCATGCCAGCTGAACTCTCGATTCGAACTCTTCCGAATTATTTCCGGGTTCCTTTCTTACCCTTTCCGGCGATTTCGCTATGCCTTCGGAGCGCGCCGAACTGCGACTAGCGTGGTCTCGTTTTTTTGTTGTGGTTTGCTGCCCTCGAGGGTAAGACTTTGGCCGTGGGGAAGGCTTTTAGTAGTACTGTACGCTACTTCTTCGTGGCCTGAAAGCGCGACTTGCCACATACTCATCGGCCAGCTGTGCTACACTCTTTACAGACACACCTTCCTACCTGTCCTTAACACAAAGGCCCACGTTATTCGTCAGGGTCTCATAAAACTGCTCTAAGCAGATTAAATCTGACAGTTTATTGACGTTATCCACCCCTGCTCCTTTCACGCACGCTGAAAGATTGTCCTTCAGGCTACACACAAACTCAACAAAGCTTTCATTAGGCTTCTTTCTTTCTTGTCGAAATCGCCTCTGAAAGTGCTCTGTGGAAAACTGATATTTTGTCAGCTAAGTCGACTTCACTGAACTGTACGCGCCTGCCTCGGCTGCGCTCAGTCGGGCCACGACTTGCGAGGCTTCTCCCGGCAGCAACGCAGGCAACTGCTCGGGCCATGTGTCCTGTTGAAATGGTTGCTTCGCACAAATCCGTTCTAATATAATAAGGTAGATACCGATGCCATCGCCTGTTTTGTAAGGCTGAAACAAATTCGTCATTTTCACGCTTTCCATTTGTGGCGGCGCCGCAACCACACCGCGCGCTCATCTCGCTTCCTCTATAGTTTTACTTTCGCGAGCTCAATTTCTGCCTTTTCGTGCTCTTTCTCTTCCGCTCTCTCTTTCCTCTCGCGACATATCGTTTCCCAAGCATCTGTGAGCCCGTCCTCATCGGAACCCACTTCGTCAATCGCGGAACGAATATCTGTACTCCTCAACTTATGGTTAATACCCATACCGAGCTCTACTGCCAACAGCAGCAGCTCCTCTCTTTTTCGTTGCCAGATGATCGGAACGGTCACAGGCAAAGTGCCTAATGTGTACTCTCAACACTTCCACCGCAATGTGTGTTTGTACGGGTTGGTCCCGGGCGATTGCAATAGTCGCCACTGTCGACGTGCATTTTGGCAAACGGAAACAAACCCTGAGATCCCGAGTTTATATAGACTGTAGAGCACGAAGGTTAGTCAGTACGGGCAAACTGTATGTCAAAAAGCCCAGAAAAAGAGCCCTGTATAATTCCAATATTGCAGGAACTGACATTCCCCAAATCTTTCCACCCAGAAACTTGAAAAGCTGGGAGATTGCTGTCAGACGCTGTTTCAAGTAGGTCACGTGCGGGCTCCATGAGAGATCTCTATCGATGATTATGCCAAGAAATTTGTGAGTCTTCTCATAAGAAATCCTCTGGCCATCTATTGCGATGGTGTGGGGTGTCATTGGTTTGCGAGTGAATGCCATCAGGGCACATTTGTCTGACGATATTTGAAGACCTTGGTTGCGGAGGTATATAGCTGTCACAGTAGCAGCTTTTTGAAGTCTTGCGCGTATCTGAGGACGTGTCACAACTGATGATGGACATCATCAGTTGTGATATACATTATATTATACATTAGTAGATACATTGATATCTACACACAAAGAACGATCTCATAAAAAGGTAATGAGAAATTCATTGAAAAAACTCGACCACCTAGGCCAACCATCTCAAAGTTGTTTCAGCCCCGCAACTAAGCCATCGATTCCTCCCTGGTGTTTGGCTCGACCTGCCGTGCACCTCACCGTGGCAGGAATCGGGGAGAAAGCTGAGCTGTCATCACCTGCTCTTAAACAACTAACTCTGCTCCTTTTGCACAAGAGGTACGCCGACCACGTACATATTTATACTGATGGATCGGCAACTCCCCAGTGTTCCTCTGGAGCCGTGGTTTTCCCAGCGAAAGTCACCACCATCAGTTTCAAGATGTGTCACCCAACGACACCGACGGCTGCGGAACTTGTAGCTCTTCGCGCTGCACTTCGTCTTGTCAGCCAAGAACAACCGCGATGATGGTCAATATTCAGTGACTCGAAAGCAGCACTCCAATCTTTGCTATCAGCCCTGCGGCGTGGACCAAACGAACAATTGGTATTCGAGATTAGAAAACTAATCCATACCTTGACTGAGAAAGGACACCACGTGATATTTCAGTGGCTTCCAAGTCACTGCGGTGTCATAAGGAACGAACACGCCGATAATGCTGCACGGTTGGCTCTTCAAGGCGACGAAGAGGAGCCGATACCGTTATCAAGGACAGATGCCGCTAGAAAACTTCGAATGCTCACCCGTGATATCACGTTCTCCTCGATGAACGCACGAAGTCTTCAAAACAACCGGCTGCACACTCCTCTCAATGCCTTTGCATTCCAGCTGGCCTGTGCCGTCGCGAAGCTACCCTGCTTTGTCGATTATGGCTAGGGGTGGCCTTCACTAAGTCCTTTGCATTCCGAATCGGTTGGGCGGACGACGCCTCGTGTGATGACTGTGGTAGCGAGGAGACTCTTCAACGCCTTCCATGTGACTGTCGTCGCTACAATTTACAGATACGGTCGCTCGAAATTGCGATAGCGCGATTCGACCAAGGACCTCTGACAGAGGAAGTTATTTCAGAATGCCGTAATAACAAACCATCGCAACGGAGGGCGACGAGGGCACTGTTTCACTTTTTAAGGGCAACAGAATTGGACAGGCGGCTGTAGCCTGAACAGATGTTTATAGTGTTACAAGTGCTAGTGTTCTCTGTGGTGAGGGTATACGGTGACACTATTTGACTGTGATTGTATTTATATGCTCATTTCTTTTTTTTATCTCTACCTTGCTATCAATTTGCCTCCTTCCCCCCTCTCTCCCCAGCGTAGGGTAGCAAACCGGATCTACCCATCTGGTTAACCTCCCTGCCTTTCCCCTTTCTTTTGTCTCTCGCTCTCTCCTCTCTTTTTATCACTCTGATATCCAAGCTTTTGCGAGAGCCGATTAACTTCCCCTGTATTGGCCGCGCATCCAGTGGCGATCAATCACAGCTAATTGCCCGATGGAGCCCTGTCCTTATAGTCCGGCAAAACATAGTCGCTCTAGCACTCACCCAAATTCGAGCTTGCGAATGTCGTGTCTCCCGGAGCCAAACTCCCGATTCCAGATCGTGGAACTGCCTTCTGCTGCTCTTCCTTAAGGTTTCCTAGAGTCGTCCAAGTCTCCACGCCGTTACTGCGACGGTTGTGTCTCCCTGAGCCACGAAGAGGAGGTCAATTGATTCCGGATCCACAGAAGTCGCTCTTCCGTCCGCATTTAAGCTCGAGTTTGTGAAAGTTCCTAACTCCGCCGATTCCAGATCGTGAGGGCTGCCTTCTTGATACCACCGCTGCCGCCGGTTTGTTGCGGCTCGAGGCGGTGTTTGGGCCTGAAATCCACCAAGCCCATTGACGAGTACGTCCGGTAGTAGAGATGAAGGAAAATATTATGTTACATTATTCACACTAGCTCCAGATACGGAAGCCCACTCCATGCAGGAGCATATTAAACGTCTGAGTTCACATCAGGACACGTCAGCCCCATTGCACGAAAGGTCTCCGCTTTTAATCCCGTCGTTTTTATATGGTGACTAGACTAGCGAATCTGGTGCCTGTATCGCGACCAATCACAATCATCGAATCGGTCGCAGTATCGCGACCGAGATACCGCACCATTCCGCCGAACTCCGCCCCCGATGTTGCACCTTCGCCCCCGCATATTCAGCAAGCGCGTAGCAGCCTGTGAATCCGAGGTCGAAGCCGCTCCTACGGCAGCATTCGACGTTGGTCCTATTCATCAATTAGTTCAGGTTGTCAGGTCCAGGTAGACGGGTGTTTTGTTGACCCGTCAACCATCAGCGTCAAAGCTGCGTGGACTTCTGGACAGGCGCTCATGAATGAAGGGGAAGGGGAGGGTTGCGGCCTGGTAAACGTCTAATTAGTGCCCTTGGCCATGTCGAGACGTCACACTCAAGTCGAATTCGCAAAGGCAGGGTCTCAATGAGCTTAAGAAAAAAGTATTTTTTTTTTAACTGGCTTCTTGCGCTATTACTGATGACAGGCGGTGTTCGGCCTAGAAGACCTTGTAGCTGGGCTAACTGGCCTTTCTTTGAGTCTTTGTGTGCGTGTGCGGGCGTGCGTGTATGCAGGTTTGTAGGGTTGCACTCTTAAGCTGTTACCAAGGTGATGTCTGACAGAACGGGAGAAATTGGTGAAGTTTGCAAGATGTTATGTGAGATCGACGAGATTGCGCAAGAGCTTGATTGAGGTCTGTCCTCGGCATCACCTATATATATACCCACTGCGACACTAACACACACGCGCGCGCGCACACACACAATAATAATCCTTTTCTGCTTATATGTGCGAGTGATGCTAGAATGAGTGCAATTAAATGCCACCATGTATGCGCAAATGCAGGGACGCGCTGTTACGTTTTGAAACAGTTCCGGAAGTATTCCAGCATTTACAATAGCTCCAACTGATGGCAATATTAGAAACACAGGGGTACGACATATCTTACCAGTGCTTTAATTGCTTTCAGTTATCACTATGTGTTCTAACAAATCGACTTCGCCTCGAAGTGCCAGTCTGGTACATTCGATTACAAGGAAGCGATTGTAGATACATTCGATTATACGATTGTAAGAATATTATGTTTCCTGTTAGGTGTCTCGAAGCAAATGCTTAGACGGGCAGCTCCAGCTGTCATTAATTGTGTTAACAGTGTTCGCACTCGTCGCATTTTAAAGGCCTCTTGGTTTAACAGTCGAAGTAAGAACCGTACGCGGCCAATATTACGACACCCGTTTTATTCGCAAATACTGCTCCTTTCGGTGCGACTACACATGAAGCTTCTGCAGCGGGATAATGGCAGACTCACAAACGCAAGCACGGTGGGGAAAGCCCGCCGAACTTTTCAGCCTATACAGCAGCCTCCCCAAACACGGGCAGTGCCCGTGTTTGGGGACACAAGGAACAAGAAGACAAGGAACGAGAGACGGAGACGCTCCCTTTCACGGCGCCTGCTCGTACGCGGAGGGCAGAGGAGAGCGTCTATTGTGACATCGTCGGAGCGGGCGATGCCATCCTTCTTCTGCGTTTTTCCCTTCCGACCTTCGGCGGGTACACGCTCTTGCACCGCTCCTGTGAAGAGGAAGCGCACGACCGGGAGCTCCCTCCCGTCGCCAACGCGACCGCGCCACGTCTCTCTTGGGCGAGCATTCGCCGGTTTCAAATGCTACCGCGCACGTGTTTGTCCCCCGTGTACTAGCGCCGCGCAGCTTTCCTCCCGTATAGGTGGTGCAGCGCTTGCTGCCACAGAAGGCGCAGCCCTTTCGCCTTGCAACCAAGTGCGCTGTACCTTTGAGCGTGGAAGGCGAGACCCGAGTAAAGGCGTAGCGCCGATAGGTGACACGCCGAACGAAGTGTGTACACAAGAGCTGCGTCATTGCTCTTTAACGTTGCTCTTCGTGTTGCGAAGAGACGATTGCGTGGGTTTTCTTCGTCTAGCAGTGAACGGGAAAGAAAGGGAAAAAAAGGAACGGCGCGAAGACGGAACAAGGCGTGGGACACACCGTTGTACTTTGCTCGACACCCTTTACATGCGTGATATTTGCGGCGAGCCGAGTTGGGAAACTGTGACTGTCGCCCTCTGGGCGCGACGACGTCTTCGTTCGTCAGCGCGCGAGTCCCCTGACTGCTTCGCGTTCACCTGCACGCTCAAGTCCCCTCGCCAACTCGGGCCGACGCTCGAGCGCGGACCCCGTGTCCGCACGTGCGGCTACGCGTGGGAACGAGGCGAGAGGGGCTTCTTCGCACACGGAATGCCGGCGTTGTTGTTCGTCGGCGTGTCAGTGCACGTGAGGAAAACGGCTCGCATGTAGCTGCCTGTTGGAAGCTGTCGCTACGCTGGCTGATGCGCCGCCCACGGCGATGCCGCCCGATGCTTTCGTGTTTGCGCTGGGCCACAGAGTTGCTCGAAAGCAAACAGAAGCTCGGCTGAAAGGCGGAAGCGCCGTGAATGCGCGGGTTGAACGAACGCTGCGCGCGGATCACAATAGGAAGCTTTTGTCGAGCGTAGTCCCGTTTGCCGTGCGTGCCCCTTTTTTCTTTGTGAGTGAACATGTCATTTCTTTACGACATCGGCGGGGCGTGTGTGGGTTTGCGTTGAGGGCTTGATGGTGGTCGATATCAGCTTATATGTTCTTCTTTCCTGGTCTTCTCGATCAGGTGCGTCCATGTATTTGCGAAACTCGAGAACCTAAGGCTCCACGCTGCTACTCGTTGTTGAGCCGCCGGTTCTGTAAATTTAGTAGCACTGAAGCTGCGGGCTCTGATACCCTGCAAACTGAGTAGTCGATACGTATTTTTTATGTCACTTTTGCGTTGCCGTTGCATTGTTCCGGCGTTGTCCTTGAATTTTCAAACCCCTTGGTGGGTCATAATGAGAAGTTTCTTTGTTCCCTGGCTGTCTTCGAGCCGCGTGTTGCATTTTTCGTTCACAGGTACAGTAGCCACAGGTAGCCGCGCTCCAACAATGCCCAGCATGTTGCATAATCCTCACAAATATTTGTTGCAGCGTATAACATAATGCTAGAGGCGTAGTTTGCTGATGTCAGATGCGCCTGGTCAACGTTAGGCTGAATAAGTAGGGCCCGTATTCACACAAATGCACTTGCACAAAACTTTTGGTGAGAAGAGATGTCAGCGAGTCGGGACTTTGGAGATATCTTAAGCGAAGCCGGTCGGCCAAGAGGAAATAGCACTCGTGAACGAAAACTTTCATGAACTCAGCTTTAGAAAAGAATGAAACATTTTTTCAAGTTGAGTAGTGAAAGAGAGGAGCGTCTTCCTTTTCAAATATGATTAATTCAGGTGTCTGTTAATTTGTCTGTTTTTAGGACACTTTGTATACTTTTCGTGTAATCTTACGCATTGCGTTCCAGTGATATCGCTTCATCCATGTTGCTTTTTGCATAATATTTAAAGGAAATCACGTAACTGCACGGCTCTGGAGTAGCTGGTGGTGCGTTCTTATCGTATGAATCCTTACCATTTATTTGTTGTGATCTTTCGCACCGTTAGTTCGAAATGATTCCATTACCGTAGTTCCACTCGAGTACCATGCGATTATGAATGAATTGCTGTACGTACGCGAGCCAGCCATCTATGACTCGTTCAAAGGCGAAGAGGCGAGAGAACATGTGTTATGTTTTTATGATTGTTATAACGCCAAATGCGAGGTTCTTCGAAGCGACTAGATCATAGACCGTTTTCAGACACAGTGATCCGCGAACCCCACGCGTCGCAGACTTGCCACATTGATCGACTGTAGGCGGGATGGACAAACGCGCGTGTTCGCACTGCCAATACCTTCCTCCAGCCCCTCTCCTTCCTTTATTTATTTCCACCCCTTAACTCTATTCCGCCTGTGTGCTGTAGAAAGCCGAACGCGTGTATGGTTGACCTCTCTGCCTTTCGTTCCTCTCCTCCTCCTCCCTCACTCTTCTGCATACGTAGCCCAATCGTTTTATTTCACAGGATTCAATGGTTTTATATGGCTTCTTTACGTTTACGAACTATAGTGCTGTATGAGCAACCAACTCCGGTGAGCTGCCGATTCGCCCTCTTCGCGGCCTTGCGCGTGATGTCGTGCTTATGACGTCATGGAAGGCTTGGCGCGAGCTAATGATCGTCGAAGCGCCTGCTGGCGCGACCACGGGCTTGCCTCGCGATACGGGCGGAAGTGATCGGCGGGGCGGCTGCATGCACCGAGCGTTGGCCCAGCGAGTTCGATTGGCGATGGGGGCAGGCTTCCGGCGAAGGCATGCGCCACCGGATCGAGCAGCGATATGGCCGTTTCCTCGCCACACACACACGTCCGGGCTACTGGGCTCGAGAGAACGACAACGCTGTGTCTGGCCGCGTGTATTGGAGGTGACAAACGCGACTGCCTTTCATCAAGCTGTGCGAGGTGAGCACGCACGCGTGATGGTGATCGCGTAAACCTTCGCGCCACGTCACCAGCATGCAGGCCGCATATCTTTCGATCACGAATCGGCGCCAACCTCGTACTCTGTTTGACAATGGTGCGGTAATGGGGTGCGGTAAGCTGCAGCTAAATTCAGAGTGCATGCGCGGGTTGTCTGCTCACTCTCCAGCGCCAGAGCACGCCTGGTGTAGCTTCCACTCCAGTATCGTATAAACTTGAATTAATTAATGTACACAACCAAACGTCTTAAATTCGCATGATTCAATAATATTATGCTACTTTTTTATGTTTATAGACCACATTGCTGTGGTCTCGCCAGCAAGCTGATTCCAAAGGGCTGGTCCTTACGTTTGGCGTGATGTTTACTCTTTGTTGTACCGCGATCTCTCATAAAGCTTATTTACGCTCTTAGTATTTCTTCGTTATTACAGTTAACCAGCTGCAGAAAGTGTCATCACGAAGGCGCAGCGACGCTGCAATCGCATTTATGGCGTTAAAAAAGAAAAATTAAACTTGTTCGAATATCTCAGCAGGCAATATGAATAAATGCGGACAATCTTTTAAAAGTTGCTTTGTAAACTGTGGTAGCTGGAAGCGGGGAGTAGCGAATAGTAAAACAAAAGAATCTACGCTTTTTGCCTGTACTGTGTCCGTCCGTCCGTCCGTCCGTCCGTCCGTCCGTCCGTCCGTCCGTCCGTCCGTCCGTCCGTCCGTCCGTCTGTCTGTCTGTCTGTCTGTCTGTCTGTCTGTCTGTCTGTCTGTCTGTCTGTCTGTCTGTCTGTCTGTCTGTCTGTCTGTCTGTCTGTCTGTCTGTCTGTCTGTCTGTCTGTATGCAAACATGCGCCTTGCCTATAGGAACATTGTAGATCTGTGTTCCTTGTAATCTATATTTTCGTACTAGTTCTAGACTTACTTAAAAAAAAAACGCCATGTGTCATTTGAATGGCGCCGTGCTCGTCGGCAACGCTATGCTGCTCCTCACTAATAGCAGGAATCCCAGGAACGTCATTACCATTGCATTTTCATGACGTCGCGATGAGTGCATCTGTTACCGCAAAACCGCAATGTATAGAAACTAACACAAAAGAAAGAGATAACGAATGTTTAATTTACCTTAAAATGATTCCGTCAGGTCTTTAAAAAGAAAATTGGAAAGTTGGACATGTTCAGTCTTTACAGCGGCGCAAATGAACTCCCATTTGCGTGCAAAGATTTTTATGTCTTGTGCCCGGCCTTTCTCAGCGTGGAGTGAAAAAGCAACGACATAGGGAGAGGCGTTGTTTGTCCTTGATTGACACAAGAGGGGAGTTAATGATCCGCTTTCATCTCGTTTTCTGACTCTCATCGTGCAGGCACCTTTGCTTTATGCACTTTACTCACACTATTTTGCGAGCATTATTTGCGTTATTGTATCAGGAATGGCTTAACAGTAAATTACATCTCGAGCGTTTTCGGGCTGCACTAAGGGATCACAACGCGTTCGTAGTGTCACGTTCTGCAACCACCTCACTGGCCGCTGAAGACGCGCAGTGTGCCGTATATGGCGCTCGTACAAGACTACAGTCGGTGTCGAAACTCATCTGATTCACTCAGCGGCCCAATTCGCAAAGGCTCGCACGCGTAAGAGCGAGTCCGGCAAGTTTTGATTGGCTGGCTCCCGTGAGCTGGCCATTCCAACGTCTCCTTGATAACTAAGCCATGGAATCTTGGAAAGCCGACAGAATATACATGCAAAGCGGGATTTCAGCAGTGCTTGGTGCGTTCTCCTTTTAATTTTTTCAGAAGGTTTCAGAAGCAAGGTTTCTCAAAGGAAGCACCGCGGTCCACATAATGCAATCTCGCCGACACGTTCGTCTATTAATCGTTGACGAGTGGGAGTACAACCAGCTATAAACGCCTATAGGTTCAAGACAGCCTAACACCGTTAATTCTTACTTACGCCAGCAGACCCACGAATTCAGTCTCTGATTCTCTGGCGCCAGCTCTGCAGTTTCTGTAAAGGTGCACAGCATTGGTGAGTGTGGTTCAGTACACCTTGCACCGCGACGCACGCAACAGACATATATAACGGAACGCGCCGCAGTGGTGGTGAGCCGAAGAGCAAATTGCTGCCGAGTTCAAGTTACTCAAGGAGGAGTAACTCTTACAACTGTGCATGCGCACACGAAACTATTCCATTCTAGCTTCGCGCTCTCGGATTCTCTGGGCCGGTGAGCGAGCACGGGAGAAAAGGAAACAGGGCAAGGGGAGTCTCTTTCCGAAGGAGCAAAGACGGCCGCTTTTCCCCGGCGCTGCAATGCGCGTGTATCGGGCGCGCCCACTCATCCGCGAACATGCTGCTTCTTCCGCAAAACCGGCCGCGGCGGGGATCATTAGCGGCCGCTAATTGACGGCGGATCCCCTTTTCTTCCTCTCCCGAGGAAGAGTAAACTCGCGCGACGGGGGCGCTAACTGCCTCGGCCCGAGCCTGAGCTCACCTTGATGCAGGAAAAGGACATGATTGTCACAGGAGAGACCATCAATTACGCAAAACACGCCCGCCGTTCGCGGCGCGGATGCGCGTGTCTTTGAAATGCGCGCGCTCGGCAGAAAAGAGTTCATTCGAATGCTATCTCTCTTTTGTAATGTTCCGCTTCGTCTCGCCTTTTCCCGCGCTGTCGTGCCCATTCCGCGAGTTTTAAAAGATGCGCCGAGAGGGTGAGGCTCCGAGGAGGTCTGGAGGCAAATCGCCCAACCGAGTGTGTAAAACGCTGCTTCGAGGCTGCCGAGAGAGATCGCGTGGCATCTTCGGCTGTTGCACGCGCCGTTGCAGTATTCGCGGCAAAGCGATGCCCGCACGCAACTCGCTCGCGCGCCTTTCCACCGTGTTCGCGTGTGATCGCGGCGCGCGCAAACAACGGGCGACACGGCGTGCCGCTTTTTCGAGCCTCTGTCTCAACTGCCGCTGTTGCGCCGCTTGTTGTTCGCTAGCTGCCCCCGCGCGTCGGAGGAGCGCGTTATTAATCACCGCCGGAGGAGGCGAACGCGGTTGTGCCCGTCGCGACGCTGCGTCTTTGGGCACGGCTTCTCCGTTCTTAAACTAAGTCGCGTGCGCGATTTTAAGTTTCCATGGAAAACTTTATTCCGAGTGGTAAGTGTGAAGTGTTCTTTGTCCCTTTTGCCTTCAATAATGCGCTCACTGTATGAATGATCGTTTCAGCAAGACAGTGAATATTCTCGAATGGAGCGAACTTTGCGTGCTCACGAGCTCGTTGGTTCGGTTTCCTTAGTAGCTGCAGAAGCGCAGGAGTGAAAGGCACACCGTGCAATGTCTGTTAATCCAGACGATGTCCACCTCTCCTCCGTTTTGAAGCAATGGAAAGGAACTGCGCAAGGGGACACGATTGTTCATTGCGAAGCTGTTCGGAGGTAACTTGGCCACGTTGGTCTTGCGTTTGCTACGCAATAACGAACGGCGATAGTGAACGGGACGATGTCCGGGATGCTACCCATTCAAAAGTCGATCATGAATGAGACCTCACAGTTGAAAAGGCCGGAAGCAAGCGATTACGCCGTGATTGAACGACTGAGTCTCTCCTAAATAGCACATTCAATGCAGATATTCAACAAAGGCAGACGTGAGGCGCCTTCAGGGTCTGTTTGAAGTCAGACGCATCGTCCGCGATGGTCACACCTACACATCGCATGGTGTTTTGCTGTCGAGGTATACCACACAGATAATTTTACAACATGGACTTACCTTAACTATCATACCAGGAAATGGATAAAGACGGAAACGCGAAATAGAAGTGAAAGAAAATATATCTTTTAATAACCTAGTCTTCTTGAAAACACTTTCATTTTGTCAGTCGAATGTTTTCTGGCTCCAAGGACGTTCTACTTATTGACAAAACGTGCCTGCCTGTACCCCAGCTGTTTGACTGCGGCTAAGAGTGTTTTCTGGCGTAATGAAGAACAGGCTTTTTATATTGTAATCAAGAAGCATTTGTCGTTTGCATCATATGAACTGCAGAAGGTAACCGAGGTTAGAAGAGCAGAAACGAACTTGAACTACCGAATATATCAGTATATCACCTGAAATCTGAGCTGCTTCCTCGAGTGGCAAGGTACGCGTGCGTTGCGGCAAGCGGACATTCAGGAGCGACTTTCGACGGTGAATCTTGGATCGAGGTGTGCAAGCCGCTCTAACATTGAATGCTAAGGCGAGGTTATTGATGAGCGAAACACAAACACTGATCTGTGAATTGAGATTTTTTAGAAAGAAGAAATACATCTTAACTTTCATGGCGTTTTCTTTTCAAAATTTGTGCGGCGTTATAGCTTGCTGACCGTAGCGGTACTGCTATAGCCTATAGTGACCGCTGCCTGAGCTCTCTGTTGTTCACTGACGCTTTCGAGTGAACAAATGCTTCTCCAAGAAAGTCGTTTTCCCGATGAGAAAGGACACACACGCAATAGAAGAAAAGATCTCAGTGAAGACATCCCATACTCGGGACAGTATAGGAAAGCGACAGAAGCGGTGCTCGTCGGCCTTGCACTCGCCGGCGCCTTGGTCGGCGGCCGACCACACCGGCCGAGCGTTGAAAGCGAGCTCTTGTTCCCTGGCCAGGAACAGCCGCCGCGGCTCCTTCCTTTCCTCGCACCCAGCAGCCTCTCTTTTCTCTTCCCTTCCCGAATCGATTGCTTACTCTTCCGTTCAGGCCTAAGCGGTACCTCGATTTGTTTTCCCTTCAGATCTCGGCGGCGCGCAACCCTCCTATGCTTCACGGAGGCGTCGTCGTTGACTTCCTTATTCTCCTTCTTCCTTTCAATCTTTTCGCGAGATGACCTCTCTTCTTTGGACATCGACGTCCACGCTCTTTAGGCGGTAGCACGATCGCTCCTCGGTTCCCCACCCCCGCCCTTCCTATTCCGATGCATTTTCGCGTCTCTGTCTGCCTTGGCGTTCACGCTTCGCGTTGTCTGCTTTTTTCTCCGTGTTCCGCTTGTTCCACCAGCCTTTCTCCCCCTTCTGCGTCTGATGCACACAAGAACACCCGCTCACAGGCGCATCTTCCCATGGCTGCAGTGATTCCCACCGCTCGTCCCTAGCGCCCTCACCTCCAACGGCGCTCTCCTCTCACCCTCGCCAATCGGAGAAGAGCGCAGCAACTTCCCTCCTTCCCTCTTCGGCCGATTGATTCGAAGCGCACCTGTTGATCGCCATCGGCGCACGTGCGCTGCTTGGTGGTGGTTCTTTCTTTTTCCTTCTTTCCCATTTTCCTTCCCTCTTCTCTTCTACTTCGGCTCCCAGGCACGGCGCTCCCTCTGTCGATGCCATTTTTCTTCGCTTCCTCGCTTCCTTAACTTCTTTTTGCCCGTTTGACTGTTCTCTCGATGAAAGACCAGGCTTGTTTGATTTTCTTCTCACGCCTTCCCTCCCATTTACCCCATTTCTCTTTTATTTCTTTTCGGTGGCCTGGCTGGCCGCCCTGCTTCTCCGACATCGACGTTTCTCACCTCTCGCACGCGTCTCCATTACTCTCGCTCCGAACCTTAAACGTTACAGCACCGTCGCTGCCTCTTTTATTATTTTTTTCTCTTCTCTCTTTCAGCACAGCTTACTTCCTTATTGTGATTCCTTGCTTGGGCGCAGTCCGCTCATGAGGGGTGAGCGCCTGTTGTTTTTGTTTCTCGTTTCTCCACAGGTGCCACTTCTTCGTACTGTCGCTTGTCGTTTTGATCTCGAGCTTAGCTAAACGGTTCGTGGCTTTTCTACCTAAGCAGCAGTAATCGTTTTCATACGATGGCCGGGAGCACTGGTAGATTTCACTTCGTTTCTTGCTCAATGTTCGCCACAAATATATATTTTTAATGGTGGTCATGCGTTTTTGTCACTTGTATCTCGTTCTCTGCTGTCACTAGACACTTTCACTGCGCGCCTTCTTTTCTTCAGGTCTTATTATAGATATGATGGCCCCATGTCATCACGCTGTTTTCACCGCTTATCAAGCGCCAGCTTGATAAGTTTGCTGCATCCATTGTTTGTTTGCTGATCATTGATAAGTTTGTTGCATCCCATTGATTAAGCGTGCATCATGCATACTTTGGGATGTTAGCATCCAGCAAAATTTTGGCGCCTTTCGGCGTCATGTAGCTGAATGAGGCTTGTTTGCTCATTGCGGATGAATGCATTTCGTAAAGTTTTTTTAGCCTTTCCATCAACGCTTTGCATGAATGGTTATTGCACAGTATTTTAGCCATTAAAGACGGGGTCCGGGATTAATGATGATAATAAAAGAAAGACGCACGACAGGACATAACTGCTACGTGTGCGCCAATTAATTGATATCGTATTTTTGCGCAATCATTGGAAATTCTTATTATCAAGAAATGCTGCGGAGGTTCGTAGTTGAAACACAAACTACCACATCTCGGATCTCTCCACTGAGACTTGGAAACAAATGCTAGAGAGCATACGCAATAAAGGTATTTCACTAGCTCTGACAGCAGCTACAAAAGGGTCTTGTTTTATCAGTTGCCAAGTTTGAGCGTAATATTGATTTTCTGTGTAAATTAAGACCTTCCTTTTCTTTCTCTGGCACCTGCGATCCTGATGATGCGCACTCTCGAAAGAGTGGCTGACGAATATCAACCTTTCAAGAAATAGTCTACTTGTTAACCACGAAAAAGAAAACACAATCGAAGCGTAACATAGTGTACCGTGCACACAGAAACATGTCTTCTATATGCAGTGACTTATTTTATTAGTTTGAAAAAATGCTCGCGGTCGTAACAACCGTGACGAGAGCATATGGCTTACTTACAGTGGTTCACGCCCTCCAAGTTCCTCCCTTGTCTTTAGTCTAAATTCTTTCGTCCTAGAATAATAACTAGTGCTCTTCAAACTCGCCTAAGCAACATGACTGCCTTTCTCGTAAACAATGTAACAAATTGCTGTTCTGTTTTGCAGTAAGTTTGCTTCACTGCATATTGACTGTAGTTGTGACAAAGCCTGATTTAAAGAACGACCGGTCGGCGTAGGTGTCGTCGAGAAGTCCTACCTAACAACAATAGCAACATCAACCATGCAAAACAGAAATAGAGAAGAGGGAGAGGAATGAATGGAGGAAAGGAGAAAATGTGGGAAAGTCTACACACTAACAGTAACGAACACTTACAGCTGCTAGAAAGAGTTCGGTCCTTAGCGGATGATGAGAAAGTGTGTTGGAGCATGCGTGAAAGGGGCACGAAGCGAGAAATGTGCTATGAATATAACTGCATTGTAGTGCAGATAGAAAATTGAGTGCTAGGTGCAAAAAAAGAACAGAATAATCCCCTGGGGTAACCTTTTCGTCGAATCTCTGCTTCTAAACAGCAAACTTGTTATTGTACAGAAACTCGTTTTGATTGCGTCAGCTAAGCGTGCTCGTATACGAAAGCCCATTGTTTAACTTTTCTTTTTTATCACACCCTTATTCTTTTGTAGAAGCAGCTGTGGCGGGCAATGCTGTATCAGGTGACGGTGTGTGGCTCGAAAGAGTTAAGGGAAAAAATGAATGTAATATATCTTTTTTTTTCTTTTTTTAGGAAGCGAACCTGTGTTGGAATTGTATAAGTTCAATATAATCGGCACTGTTTGTGTCAGTTGGAAAAGAAGTGGCCTGTGAAAGAAAGGAAACCGAAGAATGTCGAACAAGTGGTGGCTTAAATCAAGATTACTATTTTCTCAAGGCTAACACGTATTATCATCTCCGGCGCTTCAGCGCGTGACCGCGATAATCTCGAAGGCAAGGGCCTCACCAATCTTTTGCTTGCCCTCTGCTAACCGTGACCGCGCAATGTGCGACGTTGCATGTCTCAATGGGACATTGACATTACGTATCACTATGTGCGCCTTGACAGAATGTGCGACAGCCCCCACACACAATACTATATTGTTATTTCTTCCCTTCCTTCTCTTTCATCTTTCGTGCCTCTTTATTTTTTCCCAAGTGCAGGGTAGCCAACCGGGAATAAACTCTGGTTAACACTCGTGTCCTTTTCTTTGCTTTTATCTCTTTCTCTCTCTCTCCCATCATTTTGTTGATGCGCGAGCCGACAAGTTTGAATGTTTCACACAGCGAGGAATGAAGCTCGACAGCGCAAATATTTCCCGTAACTCTGAGCTCGCCGTTATGTCAAATCTAGGTGTCGGCGGCGACCGAAGCGACAGAAAGGACTGTCGTGCGATCCGTTGCTGCAAGGCCCATAAGGACACGCTTAGCTCCGACCCGCTCTGATTTCCACTGCATACGCCCGCCTGCACCAAACTCCTGGAGACGGAGAGAAAGGGGCCAGCAGGGGGCCGGGCCCGAGAACTCGCAATGCGAGTCACGAGAACCGTCTCTGACTGGGAGACTGGCCGCCGCCCCCCGCGCACCTTTCCATATCAGTGCCCCGCACGGGGGGCCACAGAAGAGAGCCACTTCTGCCGTGTCCGTCTGTCGCAGCTCGCGAGGTGACGCTCGCGCCAGGCTGCGAGAAAGGGAGGTGGCAGCGGCGGGTGGCGATCGGCGTCGCGCAATGATATGGCAAGGGTGAAACACTTTTGCGATCGTGCGTCGCATTCGCGATGCGCTCATAACCGCTCCGCTGATGGTTATCGCTAGCCCAGTGATCGATAACGGTTTTCGGGAAGCGGGCCCGAGAGCGGTCGTCCTCCTCCTCCCTCGAGCCCGCTGGAGGCACCGTTGTTTCAGGCCGGGTCACCATGGCGATGGCGTCGGGCCGCACTGTTTGTCTTGCGACCCGAACACAGCTTCGGCGGCCGCGTCGTTGTTATTCGGCGCCCGTCGTGCCGCTGCGCGGGTCGCGAGCAGTTTGGCGTCGCGCCTCGCCGCGGCTGCGGTCGCACTTCGTCGCGTCTGGAGGCGACGGATGCGCAGCGGCGGCGCACCGCACCGGCAGCCCGTAAACGCCAGAGACCGCCCCCCCCCCCCCTCCCCACCTATCCGACGTGTCGCCTCTTCTCCTCCTGTCACCTTTATCGTGCCTATGTGCACCGGTCGTTCGCGTTTGACGGCTCTTCGCGGCGCCTGATGGTTTCCCCCCACCTCCCCGCTCGACAGCATGAGCGGAAGAAGCCCCCTCCCCTCCCCCAGTGTGTACAATACTGGCCAAACTTTAGATGAAAGCTGCGCAACCACCGTGTTGGCTAAGGCGTGACGAGGCGCTTCGTGGATCTCCGATTAAGAGAATTCTAAGACCCTTACAGGAAAAGGGTTCATTGCGGTGCCTTCACTGAGTGGTTCTGGCTCGATGACTTCTTTATCTGTAAATTAAATTGTTCATCTTTTGCTCCGAAGACAGAAAGCACACACTACCGTAGCATGGAACCACTTACGACCATTGTGCAGTATTTACTGCGACCTACATAAAAAATTTTTACGCTAACATACACTCTCTTGCACATTTGTGAATACGAGACATTGATCGCCCTCTGTAATGTTTTCTCCTTTCTTTCTATCCTGAGAGCTCCAGGCGTTCTCAGCGCCCGAATATCGCTCGTCATGCGGAAATATATATATAAAGAAAAAGCGTCTCCAATTCAATAGTGGCTTCGTAAGCGGCGTTCAACTTACACTGAGAAAAAGACGTTCTGCGAAGACCGGAAAAAGCCGATTGCATTCCCCCGGCGAATTGCCGCGGCTTAGCCACCGACGGCTTTACGAGCTTAGGAGGTTTCGTCTTGGGGCTTACGCGCAATTGATCGGCGAAAGTAAAGCGGATCCGCCGCGCCGTCGTCTCGCGCTCCGCGACAATTAAACGTCGTCTCAGGGAATCGTAACCGCGAGCGCCTCTGCAGAATTTCCAGACAGACGTTGAAGTCGCGGACAACCCTGGCGCCAGCCGCGCGGTATATGGCGTGCGCGCGAACAGCGGGCCGCGAACTTTCCTTCCAATCGAAAATCGATTTCATCGACTGGCAGCTGAATTCTCCAACCGATCGTTTCGCATCGGGGAACAGCAGCTTTACCGTCTCCCGCACATAGCAGCTCCTATTCGCAAGCGTGTATTGTGCTGGTTTGCGGGACAAGATGACTTATGTCGCGGTACAGCACGCTTGTGTGACCGAGAATGCTAATGCGGTTTGCGACTGACTTTTTCTATGCGTGCCCGCTAGAGAGTCCTGTGCAAACTCCTTTCATTTTGCCCTCTGCAAGGTTGTTCATACAGAGCCATGTATAATCAATGACACTTTCCTATTCAGCATGAGGTATCATAATCAGCGCCGTACCGATTATATCAGCTTTTGGCTGCGTGGTTTGGTCACAGGAATAATATAGCAACTACCGCTTTACTGCGTCACTCTTTCAAAATCGCGAATGCGCTTGGCAATGATAAAATGAAGCAAGAACTAGTATACACGTCAAGAAATACTGTACATCTAGCCTGCCTCTTCGCCGCTAGCTATAGTTGCTAAAGAATGTCAATAGTATCATACTGGCTATCGACTATAATGTTCAGATATGCTCAGCCGTCGTACCTCAAGGGCCCGAGAACGAAATTTAAAGTAGGTGCACGGAGATTCGTTGACGGCGACAGCGCTGCCAGCTGGCTCAAGTTTCACACTGCGAATCCCACCACCAGCTCGAGACGCTAGTAAAAGAAAAAAAAAAAAAGAACGGAAGAAGAAAGAAAGAACGACATAGAAAAAATAAAACACGCAAATATAGGGGCAAGGTTCCTTCTTCCGGCGTTTTTCTCGCCGCAATACCTATGTTTCCTTTAGTAAATGGAGTTAATGAGGACCTCATTCCAGCGAGCACTGTTGATGATGATCCCGATGACGACGAGAACAATAATTATTACGGTGAGACGTAACAGATATTTTTGTAGAAATATCTCGTTCAGCTCAAGCGGTTAGAGGCCTAGGACGTGTTTATGGAGCGCAATGAATTCGATTTTGACCAGCATACTTATAATTCTTATAGATTGCCCTTATTTTGACGCGACGTGAACCAGTACGTTCCAGCAAAGTGTGTAACCAATTAGTTAACTCGCTGATCGAGTTAATTGACTGCAAACGTTGAAGTAAAACGTTCACAGGCGCTGCCAACCACAGCCAAGCCTTTGTAGGCGTCTTCTCCTCGAATCATTGGCGACTGGCCGCGCAACAGTCACGTGCACCCGCACCGCGCAGACGGCGGCCGCAGAGCTCCGGGCGCGAAGGTTCCCGCCCCGGAAGAGTGGGTTCTCCGCAGCGCGCACGCGCGCGCACACGCCGGGTGACTTGTCGAGCACGCTGTCTCACTAATAGCGGCGCGGAGCTCCGATTCCAATCGATACAAATCGGCTTATATAGAAAATCAAAGGGAGCGCCGGTCCTCGCTGCAGAGCTCTTTTCCGCCCTGCGCCCCCCTTTCTCTTTCAATCTTTCTCCTCCGCTTTTTTTTTATTTCTCTTTTCTTTCTCCTCTGCCTCGCGTGTTCTCGGTCGCGTCGGTACCGAGTGTTTCGCGCATAGCTTCTGTTGCCCGAATCTCTTTCGCCGCACATTTGCCCTCCACTGGTTTATCGTCGGTCCGTCGTCTCGGCTCGCCGCTCTCTTTGTCTCGCTCCTTCTCTTTTGTTTCTTGCTTCCGCGTCGGCCAGTTCGGCTTCTCCCTGCCGCGCCGGCGGCCGGACGAGCCATCTTCTTTGGCCGCGAGAGGAAGAAGCGCGGGCGCGAAGAACAGCGCGGGCTCGGTGACGGGAGAAGGAGGAGCGGGACTCTCCGATGCGGTCTCCCCGGTCCCCGTTTAACCCCATCCGATCGGCGGTGGCGGCGGCGCGTTCGTGAGTCCGTGGCATCGATCGCCGCCAGGGCTATTTGTCTTGCGTTCGCGCTCGCGACGCGATGAGGCCGACGGCGTCATCGGCGACGCCCGCGAGACGACTTCGTCTTTGCCAACCGCTGTCGAGACGCACGGTCGTGCTGTGTCGACACGTGCCACTCTTACGAAGCACGCTCGCCAGTCTCATTCGTTGCTTTTATACTCTGCGCGATTTACGCAATAAAAATTGAGACTTTCACAGAGAGACAAAGAAGCGATTCGCAGGGCTTCTCTGAGGTATTCATTGTGAAGGTCAGATGTAATATATGTTTATTGGGGATTGGCTACTTCAACTAATAGAGCCCGGTTTTATGCAGTCAGGGAGTTTTCTGCGGAAATATTTCGTCTCATTATTCGCCTTGTTATACCAGGTTTGTGCTGACATCCCGCACTCTTGTGTGTCGTTTGTGATGCCATGTAACTCTGTGCTTGCCTTTTCCGGTCACGAACCTTGATCATCATTATGCAGCATTTGCTTCTTGTAGCCGTTGAATGAGCTGAAAGAAAGAAAGAAAGAGAAAATAAGGGATGAAAGGCAGATAAGCTAACCAGAATAAGTGTACTGTTGGTTACTCTGCGCTGGGGGATGAGGACAGGGTAGACAATATAAGAATTAAGAGAAGAGGCGGTATCAGGAGAATCTGTCCGCTAAAACACGAGGAGGGTAGCTGACAACGACTGCAGTCGTTTATTCAGTCCCGTTGCTTTCTTTAATAAGGCACACTAGCGCTTTTACGTCAACTCGGGCTAACGTCGGCTGTGATCAGGCTCCAAGAGTTAAGTTTTCCGTAAGGGTACGGTTCCCAAGGTTGCCGTGCTTGGTGCAGCAAGAACAAGGGATGCAAAAAGTCAAAAAAGAAAAGGCGGAGGGGGGGGGGGGGGTTAGCCGCATCCTTGCCCAGTTTTGTACGCTGCATGTGGGACGGGATATAAAACTAAAGGAGGTAGAGAGAGAAGACTACCTGCGTGAGATGTCAGTAGCTACACGCGAGTAACACGCGAGCGCAACATTTTGACCAAGTCCGATCACAAGCTTTCCATGAGTCTAATATATTCGTGTGCTCCTGCTTCGTAGCGGTTGCTTTTCGGCAGGACACACGCATGAGGTGAGTTTATTTGTAAAATAAAACCATTCTTGTGCAATTATTACCGCTACGCAGACGATTTAAGAAGTTTAGTTATCTTTGTTGCTTGACTCGGTCTTGGTAAAACGCCGATTGCAGAAAGTTTTCTGTTTATATGGTGTCGATGTGCGGCTTTCTGCTAGCAGTTGACGTCTATGTTGTCCCATTTTGCCCATATATACCGCCTTTTCCTTTGTTTTTCGAAAGGCTCACGGGCTGTTCATTCCTACGGGCCCACAACACTTTGCCTACATCACTCGGGCTGCACATTTGTTATGAATACGGACTTTTGAAGCTGGTGCGTTGCGATGTGCATTTGTGCATTTGTTGCTTCCGAAGTCATAAGTGTGCTCGAAACAATGTCATTTAGCGATGCACGCTCACTAGATAGCCATTACTTGATTCCAGCAGTGACTACGATGCTTAAGTAAATGTGTCTAAGCATCAACACTAACTATTCGCTTTATCCCCGTGATAACGCAATCGCTACAGTATTCAGTCACGTCGGGCGTGGCATCATCATCCAGTGAGGGCTTGGTGCACGGTTGTCCCTTCAACTTCGTGTTGATCGGAAGCTTCGTTGATATCTTTCTAGTCTGCACAACATGGCACGTGCATTGGGAAACCGCATGAGTAGACCCTCCTGTGCTCCATCACTGGCACATCTCGCTCTCCTCGCTGTTGCCAGCGTGCTGGCGGCAGCCCGTTCAGGTTACTCTCCTAATTCCTCGCCCACGAAGTTGCCTACTCGCCAGTTTACTCGTGACCGCATTACCTGATTCACTAACAAAGTCGTTCATTGTACAGTTGAAAAACAAGTTTAGTTGGTACCGCATGTAACGGTTTGTGCTTGTCTCGAGTGAATGAATATGTGCGTGGTATTCAAAGACTCAGAAGGCAGACACACTTGCCCGTATTCTTTGTCGTCTGTGTATATGGGTTCTATTATTCCCAAGAATAACGTATATCAACGTCTTCAGGCTTTAGTTTTTTTTTTTTTTGTACGCAAAATACGTCTTGTATCCAAAGAAAGAAAGATAGCCAGGGACGTGCGTGGCCGGCAAGCGGGAAGCACGCAGTACGGAATGAAACGTGTTTCAACGAAAAATTGATGACTTCCTCACATGCCTGCTAACTGAAAATGTTTCTTCCTTCCAATCTCTAAACTCTGCACTACGAAAATGCTGTCTTCGAGCACGGAGATGCGACACGGTGGACTGAAGTGACCAATTTTTCATTGGTGCTTTCGCCAGTGTGCGAGACGAATGGGACGGGTCGGGCAGACGGTGCATTCAAGTGTCCTGGAACGTGGAAAGGAGGAAGCGGAAGCGCTCTTCCGGCCTCGGCGTGTCTTGCGCCAGCAGCGGCGACCAAAGACGAAGCGAAGCACGTGTCACCGGCGACATCTGGCGCCCAGCGTGGGCATCGGCGTGTATCGGAAGCCTGTCAATATCGTCGGGCGGCCGCGGTCGATCGATGCGGCCATCGGGGGGAGCGGCCGGCCGGAAGACGACGGCGTTTCGAGGGGGAGATGATGCGGGCGTCTTTCTTTTGTCCCCATCATCCACGCAAGACCCGCGCGCTCTTCAAAGCGTGCTCGTTTTCCTTGCCCGTTGTGTGGTCCGTGTCTGACCGCGCTACGTTATGTGGCATGCGCAGAATTAACTGTTCTGTGTGATCCATCGCTTGGTTGATTGTTTGATTCATTGGTCGATTGACTCATGGGCCAAAGCACCTCATAACAGCTACAGAAAGAAAAAAAGTTTTCTTCTCCCAAACAAAAAGTAACCTGTGTATTTGACTCGGAGAGGGAAAGTGAGAGGAAGAGAATTGTTTATGTTGAAGTGACAGACCGCAAGTCTATACCACATATGTAAGCAGAGTTGAGGAAAGAGAAAATTCTTGGAGCGGTTGGTATGATCAACAGAAGAAAATAAGAAATAGCAAGGCGAGAACGAACTCGTGAAGAGGAGAACACTTTAGTGACAGTTATAAGTGTATATGAAAAATAAGAGTCAATATCGAAGCGTCGAAAGTCGGGAAGACACATTGTCAGACAGTCTTAATTGCTTCTTTTTGCCTTCTTGTTACTCGATTTCTCCTTCCCTCTTGGTTAATTTTCTGTGCCGGTACTTCGTGAGTGCATCTTTAGCTTTGGTTATTACTGGTTGATTAAATTATTCTGCTGTGAATTATTCGCTATTCAGCGGTTGTTCTCGTAGAGGAACGTAAAGCCACGGGAAGGCAGATGACATGTATTCCTGCAGTGCGTCAGTCCAAGGCTCATCATCTTCGCGATACTGGGGCACTGCGCGAAAATACAATTGCAACATCACATAGTTTATGTTCCTAATAACACGGGTAACTGAGAGGAAGCTTGTGGTAATTTGGAATCGGAATCAGAGTGCTTTCAGTTTGGTAAACATGTCTGACACCATCTGTCGCACATTCTTGCAACCCGTACTCCATACGAGCGCCCTTGGAAATCCGGACCTTCTTAATTAAGCAGAGCTTCACACGTGCAACCGGAGCTTTATGTAACGGAACTCCGCATCACAACTCACCGCCCCTGAAATGCCGATCAGCCGCGTATCTTGCGACGTCGGCACTCGGGTGCTTTGATGTAGAGTCAGGTGTAGCGGAGGGAAATCGATTTTGCGCCCTTAACGCAGATCACTTAGCGCGACCGTGTCCTTAGCTTAGTCGAACTCGCGGTCACGCGGCCCCGCAACTGCCGCTACCTGGATGCGATTCCGCGCGAGTAACTCCCTCGGCTTGTCTCGCAGATCGGCGGCCGCCTCGTGTGTGGCGGTGCAGTCGGGCGGTGCAACGCCGCACGGCCGCCTTTTATCGGCGCTGTCGCGTCTGAAGTGGTGGCCGAGCCGGCATCGGGCGGCGTAAATGTTTAAAAGCGCGCTCGGGCCGAGGGGCGCCTATCGGCCCGAGATTAATTATTCAGGGCGAGCCCGCTCGAGTGTCGGGTCATAACCGCCTCACGCGCCCGCGCGGGCCCGCGCGAGTGCGTGCTGATGGGAATTGCCGATCGCTAATGGCAGCTGTAAATTGCGGTCGCTCGCGGACCGCCGCCGCGTGTGTACCGCTTTTGCCGCTGCAACGCCTCCTTTCTCGCTCTCCTCGCTTTTCTCTTGCCCCTTTTTCTGTAAATCGCATCTTAGTACAGCTCGCGGCAAAAGCTGGGGCTCCAAACGTGCCAATGAGGAGTGTCATAAAAAAAAAAAAGAAAAAGAGGCACGAGAAGGGTGCGTCGAGAAACTTCGTCGCTCTTGATCATGTTTTCCACGGGGCTTTCGTGAAACAATGGCAGGGGAGAACAAACAGACAAACTAGAACAGCGTATTAGTGTTTCAACGCGCGCCAATATATGTGGAGGGACTGGTTTGATTCATTCTCAGACGTGGAGTTCCGGCCATTTAGCATGTTGATTGGTATACTGCCCTGCGGTGCCACATCGCGTTGTCAGCTGATCGTGCCTTAAGAATCCGCTAGGTCCTGTATTTCTCATTCACGTTTCATTTATACCTGCCCCTCTGGTGCATCCTTTAAGAAAAACGCACGTCCAATTCGCATGGGTGACTAGAGGTCGTCTCCCATATTGAGATGTGTCTCCTGTTACGTACAGATTAGAGGTTTCGCTGGATAACTAACATATCTCTTCTTCTCACGCTGCAAGGCTTTCAGGCGCGATTAACTAAACTGCTCGTTATCAGATTCTGTCAGGAGACGAATGTTTAGTGTTCCCGAATTTTGACAGAGCACGTGATTCCGGTTCTGATAGCTTGCTCTGCATGCCTGCGTCTTCGTGACGCAGCGAAGCGAGGCACAGTTTCATTCGAATCCGGCAGGCACGTGCTGGCCGTGCCTTTAGCCGGTCGCCCGCGTCAGACTGTCAGTTTTGCTATGTACCAACGAATGTTTCCAGCTTTCCATGCAGCCTTTGGGCATATATTTTAGGTGCGACCTCAGTCGCATAATTAAGGACGTCCACCTTGCACCCCATCGATAAGAAACTTGAGAAGATTGCTGCGATTAATGATAGAAAACAGCTATATGTAGCTTAACGTCCAAAAGCTGCTCACAAGCTATTAGAGGCGCCTAGTGTGGGGCTCCGGAATTCCTGCCATCTGCTGTTATTTAGCCTGCACCAAAAGAGCGCTGCGTTAGCTCTGAACCTGTGCAAGAGTGACGGTGAGAAAGCACGTGGCATGCAAAAAGTTACCCTCACACGTCACGGCCTCACATGGAGCACACCACACATACGCAGCCGTTTTCGAAGGACTCACCATACTACGCTAACCTTGTAGTAAATGTCCGCTGCTACACGGCGTGTCCGCATGCGCGAATCACCACAGGCGCGTTTCTCGGCCGCTATGAACTGTACTAGCGGGCGGAGGGCCGCCATGTCGGTTTCCGTGCTCTTGGAAACAGTCACGCTTGCCATGACCGACCGTCGATTATGTTCCATCAAAAGTTTAGCGCAGTTTATTCCGTTGTACGCCCAATGTACACCCAACGTTACTAGACTTAGTCTAGTAACGTTGGGTACACCTACGGGATGGTGTTTAACCCGTGGTGTATATTTGTTTGCCCTCATGGCTTCGCGCAAGGAAGCACTCAGGTCGTGGCGATTGTGCTCACTCGGTTTTCCGAACGAGGATGGTCACCAGGAGGCACGTGTGCTAACAACCGTATAGGTTCGCGTAAGGCCTAAAAAATGTGCTAATGAGACAAAGGGTCTCATACAAATAACCACCTCTGTAAATGATACTTGTTTTGCTCACGTGATAAGCTGGCGCGTTTATTTGCACACTCCTATGAGCGTCGGGGAAAAAAAAGAAAATATTAGGCAAAGGTTTCGTCGTCGGCGATAGCTTGCAATGCTTTTCTTTCTCAGGACACGAGTTGAATTTATTAAGATGCGCCCCAGTTCGCCTGTAATGAATACATCGACGGCTACTGTTAAGGTATCAATCTGCCCGGCTCAGTGGCATTACGTGCAGCTGCGGTTCAGAAAGCGCGGTGCCAGGGCATCTCACGACGTTTCACGAGACAAGCTGATGGTGCCCACTAGTGCACGTCGTGACGCTATGTAGGCCCGCGCGTGGCAGCAGCTGCCAGTCATGCTCCTCACGAGATGCTCTCTCGGCTCACTCCGAGCTACTGACTTACGGCGACGCCGTCGCTGCCGTCTCTGACGCATCCCCCCGGGCGAGAATGTATGTGCCGGTGAGAGGCCACGCGTTGTGCTCGGGCGCCGTGTAAGGGAGTCTCGACAATCGATTTGCTCGACGTCACGACCGGGTCGCCACCTTGGATCAACGCTGTAGTCCATCGCTCACGGCCGCGGATGATCGTCGTGCGAGCGGAACGCCGCGACGGGCTCGCGCAGCCGCGGCAGCTGCCACCGCTGCTGCTCTACGCGGAATGGAACTGATTGACGCGATCTAATTACGTCTCGGTGCCGAGATCTACTCGAGGCGCGGCGGCGTCTGCAGGCTGCTTTACGGCCGGCGCGTGCGCATCGCGCGTCGTGGCTTCGCCTCGGGTGCGTGTTTATCAGCGTGCCTTTGCTGGGCTGCTTGATTGCCGGGGCTGGCGCGTTGTTTGCAGCTGTCTATAACGGAGAGCGCCCAATTAGGGCGACTGCTCGCGGCTGGCCGCCCTAGCGGCTCATATTTCCGCACCTGGCAAGAGTGCGGGTCTATCGCTGACTAAAAACACTTGACCCTTCGGAGCCTTCGGAGTAAGGCCTGCTGTCATTCTACCAACCGTGCGAACTACAGCAAGGTACACCTAAGTGGCGAATTTCCCTGAGGCTTAACAGACGAAGATTTATTAGATATAGACCACTCCAACAGAGAATAGTAACACGTCCTCTATGGACTGTTGCGCTTGAATGTAAAGCACACGCTGCCACCGCTTTCCCTCGAAAAAGTGCTCGCGAGGGCTCCCAACATTACAGAAGGTATACTATGGCGAAGGCCCAGACAGGGTTTATTCTCTACCCGTTCTGTAAATTTGGTAGCACGTGGATCATGTTCGGATGGCGCTCACTGTGTTTTCTTAAGTCTACCTCTGAGGATTTCGGCAACGTTTGTTGCGTGTGAGCGTATGTAGTGTCCTGCCTAATAAATGTTACGGTTTAGCGTCTCAAAAATGTGCGGTGGACTGAGAAGGAGGCTGCAGTGCAGAGGAGTCTCAGTCCAGCGTAAATGTTTTGGCAACGAGAGTTTTCTCGTCAGGAAGAGTCCATTTAAATCTAACATTTGGAATACTGTAGATTGCTCACCTGATCTGACAGGCATGAAATAAAAGTTGTCATCGACTGTTACGTGTCGTCCATAAAGCCAATGAGCGTATGATACGTGAATGATGTGTACAAGCAGAGTAATAACCTGCACAGTCCAAGAAACAAATCTTGATTATATAGGCGCCTTCGGAATTAGCGTTTACAGGGAAGAAAGAGCACGGTAAATAAACACCGCCGAAGATGCAACCACCGTTAACCGCAACGCAAACGGCACAGCATCTGTTGGCCTTATTCAATGGGCATAGACTGTTAAAACTGAACTTTGCTTGGAAAAAAAAAAAGAATAATGAAAGCACGAATGAGCATTGTGTTGTGTCCGGAACACTTGTGCTTTCCAACGGGCGGGAAGGCGGATTCGGGTTGAGTATGTCCCGTCATAAATGTGACGAAGCATATTGGTGACGCAAGATTGTAGGCAGATAGACAGCAACCGTACTTTTTTTTTCTCTATTTAGTCGCGTGGCGTCGGCCGGTGACGGTCCTGCGCTAGTGTTACAGCAACACCAACGTGCGAAGCGACGCACGAACGTTCAGAGCGAAGCGAGAGCATAACCATTTGAATGAGCAAGAGCTAGCGCCAGCCTATGCTCCAGGATTCATTAGCTCCTCGGCGCGCTGCTCACGTCTGTGCTAATTGCATTCATAACTGCGCTTCGCTCCTTTAACATACCACAGAAACGTTAGCGTTGGGACACATTTATTCTTTCTGTTCACCCCATGCACCCGACAATACGCAGTCATTTGGCTCCCATATCTCTCTCTCTCTCTCTCTCTCTCTCTCTCTCTCTCTCTCTCTCTCTCTCTCTCTCTCTCTCTCTCTCTCTCTCTCTCTCTCTCTCTCTCTCTCTCTCTTTTTCTTTTTTTTTTTCTTTTTCTGGCGCTATACTCTTGTTGACGGGAAACGAGGTTCCCTGATGTGTATGTGACTCGGAGAGCGTTGACAATCGAAAGCGATGATAAGGTCGCCGCGTTCATGCTGCATACGCCACGTTTGTGTTCGCGGTTTCGCAGCTAATGCCTTGGTAATGTCCGTGCTACTGTAGTCCTTCAGGTGACAGAAAAAAAGAAAAATGAATAATTGCTGAGGTTTTACCTGCCAGAACCATGATCTGGTTACGAGGCATGCCACAGTGAAACGCTCCGGATTAATTTTGATCCCCTCAGGTTCTTTAACGTGCACTTAAATCGATAAATACATCTGAGTTTTTGCATTTCGCCCCCATCGAAATGCGGCCACCACGATTGGGAAACAAACCCGCGGCTTCGAGCTTAGCAGCGCAACGTCATAACCACTAAGTCACCACGGCGGGTTAACGGGCAAAAAAAAAAAAAAAGTGCTCTTTATTTAAAAGCTGAAAGTTTCGCCAGTGTGAAAGTATTTGTCTACATGCTACTATGCCAGGGAAGGGCGAAGGGAAGACAAAAGCCCTAGAAGAAAGAGGGCAGAAGGATGTTTCTTAAAAAAAGCAAGAACAAAGTAAAAACACGAAAGATATCCTGGTTTCACTTTTGGCGTCTTTGATGATAAACAGTTGAGTCCGACTTGTCACCTGGACTTCACTGCTGGGAGACCGTTAAGAATATTCCGTGAACTTCAAGGCAGCCTCGTATGAAAAGGATCACATCAATACATGCTGGGAACTCTTTCTTTTTGAAATTACCTTTATTTTTTATAATAAATAAGGCAAGCTTGATTGTTTTCTTATTCAAAACCGTGTGGATTGTTTAAAGCCTTGAGATGCAAGGTGCACGCACACAAGTTTGTTCACTGAGAGACGGACTGAGCTTTGTCAACAACTATTAGAAATCACCCCTGTCTTGCTCTACCATTTTTAATGAGATCTCACTGTTTGGGATATTGTAAGATGGAGGCATATTGAAAGCTTTCATTCGTGCAGGCAGGCGTTAGAGAGGGCCTGTCAAGAAAAAGACGATCAGGTAGGATGATGATGATAATGATGATGACGACAACGACGACGAAGAAGAAGGAGAAGAAGAAGATGATATTAATATAAATAATTTATACAGATGAAAGCGATGAAGCATTACTAATGCTGAAATCTAGGATAGTTGGTTACTGGCATTATGAAGAACGGTTAATGAAGGCCGGCCTTGCGCTGTTCATCTTTCTCTTCGTCTCTTTTAGCGCTACCCGCCGTGGTTGCTCAGTGGCTATGGTGTTGGGCTGCTGAGCACGAGGTCGCGGGATCGAATCCCGGCCACGGCGGCCGCATTTCGATGGGGGCGAAATGCGAAAACACCCGTGTGCTTAGATTTAGGTGCACGTTAAAGAACACCAGGTGGTCAAAATTTCCGGAGTCCTCCACTACGGCGTGCCTCATAATCAGAAAGTGGTTTTGGCACGTAAAACCCCAAATATTATTATTATCTTTTAGCGCTGTACCCGTATTGCGTGGTTTCACTAGTTAGGTGAACGAGGATAGAGGGATAACACGCACATACATCACTTAAACGACTAACATAGCTTGTAGCAAGCTTACGTTCTTCACGAATATCTCCCTGTCTTGAACAGCATTCCATCCTGAAGAAGAAGAAGTGAAAGCTGCTCACAAGTTCACTGATGTTGTTCACTGTAGTCACTGGTGTCTCACACACCTGCCTTTTTAATATTAAAACCTATACAGAAGAAGTGCTAATTGGGTGCCGTCAGTAAGACCATATTCGAAAGTACATAAAAGCACCATGAACTGGTGCTGTGTCGCTCAGCTAGCGTTTGCAGGAAATGTGACAGAATAGGAACCCAACTGACAATGAGCGTGCTCTGAACGTGCCACGGTGTAACCTGCTACTATAACCATTGCAAGGCACCGCACAGAAAGCTTCAACATTAGTAGTGCGCCGAGGTCACGTCCGAGCTTAATGGCTCCAATCGTTCAAGCGGGTCCTTGTTCGCTTGTATGCCATGTTTAACGTTCATCATTCTATTAGAAATGGATGTACGTCGCATAATAAGGATAAAAAAGACGACGCCATTTTGTTATCGGCAAGCTTTTAAAGATAAGTGCACATACCATCCCTGTTGCAAAAAGCAAAATAAAAGAACAGAAAAGGGGAGAGAGACAGAGATGTCGCTACATAACGGAAGAGACCCAGCGGACACTACTGACATTGTTAATCTCATTTTTTATTTTTCCTTTCATTACGAAGAATCATAAAATCTAGATTGAAGTTCTCTGCACTATTTTCTTTTCTTCGTTGTTGGGATAGTACTCCGACAACGTAACGCCTAACGAAACTGTGCCGAACATGTTACATTGTATTTTTCACCAGTTTTCATGCGCCTCTGAAAGTCGAGACACCTATTCGTTTATGAATAAAAAAAATGGCAATTTAGGCTGTTGACTGCCTTATACATAGGGAAGAAAAGCGCATTGAACGTAGAAATATACGTCAACTACAGCGTGCAGATCTGGTCGTTCCTTTCCGATTTCTTTATTTTGTTTTTGCATCCAAGATATTTCAACTCGTGATATAGTCGGCCGCATATCCTGGCAATGTCGCACTGATGTTTCACTGGCAGTATCAATGACCGCTGACACATGTCGACCTAGATTAGATTTAGCAGTTTTGCGGGCCAAAACCACGATATGATTATGAGGCACGCGTAGTGGAAGATTCCGGATTAATTTCGGCTACCTGGGGTTATTTAACGTGCACCCAATGCACGGTACACAGGCGTAATTCCATTTCGCCCCCCATCGAAATGCGGCTGCCGAGGCCGCGACAGCTTGCTTAGATGCGTGGCGCCAAAGCCACTAAGCAACCACGGTGGAGGCTTATCAAGCTCCGCGTTAAAGAAACAAAAGCAGGTGCATCGTTACCAATGAACGTTGTCGGTGATGTGTTTCGTACTCGCTGTGGTGGTGCAGTGGTTATGGCGTTGGCGCTGCTAAGCACGAGGTCGCGGGCTCGATTTGCGAGCGTGGTGATCATGTTGCAAGGGTGTTACTTAGGTTTAGGTGCACCTCAAAGAACCTCAGGTTGTGAAACCGTCAAAATTATTCCAGCAGTCCCCCTCTATGGCGTACCTCATAATCTGATGGTGGTTGCGGCACGAAAAACCCGATAATTTAATCTAGCGCGTTGTGTTTCATGGCGAACTTATGGCTGATGTTAAATAATTTCCAAAGATAGCATGTTTCTATTCGTTTCCTTAGAGCACAGTTTTCAGCCTTCTTCAGGCCACAGTTAAGGCTTAGATGACGAGGTAGAATTTCAGGGTGATTCGTCCACTATAGCGACTGAATAAGCAAGCTTGCAGGCCTCTCCACAGAAGTTGTGCAGGGGGATGACAGGAAACAGCTAGGGTCACCTCCGAAAGTGGAAAATTGCACGTTCAAGATTTTCAGCTGGTACATTTCCTTTATTTTAAACCGTTCCCGGTGAAGAAAAGCTGTTTTTACCTTATGAGAGGGCTAAAAACGGGCTCATGTCACCTGTTAGCTTACATGCCTATTCTATACTTACCTTCGCTTACGGCTCCTCACAAGAGTGGAGGCACAGAGACGTAGCTGAACACCACAGTGCTCTACTACCAACGACTTTATTACGATAAATAGAACAATAGAATTGCTGAAAATAGAGCGATGCGTTGTTTAGCTCCATCTCTGTGTGTTCCTCGCTCTCAGTTTTGGCAATTACGGGCCCCGTTTGCATCGAAGTCCCGCAGACGTCTGGGAAATGCGTTGCCTACTTTTTTTCTTTCTGTGGCAATATAAGTGACGGGCCGATAAGGTTCGACCATCAAGTGCACGGTGTCGCTTGTGAGTAAAATCTAAAGCTATTGCCACATTTTCGCCAATGACTACTTCAGGAGGTGGTGTCGCAAACAAGGTCCGCCATGCATCGGCCGTGAATTGCCTAAAACAATCGTAATAGCGTTTGGCAACAAGCGCAGTTATGGCCGTGTGACGTCATTTCTCTCCTACCGACGCGGACCACGCGATCGCCCGCCCATAGCACCTCAGCGACCGCTCAGTCACCATGAATAACGGGAGATGTTGCAATGAGGTTCAAGAAAAAGATAACGAAGCCTCGGACGCACGCACAGCTTACCCTCGCCCTCACCCCTCCGGCCCCAGAGCTCCATCCTGCACGCACACACACACGGCGACGCATGCACAACGGCCGCGGCCGACCACTGCGATCGCGGCCTCGGACGCGGCAGCGCTCACGTCTGCGGCGGCTAATAGTTTCCGCCGCCGCAGGGAGGAGAAACGCACGCGGCGTGTCCACCTACGGGGCGGGCCGGGGCGGGGGCCACCAGTGTCGCGTGCCCTGGGACCGTGGCCGAGGGAGAAGAGAGGAAGGCGGCGTGCATTGCTGCCGCCGCAGCGGCAATCAAAGCGCCGATGATCGAAGAGCCTTCGAGATGTGCTCGCCGGCGGAGTGCGCCACGGAACGCGGCGACCAGCAACAAGGGCCCGCACCAGCCGCGCTGCCAATTAGGCAAATGACTCACGTCGCGTTGGCCCGAGCACGCTCCTCTGCGCGCCGCAGTGACAACCGCCGCCGTTCGCCCATTGATCCCAGCGCGCACACGAGCGCGCCTCCATACAGACCCCCCCCTTCCGCCCCCTCTTTGCGGCGCAGTTCGGCCCCGATTCGGCGCCCAGGGGCGACCCCTCCCTCTTTAATTGCTCGCCGAGCCGATGGCGTTTCCCTGTAGATGAGAAAAGCACGCGCTCGTTTTTCGCCTGGAGTTCGGCCTCCGTCATTTGTTAGGCGCCCGTTTTGCTTCGATTGCTCCCGCGTTCCCTTTGTTTTCTTCTTGTTTTCTTTGGCTTCCACCGCTTCGCAGGACCTTCGACGCACGTGTCGCATCAGCGCTTATCACGCGCGGCGTGCAGCTTTTTCCTGCCGTAAACCCGAACGGTTCGGCTCGGCCAACTTTACCCTCTTTCTCTGATTTTGAGGTAAAGCTTGCGCGACGCGGGAACCATATTTATTTTCGACGCCGAAAAGAGGTCACTTAGCGAGACCGTTGTAGCGACGCGTCGTAACGCCGCGTTAATATCGCATCGATCCAGGTCGTGGAAGCTTTACCGCCTGCCTGCACTAGCTGAAGAAAGCTTGTATGAGAGCGATCGCTGTTGTTGCCGATGGCATGGCGCCGGCATTAGTATATCAATCAAGGCGCAATACAAATTATTGCAAATTCCTGCAGTTCTACTATTGTTTCTTGGAAATGTGCCGGAAATAGCGTGTATTGAAACGGGAACCGAGCCTAAGACCAAAAAAAAAAAAAAGACTTTTGGGCCAGCCGGAAATAAATCGCTACTGTGTAGTTTGTTCAGCTTTGGTCGAAAACCTGAGAAGAAAAATTTGTTTTCACTTCGGCTCGACTGTATTCTGCTCTGCAGTCGTTAATTATGTGTACGAATCGCAATATTTATTTCAGTAAAGTAGGACACTATGTCTGTGGTCTTTTATCCGCGTGATGTTTCAGTTACATTGAATGGACTTCATGCCAGGGGAAGTGGCGTTGTGTCAACGTTGCTTTTTCGGGAGTCGTACAAGGACATGTCTGCGTAAAAAGATCCGTCAACGCACGGAAAACCAAGCATGGCTGATCGGAAAATTCCATGGTAAGGAGTTACCTCATGCTCCATCGTGACGTAGCGGATGACCGGGCTTGCGACATGAGCTTGTCACGTCTCGAAGTCGAAATGCCAAATCCGGATGATGTCGCTTGCTGCAGCATTGACATTAATACACGCTGCCTTAGGTTAGCGCTTGTTCACAGCCCACCGGCGTGCCACGTAATCCGGTATCGGTATCGTCCTATAAGTTCTCTAGCCGTCCTTTGGAGAGCTTGCGTCTTGACCAGCCTGGCGCAGAACTGGAATCACTCGTGCCGCCCATTGTAGCTTGATTTTACTTGCCGCATATGTAACAACGTCAGTACCGTATTTGCTGTTACGTATTTTTGCACATGAGTAATTTTGAGCGGCCATATTGTACATTTACACGCATGATCGAAGCTGTTACATAAACAAATGTAATCAAGGGCCTATGGTCTTTCAAGCCATACTTCTTTATGTTTTAGTCTCCGCTAATTGTGCAGGTAATAAACAAGGAAAGAAATTTGGATTGGTGTATTCTACTCAAATCACGAATATCCCCACTCGGGACTCGCGAGTCACTGCCTGGCCCACACATGCACAGGTAATGCAGGTATGCATGCGCAAGGCAAATCCGCTTATGGCAGCTACTATATTTCCGGCAGAGTAGAGCGAACTGTACCATAAATGAAGCGTGTCACGTCCACCACATCGTCGCATGGTAAGCGAAGCGGAGGAGGGGCAAATGTCGTCCCAAATAGCCCCGCGGCGTCTACGAAGACTCACTTCTAATTCAAATTGGTAGTGATGCTTCACGGCAAAGCCTCTTGACCATGCGAAGATATCGGGAAGCAGCGTATGGAGAGCTGTTTGCTGCGGCCAGTTTATGATGTCCGATGGCTCGAGCACGATGACAGTCAGGCTTAGGTGGTTAACATGTCGAAGGAGTGCGCTGCTCGGTGGGCTTGCGACTTTGTTGGATGCGAGTGTGTGAGTTGTTGGGTGAGAGCTAGTGCACGAATTAGCGACTGAGCCTGCATGTTTGTGTGAGCTCGTGCTTTTCGCCATCGCTTATCTGTGGCAACGGCCGGATGACATATTTCAGGGGTCTCTCTGCTTTGTGGAGGCAAACTTCAGGTAGTATCTGACGCATTTCTGCTCCAAGAAATGATAGGTAAATTAGTTGACATTGTGATTGGGGCGTGTTGGTTTATGTTAACAGCAAAAAGCAACGCGAGATCGAGACTGAGTCATATACTCGCGGTGTATGTATTTGTTTAAACGCAGTAAGTAGACGGCTTCGGTTATCGCCATTTGAGCATGTCAAAATAAGTGTATACAGTGTAAACGCGACACGTGTAGCTTCCTGTATGCGTAGGCTGTTTAACACACTCAAACGACGTGCAACCGCTGTCTTAATACTGAGCTGTTCAGCTTCAAGAACCTTAAGATCAACGTATAAGGCAGAATATAAGATTGCGTACGTCCCCTGACACCTACCTGCACCATATGGGATTTGCAGGCATTATAGGAAGCGATATTACCGAGCTTCTCAATTCGATGGCTTGTATACGAGACCGTGCCTCGAAATTCATTTGAGGTGTACTCAGTGACGCTCAGGAGAGCCCCTACAAAAGCTTCGTCGAAGACAGCGACCACACAACAGAGCGTCCACTTCGTGCAAATGGTGCTCATTAATAGCGCTGCGCGCCAATAAGATATATTCTCGGAGGGCCTGCATGATATAAGCGCATTGCGGATCACGAAATGAGAGACGCGCTCTGGCGCAGCGTCGCGACCCTCCGGCGTCGTTCTTTTCGCTCATGGCCGCGCTTCCTCTCAGCGCGCGCAGTGTCGATGCAAAGACGCGGCGCGCTTGCCCCACTCACGGGTGACTGACGCTCCATGCGTATCGCTGTAGCGGCTGCCGCGCGCCTTCCTATTTATCTGCGGCCCCTCTATTGAAAGCCACCCGTTACCAAGCGAGCGAGCGCGCTGGAGACGGCGATCGCGACGATGCATGGGCCGGCTCGTCCCGATCCCATCCATCGAAAGGCCGAACAAAGTCGGCGGACTAGGAGCGCGGCGGAGGGGGAGTTATTCTACGAAGACAAATGGAGAGTTTAACCGAGTCGCGTCCTCGTCACCGCCGATCGGGGCACGACGCGAGGAGCGTCGCTTCTTGCTGGCGCGCGTTCAGAGATTCTTTGCCGCGCGCGGCGGCGGCGATCGGAACGGCGGCGAACCAATGCGCTTCGGCTCGGAGCCAAGAGCGAACAAAAGCGAAAAGCGGAGGAGAAACGATGATGTGGAAACGGGAGGAGAGGGATCCCTTCCGCTGCGCTGGGAGCGGCGATCGTGGATGCCGTCGTAATTTTTTGGGGGGCTTTCATTTTTTTCTTCTCTCTTTAATCCATATTCAGCTCGAACGACGTTCTTGACGCCCTCTTTGAACGCTCTCGCCTCCCCTTCGCGATCCCTTCGACTCACCTCTTTTGTTTCGTGGTGTAGTCGCTCGCGGCGACACTGACGAACAGTCTCGTAGTTGTGCAGGACGCAAATTGAAGCGAAGAGATTTGTCGCTATTTGGTTACTTTTTATGCTTAGTTTTTTCACGCTTAGTTTTCAGTTTCCGCTTCCTCCTTATTTTGGCTATACTTCTCGTTTTTTTTTTTCTTGTCACCTTATCTCCTTATCCGTCCATAGTACGAATTTTCTTCTCCATCCCCGTGGTCTCGGGTGAGCTGGCCATCTTATTCACTATCCTCCCTCTCCCTGTCTGTCTTTTCTTTTTTACTGTGTCCTGCGGGCCCACACTTCTTCCGCAGAAGGATGGGCTCTGAAGTAAGGGCAACCCCTTCCGGCACAGCGATGGCGACTACCATCGCTCTTGCGCTCTTTAGGATCTAACGCGGGGATCGTGAAAAGCGGCGAAAATTGAACTGCTTTCCTCCCCTACCTTATAGGCGTAAAGCGCAAGGCGAACCTCACCGCAGACACTATGAGATGGAAGACAGAGAGAGGGAGCGGGAGAGAGAAAAGAGCCTTCTTCAGGGACGAACGGCCAGAGCACGAGCGCGGTGACTCTGCTCGTCCGTATGCAAATATCGGGGCCCTGACAAATGGGTGCGGCCGGTAATGGACAGGCGCACATTCGTCAGGTCTCCTCTCTTCTCGCTGCAAAAGTAATACGCCCCAGAAGGAAGAACACAGAGCGTCCAAAGAGGAAGCTGGGGAAGGAGGTGTCCCGTAACGGGGAGATGCTGTGCCTTTCTTTCGCGGCCGCCTTGTGCGGTGACGCCACGTGATTCGATAGAGGGGGGAAAATAACACCTCATCCCGGCGTGGCGGTCGGCTCCTAGGCTCGCCTTCCATCTTCTGATGCTCACAACCACATTTTATCTTTTTTTTCTTCTCCATCGTCGTTCGTGGTTGACGCTGGCGGTGCGCATCGTTCGCGAATTCGCTAGCGGTAATTCTTTTTTAGCCCGTCGCCTGGACAACGCGAAAAGGAAAGCGCTGATGCCGACGGGAGAGGCGGAGAGGGAGGTCGAGAGGGAGAAATAAAATTACGATAAATCCAAACGCACGTGATGAAAGAAATGAAGAGTAGTAAAAGCAAATTGCAGAGAACACGTTTGTGCCTTCCTGGCTCTCGGTGACATCAAGCCCCCAAACTCGAAGCTGCCCGCAGTTTGCCCGTCCTGTTCGTGACGCTTTCTGTGTTGCCGATGCTGTTTCCTGCAGACTGTTCCCTGATTCTATACCGCTTTCTGTGGGCGCACGCGCTCCCCCCTCCCGTGCTTTCTTCCTGACGCCCGTTTCTCATTAAATCGATCATAAACCGCGAAATATTTATATATTTGCTATTTCCTTCCTGCACAAATCGGCCTACGCTTCCTCACGAAGCAAGGAAACGAAAGGTCTTTTTCGGGGTCCGCCTTGGAGAGGCGATCACCGATCGCAGAATCCCACCGCACTTCATTCCTGCAATTACAAACACGAACATACGAAAAGGGCACACAACTGTTTTGAAAACGCTGGCAAATACGAACAAAAATACGCGCTCTTTCACTCAAACCGAGCAAGTGCTTGAATAGCCAAGTCCTTTGTAGCAAAGTGTTCAGTGCCCTCGCCCTTTTCCTGCTTTTTCTTCTTCACATAATGTTTCTTCGCGCAGGCAACTCTGATTTCTTGTTGTTCGGTCCTTGTCGCATCTTTCTTCATCTGCGCTTGTAAAATTACTTTGTGTTCGCCTACGTTCGCGCGTGAACAAAAGATCGCGCTTTTGAAATCACCGAAACCCGACGCAGTGTCGCGGATCCTCCGAATGCGTCGAGTTTGATGACGCCTTCACTCCGCCAGGCATTGCCTATAGCGAGCGCTCGTCGCGGGTCACTAAAGCGGGCCCAGATTCGAATCGTCGTACACAGAACTGGATTTTGAGGGATCCGGGGCGGTCGGCGCTGCTTCCGGTCTGAGTTTCGACCTTTCAAAAACGAAGCTCGTTTTCGCCATTATCGGTCGCCAGAAGAAAGCGAGTGAACTCCCATGTATATGGCTCGGAAGAAGTTGATTTGGGACGAGTTTTCGGCGATTTCCAGCCTCAATCGGGGGGCGGGGGAGGCGACCCCATCATGAAATAACAGTTTTGACCTTTTGTTGGCTTACCCTGCAACGAGCCAGAAATGTCGCTCCGCTGCATTCCGTATAGTGATTTTCGCAAACGCTTCTTTTCTAACGGTTATCGTAAGAAACTTATACGACTGTTCCTTTCCTCACAAGGTATGTAGACATTAAAGGCAAACTAACAGGCACGAATATAAGGTTTTGAGGCTTAGTTTCTAGCTATAACGTGAAAAACTAAGAAAGGAAAACTGCTGCAGCCATTTTACATTGGAGCCCGCACAGTTGTAACTTATGGCATTCACCGCTTACGTACATTAATGGCGTCACAATTTGTTGCCGCAGCAGCAAAAATGTGAAGAAGTGGCAGGGAGTACGTATGGGTTAGTGCCTTTCTGGAACTTTGGTGAATCGAATGTCATCAGCATGTTGCTTGCTTTTGTTATAGTTGTCATTCTTCTTTGGAAGCGTAAACCGATACTGGCGTTGAGAAACGAAAACTGTGTTGGCAGTAGCGTGGGCCTCTGTGTTTAATGAGCGTGCAAATAGGCGAGAACTCGAAGAACGCGAGAAGCAGCAGCAGCAGCAGAGTGTGCCAACGGCAAGATCGCCCATCCGTTGTACGTGCATGGGTTTATGAGTCTGCTCCGTTAGAGCGCGCAGTAAAGCAAGTGCGGCGCCAAGGAGAAAGAGGCGGGAAAAACAAAGTGTAATGAAGGATGGAAAGGACGGCGAGGTGAGCACTCGTTGGCTTATAGGGAAGTTAAGAAAGGGGTGCAGGCGGGTTGGGAAGGGAGATCGGTTGGAGTGCGTGGGCTAAGACTTAGTAGTAGAAAAAAAGATTGGTGGTGGGGAAAGCGCAAGCGAGGATGCAGGAACTTGTATCCCTTAGGCGGCGCTCCAAGAGCACCAGACAAACGTTTGGGGAGTCGTAGGCGAGTTCGTAGCTGCTGTTGCTGCTGCCTCTGCGCGAGAGATCGCGCGTTGGCGAGGCAGCTCTGCGATGAACAAGAAAAGAAATTGGTGGGGGAACAAAAAAGAAAAAGAAGAGAAAGCAAGAAAGAATAAGTAACGAGTAACGTTGTTGGGGCGCGTCAGCGGCAGCAGTTGCCACGTCGGCAGTCATTATAGCGCTGCAAAGCAAGGGTAGGGCTCTTACTGCCGAGAAAAGCAAAAAAATAGTGGCGTAAGTAGAGAAAAGTGTCTGTAGGCATCACCAAGGAACGCGAGTCCTGCTCGCAGCGTGTGCAGTACTAAGCAAGAACGCGGGAAGATACAAGAATAAGATCGTGATGAAAAAAAAATGTATGATGCACAGAGGAGCTATAATAGGGGTAAAAGGGTGCGATATCGCTTACCGCGGTTGTAGACAAAAGAAACACGAGCAGTGTGAGGCAAAGTAAAAGTTGTTGCCCGAGGCGTCAACAAGCACCGTGGAAGGGGAAGCCGCGCGTATATATTGGGTGGCAAGAAAAACGATATGCGTCCGCTCGCCGAGGAGGCAAATGATGTGCTTCATTGACTGCGTTAACTTTTAATCGCCGCCGGTCGTTAGGCGAACGGCCGTGCGCGATCTGCGTGCGCTCATCGGGAGGGCGGCGCCTTCCGATTAGTCAGCCCGAGGCTGGCCGAAAAACAGAGAGAAGGATATCGCGTCTTCGACACGCATGCGCAGATAACGTATACTGCCGTGGCGAGTAATTAAACGCGCTTTCTCTTTCTCGCTTTCCTTTGTCTTTTCATCCGGCGTCGCGAAGTTCGTGCCCAGCGAGCGGCGATAAGCTCGCGCTGTCGCAGATGTTGCTGCTGTTGCTTCTTGGAACGATGTAAATATGCCTCTATTTTTATGCCTTCGCTGATGGCGAATACGCTGCAGGGTCCGATGGCAGTAATGAACGTTCTGTCCCCTTCCCCTCCCCCCACGGCTCGCGCGATCTTGGCCCGTTTTTTTGCATCGATAATGGCATCGCTAGCCGCTCATGTTGGAACCGTTCGCGTTGCTTCGTCTAATAGCGCAGGCGGCGGCGTTTGCTTTCCGGGCGGGATGCTCGCTGCAGCCGCATGACGCGCCGGTCGCGCATTTGGCCGTTTGGCGGGTGCCTGCGTCGCCCAGCGGTGGGAACTCTCTCTGGAAATGGGTGCTGCAGAGCGATAAACAATTATCGGAGCCGTTTTTAATGGGGTTCTCTAGTACCACGCAACCGGCCTCTCCTGCGCGGTTCAACGTTATGGAAGTCACACCGGGGTGGTGGTGGACCGTGCGTGTGCGCTGAGCCACAATCGACTCTGCAGCGCAAGCAAGTCCCGGGTACCTCGGTAAAGCGGTGAAAACCGACGAGAGTGAAGGAAATTGGCGTGCATTCAGTGTACAGCCTGAATTTTGCGACTGGCGCCATCCTTAGCTGTGCCGCCGGGATAGGCGATCTGTATGGTTCGAGTCAAGGTACTCGCAACACACGGCATTAGCTGAGAAAATGAGGACGATGTTTGCTTTGTCAAAAGGAACGAAGACTTGACATGCATCACTTACTCACAAGCTGCGAATAAGCAGGAAAAATAAAAAATAAACGCCTGGTCAGGAGAAGCCTCCATTTCAAGAATCCAACCCCCAATAAGTGTCGGAATGAGTCCACAGATTCTGCTCCCCCGCCAACTCTACCGGTCCTCGGTAGCTTATATAAAAGCGCCTTATACATTTTGTTGGTCTCCTTGCCATGATTTCTTTCTTGCCTTCACGTTTCAATTATGAAACGACTTCAGCTACATTCATTTTAACACGCCTGTCCTTCAAGTTTCTCGCGGTTGGACAATTTGCTTTTCCGCAATATGATAAACTATGCGGTGAAGTACTCTTTACAGGCAGCTGTATTGACGATGAGCAAGAATTGTGATGGTCCAGGTAGTAGGACTGGTTACGTTTAGCAGTGAAAAGGTGAAAGTTGAGGACGGACCATAACAGATGGATGTAGTGCGAAAGAGAGTGGCTTGTTCGAAATTTAAACCAAGTGTTTTGCTTGTCAGAGGCACTACCACACCGTGCAGTCAGATGGCGGGTTAGCTGAAGTGGTCATGAAATATAGCATGCAGAAAAGATTAACTGCTAGTTGGCCTAGTTGGAACAGATTCATTTTTAAAAAACTTTTTGAGCGCAAACAAACAGGGACGAAGAAGAGGAGCAACACAAGGACGAGTGCTCGTCCTTGTGTTGCTCCTCCTCTTCATTCCTGTTTGTTTGCGCACAAAAAGTTTTCAGAAAGGCTGACACAACTGAAAGAAAGTCTTATTCAAGAAAAAAGCAAACGTGAGGGAAACCAACAATAAAATCAAGAAGAATTATCAACAATCGTGGTAGTATTAATATTTTATAAGAAGGACGCTTGTGACAATGCTGTGAAGTTTCACTGGAATATTTTCGACAATGTGCATGTAAGGTATAGTAGTAATGCCTTGATTCGTTAGTTTTCACTTGATGGTCCGCAAAAGAAATTTCCTTTAGAAAGGTCCGTAGTTGAATATGTAGCCTTGTGATCAACTGTCTAGAATTTTCTTAATGTAACGAGCAGAACCTCTGATTGATTGATTGATTGATTGATTGATTGATTGATTGATTGATTGATTGATTGATTGATTGATTGATTGATTGATTGATTGATTGATTGATTGATTGATTGATTGATTGAGCGAGAGAGCGAGCGAGCGAGCAAGCGAACGAGTGAGTGCGTGAATGAGTGAGTGAGTGAGTGAGTGAGTGAGTGAGTGAGTGAGTGAGTGAGTGAGTGAGTGAGTGAGTGAGTGAGTGAGTGAGTGAGTGAGTGAGTGAGTGAGTGAGTGAGTGAGTGAGTGAGTGAGTGAGTGAGTGAGTGAGTGAGTGAGTGAGTGAGCGAGCGAGCGAGCGAGCGACTCCACAGTTCACATTCGTTGTTAACTGCCAGCATCTTTATCCGCGTTGCTTAGAGTAAGGACGTGGCGATGGTGCACGGCCACAGAAATACAGCGCTAGCGTCTGATTATCTGCTAGCCCGTCGATCAGATTCAGAGGAAACTGAGTTAGTTCAAAATAGAATAACGAAAACAAGAGAGTTGTGAAATTAATTTAAAAGCAAACCGTCATGCCATGTTTTTTTTTTTTTTCGCCGAATGCAGAAGGCACATGTTCACCAAAAGGTAGCCGCGTCAAGCATTGCGAGCGCGCTTAAAGATAGCAGCACGATCATTTCCTGTTACATCAAATCACGCGCATTTGGCAGAGCATCTAGCGCCGCAGCTGTACATGCAGATTTTCGTATTTCTTTAACGATGCGCTCGACGTCAGCTGCTCCAGGTTTTTCTCTCTCGCCAACAAATTCCCGTAGCAAGGTCTTCATTCCAGGTTCTCAGAACGCTCGATCGACGAAGCGGCGGCAGCGGATGCTTCATACTCACGCATTCCGCGCACTATGGGCGCCTGCAGTCAAATGTTGTAGAGACGGGGGGGGGGGGGGGGGGGAAGAACCAAGATGCGGGCGCTGTGCATTACGAGCGGTGCGCGCACCATTTTTGGGGGCAAAATCATCGGGGCGGTGGCGTCGTGCCCCGCCGTCGTCTTCGAGCGCGCCATCTATATTTATAAGCGGCTCGGCGGCAATGCATGCATAACGAATCGCACGCCCTATCTCGACACAATAACAAAGCGCATTAGGGGAACAGTAGGCAGGGCGGCGCCGGCAGGATGGGGGCGCGAGGGAGCGCCGTCTCCTGTGACTCTCCGGCTCTCCCTGCACGGTTTCATCGGCCTAGCACGGGCAGCTCTATAGGACTCGGAGTGAATGTCGTCATTTGCTTATTTTCGGCATCCGCGGCGACTTCGGTGGGCATACGCATTCGGCGCCGAGCGGCGAAGAGGGAGAACGGCGTGTTACTCTGCCTGAACAGTTCGCTGTTTTTGGATCCGTTCAGATGCGGGCGGGAAGCGGAGAGACAGCGACAAATGCTCACCATTGCAACAACAACGGAGGCGGCGAGAGACGGGCCCGCAAGCGACGCTCCATTTTTGAAGTGAGCAGAAAAGAAAAGAAACGGAAGCGAACAAAAGCCGCGACTGCGTTTCGCAGAAGCTGCAGCGTATGCAGATGGGAGTGATGCTTCTCGCGGTTTGTGCGTGAAGCCACGAAAGAACCCACGGGTGGCTGCAGTGCACGGTTATTTGAGCTGTTATTGCGCGCGTATCATATGGTCTCACTAGAGAGGCGTTCGCGGATGACGCTAGATGAATTTCGCGCTTCCAGGAATGTTGCATCGAAAGAAGGTTTAGTACCTGCTCAAGGCGCCGCCCAGAACTGTTTTGCTTAGCGAACTTCTGGCTTTGACAGTGGTAACAGCCACTCTGGTGCTGCCGCCTTGCTCTTTACGAAGAGCCTGCAGCCACGTTTCTTCAATTTATCTCTATCGCGCGTGGATAGGAAGAGACTATACTTGCGGCGAACAGAACAAACTTTTTTGCTGCTGTCGCCGACAAGCCTCGCCTCTCTGCGACTTCCCACACAACTCCGGCCCCAGCTCGAGCTCTTAATTTATTTTACCCCGCAAGCTTCGAAACATAATGGCCTACAAGGCAGGTAAGAGCGAAGTCGGGGCGACTTCTTTGTCCTTTCACGTGTACCGTACCTGTGGTCGAATAATTTTTTTGTCCACATTCTAGGCGTAGCAAGCCTCTCTATATGTTGCGAAGAGTGCGACAAGGTATCACGTTAATAGGTCCACTAACGCCTGCGGTTGATGGCAGGAAGTCTATGCTTAAGTGGTTTCGTTTACTAAGCACCGGCATAGGTGCTCGTGCAGCCGCGGGAGATACCATTAATATCGCTTTATGATAGTTCGTTGCAATGCATTAAGGATTGGGCCTTTCTTCATATGCTTGGGTAAAATGTTCCGAGCGTTAAATATAAAAATTGGCGAATAGAACACTCAAAGAACATCCTCTGATTCAAGAACAAAGCAGCGTTTTTGAATTACAGTGCTGTGCGTCTTTATTATTGCATTTCTTACATGTTTATTTCTTAAGCAAAAACATATATATTCATAAAAACAATAATGAAATAAACCGACGAGAAATGACACGGAAGAGCGCTATTAATGCTTTTTCTTCACATAGAAAACGTCAGATGGCAGTGCATAAATGATAAGGTGACGAATGGAGATTGCGTCACTCTGCAAAATGTGATCAGGCTTTAAAATTCGGAACAGTTTCCTCAGTGGACCGTCCTTCTCTCGGTCAAGGCGTTCGCAGACACACCAGGACCTTTTGGTTAGCTTCAATGCTCGCACGATCAGAAGCATATTGATTAACGTTTGTGTTGAACATGAATATGTCTCGCTTCGCTGTGTAGCTTCCAACCAGGAAAAGCAATGATTTGAAGCCCATGGCCCAGCATAACGCACGCAATAAACTGCCTACTAGTGTTAAGGCTGCCACCAGTTTACGTGCTGGTACCGCCAGTTGTTAAAGGGACGGGGTTTCGGCGACCTTCAACAACGTCTGCGTGGAGCTCGGACTAAGTTGACCATCAGAGACGGTCCTGCAGGGAAGACTAGTAAATAATAACAGAAGACTAAAAACTAATAACACAAGTTTAATACATCCTTAACGGTGAGCGGTGCGTTCCAAGACAAAACGTAGAGAAACGATCGGCGTGCGGGCTCCTGCACGCAAAGGCAGAGATGTCCGCCTTTTCACACCCTACACCATCCAGGCGACCTCATTCTCCCTTGCTGCCTGGTAGAGAGCCTAACCAGCACACTGGTCAGCCCACACAAAGGAATACGAAAAAAAAAAGACCACTCCCTGGCAATCCGCACAGAAAGATTCGTAGATGAACCACTCACAGGCGTAGAGGGGGTGAACGGAGGACAAACGAGAGTAGGATTTCCACTGGTGCATAATCCCGTCGCACACACCCGACGGACAAGTCTTTTCATGTTGACGAGCGTGACGATTAGGCACGTCGTGTCTCAGGCGCTTGGCATCAGCTCCATTCATGGCCGCACACAGTGAACCGTAGCAGTAGCGAACCCTCAAGTTTCTATTAGTTCCACCTCACAAACACGTATCATAACTCGAATTACAATGGGCCCTAACATACAGAATGCTTTAGGGTTAATTGTAGTTTAGGTCGGGAAATCTCCTATGTGAACGTATGTAATTTTGCTCGAAACTGTCTTAAATTTTTCCTGTTGGCACATGTGCAAAGACATCTTTCTTTGCCACGCGCATTGGTAGCGTCTTCATTCCGCGTGTTTCGTTGGATGCCTGAACAAAAAATAAAAGTGCAGGGGTCGCCCTGAAACACGTTTCACTGATGCTATGGTGTTCATTACGCCGTGCTCTTGTTTAAAGGTCGGTGTGCATATCTCGAGTCATTCTAACTTTTCTTAGTATTTCTTTACCTAGTCACTGTGATCAAAGTCCAACTCAGTAAGCTTTCATCTTCAGCAGCGATTCTTCAACACCAGGACGACGACAACGATGATTTATGTTTTCTTTCGTTTCTCACATCGGGTGACCAACGAGCAAACTGAGGTCTGGCCATAACGGGCACTATTGTTCGTAATGGACGTTTTTACCGAGAAACCTGGAAACTGTATATGGCAGATCCTGATGCGGACGATATTATGCGTCGCAGCCGTGGTTTTTAGTTCGTGTGTTTGCAACTGCCCACATAAATGTGCTAAAGAAACAACTTCACAGCAGTTTTGTAACTTCACTTAGCACCAATAAAATTTTCAGTCTGCGAACAAACTTCTAACACTGTTACAGTAGTAGATATATGAATAAGTTCTTTATATTCAGGTTAATCTCTTATAAAATAAATAGAAAAGCAATTGAGGCGACGTTGGTTTTGGATAGCTATGCCAAGTGTCAGCTGGTATGCACAAAAGCTAACACTTTCGATGAGTTTCACTGATAGCTGTAGCGGCCAGTCACAAAGAATCCGCCTACATCTTCTAAGTACACCTTGGCGCGGCTGTCTGCGTATAGAAACGCTTGTTTCATATAGTTGAGTTAAACTGAATCACTATGAATAGCCAAGCAATACGCACTCGTAGTTTAGCAGTGTTGCTGTTGACGGCAGCGACACTGGTGCCGCTGTAGATTCTCAAGCCTTGCGCCGAGCACTCCGTTAGCACGGAAGCGCGGAACAATCACTACGTGCGCAAAAGTCCAGCGTATCGAGTTCTCTTCATCCGCGATCCACTTGTTATGTTGCCCAACGGCGCCCAACGGTCGCCATTGTGGCCTCCTTTCGCTTGTCACCAGCGAATATGCGCGTGCGGACACAACGGTAAAAAAAAACAAAGGACGTGAAAACGCCGTCTGACTAAGGAAACTTCGTTCACGCGCACGCCCGTGCGCCAGAGATGCTCGGCACTTCGCAAGCAGCCGCGCTGTTTAGTCACGGCACGGAGAACGCGCGCGCGAGCCGTAGAGGCAGTCAGGAAACCCTTTCAATCTCAAAATGCTGGCATTTGTTACGCCGTGGAGCAACTGGGAGGACGGCCGACAGATAGCTCTGGCGTGCGCTCAGCGAGGAAAGGGGTTCAACAGCGGTAGTCTCGCCTCTGACTCACAAGGGCTGGAGGGGGACGTCACGTTTTTGAGATTTCCGAGGCAGCGTCGGGGCTTCTTTCTCTTATTGCTCCCCCTCCCCCGTTTGTTTTTGTTTTGATCTCGCTGCTAGCCCCCACTGCGCCTCTTTGTTTTCCGCGTATTTTTATTACCCTTCGTTTTCTTTGTTTTCGAGCCGTGCGCGCCCGTGCGCTTTGTTTTGATCGCGTCGTGTTTGGACGACTGCAGAGCACGGCGTGCAACCCGACGCCTCTTGTGATGTTGTTTCCTGCTCCTGGCATTACTCATCGCCATGCAAATTGTAATGAATGATCCGCGCCGGTCGAGGAGGAGAGAGAGAGAGAAACGCAAAAAAAAAAGAATCATACAGAGGCGAACCCTGCTTTGGCACAACGGGGTTTCGACAAACAAAAGAGAATAATAGGCGGGCCTTCTCGTCTGCGAATTCAATGATTAAAAGGACCGGCAGTTCAATATGAGCGCGCCTCCTCTGCTCACGCAGTTGAGTGCACCGCTGCGTGCCTGATGTCGTTGAAGGCCAACGCGTTCGAAGCGCACTACGGATAAGCGCATGTTCCCTGCCGTGCCCTCAAATTTTTAGCCTTAACTACCGTTTGTTTGCTTTTTGCCTATTACTTTTCTTTTTTTACATTTTTACGCGAGACTGCGCACGTGAGAATAGTGCGACAATAGGGAGAATAGCGACACTGCGCATGGAGCAGAAAATGAGTGATGTCCGCAGATTCGCACAGAAGACAAGACGAAGAATGCGGCCTGAGATACACTTGCGCATCCAGATATGCGCTTCACTGGACGGCTACAAACACGACTGGCATGTTGAGGGTCCAGCGTAACAATGCGAGCGCAAGGAAGGAAAAAAAAAAGAAATTACTAAATAATCCGCATGCACAGAACAGTGTTCAAAGGTTGTTCCAACAAAGATTACGTTGCAGGTCATCCGCGTCTGCATGTGAAGTTTGATTTGTTATTATTTCGTTTTCCTTGTGAGACCTAGCGTCCTTGGCTGTTGAGTTAACAATGAACGAGCGAACGTCTAGAATTTGTTATTGGGAGGCAAAAGTACGAAATTTGAGAAATACAGTGTCGACAAAAACGAGACCACTTGTTCGTGGAGATGTATTTTAAATACGACATTACTAATGAAGAAGAGGAAAACGTTACTCTTGGCCATAAATCCTCCTCAGAAATGAGACTCCTTTAACATTCGCTTATTTCTCTCATTTTTGTCCTGGAGTAGCATCGCAACACTATTCACTGATGCCAGTGTTTCTTTCCCTCTCCTTCGTCAATCTTAATTGCAACCGGGATGAGCTGGACTAAACGTCTGGGCAATGCCTTCGATGCTATTCCACTAATGTACATCCACGCCACAAGCACGCGCACACACAAGGTCATGAAAACTTGTAAGACTCATATGGTCACTCCTATACCGTATGATGGGTAAGAGTTGGCGCCTTTGATATATTTCGCTGTAGGTGATCAGGTGGAGATGTCGGAAGCCCATGCTCCCTGCTATACCATTTTTATTGCAGAAATATTGACATGCTTATAGTATAGACCAGGCACGTACTACACGTGAGCCGTGACGCGCATGTGCAGTTAGGCACACGTACACAGTAAGATCACAAACGAGGTGTCATTGATAGATAATTGCGTAGTCATTGCGACTCGCTCTCTATGCTATGACCGCGTACTGCCAGTCGTTGTGACAATACGATATTTAAGATAGAGATTACAGGACTTCAACAAAGTAACCGTTGTTGTGCAACGGCGCTGTGTCCCTGCTGCCGCAAACCAAATATTACAGCTGTGGTGAAGCAAATATTACCGTCATATTTCCGTGCTTCGGCTCGTGCCGTTTACTGCACAGAATCAGCGGGTGCGACGGCGACGCGCGGGGTGGGGGTGGGGGGCGCCAGCGATTCATCGAAGTGGAGCGTGCGCAGCGACGCCAACAAGCGGCCGAACGGCATCACTTGCTCGCCGATAGGTAGAAACACGCGACAGTGCCGCTGCACGAGCCGCGCGACGAGGCGTGGGCGCGCCCTGACGGGTTCGCCCGGCATGGGACTCACGTTCTCGAGGGCGGCGGGAACAGCCGGATCCCGTTGGTGATTTCCCGCTCGTCTATCGCTGGACTTACAGCGGTATCAGAAGCTTGCATCTCTAACTCTGAACGGATGCTGGAAGAGGCCAAGTCGAAGATATTCTTTGCGTCAGTGGCGAACTCCGGCGTCGTCATTGTTGCGCCTAATTTGTAGCAGGCTCACTACGTTTTTAATTTTGCCTGTTTGGACTTTCTCTCGGGAGATCACGTGAAGCAAGTTCACCACAGCGCACGGTTCGTGACTTATGAGTGCGCGAGGGTACTATAACAGAAGGGTATAGGCTTGAGCTGGTTGGTAATACACAGTAACACTGGAAGCATAGCGCGGGAAGGACGATCAACAAAGGCGAGACAGGACAAGCGCTAACTTTCAACACAGCGTTTATTGCGGAAGAGGAGCATATATACGCAACTGATTCTGCTAAGGGAAAGAAGGACATAAAAGCTTGACAAAAACGCCACATGCCGCCATGCCATGAATTCAAGCTCTGTAGTTGATAATGCCACAGACGGCCTGCTGACGCATAGATAACCTGCCCGTGCAATCTCGGATGCTTCCTTGATTTCTCTTGTCAGGTCCTTGCGGTGCCGGTACAAAATGACCGTCTTATCGAACAAGGGATGGCAAGGTGGTTGTGCAACACACTTTTTACAATGGGCCGCCAGATGACCGTCTGTGCAAATATTGCCCACTTTATTACTGTGCTCCTGGAGACGCACATTCAAACATCTGCCCGTTTGTCCAATGGAGTACCTTCCACACGAGAGTGGTACTTTCCAAACGAGAGTAGCGCTTGTGCTGTCTCGCCTTTGTTGATCGTCCTTCCCGTGCTATGCTATGCTTCCAGTGTAACTAGGTGCTATAACCTTGGCACCTGAGTTGAATGATCATATCAATCAAAGAACGAACTCTGGGGTTTTACGCACCAAAACCACGATTTGATCTTGCGGAATGCCGTAGTGGGAGACTCCTGATTAATCTTGCCCCTCAGGAGACCTTCAACACGCCCCAAGTGCATGGGACACGGGCGTTTTTGCATTTTGCCCTCATCGAGATGGGGCCAGCGCGGCCCGGGATTCGACCCGCGATCTCGTGCTTAGCAGCGTCACACCATATCCGCTAAGCCACCGCGGCGGCTTCTTTTACGCTTCGAAAGCTTGATCTCTTGTTCGCGAAATGCGCTCAGGTGAAGTTTCATTCTTTCCAATGCAAGCGTCAATGGAAGCGAAAGAGACATGTTGATCCCTCCATACCAAGCAGCAGAGGTGCTGTCGAATGATCAGTTGTAGGAAGGATAGAATCCAGACAAAAACAAGAAGGCAGTCACCAGACAGAGATGACAACAGACATATGTTTGAAATGTGGGCTGATTGGTGGTACGTATAGATGCAGATGACATTGCAGTTATACTTTAATTGCGCCAGCGCGCTCCTGTCTTTTTGCTCCCATGCAAATAACGCAGGTGAAAGCTTGCGGCAGCCCTGCGTTCACAATGTTGGAAAAGCACGCGCCGATAAGGTACCGGCATCCTTCTCAAATAGCATTTTAATTATAGAATGAGAAATGCCGGTGCAATCACAGGCAGACGTAAGCGAAAAAAAAAAGTGCAATAACCATGATGGTCGCCAACCCTCTCACAATAAGCTTGCTGGACAGAGGCTTCGTTCCCAGAGATTCAGTCAAATCGCTCCTCGGTCAAGCGAACCAGCACTATATATATAACACTTACAAATTTCCTAACCTCATTGCTCCACCGGCTCCCTGGATTGTTGCTGCCCATTTATGCTCACAATGTCACTTTAACAGACCATCCTTTATCTATCGCAAGCCGTTACACGGCACACTCAGCTCCACTTGCCCTCCTTAATTACATCTAGAATATCTTCTAATCGAGTGTGACAGCTCTATCCTGACGTCTACCAGTCCCGCAATGTCAGACCTATCATCGAGCTCTTCGTATGGAGAATTCCAACCTTAGGCCTCTTTTGCACGTTTGTCCAATTCTTTCAGCGCCCCTTATATATCGAGATACCTGCAATAAATCCGGAAGGTTGTTTTGGAATGACAGCCGGAAATTGTGGAAGCGGGCCAACGTTTTGTTGAATCGTGTGCCTGATTATCAGCCTCCAACAGGTATTTTGGAAAATGGCAATGCAGTTCCAGACGTGTTTTTGCCTGGCACGTTTAACAATTACTTTACCAGCGTTGTAAGTGCACCTATCAACATGTATGCTAGTCGTTACTTATCCGTTGATTGCTCCGATTCAGTTTTTTTGCATCCAAAGAACGCATCTATATAACATGCAAGTTCAGTGAACTTAATAACAGCAGCATTTGTAATGTCAATGATATTCAGATTAAACCTGTGAAATACGTCCTAGATTTAACTGCCCCTGTATTAATGCACGTCTACAATGTCTGCCTTTCCCGGTGTATACTCCCACGTCAGATGCAAACTGCAAAAGTCTTAGCTTTATTCAAGAAAGGAGATAAAAAATTGTTGACAAATTATAGACCAATTTCTATTCTCCCTGTATTTTCAAAAGGTTTAAAAAATATTTTTCAACGCATATCTGATTTCCTCGAAAGCAAAAATTTTTTAACCGATTGTCAGTTTGCCTTTTGTAAAACTAGGTCTACTCAACTTGCCCTGCTTCAGCAAAAAGAATTCATTTGAGATAATTTTGATAAAGGCCTTCTTACTCTAGGCATTCTTATAGACTTTAGCAAGGCCTTTGATTGTATTAACCACGAGCTCCTGTTATAGAAAATGAATCGCTATGGTATTCGTGTCATCGCTTTAGACTTGATTAGGTCATATCTGTGTCAGATGCCAATTTGTGCAAATTAATAATATTGCATCCCAAGTTAAACCAGTCTATATTGGCGCTCCGCAGGGTAGCATTATAGGCCCCCGTCTGGTTAATGTCTTTATTAATGATATTGTTGATTTAGATTTCCACACCAAGTTTATTTTATATGCTGATGATGCAACCGCGTTGTTTTCAAGTAATGCTGTAACACTGCTTAAAGTTGCGAATTGTGTGCTTAAAAGATTATATACTTGGTCTGTCGAAAATGGATTGAAAATCAACACAGGAAAAACTAAAGCAATCTTGTTTCATACCAAGAATAAGAATGCTCTCCTGAAAGATGACATTAAACTTGGCTCTTCAACGATCATGCTCGTGAATTCCATTAAAACCTCAGGTGTTTTCTTTGAACATGACATGTCTTGGAACTATCAGACTAATTTTTTAACAAACAAGCTTTCACGAGTTTCAGGCCTTCTTTTCACTAATAAACAGATTTCACAGAAGGTAAAACTTCTGCTCTGTAACTCTTTTTTTTTTTTTTTTTTTTTTGCCACGTAAATTACGGCTGCCTGGTTTGGGGCACATCTGCGACTAATATTACTCGTATTTTTCGTCTGAAAGAAAGAGCTATTCGTGTTGTATGCAAAGTACCATTTGACTTTCCAACTAATTCATTATTTAAAGACCTAAAAATACTTAAAGCTCATGATCTCTTCAATTTTCGCTTAGCGTTAACATATGGTAAGGAGTGCCAGAGAAACATTAACCACGCCAGGTTTATAGCCAAATTGACACGAGATAGAAGCTATTATGCTACAGGATTTCCGGAATATTGGTTTGTGCCATACCCACGTACCAACTATGGGAAACAAACCGCAATTATTAAATAAGTTAATGAACGATGGTATTGATGTTTTTTCTTGCAGTAAGATTAAATTAATAAATTACTTTGGTGCTTATTAGCCTCTAATCTCTGTATAAGTAGGCTTCCTTTTATTGAGTTATGTATTTTTTCTATTGCTATCTGCTGTATGAACATTTGTATGAGAACGTTTATTGTTTTTGTTTTGTTTTGTTCTTTCTCTCTTACCCGCCCTTTTTGTCATGTGTTGGTTTCTGCTGCTGCTGTCACGAGAAGGTTTAAGGACTAGTCAAGTTGCTCTTTTGCAACTTTTTTCCTTATATCCTCCATAAACTTGTATATTTATGGAAATAAATTAATTCGTTCGTTCAAGGTTGTAAGTGACCGCTGTTAATGTCTTCACTTAATCTATCCCGGGTTCTCGCGCCGTGCTGGTTATCCCTCCTAATGGATTTCGTCGCTGGCCTGCAATGAAAATGAAGTTTTTCCATGCTTTCACGCCAGGGGCCTTCGCGGTGCGGAGAGACCGCGCACTTTATTTGTCGCTAAAAGCGCCGAGGAAGCTCGCGCTGCTCGAGCGATGGCGCGCCCCGTGCTTCCCGCGCGGCTCGCGAGCCGCGTCTGCCGCGTTGCGGCGGCGTCGCCCGCTGCACGTGGCACCACCGGCGGCGGCGGCCCACGCGGAGGCGCGCCCGCCGCGCTCCCGCCGCCGCCCTGCTTCGCTCGGCCGGCGCCAGCCGGCGCCAGCTGTCGCGGCGTCGACTCCGGCGCCAAGCGGGATGTGCTCGTAATTCTGGCCGGAGCGGGAATTACGAAAAACCCCCCGCTCGAAATCTTCGTCTTTTTGTCGCGACCCTTACGACAGAGGGCGTTGGCTGCATTTGCGGGCACGAATTAGCGCCACCGTGATGAAAAGGCAGCGCGAATGAATGACATTTCTACCGTAGGAGTATACCTGACGCATGCAATGATCTCGGCGCGAGTAAGGCAAACATATTTGCAAGATGACGGTAACGATATTCTAGCACACGACATTATACGATAATAATGAAGTTGCGCGCAGTAGCAGCAGCAGCTGCAATAAAGCAGGCAGCAAGTCGTTTGCTTTTGCGCTAACATGGGCTGCATAATTCCTTAGCCACGTCGCGACAGGCGCTTCAGCCGCAATGTTATGGGATGGAATTACTGAACTGCCCGTATGCTGCGACTTTAATAGAAAAAGAAAATTATTTCATGATTAGGGCGACTCCACGTTGGACACATTAGACAAGGAGGAGAAAAAAGAGACAAAAAGACAAACATACAAAAAGCCACTGTGTGTATTGACTGGCTACCCTGTCCTGGGAAAAGGAAGAAATCGAATGCAAGGTCACAGGAGATACAAGTTCGAGAGAAAAATGAAAAGGGGGAGGGAGAAGGTTGCATGTAAGTGTGATGTAGCGCACGAGAAATCTCAATATGTGTCATTCAGTCTTCATTTCCTCAAGAAGCGCAACAGTCTGTTCAACGCGTTCTGTGCTGAAGACGGCCTGTGCCAGTGCCCCAGGATTATTTCTTCCGACAAGGGCGATTGTCCAGTCTATGTAGTGTGGTCGAGAGTTCTTTTCTGGGCCCACTGTAGCGAGGCCATTCACAAAGGAGATGCATAATCGTACCCTCGGGGCCACAGTTGTCGCACGTAGGGCTATCGGCCATTGAATAAGCTTAATGAATAAGCACTTCTGAAAGCCACGCCAAGCCACAGGTGGCATATAAGTGTTTCTTCAGCTCGCGATATTCCCGGTATTCCGGGTGGAAGATGTAGTTGCGGGAATGGATCCAAGCAGTGGAGACGTGAGAAAGAGAGGAAGAAAAAGCAGAGAGGTTAATTAGAGGCAAGTTTCGGTATGCTACCCTGCAGGTGGATTGGGGAAAGGGGGTTAGAAAGAAGGGAGGAGGAGGAGAGAGAGACAGAAAAAAATGAAATCGCGACACGCCAAGTACTAAACGTGAATCGTGCAGATCGAAAAAATGAAAAAAAGCACAACAATGCTTTTACACTGTTTTGATAGAATTTAGAGTCACATATGTGCTGGGGGATAGTCTCTTCCGACCGACGTCGGTCGTCGAACCTGAGCACAGTGGTAAGGGAGCGTCTCTATGCAATTTACTGCGGACACTAGCACAGAAATGGCTGATTGTTTTCTATCCGCCACGGTTGTCACAGACTGTGGAGTTGGCCATTCCTGCGCTGAAGGAGTAGGCATTTGTGAATGCCACGTCCAACTATAGCCGCGTACGTCTGAAGTTGGGCCTGTTACAATTAGATAGCATGTATTGGCGTGGAAATATGCGAAGCTTTCTTGCAGCATCCTTCCTTGAAAGTGCTATGAATAAACACTGGGCTTCTCCGCGGGCTATTCGAGCCGCTTCATCCGTACGTTCATTACAGATAATGGCACACTGACTCAGTAACAAGTAAAAAAATTGCGTGGTGTCTCTACTCGGCTAAGTGATGTATCGCTTCTACAGTATACAAGACAAATTGTTCATGTGACCGCGACGAAAGACCCTGCACGAAGAAATAAACTCTGCAGTGTCGCCTTCGAGTCGCAAAAAATTGGCCATTTACGTGGTTGTTCACCATGAGTGAAACGCAGTGCTACACGAATGGCGTCAAGTTTTTCATGTTGTACAGTGCGAGATTTTGAAATTGATGGTGGTAGCTTTTATTGGGATGACAACAGCTGCACTTGAGCTGTTGAGACAGGACCGAGCCGTCGGCGTACGCATATATGTGTGTACCCGTTGTATATTTCATGTAAAATGATCATTAAATAAAGGAAAATGAGACATCCACCCAGTCGTAGCAACTGCTACAAAGAAAACCCGTACGAGTTTCTCGAAAGGAAAGCTTCGCAGTTGAAGAAAAATTCGTCTTGGTCCGGGACTCCAACCCTGGACCACCGAACCAGGCGGCTAGCAGACGGCAAGGCGAAGTCGAATTTATCCACAACTCAAAGCAAAGGCAAGAGTTTGACGTAATAGTTCTGCGGAAACCCTCAAGGTGGAGAGAAGTAATTAAATAGTCATCCTATTTCCTTTATATAATTACTTCTCTCCACCTTGCGGGTTTCCGCAGAACTGTTACGTAAAAGGATCATGGTAAGCTGCTTGAGAGTTTATGGTGACAATTCTGCTTTCTTCTGGACACCAGGTACAGTCAGATAAACGTGGGTTTTAATGAGGCGCCAAGGAGGCGTCGAACGCTTCGCTGCACGCGTGAAGCCTGATGGTAGTGACTCATGCTGAACTGATATCGTTTTGCAGAACGAGGTACGTCGTCTCTTAGTAGGTAGAAAAGTTTAATGGTGACGAGGTGTTCGGGCAAAATGTCTTATACGCGCCCATAGCGCTTCGACTCTAATGTGTGTTGTGATGAGGTAATCACGAGCGATCGCGACCGTTCTTGCAGTTGATGCACTTCGAGAAAATACTAGTCAAATACGAAGAGCCTGAGCCTGAATACCTTGGATCCCACAAAAGGGCGTTTTATTTGCGTTGGTCAAGGCTGGCAAGCTATATCTCAGAAAGGCTCGGAAAAGGGCTCTATATAACTGCAGCATAGTGCTCACAGACACTCCCCACCTCTTTCTGGCTAATAACTTCAAAAGATGACAGATACTTGCCAAACGCTTCTGCATATATGACACGTGAGGGATCCACGAGTGCATGGAGACAAGTGTTGGTAAACTCGTTCGATCTCCTCTGTGCCAATGCAAGCACGCGCACGAGTGGCCGAAACCTTGTAGCGGCCTCTGTTCTTGACATTGGCATCAGTATACGACAACTGTCATATCACCGACCTTCTGGCGGCCTCATTCACACTGTGGTTACCTGAAATGCTGTAGTGGCGTGGTATCCACTGATAGATGATGTGTCCCTTTGCGTCGGGGTGAAATAATCTAATGTCAGTGACTGGCTGTTCGTTCGATGGAACGGTAAGATAAGACACTAAAGAGTTCTCTTAGAATCTCAGAAGATAGACCATGGCTGTGGCGATTCGTGAACGATGAACGTCAGTGCAGCCATCGATGACGTCAAATGCGATGTTTTGAATTTCATGATGATGATTTTTGCGGGAACGACCACTAAACCTTCTGCGCCTGTAAGGAAACGAGACTATTTGAGTAAATGAGAAGGCGTCCTCATCTGCTTTACATGCAGGAATAGCACTGTGGTTTGTTTGAGGGCGATAGATGACATTTCAACTTTTTTTTTTTTTTTTGATGCTAGGAATGCTGCAGGTACCGCGGAGGTAGAGGTGGTCTTGCTGCAGGCGTGAAGCTTGGCGATAAGGTTGCACGGTGAGCAGCGATAACACCACCAAACCCTGAACGTAATCTATCTGCAGGAAGAGAGACGATATCGTTGGGCGGAGAGCAGCGAAAAGTGTCCGATGTGCATCCTTAAAGCGCCGACTTCAATGTAGTATACGGAGCGATGGGGTGACCATGTGCTATGGTACGTAATTATGGTACGTTTATTTTTCAAATAGAAAACGTCAGGGCTCCAGGAGAGGCCATGATCTATTATCCTAGAAAGTGATGCGTCTTCTCGTAGGTTCTCGTAGGCGTTTACTTGTCAATTAATTTTAATGACTTACGATTTCATTGCCTTGTGCGTGAAAGCAACCACAGAATACTTCTCGGAAGACACCACCAGTCTACATTCTTGAAGATTATTTAACGTTAGCGAGGTCACTTTCTGCACCCTTTAACGCATCTGGGAATGTGTCACAAGATTCATAAGTGCAGATACCGTCTGCATAGATCGATTAATGGCCGATTCGCGCAAGAGAGCTAACAAGATAGACGAGCGCTAAGTTATAGAGCTTGGGGCTCAAGGTGCCACCTTGTTCTACGCCCCCGCAGGAATCGTGCTGGGATGTCGTACCGTCCTCTGTTTGCACAAAAAATGGCCTGCCCTCAAAGTAGCTGAATATTTATTCAAACACAGGGTCACCTACGCCATCATCTCCTAAGGCGTCAATCATGGCTCGATGAGTTATGTTGTGGTAAGCGCCTTTAATTTCCGGAAATATTGCCTCGGAAATGCTTTTTATAGTTGTCTTTTTTTCACGAGACAAATCACCCCTAGTCGTGTCTTATCTCCCAATCACTTTGGTCAGTTTTCTAAATAAAGCTATTATTACTATATTTTTAGTCTATTAAAGTTATTATTACTGTATTAGAAAATGCCCATGAAATATACCATACCATAATCTTATATGACCATATGGGTCCATTTAGAATCACGTAGTAGGTTTTCATACATAGACCTATAGGATTATACAAACTGTGGATTATGGATTATGAATCGTGCTTCGTTTACATCGGGGTACACACCTGCGACCAGGTCGGTGTCTCCTCCATGGTGCTTGTCAACGTAGAAGAATCGACATTTGGACGAGTTGGTACTGGTTGAACATCTTGAAGATCGCTCGCAAGACGCCGAAGACAAAAGGCAGGAAACGCACAGGACAGCGCTGAACTCACAACTAACTTTATTAGAAGGCCCATATACAAACTTAAATACTACAACCTATAACTACGTAACGCCATCGATGGGAGAGCACGTGGGTATAGGTTGTAGAATTTAAGTTTGTGTGTTCCGTCTAATAAAGTTAGTTGCGAGTTCAGCGCTGTCCTGTGCGTTTCCTGCATTTTGTCTTTGTCGTCTTGCGCTGGCACTTTAAGGTGTTTGTGCCGTCCTGGAGTACACCTCAGAATTTCAGGATTTCAGAAAGAGTCAGATCTACCACCATTTGCACTAAAACAGTTGAGCTTACTACTTTTGTACGAGAAGTACAGTAGCCACGTACACATATATACTGACGGATCGACCACATCGACCAGTTCTGGGGGTGGTGTGTTTATATCGACAAGAAGAGTAACACTGCCATTCAAGACCTCACATGTCGCGACGTCCACGTGGCTACAGAACTCACGGCTCTACGCAGTGCGTTTCAATTTATTGACACAAAGATTCCTGGCACATGGGCCGTGTTTTCCGACTCGAGACCGGCTTTACACAGCACGTAGTCAATTCTCAGACATGGAGCTCACGAACAGCTAACATACGAAATCGTCAAACTTCATTACGACGTCAAGCAGAAAGGCCATGAAATTATTTTCACTGGCTACCTGGCCATTGCGGGATCAGTGGAAATGATCAAGCAAACAAAGCTGCCCGAGAGTCCACATCAAGAACAACATTCCCATTTCTTCAGCGTGCCCATTCCTCTCTCCAGGACGGACGCTGCAAGGGAGCTTCGTCACCTGGCACGCAAGTTCTGTTTAACAGAGTGTAACTCCCCAAATATAAGGCGCACCAGGTTGTACGAATTGAGCCCTTCGCTCCAACTCCGACCTCCACCCGGGCTTCACCGACGTGAGGCATCGCTTCTATACCGGCTGTGGTTGGGAGTGGCTTTCACGAAGGCGCACACTACTTTGATTGGAGTAACCGACAGTGCTACATGCGACGTCTGCGGTGTGGAAGCGAACATCGAACATTTATTGTGCCATTGTCATCGATTTCAGTCGGAAAGACAACGCATTGCGACGTCTGGACGATCGGCCGTTGTCTGTGCAAGTGCAAGCTGAAGACCGTCTCCATCGCTCGTCGGCGCACAAAGCTATGATGGCACTTTTGTCTTTTTTGAGGGCGACTGGCCTATGTGAACGCCTTTGACTCGCTCAGGCCCTCCGCGTGCGTGCACGAGCTCACGGCGGCTTTCCTCCCTCTCCCCTCCCTCTCTCTATCTTATTTTTCTATTGCCTCTTTCCCGTCTCACAGAGTAGGGTAGCCAACCAGACGCATTTCTGGTTAAAATACCTCCCTTCTGTCCTTATTTCCTCCTCCTCCTCCTCCTCCTCCTCCTCCTCCTCCTCCTCCATGGATACAAGGCATATGACGCATGCGGGAATATTTAAATAAGGAACGGAGAGGATGGTGCTGACACGTCTGAAGTGGTATTTGGGCATTTACGAGATATACTAAGATATTATAACCCAATTTCGGTGGAGATATCGCTGACCTTGTTTTGGCCGCTCAGATGAAAGAAAACGAAATTGGGCAAATCACCCAGAGGGTTCGCATGGACGATCATTGAACGTGCATGATGCCGGGGCGCCTTGTAAAAGGCTTAGCGTTTAGTTCACAAAGCCCTGTAACACATTCGAGGCATAAAATCTGGTATCCATGTAAGGGGTGACTCCTTTTGTCTCAGGAATGGGAGGAGGAGGAGGAGGAGAAACACTTATTTAAAAAAAAGGAAAGGAGAAGCAGGTGCCTTTCTGCTTGTGCGGGAGGCGCTCTTAGTGCAGGACACCTGCGGCTCTTGCTGTCTCCCGGGCCCGCCGCACCAGTTGCTGCTGCTTTCAGGAATGGGACGTTGAGTCACGTTTCTTTCGCAAGAGTCAACTGGTACCCAGAGGTCATTAAAAGTGTGCTGACAGTAAAAATTCGGGATCTTCATTTTTTCTGACTCTGAATAACAGAGATGTCATTTACGATTGCTCGTGGCAATGTCAAATGATCAGACTTTTAATTACACTTTCGTTTTAGCACTAACAGGCACCAAGGGATGTCTCGTGTCTCTTACCGCTGACCGCACTTCCTTAAGGAAAGTAGGAATCTCACTGCGCGTTTTCCAATTCCTCAGTTTGGAGAAAACTATATACCTCCTCTCTTACCAACTGCACGGGAAGCGCGGAAACACACCCCTAAAGTGATCACTGAAGAGATTGGTGTGGACCCTGTTGCATTTCAAAGTAAAGCAAATATCTAGCTACACTTGGGAATAGGCGTTACCGTGATAGCAATTGTACGGGCGCTGGAGGCGCATTCGCGCCGTCACCGTCGGCGCCACCGCCGTCACGCTGTCACGGTATCGACGCGCATGCGCGGCCCACACGTGGAGGGCTGGGACTCCGGAGACTCGCAGTGCATCTGGCTGCAAAAAAGCGACGAAGCCGAGGGGACGCACCGCGACTTTCCGCTCACTCGGCTCTGCCGGAGTGGCGGCGTCTTGTGTTGCCCTGCTGGCATGAGCGTTGTGTCCACGCGCATTAGCGCTCCTGCTGAGCAGCAGCTACGCGCATACCACGCCGTTGGCCTAAGCGGAGAAGGACAGCAGGCATCAAGCTAAATACATCTACTCCTTTATTTGGCCGCTGACAGTCGTCTACGGTTTTTGTCGGTCTCATATCGTGCACCATCGCAGTGCGACACCTGTAACACCGCGGGCGGCACTCCTCACCACGCCGGCGTTCCGAGAAGCCTTCAGTGTGACGCTAAATCCGAATCAAAAGCGCAATGCTTTGCCTTCGCAAATAAACACCTATATCCACACTTAAGAGACATTAGAGTTTCTCTCTTCCCTCTCAATGCGACAACTTTTACTAAGATTGCTTCGTCGTCTGTGCAAGGAGATGGTTCCTATACGCTTCGCGCGCACTCAGTCCAATCACGAGAGCAAGAGTTAAAGCTATTCTACGCAGTCTTGCGGAGCAGTAAGATAACATTTTGCGGCTCGTAGAATTTCTCTGTCATCCTATATAGCAACACCACGCTGCTGTCAGTTGCCTTGACAAGTGGAAATCACGTGAAGAAAAGCTTCCGCATTTTGTCTGTTGTCAAGCTCTGCGCTGTGATTCGATATGAGCGGTTGCATATACGCGGTATTTCAGTGAGAAAGCGCAATCAGAAATTTTGGCGTCCCTGCCCCTTTAATGTTATCGCAACATCATCCTCAAGCGCCTGAAGTACATCCTTCCTCTGACGACGTTTCCTCTGGCGAGTCACAGCTGAGGCACGTACTACGTGATAGGTGCATGACGAAGAAGAGGAACGATCATGGAATGTGACGTAAGCAGCACTTGAACCAAAACTCAGCGCTCTGTTCGCCTGCCCTCGACTACGTCTTTTTCTTTTCCTTTCTTTATCAACTGTATTATCAGCTGTAGTTAAGGAGAAGTTGGTGCCTAAATGTGGCGCTGCCTACTCATCTTCTCCGGCATGTAAGTAATCCTCATAATATTAATTATTAATTAAAAAATATAACACACGCACGCACACACAGAGTTACAGCGGGGACATTCTCGTACGCAAAGCTCGCGCGTACAAGGATATAAATGTTCACGCAATTTAAATTCGTTCGTCTTGCTTTTTACGTTTTCCTCTTCGCGTTCGAGTAGATGTACCACGCAGCAGAATTCGTAGCGCTGCTTCGGTAGCCCCAGAATCTTGCTTCTCTAAAACATGGCTAAAACTTGGCTACAGATTTGGCTAACGCTCTAATTAATGGTCACTCTAAGTAACCGGGAAACTCGGCCCCTCAAAAAGTGCGACCTTCACGAGTTCTCGAACAAATTGCAGTTATTTTTCTTTATCGCGATCGCGACGTTCTCGTCGTAATGAGGGAACGTGAGCGTTTGTTCTCTACCGCGCGCGCCTCCTAAATGTATGCGCGCGTGGGTGTTTTGTGTGTAATAAAATAAATCCTAATGAACGGCGCCTGCTGTAACTCTGTAGCATCACTGCACCAGGCGGCCGGAGCGACGCTGTGCCGGAGTTTCTTTCTCTGCACAGCGGAATGAACGGCGCGGCCAGTAGGCGGGAGATGAATGTGTCGAATACGCCGACGAGAAGCGCGAGCGCTAATGCGTTTCTTTTTTTTTTTTTCCTCGTCTCCACTCGGGTGGGTGTCTCGGCGGCCTAGCGGCGGCGTGGTTGAATGGAGCGCGCCCGGCCGCAGATTGTTTTCCGGACTTCGGCACACGTTGCACTCTCGCCAACCCGTTGTGGTACACAGCGCGCTGTTATTTGCATCGTCTCTGTTTTGTTGGCGTGTGTTTCGACCAGACGCGTGCGTGTTTACCCGCTGCCTACTGGCAGCCCACGAACGATATATCGGTCTCGCCGCAAGACCGCGCTTGCAGCAGGCGATGCAGCGTCCGTCTGTTTTTCGGCATGCGCCGCGCATGCGCTCGCGTGATAGATGGCGCTCTCCGCCCTTACGGCGGGATACGCGCCCTCGAGGCTTATTACGGGAATGATATTAAACTCTCGCTGAGGAACGTTTTTTCGCGAGTTCACCCGAGAGAAAGCTTTCGTGATTTGGCCTGTCTGCGTTCGTTCGCTGCCTTCTGCGCTGCCCTCCGCGTGCTTGCGATGCTCTCAACTTCGTACCAGGGAGAGAGAAAAAAAGCGAGGGCGTATTTTCTTCCGGCGTATTACGGATGGCCGGCAGGCAGTCTCCGTGGCATCGGACATTAATCACAATCCACAACACTTCCTTCGTTGAAAAGTTCGTCTGTTCTCTCTTTTCTTTCCTTCCAAAAGCGTGGCCTAGCCCGTTACGTATGTATGTGCGCAACGTCGGCGCGTTCATACGGAGAGCTGTATACGAGCACCGTCTGCCATGCACGTGGCTGAATGCGCTCGCTGGCAAATGTACGCGCGTTCATTTCCTCCTCTCGACCGAAGACCTTCTGCGATGCGCACGCATACGCCTCATTCTCTGAGCCAGAGACTCGCAGCTTTATTATGCGCAGACGCGGCTTCGGTTCGGCATATATAGGTATCGCGCCCCCTCAGATAGGTGGGTGAGCTCGGTGAAGTTGATGTAGGGCCACTTTGATTACGTCTGAGTTGCGCGCCGTCGGGGTATTGGGGGAAAGCGGGCCGCATGTGGGCAAGCGTTCTTTTTTTTTCTTTCTTTCTTTCCTTTTATCTCGATATTGGCGCTGCATTCCGGTAAAGGAGAAAGGCAACCCGCTCCTCCGCCTTGGCGGTGACTGAGTAGAACGGACCATGCTGCTTCGAAATGCAAAATTGAATTTTCCCGAGAAGCTGGATGCGCATCAACTGAGACACGTAAACAAGATACGAACGAGGAACGAATGACGAAAGGAGTGCGGACAAAAGAGAGCTGCGTCAGATAGAATCGGAGCAAGCCGTTCGTGAATAGAAATCTCGGTGCTACAGTTAGCCATGCCTGCAAGAATAATATCGCTTCAGTTGGGGCACTGAGAGCCGATACGCTTAGGACATTATAATACGAGGAAATTGAAACAGAAATACATTTTACTTTGCCATGCGGAGACAACGATAATGAAATAGTTTTTTGAGAACTGGCAGAACTTATTTTTCCTCCTCGGTAACGTCTATATGAAAACAACCGACCAATACACAACAAGGGCATCTCGCCCCTCATTTCGCGCACAGGACAGAAAAACAGCAATATGGTACTCTCTCAGTAATAAGCATGCGTTGAAATAATGACCCACTTTGCAGCGTTGTCAGCTCCTAGTGCTTTCTTTGACGCTCGGCCGAGGCCTTGCGCGGTGTTTGGGCCTCGTGTTCGGTGGTCAGTCAATTTCTTAACTTACTAAAACCTCAAATACATAGTTCTAAAGCGCATGAGACAAGCCCGAGTATTCCTTAGGGCTAACTTCACTTTGACAAATAAACAAACAAGCCAGCAAGCAAGCAATCAAGCAAGCAAGCAAGCGAACGAGCGAGCGAGTGAGCGAACGAACGAACACGAACGAACACGAACGAACGAACGAACGAACGTACGAACGAACGAACGAACGAACGAACGAACGAACGAACGAACGAACGAACGAACGAACGAACGAACGAACGAACGAACGAATGAACGAACGCAATTGAGAATCGTTTAAAAATGGTTTTGCCTTGTTTTCTCTGTGTAACCTAGATTGTAGCTTTTATAGCTCAAATATATACTTAACTGTACTCCGCACGCGCATTTTAGGTAACGCGAAGCGTGAGTAACGAACAGTGCGCTATGTTTAGACTAGTTACACCGTTATTGGCGAAGAATATTATGTGGGTATGGCATACTTCCGCTCCAAGATTTACGGAGAAACGTAGAGAAGTAGACGTATGTACACCACATGGCAGCGTGAACGTTTACTTTGCAGTGCTGTCTGCATGGATATCACTTCCACTTAGCCTTATGTATTTAGTACGACCTGCGTGTATTTCCTTTTTTTTTGTGTCTACGTGTATGTTTCTCTTTCATTGCTTGTACGTGACGAAGTGATCACCAAGCGCGAATGAACAATCGTTTCTCCCCTTTTGTGTCTTTTTATTAACTTTGTGTCATTTAATGACTGCGCCGGATATAAAGATCCACGGTGCTTGCACTCACTGAACTCTAGACCACCAGACGGAGTAGCCTAATTCAGCCTACTTCAGGAGAAAGCTGTCATCCACAGTCTCAAGAGAACTCTCTCCCACACCAATCGCAGTCACGATATATTCTGCAGCTGGATGCACTAAATCCAGTGCTTGCTAGCATCGTTTAAGCATCATGGCTCGACCAATAGTCCCCTTCCGCACTGAAGTTAAAAGTGCGTCGATATTTCAGTGGAATGCTTGGGGTCTAAGGACTCGTATAGCAGACTTTCGCCAATTCATTTTTACAAATCGCTTTCCCATACTGGTCATTTGCGAACCAAATACACCAACTCCACTCAGACTGTCCGGTTACGAATCTTTCGTCTCGTCCACGTGCGGTGCGAGCACGAAAGTAATCATCTACATCCGCACGGACTTTACATATGTCGCTAATTCGGTAGAGCCTCATGACGACAACCAATATGTCCGCCTGAATATCCAAAAGAAGGATGTGTCATTTACACTAATTGGAGCCTACATATCCCTAGCGGGCCATTTTGACGGCGAACGACTCAAGAAAATATTACTGATGAACAATGGCCCCTGGGTTATCACAGGTGACTTCAACGCGTATCACCAGCTTTGGGGAAGCACTAAAAGTTGATTCCAAAGGCAGGAGTCTCGCCTCCTTTGCTGCCGACCATGATTTGTGCTGTGTGAATGACGGCAGTCCTACGTTTTTGCGAGGCACGACCTATAGCAGCTGCTTGGACTTAACTTTGGTGTCACGGCGCTTTGCCCCGAGCATCCACTGGTTTACGGACACTGAAACGCATGGAAGCGACCATATTCCAACATACATAAAGATTAGAGGAGTTGAGCAACGTTCCTCTGCTGTCTTGCGTACAGTTGATTGGACAAAGTTTAAGAAGGATATGGAAGACGCATGTGGGGAAGGCCTTCCACACACTATCGAAGATGCAATCGCAGAAGCATTGAAAACATCCATCTGCTCGCTCACAAGATCAGCAAGGCGAACAGTCTTGGATATGGAACTGGAGAGGCTGCGTGCGGCACGCCGACAGGTGGAGAGGAAGTATCGGCGTACGAAGTGCGCCTTGGATCTGAGGGCTTCACGACGCGTACAGAACAAAAGCCAACGTCGTATGGATAAATTGGAAGACAAGCGATGGAAAACTTTCTGTCAGACTTGATCCCCGAAAATCGCTCTCGCACATATTACGAATGGTTAGGGGCCTTCCCTCATCTCCGCATCAAAGGAAGTTCTTTGCCTGCTCTGGCCCTCTACCAACTCCGCTCGGAACTTCAAGTGGCTGAAGAGTTCTGTGCACGGGTTGCTGGGTCCGTGGCCATCATTACTGACGCAGCATTGCATGGCATTCCTGAGGCACGTGTACCAGAAATGAACGTGCTCTTTTCACTCGAAGAGCTCGATGCTGCGTTGGCGACCTGCAAGCGTTCATCGTCACCAGGACCTGATGGCATCACGTATGCTGCCCTATGCCACCTTGGACATGACGTACGTGATGAGCTGCTCAGCTACTACAATGAGTCTTGGCAGAACGGCGCCATTCCTAGACAATGGAAAACGAGCCGCTTGAGGCCCATTCTGAAACCTGGAAAGTCTCCGCTTGAGCTCTCATCATGTCGTCCGATTGCGCTTTCGAGCTGCGTCGGTAAAGTGATGGAAAGAATGATTCTTGCTCGCCTGGAATGGTACCTAGAGCGATTCAACATCTATCCGGACGCCATGACAGGCTTTCGTCGAGGTCGCTCGTCCATTGACAGCGTCATTGACATCGTAACCTTGGTCCAAAATCAAAAAAAGCCTCAAGCGCCTATCAGTGGCACTTTTTCTAGATAAAAAGGGAGCATACGACAACGTCGCCCATGAGGCCATACTGAACTCACTTGAGGCTGTTGGAGTTGGTGGCCGGATGTATCAATGGATTCGGGACTATTTGACTGAGAGGTGCTTTTTCTTGCTGACTGAAGACGGCCCAACTTCGGAACATTACAGCTGCCGTGGTGTGCCGCAGGGTGGGGTGTTGAGCCCCATTCTGTTCAACCTCGTCTTGGTAGGACTAGCGGAGTACCTACCGCAGTCAGTTCATGTCTCAATATACGCCGACGACATTTGCATCTGGGCTTCTGCGGTGACTCTCCCTCAGGTACGAGCCAGGCTTCAGCGGGCGGCAACCATGACGGCGTCTTATCTCCGAGAACAAGGCCTCAGCGTGTCTACTGAAAAGTGCGCATTGGTTGGCTTTACGCGCAAACAAATGACATCGTATCCTGTTTCAATCAATGGTCAAGCTCTATCCTATGCTAAGCCACATTGCTTTCTGGGTGTAATAATTGACCGCAACCTCTCGTGGAGCCCCCACTGCGTCTATCTAAAGAAAAAATTAGTTGCCATTTCTCAGGTTCTTAAATTTCTCTGCGGGAAAAACTGGGGTACACCAGTCCGTTCTATGATGCAACTCTACAGGGTACTGTTTCTCGGACTCCTACGTTACAGTCTACCAGTGTTGTCAAATGCATGCAAGACGAACTTTCGCGCTTTGGAGAGCATACAAGGTCAAGCCCTACGCACGTGTATAGGGCTGCCTCGGTGCACGTCAACAGCCGCAATAATTGCCATCGCTGGGGACCATATGATCCAGACACACGTAGCTGTCGACTCTCTCAGAGCGCACATTCGCCATCTGTCAAGGATCCCCGACCATCATTTGGCCTCCCTGCCAGCCGAGAGACCTCAAGCGACCTTTTCAAGAGTGATTAACGCTCATAAAGAGTGCATACCGTCGTATTTTACACCGGCGACGAGGCCTTCATCTCCCCTGTGGTGCCTACGACAGCCTCAAGTGAATTTTGCTATTCCTGGAATTACAAAAAAGTCCGATCATCCATCGCCGGCTCTGAAGCAACTTACGCTCCTATTACTGCACCAGACGTATCAGGACCACGCCCATATATATACCGATGGTTCGACCTCCCGTACCAGCTCAACTGCCGCATTCGTCGTCCCAGCCAAGAAGGTTACAGTTAAATTCAAATTATCGCATACGACTACATCTACATCGGCAGAGCTTGCAGCTCTCCATGCCCCTATGATGTACGTCAGCGAAGAGCCAACAGAGAAATCGGTCGTATTTTGTGACTCTAAGGCAACCCTTCACAGCGTCATGTCTGCATTACGTCACAGAACTTACGAGCATATGACATCTGACATCAGGGAAGCGCACCACCATGCTCTGGAAAGAGGGCACACCATCATATTTCAATAGATTCCTGCTCACTGTGGCATCGTCGGCAACAACCTAGCTGACAAGGCTGCCCGGTGTGCCCACGAAGATACCCAGACGCGTTCAATACCTTTGGCGAGGTCGGACGCTGCCAGGGAACTTCGCCTACATGCACGCAAAAAGTCGCAAGATTTCTGGACTTCAAGTGCCTACAATTGCCGATTATATAAACTGTACCCCACTCAACGGCTACAACTGCCATCTAGCCTTTCCCGCGGTGAAGCAACCTTGCTGTACCGCCTGTGGCTGGGAGTAGCGTTCACGAACTCATACTCTTACCGTTTGGGAATGGCCGAGAGCCCGATGTGCGATTCCTGCACTTATTGTGTACCTGCCCCCGCTACGATGTACAACGCCTCTCTCTGCGGGAAATTTTACACCGACTGGACTTAAAACCGTTCAATGAGTCAAAGATACTCGGACCGTGGCCACACCCGTCACTGGCACGAAAAGCGAATCGTGCATTAGTGCAATACTTGAAGTGCACCGGCTTACGAGACCGTTTATAGTGTCCCTGTGCATAGTGTCCCGCCCACACGCACTCAGTGCTCACTTTCTACCCTTTTCCTCTTTCTATTCCCCTTTCCCCCACCCCAGTGTAGGGTAGCAAACCGGATGCTCTTCTGGTTGACCTCCCTGCCTTTCGTATCCTTGCTTTTCTCTCTCTTTCTGTCTCTCTCTCTGCAGCCAGGTTCACACCAGAGCTTTCTCCCGTGTCCGTATTCTGCTGTCTCATCTTGGCGCAGTTTAGCCGTGACCATGTACCCCCTAAATTTGACAATTGCATCAGCGTATTCGATCATACGGCCGCCTCGACTGCAGTTTTTTTATTATCTATTACATTGCTCTAATGAACCACCTGTAATCTGTCGTACGCATTAAAAGGCTTGCACAACTTCGATTCTCGCTCTTAATCTCAACAGGAATACCACTATAACGCGTTGCAACCGCAAATCCTACTGCTGCCTGTATGTCTCTCATTTCGCTCCCATCGCTCGCGGTGTGGTTCGTCGATTAAGTTTTTTTCTTCTTATTGTGGAAGTTTTGCACTCGTAACTAAATGCAATCATGTCAACCGAACTTCATCCCACAGCGTGGTCATGTGGAGCTGCCCAAACCCGAGAAAAATGTTGGGGAAGCCCATGCAACATTGCACGGCTTCCCAGGATTCCGATTGCGGTGACGTCGATGCACCGCTTCTTGAAAACGATTGTTAAGGGCAAATAAAATATGTTTTATGATACGTAATGATTTTTATACGTGCCGAGTGCTGTCAACGCGCGCATAAAAAATTAAATCGCGGGCAACCTCAACATTGCTGTTTCAGGGCGAAGAATCAAAAGTTAGGTCAAGTGGCGACCAAATCTGCGCACAATATACAGAAATAGACCGAAATCTTTAGGAATCATTTATTTCGAAAGCTCGCAAGCCACCCTCAAGTTCGCATACCCTCTGGTGCACTTCTCTGACGCCGACGGTCTGCGGATGCTGACCAATCGCTTTTCATGGTGGATAGAGCGTCATCGAAGGTTGAAATTATGCTCAGACAGAACTTACGCTATGAGGAAGACTCGTCATTGTTGCAGATTAAGTGCTGTATGTTTTTTCCTGCAGCCACCTCATACGAACCGGAATTGTTACGGACATCCGTAAGGCATTCAATGACATACTGCACAAAACTGTCATTTGTAACGTGCAAAGTCTTGGACTGTTTCATGAAAGGGCTATATTGATATACTCTTTCATAAGCTCTCTTACATTCTCAATGCACACGGAGAGACAACAAATTCGATCATTTACATCTAACTGTGGAAAACGGATACCGCAAGGATGTGTCTTTGTTATTTGGTATCGCTTTCCTGCCAGTAGCGTGGTTACTTCACGACATCCAGGGACAGTGTACACTTTCTCATCGCCGCTGACGACGTCGAGCTGTGTTCCACTCACAAAGGTTTCAATACACAATGTAGATAATTACAGAAAGACCTATAGGGGCTCTTCATATACGCACAGACTGCCGGCCTCGATATATTGGTCCAAAAGCCTTGATAATGCTCAGAGTAGCTAATAAGTTCGTGAGCAGGATGGCGTTTGAGGTGGACTTTCAACTCAAGTTCTACCAAACAATTACTGGACGCTTAAGAAGGGCGTGTGGTTGCACTGGACATTCATCAGTCTGGATCCGGTAACTAAGCGCTTCATTTCTGCCTGAGGCCCAGCGACTGTAGCTCCCTTCTAACTTCCGAGCTCTCCATCAATCCCACAAGTTCACTGTCCAGCAGCACACACGCCCACGTATACTATCATACCCCCGTGTGTCGGCTTCCTTCCTTGCAATGTTTCCCTTGCGATGTCTTTGGAAGCTTCAGGATGGGGTTTCCTTGACATTTCTTGTCACCTATATATGCCTGGGTACTGATAACTGACAATCAAGATTCAGATTCTGCGTCTACGGTGGATACTCATAACCTGCCGTGGACGTTCGCTCAGACTCAGGATATCACGCACAAAGTTCTCAGGAAGGACAAACTCTAGCCTAATGCATTATGGATCTATACCGATTGGTTAGTGGGCAAAATATCCGCAATATTATTGTTACAGTGCTGGTAACGCACAAAGCTGCAAATAAATATCTGCTTCCTTCTTTCTTTCTTTTTTATGTCTTCCTAAGTGCATTGCGAAAATTCCCCCTAATAAAAAATAATTAAATGTTCTCTAGACCGGAGAGGGAAGGAGGGAGTGGCCGAATACTGCACCAGGGAGGCCAATTCCTGTACTGATGAGGGAGTGTCTTTTGTTGAAGCTTAGTGGGACTTCCTGGTTTGTTTGTACCTGGATTAGTATAGCTCCATTGGTTCTCGGCATTTCTACCGGTGTCAGGTACCACTCCAAGCTTGGAGATGTCTAGAAATGACTCGTTCGATCAACCAATGGCCCTCACTACCCAGCAGCTGCGGAGAACCTAACCAAGGCGGCGGTCAGACCTGTAACGCAGTACAGGGTGATAAGAATCTCTGGACCAGCCCAGGCCGCCAACGGAAACTAGCCCTTGCAATGTTTACCACCCAAACTATCTCGAGTGAAGCTAGCTTAGCAGGGCTATTTGAGGAACTATCAGGCATGGTTTGGGATATCATTGGCCTTAGCGAGGTTAAAAGGACTGGTGAGGCTTATACAGTGCTGATAAGTGGCCACGTCCTTTGCTATAGAGGACTTCCAGGTAAGAAGCAGTGCGGAGTAGGATTCCCAATCCATAACGACAGAACGGGCAACATTGACGAATTCTACAGCATTAATAGAGGGTAGCTGTAGTCGTACTCAAACTTAATAAGAGGTATAGATTAAAGGTAGTACAAGCCTACGCTCCAACATCCAGTCACGATGATGAGGAAGTAGATCAGTTTTATGAAGTTGTTGAATTAGCGATGAGAAAAGTGCAAACTCAGTATGCTGTAGTAATGGGAGTCTTCAATGCAAAAGTGGGGAAAAAGCAGGCGGGTGAACAAGCAATTGGCAACTACGGCGTCGATTCTATGAACGCTAGAGGAGAGATGCTGGTAGAATTCGCCGAAAGGAATAAGCTTCGAATAATGAACACCTTCTTCAGGAAGCGTAGCAACAGAAAGTGGACCTGGAAAAGTCCTAATGGTGAAACGAGAAATGAAATTGATTTCATATTTTCTGCCGTTCCCAGCATACTGCAGGATGTAGAAGTGTTAGGTAAGGTAAAGTGCAGTGATCATAGGTTAGTGAGGTCTAGGATTCACCTCAATTTGAAAAGAGAAAGATTAAAATTCGTCAAGAAGAAACAGGCCAACCTAGACACAGTAAGGGTAAAAGCAGACCAATTCAGGCTGGTATTTAGAACAGAGAGAGCAAGATGACATAGAGGTAATGAATGAAACCGTAACTAGGTTGGCATCAGAAGCAGCAATCGAAGTGGGAGGTAAGGCACCAAGGCAGCCAGTAGGTAAGCTCTCCCATGTAACAAATGACCCAATAAAGAAACGGCAACGAATGAAAGCGTCCAACTCAAGAGTTCAGATAGAATGCGCGGAACCGTCAAAACTGATCAACAAGGAGAAAATAAGGGATATTCGAAATTATAACGTGAGAAAGACTGGGAAAGCTGTAAAAAAATGAACGCAGCGAAAATGGTTCAGTGAGAAAGAAACTTTGCATAGGACAAACCAAGATGTATTTACTGAAAGATAAGCAGGTTAATATCATCAGCAATTTCGAATTTATAGTAAAAGCAGCGGAAGAATTCTATATTGACCTGTACAGTACACAGAGCAGCCACGCTACCTCCATTCGAATTAGCAATGAAGAGCATACAGAGGCCCCTTCTATAACTAGGGATGAACCTAGAAGGGCCTTGCAAGATATGAAACGGGGAAAAATGCAGGAGAACATGGAATAACAGTCGATTTAATGAAAGATGGAGGAGACATAATGCTTGAACCACTGGCGGCTCTTTGTACGAGCTGTCTATCGACTTCAAGGGTCCCAGAGAACTGGAAGAAGGCCACATTATGCTAATGCAGAAGAAGGGAGACGTTAAAGAGCTGAAAAATTATAGGTCCATTAGCTTGCTTCCAATATTATATGAAATATTCACCATGATAGTCTCCAATAAAAGAAGAGGAACACTGGTCTTCAGTCAACCAAGGGAACAGGCCGACTTCAAGAAGGAATACTTTACAATGGATCACATCCATCTCATCAATCAGGTAATCGAGAAATCCGCAGAGTACAATCAGCCTCTGTATATGTATTTCATAGATTACGAAAAGACATTTGATTCAGTCGAGATACCAGCAGTCATAGAGGCATTGTGTAAGCAAGGAGCACAGTACGCTTACTTAAATACCTTGGAAAATATCTACAGAGATTCCACAGCTACCTTAGTTCTCCGCAAGAGAAGTAGAAAGATACCTTTAAAGAATGGGGTCTAACAAGGAGACACAATCTGTCCAATGCTAATCACCGCATGCTTGGAAGAAGTATACAAGCTAATAAACTGGGAAGGATTAGGAGTAAGGATCAACGGCGAACATCTCAGCAACCTTAGATTTGCAGATGACATTGTCCTGTTCAGCAACACTGGGGACGAATTACAGCAAATGATTGAGGACCTTAACAGACAGAGTGTGAGAGTCGGGTTGAAGATTAATATGCGGAAAACAAAGGTAATGATCAATAGCCGGGCAAGAGAACAACAGATCGGAATCGCCAGTAAGCCTCTAGAGTCTGTGAAAGAGTACGTTTACCTAGGTCAGTCACTCACAAGGAAACCTGATCATGAGATGGAAATTTACAGAAGAACGAGAACGGGTTGGATCGCATACGTCAAACATTGTCAGATCCTGACTGGAAGCTTACCATTATCACTAAAAAGAAAGGTGTACCATCAGTGCATTCTACAGGTACTAAAATATGGGGCAGAAACTTGGAGACAGATAAAGAAGCTCGAAAACAAGTTAAGGACCGCGTAAAGCGCGATGGAACGAAGAATGTTAGGCGTAACGTTAAGAGACGAGAAGGGAGTGGTGTGGGGGATCAGAGAGCAAACGCGGATAGCCGATTCTAGTTGAGATTACGAGAAAGAAATGGGAGCTGGGTAGGGGATGCAATGTATAGGTTAGATAACCAGTGGACCGTCGTATACGGTTACAGAATGGGTGCCAAGAGAAGGGAAGCGCAGTTGAGGACGGCAGAAAGCTAGGTGGGGTGATGAAATGAAGAAATTCGCAGGCGCTAGTTGGAATTGGTTGGCGCAGGACAGGAGTAATTGGAGATCGCAGGGAGATCGCCTTCGTCCTGCAGTGGACATAAAATAGGCTGATGATGATGATGATGAGCTCGGAGAGATTGCCAGCATCTTTGGTCTTCGCCATTTCGATTGATTGATTGATTGATTGATTGATTGATTGATTGATTGATTGATTGATTGATACCGGGTCCGTGTGTATCTGTCGGGTCTAATACCCGGCCCATAAACCGACTGCTCGGTCTGCCGGCGTATCGCTTAGCCGGTCGGCCTGTTATAGGCTCTTTTTGAAAAGGTTGAAGACCTTTCTCACCCACGCTTCTGCAACATGTAGTTGGATGGTAAAACAAGAAATACGACATGAGAACATATGCACCGTTCTAGTAATGCAGCAACAGCTCCACATATAGTATTGCGTAGACAGCCTTTCTAGACGTTCGAAAAAAAAAAAGAAAACACAACATGGAATACACTTTCTTCACCGGTTCAATAGACGACAGAGTATTGACGCAGCCAAATAGGTGTTGACCCGCAACTTGCGCGATACCGTTTTTCCGCGCAGGTGTTGCTGGCTCTGGCAGTATTCACATTGGGAAATACGCTTTCGCTGCGTCCCGATCGTCGAAGTAGCGTGGCGATCATTAGAGTTTATAAACGACGTGCAACGGCGATTGCAGCGTGTGAAGAGTGCTTCGTATCTTTGTGACAATGGCAATAATGCGACAATCCCATTTAGGGCGCTCAGCGGGCAAATTAAAGCCGTATTCCGCGCTCGTGGCGAGCGTGTAGCTGTGGCTTTGTGCCGCGCGTACGCGCGTGCGACCGGTCGCCGGTTCTCGATCGAAGCGACGGCGTTTTTCCGAAGCGCGTGGCCGCAGCGTGCGAAGGCAAAAATCGAAGCCGGCAATCAGCCGCGGGTTTGAAACACGCGAACGATTTTATGCCGGCCAAAAACGGGGACGGGGAATAACACCGTCGTCTCGCGCTAGGGCCCGAGTCACGCCATCGTCATCGCGCTGTAATGATTGTATCACAGCCGCCAACTTCGCCGCCATGTTCCTATTGGTTTAATAACACTGCCGCGTGAGCGCCACGGTTCCGGCGATAAAACTGAGGCCCGCATGCGGCGGGTGGTCGTCGTTGTCGCATGCGCGAGGCGCGCGTCCACGACGCCGGACCGGTCGCCACTGCAGCAGACGATCGTTCTCGACAGAGGTGAGTTTGGTGCACGCTCGATGTTTATGCCACGTGCACGTCACCTCCACTCGCCTTGCCACCCTTCGTCGAGGGCCGACAATTATCGGAGAAGCCCAAGTTAGGGAAGGGGCGTAACGTAAGGAATCCTCCTAACTCGTTGTTCGGAGCGCGAACCACGCGCGAGCTGCGGAGAAGGCGCCTCTGCCGTGCATCGTGCACACAACGCCCGCCTGGACGAGGAGCGGTGGATTGGTCGCATAGCCACGCGAACCATTGATCAACGGCCGTCATGTATGCGTGCGGCTCGATTCAATTTTTGCATACCGTCTGCCGCCGAGTGCCCCTCTGTGTCAAGAGGGAAAGAAAAACAACAGTTTTGTCCATCTTGCTTGCGAATTTCAAAGTTGGGACGTTTTTTTTTTTTTTGCGATCTCTAATGGCGTGCCAGACATTTAATGTCACCGCTTTCGATTGGTCCTGGTTACGCGTTCATTCTGCGAAGCCACCGTGTGGTTACGCATTGATTGCTGCACCGTGCCTGGGATCCGTCTTCGCATGATTTCCGACGCCAATTATTTCCGCGTAATTAATTGCGGGGACAAGGAAAAGATATGTCGATTGTTGTATGCACCGATGGGACTACTTTTCATGTCTCGACGAAGTGAGAAACGAGCGTACGAGCACGTGCTTGAAGCTCGGTTCTTCTCGCGTGCAACCGTTCCTAATAATCCTAAGGAGAACGAGTTTTATATCGACACAGTTACGTGCCAGGTAGCGTAGCAGCTTCTATCCTTCTGCAAAAAAACTTGAGAAAGTTGGAATCTGCAGTCTGTTGCACACAGAGAAAGTATTGATCACAGCTCGAAACGCAGCCTTAATTTTTCAGATGCTGAGCAAAAACCAAAGAAACAAACAATGTACGAATGCGGCAGTCTAGATTTGAACCTCTAAGCATTCCGAGGTTTAAAGTATATTGTTTTCGTCTGCTTCTAAAGAGGCGACGGACATTCATGAAGCATGCATGGCCAACCTACCGAAATATTTGTCACGCCTTATTCATTCGATACTACACTGTCAGACTTCGACAGTAATATGCTGTCACATCCTAGCCTGCTCCAACTAGAGATGCAAAATATGAAATTTCAAATTTTCTGCTTTCTATGTTGCCTCCCCAACATTCCTACTTCCAGCGGACACGTACAGAAAGATTTAGAATTTATTCAATTTTTTTCTTCGGTCTTCATGCATGCAGAGGTTCGAAAAGGGGCAATAAATTGTTTTGAATATGCGATTTTTTCTATCACATTGTGTCAGAAAAATTAAACTCTCAGAAGCTCAAGCTCAGAAATGCACAATCTGTTGATAACCGATTTCTTTCAGTGTCCGAAATCTTGGTGCGTGGAGTGAAAGTGAAGAAACACAAAATGTCTAAGCATACCGAAAAGACGTATAGCATCTGTTTCGCGTTGGATTTATTATGAGTCCCATAGGTTGAAGAGAGTTGCATTCAGGTAAGGTGAACCCGTACTTCTTTCTTCGCCGCACAGTTTGAGAGGCCTGTGTGGAAAATCGAACGCTGGGAAAGAACTAACAAGTTAGTGATATGTCACGCAGCGTGGACCAAGCGCAAATGTCGTCGCTTTCGATGAAAGTTTCGTTGGCGAAAATCCGTTGTCGTGCAATCGCGCCAACGTTGACACCCCGACCGATGGCTGAATGAAAGGCTCAGGAAACAAGGGTATGTTACTGGCCTCGTAAACGCAAACCTGCTTGCGAACGGCGCGTGCACAATTGAAACCGTACTTTGCAAATGCGATTGTTCCGCTTAGGAATAACAGCAGGCAGATCTCATATGACTGCGATGGCAATTATACGGACGTTCGAGGTGCATTCACGTCGTTGCCGCTGCCGCCCACGTGCTGTCATAAGTAAACCTGCCCCTCTCCTACACACACGTACATAGACAAACATTGAATCATTATTCTCCTGCTCCTCCTCTTTAGATGGGCGTCGAGTAGCACCCTGACTACCTGCTTATCCAGTCATTCGATGACGCTTTTCCAATGAAGTGCTTGGGACCTCCGAAATAAGTCGTCATACAGGTCATTGCGTTGTAAAGGTTGCGCACCGCACAGCTCGGAATAGAACCTGGATACAATTATTCCTTCTGTATAGAGTCATTTTGTTAAGGTCATCCGTGATGGCGGCACCACGCACTTTGAGTGTACTAGACACTCACCAAGCCTGGTGAACAAAAGTATTGAACAAAACCTCCTTATGGCGTGGCACACCTTCAGTGGCGTGATCGCGTAACTTTCCAAGTTTGCGAGTCATGCCTATCAGCGCGGCGCCGTTGGATGATCTTATCAAGGCTGTACGGTGCGTGGAAAGGGTTGCGTGACGTGCTAATGGCGAAGCACAAACAAGTAGCAGGCTCGACGTTGTCAGTGGCGTCGGTCTATCGGGCCGATACTGCTCTCGACGGCTGCGTCGTTCGACCGGTCTCCGTACGGCCGACCTGCTCCTAAGTGCTTCTGGCTATGGAAAAATTATTTGAGGGCGTTTCCAAAGTGAAGTGCGATGTCTGACGAACTACGCTAGAGCATTACGGCAAGCCGGTTTGACGTTTTGGCCATATCGCGGCACCGAACAACTGCAGGCAAAACTGCCTCTCCTATATGTCGGAACTAGTGCAGATAGTTGGTGACCATTTTATTGAAAATTTTCTATGGACGTATACCTCTACCTGTAAATGCGAAATATCTTCAATGGTAAAATTTGTGGAAGATTGAGGGGTTTTCTACTTTGTAAAGTGGTGTCGGTTCCAGCTGCCAGTGCTGACAGTTGAAAATATAACTCCGCTGTTCCCTCCTCGAATAAGTGCTCCGGTAGACAGAAGGTGCCGCAGCCAAGCTGCAAGCTGCGCAGAAATGGCGCGGGCGCTTTTGGCGTTTTGCGAACCCGTTAATTTAGCTGCACTACCCGAAAAAAATATTAGAACGACAATATTAACCATTAGCCACTACCAGTCAGCTGAAGGAGGAGGAGGAGGAGGAGGAGGAGGAGGAGGAGGAGGAAAACATTTATTGACAAAAAGAAAAGGAACAAGCAGATGTTTTTCTGCTTCTGCGGGGAGGCGCCCTCAATCCAGGGTTCCTGCCGGACTGGCACTGATAAAATCTGAAATAATGGTCCACTTCATCCGCAGATCGATGAAACTTGTAGTTACACAGATATGGCCGCGATGCTAAAGCAGCTTCTCTACTGTGTTAACAGGCTACATTAGGATATTTGCGCAAGTATATTCCTGCGGATCGCGAGAACAAATTTGTATAGGGGGCTACTTTGGCATGTTACTCGTCATGGGAGCTATTGTTGCTGCAGCATCCTGGTTGTGATTTGGTGAGCCATACTAGGTTCCATTTCCTGCCAACCCTACCGGTTTTTCACAAGTCCTCAATGCAGAAGCAACACTGTGCTGAGACTTCGTTCACGTTGAGAAATGTCAGTGTGTCGAAGATTAGCACAAAGCCAGTTACTGTGCTCCTCTTAGTTTATATTTGGGATGCTATTCTGTGAAAAGTCGACTATCCGGCGTGGGGCGAAGATGAAATCGGAGGGAGAACGGGAGGGGTAGAGAGGAACCTTGGCCAGAGTAACTCTCTGTTGCTACTCCGCTTTGCAGAGAAGGGTTTTTAGGGAACTTGTTGCTGTCGACCTCAGCGTTGGCTCAATAACTACATAACGCCTTCCTGTAGCAAGGCGACCAACTCGCATGCTCTATCCACAGCACCAACGACCGCATTCCCTTGCGTGAAATCAACCGTGTGCTGAGGCCAGTGCGCGAGCTGAGAAGCCCCGTGTTGTCTGGATTAATCCAGGAGCAAAAAAAAAAAAACATCATGTCTTTCATAGCCGTAAAACTTTGAGACAGAAAAAAGACCTGTAAATAGTTGGTGCCTCTGGTTTCGTTGTTCCCAATGACACCCTGTTTCTGGAGAAAGGAGCCCTGTTTTATTCCTTGCTATCGCGTAACTTACAGAAAAACAGTTTATATAAAAGCAACAGAAGAGCAATAACGCATACATTTAAGGCACATCAGAGCACCGGTGGTACCTCGCGGCCTTCCTTTTTGCCTATTCACGCGTCCGCCGATACCACGCGAACTCCTACGCCGGCCGTACCAATCACGGATCGATGTATTGTGCCGGTGGGCGCGGGTGACCCGGCGGCTTTGATTCTGTCGATTTGAATGTGGCGTCCTTCGCCGAGAGATGTCTCCGTTTGACGCCGTCGTCGCCGTCAGACGCGCTGTCGTCGATAGCGCGTCGCGCACGTCGCAACCGGCGGCTGCACTCTGCCCCTTTCGCCACAGCGGCCAATAAGTGTGCACCGGCACGTCGAGAAATGGATGCGCGAAAAGGCCTGCGGCGATCTGGCGCGTCCGCGGCGGTCAGCAATGCAATGAGTAATTCTCTGCCGCCTCCGTGTAAGTGAGGGCTGCTTTCCCGTCAAGCAATCGCTTATGGGAAGGATATTTCGGAACGAGCCTGGCAGCTTGGTAGTGTCCAAGCGTCTACGTATTTTGCAGCCTTGTTTTACCAAGACAGGTGGAAGAGGAAATTTATTGACTATGTTGAGGACCTGCGTGTGTACTGTGTCTCCTAAAATGCTTATTTGCAAAATTTGAATTTACTTCTACGAAGAATGTCATCGTTATCCTTTGGTATCACTTTTCGAATGCCTTGATTTGTGCGAGGTTCGCATGTGTCGTGAAATTACATATGCATTAGACATCTCGAAACCGCCAAGTTATTCGGTTAGTAACACCTGGCTGTGAGATATTTTACTTCCTTTACGACAGATAGTGTCTAAAAAAAGTTGCTGCTTATTAATGAACGTCCATACGGATTTTTCTTTTTTTTTTTTACGATGCGGTAAAATAGATGTACACAATAGTGTCGCCCGTTATAAGATTGGTGTTTGTTGCAGAAGGAACTGGACGTGACGGCCACCGAACTGGTGGACAGACAAGACGCGAGCGATGCAGCCAGGTCCCGGCTCGTGCAACTCTGCCGGGAATTCAAGAAGACGGCGCCCCACGTAAGTTTCGCACACTGACGTTTCGCGTAGGAATGTACGACATTTACTTCAACGTAAGGACGGGGCTTTGGACAATCTGTTTATTTCTCTCGGATTATTGTCCTTTCGCATAAATAGAATCCGTGGACTGCCTATTGACAAAAGTAACCGGGGGGCCTACGTATTTGATACGCAGGCTTCCAAACGGGTTTTCGTACGATGTGCAGACATGCTGAAATTACCGTGCGAAATGTAGACAAGGATGTAATGGAGACAACACGCACGAGCGCTTGACTGACAACGTCTCATTTTACGCTAAGTACTAAGTATTAGCGACGTTCTGTCTTTATTATCGGGATAAGCTGTTTGTTTTCCCTTTATACGGCCTCAATACTACTGAGCCGAGAAAATGTTCGATTTCAACACCTATCAAGTGGCGATGCATTATTTAGCGTTGTTCATGCGCTAGCAACGTGGAATGGTCTAAAAGCGTAACTAATTATTCACCACATACTAAATTAAATTCTGCGCTTCAGGGCAATACCTGATGATGGTACGCTAAGTCGTTCATCTTGCGGGATGCCTATCGCGGTTCCACGGAGAGGCGGCCCTTCCGTGTCACGGTAACGTATCTCACAAAGCTAAAACAATCTAATGATGTTACTGTTCCTGTTTATGCATTCAGCCATGGAGCTTCAGCTTTATGCGAAATGTCAAAGTCGCGTTGATCAACATGCACAAATGACAGCGCGGTGAAGCGGACGACTAGAACCACCAGCTGATGACCTCCCTAAATATAAGTTAGCATTTACGTTTTAAATGTCTACTCACCGAGCAACAGTTCGCGGAGAAGCAGCGAAGATTTTTATCCAGGGTGATTATTTTTAAGTTTTACGGAATTTCTAAAAATCACCTGTCGCAGATAACATAGTTCTAGTCCTCGATCTGGATTATTCAGGCAAGTAGACATTACTCGAACGAGAAATCAAAACACGTATTTGAAAACTAATTAAATAGACACTAATTATCTTCTAAATAATCACTTTACGGCACATATCGCAATTTACCAAGTGTAGCCGGTGAGTTTGAAAAGCCTATTCACTTGTAATGAATGTGCAAAGTGCATCAATAAATATCCATTAAACTCGCACTAAAAATGCACTGTTGTTCCACTTACTTTTTAACAAAGCGCTCTCTTATGCGTTCAAGCAAAAAAAAAGTAACTAAGACGCCTATGTATTTAGTCCCACTCTTAGGGAAATAATTTATCGAAATTGGTGTCATCCCGCAGATTCATTTCACATGAACACGTCTTGCAAACTCACCGGTTACAAATCGTAAATTGCAACATTAAGTAAATAAGAAGTTAACGAGTGAATTTTTCTGATTTAGTTGAATATGTGTTTTGATTTCTCGTGGTGGTGATGTCCGCCTCTTCGAATAATTCACCTCAAGGACTAGAGAGAGAAACGAAGAGGGAAAGGTAGGGAGGCTAACCAAGGACGTGCCCGGTTGGCTACCCTACATTTTGGGAGGGGGAAATGGGAAGAGATAAGGAGAGAAAATAAAAATAATAGCTAGTCATTCACAGTCAGTCGCAGAGGAATCACCACTGTCACAAGTGTTCATACAATGCAGTGTCCTTCAAGAAACGCAGAAGGGTTTTTTGTGGCATTTTGCATGCAAGAACGCATGGGCCATGGTCCAAGGATATTTTCTTCTGAGAGCGCTCTGTTGTCTAACAGATTGAGTTTCGCTCGTAAAGTACATCGTTGAATGTCAAAGGATGGGCAGTGATGCAGGAGGTGCTCTAGTGTCTCATTACACCCGCACAAATAGCACCTCGCACTGTTGGCCATTCCTATCAGTATTGAACAGGAATTTGTAAATGCGACGCCCAACCAGATGGGACACAGTAAAGTTGTTTCGCGACGGGAGAATTCAGGTGGCAGGCGAAGCCGCAAGTTAGGGTCGAGAGAGTACAAGCGTGCGTTGTTGAAATCCGGTGAATTCCATCGTAGAAGTGTGATGGGGCGAGCAACTGATTGAAGTTGTCGCGCAGCATCAGTTCTTGAAAGTGGTATATGAACCCGCTGATGTGTTTGCTGAGCCGAACACCGCAGCTACACCTGCGTTGTAACTGCCGACAATTCCGCAGTGGCTCGGCAACCATCAAAATACAGTGTCTTGGCCTTTCTCGAGCGCATGATTATAATCTTGCCTTATTTCGTACACTAGCTGCTCGTGTAACCCATGACGTATAGGGCAAACTGCAGAGTCTGTAGGGCTGTTTTGGAATCGGAGAAAATGGCCCAACGTTTTGGTGGCTGCTGGAGCACGTACTTGAGTGCACCTTGAAGAGCCGCAAGTTCTGCTGTTGTCGACGTTGTGTTGCGCGAATATTTAAACTGTAAAGAAAAGGCGTCTGATGAAACAACTACTGCTCTAGTAGAGCTGTTCGAATTGGTGTAACCATCAGCGTAAATTTGTATGCTGTCAAAATAAGACTCGTTGAGGAGAAGCAGAGACAACAGCTTCAGGCCTAGGGGTGATAAGTCTGCCTTCTTTGCAATCCCATGAATTGAGTGGCACACGTGAATTTGCCGGAGACACCACAATGTCGATGTTGGGCGTTTAGCAGGCTTGAAGCCAGATGATATCGAGTCATGGTGTCTCGCCACAGAATGTAGCCTGTGGACTTCGCATTGGAAAATTGGCTAAACGGTGGGATGGTCGCCGCTAAAGGTGTCGGATGTGCGCTCTCGGCGTCTCACCGACGATACGAGTGGTGATCGGCTGCTTCTGTGCAATGAAAATTGTTGCAGCTGTCGAAGAACATCTCGGGACGCCAAGACATGTCCGAAGTGCTTGGGCTTGTACACTCTGTAGTGCAAGGATATTAGCCTTGCATGTGTTGGACAAAACAGGAAGACTGTATCGCAAGAATCCGAGAAAAAGTGCCGTGTATGGCTGCAACGTGGAGTGCACGGACGGTCCCCACGATTTTCCAGCCACGGATTTGAACATATTCGCAATACAAATGAGCTTTTCCTTCATGTATGAGACATGCGGACTCCAGGTGAGGTCGCGATCCACGATAACGCCTAAGAACCTGTGAGCTTTCTTGTACGCGATGGACTGGCCCTCGATGCATACCGGGTAGAAAGACATCGCTTTTCGTGTAAATTCCACTATTGCACATTTTTCTGTAGAAATCGTCAGACTTTGTCGGCGAAAGTATGCCGCTGTCAGAGTTGCCGCTTTCTGCATTCTGGCACGCACTTGTGGTCTTGTGGCGCCAGACGCCCAGACGCAAATACCGTCAGCGTAGAGAGAGACATTAGCAGTCTGTGGAAGCGTTTGGGCAAGCCTCACTAGAACGAGATTGAAAAGAGTGGGGCTCAACACTACGCCTTGTGGGACACCATTACTGGAGATATATCGACTTGTCGGGCCATCCTCTGTAAGGACAAACACAGATTTCCGTGAGATATAGCTCGTAATCCACCTAAAGACGTGACCTCCAAGTTCTGCACCCTCAAGAGCTTGGAGAATGGCTTCATGGGTTAGGTTGTCGTAGGCACCTTTTACACCTAAAAAGAGTGCCACAGAGAGGCGCTTCATTGCTTTTTGTTGCTGCACGGAGGTCACAAGATCAATGACACTGCCAATTGAAGAGCGTCCACATCGAAAACCAGCCATAGCCTCAGGGTAAATGTTGTAGTATTCGAGGTACCATTTAATACATGTCAGCAACATTCTCTCCGTGACCTTACCGATGCCACTCGCAAGTGCAATCGGCCGGTACGATGTAAGATCCAGCGGAGACTTCCCAGGTTTCAGTAGAGGCACCAGTCGGCTACACTTCCAACCGTAGCGGACTATGCCGTCACGCCAAGGTTGGTTGAATATATTCAGGAGACAATGTTGTGCTGTGACACCTAGGTGCCTCAAGGCAGCGTAGGTCACCCCATGGGGACCGGGTAATGACGATCGCCTGCACGCTGCCAAGGCCGCTTACAGTTCTTCCATAGAGAAAGGCTCTTCCATGCTTTGATCTCTCGCGATGGGAACGTCATGTAGCGAGTACTCATCCAGCAGAACGAAGTCGCCAGTAACTTTCGCACAAAATTCTCCCACGACCTCAAGCACTGGACGACTTTGATGTAGAGCCAGCGTTGGGAAGGTACGACGTTGCTGTGTAGGTGAGCGAATACTCTGAAGACTTCTGCACGCGGGATAATGGCTTACCAGGGTCCAGCGATTCGCAGAAGCTCTTCCATCGTTGGTTCTGAAGTTTGTTCATCTGACGCTGAACTTTCTACTTAATGCGTCTGGCTTCCCTCAGGTCATAAATGAACTTAGTACGTCTATATCCTCTCTCGACCCGTCGGAGGATCACCCGAAGCCTCTCCAATTCTTGGTCGAAATCTGTGCTTCTTGTAGATGTTGTAAGCGTCCGCGTAGTTGCCTGCAGAGCTTGTATGATCATGTCTTCGAGGGGCACGGGATGGTCATGTCTGCGCTTTTCCTCGTTCGAAATTCGGTACGCTTGCCAGTCTATCTGTCTTGAGTGCACAAGGTAAAGAGAACTGTCAAGGCCTCTGATAGTCATCTGCGTAGGAGTATGGTCGCTGCCATGTGTTCCAATGTCTGTGAACCATTGAACTTTGGAACTTAAACTATGCCACACTTATGTCAAGTCAAATCAGCTGCTGTAAGTCACTCCTCGGAGATAAGTCGGGCTGCCAGCGTTCAAAACTCTTAATCTACGCTCGGCACCGAGATCAACAAGACTCGTGCCTCGTTGATTTGTCCTGAAGCTTCCCCAGAGTGGATGATGGGCGTTAAAGTAATCCATGATTATCCAAGGGTCTGGAATATTTGTGAGAATGTCGTTTAGTCTCTGTCGATCAAGTCGACGTGATGGGGATATGTAGGCACCTATCAGTGTGAATGAAACTTTCTTCTTTTTAACATTATCGTTGTGAGACTGCACTATTCGGTGAACATACGGCTTCTTGCAGATATACACAACTTGACTACGTTCAATGCATGATAATTAAACAAATGATGCGTAGCCCGACAGTCGAATTGTCTTTGAAAAATTAGGTTCGCAAATTATGGTAATGGGGAACTTGTTCTAAAAAAAAAAGTGCCGAAATTCTGACATCCGTGACTGCAGACCTCTGGCGTTCCATTGAAGTATGGAAGGGCACTTGACTTGTTCCCGGAATGGCCGCGGTGGTCGTGGATGGTAAGCCATCTTGTTACTGTAGATCCACAAGTACTGGTTCAAGGGAATCCAGGACTTGCAGTGCGCATTTAGCGGATGGCGTTTGCATGTTTGCGAGCGTTTGCAAGCGAAATTTCTTCCCTGCATTCTCCCACACCGGACCTCAAGAATTGCGTGACGCATACGTTACCGACCTCGCCTTCACTTTTTTTTCTCCTCGCTTTTTTGCGGCGCGTCGCACTTCCGCTGACGGCGTCGTGCGCGAGCTGTTGTGATTGTCTCGTTTCGCGTAGCGCACGCATTTGCGCGCTTTGCATGAAGACACCTGAATAGCGGTATAAGTCAGTGCTACACGAATGCTGAGGCAGACACAAGCGGATCACAGAGCATGATCCCATGCTGGAACACGGTAGAAAACCACATAGTTTCGGTGTCTTCGCACGCGACTGCACGACGTGGGAACAAGCAGACGAAACGGAAGTACATCTCTTGCTGTGGTGCGAAGTAAAACAAGAACATGCAGACATTCGGCTTGTCTGCGTCATTAGTTCTCTAAGCATTTAATTTGTCTGTTCAAGCAACATATTACACAAATAATTGATGTTGCATTGAATAATTGTCGAAGTCACGTGTCACCACGAGCGACGTTACGGCACAAACACGTGAAAGTAGGCTCACTAGCACGTGTACGTCATCCTGCGGCTTGGAGCGCGGCGGCCGCGAGGAGACGAGAAAACGGCGTTCGATTTGAAATTTCAGATCTTTCCGCGGCGCGTAGCGATGGGATACCTTGCAGACACGATTGTTATCGCGCATTGTATGGTCTGCGATTGTCAGCTCAACATGGCCAGACCAGGTGAGGGGCTCTTTAACAGTCGTTATGGCTTCCCTCCGTGACGAGCCGTCCTTCACCATTTGTCTGAAGAGTATTTTCTCCTTCTTGATTAGTGGGAAGTTGTTTGATGAGGCATCATGATTGCCACTGCAGTTATTGCATTTCAGGGTAGTCGCCTTGCAAGACTCTGCTGTGTGGGGTTCGGCGCAGCGCGGGCAAGCTAGCTTATTGTTACACACGCCACTTACGTGGCCCATCCTCAGACACTTGTGGCATTGAAGGGGCCTCGGAATACAGCCTCGAACGACATGAAGAAAAAGACCAACCTTCACATGTGATGGAAGACAGTCGCCCTTGAAGATCACCTTGGCACAACGGGAGTTGCCTATTCGGAAAATTGCAGTATGTCCGTAGCGTCAGTAGCTGGTTTGACCAGGACAGGAAGGTCAGCGTTCGGTATAGAGACGTTGGCATCATATATGACGCCCGTTGTCGTGCCTCTGTCCTGCGGCATGTAAGCATGGACTCTGATGTCGCCAAGCTCCGTAAGAGTTCGCAATGTACGTAAAGCGGCCGGGAGCTCGACGTCTATGGGCAAGACGTTGTTACGTGGTTTAAGTCTGTATTTTGTCTCATTCGGAACGAGAACTTCAAGTCGTGCCGAGATGACTTACCGATTCATGCTTCTCAGGTTGTCCGAAGAATCAACGGCAACAAATAGTATAGTGCGGCGCGGCGGGCCACACGAAGCCTTTACTGTTGACATACTTCCTGGCGAAGACTCGCCGAGGATACTCCTCTTCGCCTCGCGCTTCGCTACAGGGACGAAGTCGTCGTCGCTCTCATCGCTACTCGCCGTGTACAGTTCATTGCTGTCACTGCATGGTGGTGTCCCCATCTCGGCTGTTGTTCCGCTTCCTTGAGGCTGACGTTGAAGGCAGTGCCATGTCGGGACTACGTGCAACAGGGTCAGGATCCATCGCCATCCGCAGGAGAGCGATGATCCCTGGAATACACAAAAATCACAAAAACTCTGGAAACAGCAAGAGCAGTGTTCCACAAGAGAAACACTTCGTCGTCTTTCTCAAGGACCAGAATTATTCTGTCATAGGCGATTTGTAAAAATTCCGGAAAACTTAGAAATGACCACCCCGTATTTACTTCTGGCACATCTGCAACCTGGACATGGTGCATTGGCGGCACTCGTCAAACATTCACGCGTGTATCGTACCGCTCAATTTCAGTCTGCATGTCGTGATTGTGAAAGTATAGGAGCGCAAGGTCTCCGGTTCGAGTCCCGGCCAGAGTGCCACTCACGTGCTACTGCGACCGGGGAAGCTTAACGCACATGTGCGGGAGCATCAGGTGCACATAAAAGAACCCCAAATGATCAAAACTTATCCGAAATCTTTGTCGAAACGGCGTCTGGTATAGCTGGTATTTTCCTTTGAGGCCTTAAACTCCAAGAATCAAAATAGGCTGTGATTTTTCATTCCGATTCAAATTGTTGCACTATGCTCTTCGCACGCCCGAGAGCGAAAGTTTAGAGAGCGCGGCATCAGCAAAAAATTCAAATTTCTTCCACCACAGATGTGCAACCACAATTGCATTCGTCGAGCAGGCGTCTGCGGGCTGTACCACTTAATTTCAGCATCCATACCTCAGTTGCAAAAGAAAAAAAAACGGAAATTCGCTGCTTCTCTGGTCGCCAAACTTTTGCTCACGACTGTACATCGAGCTTATGCGCCCTTCTTTGCTCGTGAAGGTACTGTGGGCTTGGCCTGCGCGACGCTGAACACTCTAGAAACCTCAGTTATTCCCGCGGTGCAACAGAGTCTGTCTGCGGAGCTCACCGCTTCATCGCGAGCAATGGTCGCGTAGCAGGAGGCCACACCAGAGAAGGTGCTCTTCCAAAAGCGATGCCGTGTAGAGTCCCTCGAAAGCTCGCTTGCTTTTCTGCATCCCTGCCGTGCGGCTTGTATACAGAAGAAATCTGCGTCATCAACCTGAGCGACGTTATTGTCTTTCGGAGACCCGCGAGGGCCCGAGTGGCACTGAGGCCGGATATTGAAGGCTCTCCCGCGCCCCTTTCGCGCGAGTCTGGGCGCTATTCTTCCTCTTCTATCTCTCTCTACATTATTATTTTTTCTTTTTTGAGTGTTCTTGCACAACAAAGCCAGCGTGGATCACCTGCTGTTTAGATTAGGAACATAATGCGCGCCATCGTTCTCTTTGTTTTCAGCCAGAGGAACTTCGGAAAGGCGGCCCCCTTCGTGTTTGTTTACTCGACCACGAGCTTCGCGCGGTGCTCCAGCGTACACAGTGCGCTGGGACTGGCGGCTTTCCGAAATCGCGCGGCGCGTATAATGACGCGTTTATTAAAAATGAGCCGAGCTTCTTCGTTTTCCTTTACTTGCCCCCTTTTTCCTCTCAGTGTTCGACTGACACCTGTCAGAGCGGCATCTAAAAGAGAAAGCAGTTCGAAGAGTGCCCACGCAAGCAGAAGCAAGCGCGCCAACCCGCTCCTCGAGGGTGCCCGCAGTTTTTACGCCGACAGCAAAGGTTTTGCTTTAGGCGAGGCAGGCTTTATTAACGAGCCGCTTCAAAGTTGGCTTGAGTGAACGATGCGCGCTCTTTTCCCCGGTGCTTCTCACCTCTGCCCCGCGAGAGCTTTGCTTTAATTTGCTTTACCTTCTTTTTCATATTACTCTGCATCGCCGTTTCCAGCCCATATTACCAGTAAGTACGAGGAGCAGCTGTTATCGCTGTAGGCAGCCCGTCGCTGGAGAGAAGAAATAAAAGACCGTTTGTTTTCACTGAAGTATCGGACGTATTCCCGGGTACTATAAGGCTTAGTTTGAACAGACTTGACTTTGCTTTCTTTCCCAACTCTTTGCGCCCAATCATTGTGTTCTGCTCTGTTGTGCTTTTATGCTGCAGGCGAAACACTTCTGCCAGAACCAACTAACTTCGTTAAACGGAAAAACATTTCTTAAGAGCAAAAGTTTGTTGGTAGGGGCTTGTGATCAATGTCCCAACCTTGTAAGTAATAAAACGAAAATAAAAGACGAAAGGTTATCGCAAAATCTTAGACGTTCTTTAGTCGGCAGCACTGATGCCTTAAATCACACTTTACTGAAAACGCGAAGGCTGATGGCATAATGATGTGTAAAGCTTACAGCGCCGAGCTGTCATGCAAAAAAAAAAAAGGGGGGGGTGGAGGGAGGAAGGTCGTAAGAAGAATTGAATCAGCGATTTGAATTCGCACGGGGATGACAAAATTCGCTCCTATGTACACCGGCGTATGCCTTTCCAATGTTACCGATCACGTGATGTCGGAAACTATGAAGCCATGCTAAGTAGAAGCTCACTGGCCGCTGGACAGTCATATCATGTACGCCAAACGAGACCACTATGCAAGTTAGTTTGCTCACTTGAGGTAATGAAAGTAAGCGTGCCTTAATCGGTATAGGATGGGTCACAAAGAATATATAGGCCTTAAATATATTTGGATGTGTGTCGTACTTCTTTGTTTTACACACCTCTCGTCAACATTCTTTCGTCGCCAAGCATCGAACATCACTGTCTTCCTCAGCTACATAGGTGACGAGACTGTGCTCAGGTCATCCGCTACTGCTGCTAACTCGGTAACTCAAAGAAGCTTCGCTTCATTTAGATTGTCGGCCCCTTGTGTTTTTGAATATGCAACGAAGCTGCCACTGGTTCTTACAATACACGTTTCACTTTCATGTTAAGACCAACATCCCTGAGAGAGGGAGAAAGTTTTCTTTCTTTTTCTAGATGACGTTCGTTGCCTCGTCGTTGAGAAGTCGCCAGAAATCAAAGCTGATCTTGGTTGAACCATATTGCTTAAAGAATAGAAAAAACTAGCTCACATGCTCTGGGAATGTGCCGGCAACAACGGTAATCAGACCAGCTCCGTTCGCGGCGCGTCCATAATCGCATCCGTGACCAGAGTACGGGAAGGCTCGAGCTCTCTTCTTCCCGACGCCGCCCTGGATGCGGGAGCCGCCGGGGACCTTCTCCGTAGGCGTCGCCACCGCTGGGAGGCGGCTCTCAAAAGTTCAGAGCTGGCAGACCAGCTCTGGGCCGTCCGGCAAGCCGAAGATGCCGCCCGAGTCCAAGGACTTCGAGCCGCCACCTGAGGCCACCACAGCAAAAACTGCCGGACTATTCTTTAATGAAGTTTCTTCTTCATCTTCTAGCTGTGCCGGCATCCAAGGATAGCGGAGACATTAGTCAGTGCAGAATCTTTACTTGGGGCTATAAACTAGGCGTGAAACATAAGTCAACACGCACACACCAAGACCGCGCACACATGGGGCACCATCTAATACGCGCATGCACGCTATTTACAACGTTTCACTGAATTCTGCTGCCCTCCCAAGTTATTTGTAATGAATGTTTCCCGCGAATGGAGGACACGAGTTCTCACCTTGCCGGAACCCCCGTCAAGATACCAAAACATCCTCGTGTAACGCATCCTAACTCGCTATAGTTTACAATAGGTAGCATATCAGGCTACTTGTCTTATGACTATCGATCCAAATGGACTTGTATTAGCGTATCCAATACACGACAAATAAATACTTTAAGATAGATAGATAGATAGATAGATAGATAGATAGATAGATAGATAGATAGATAGATAGATAGATAGATAGATAGATAGATAGATAGATAGATAGATAGATAGATAGATAGATCATTGATTAATTAATTAATTAATTGATTGATTGATTGATTGATTGATTGATTGATTGATTGATTGATTGATTGATTGATTGATTGATTGATTGATTGATTGATTGATTGATTGATTGATTGATTGATTGAAAGCATACAATTTCTTTTACATAAAACACCTTACTTGGCCTTCGCCCTCTTTCAGTGTGTGCGTGTATTTACTCCAGCAGTGTAACCACTGATAGTGGATCGGCGACAACAATACACGTTCTCCGAGTATTTGAACGTGTGTCACCAATCAAGCTCAAACGCCCACTGCTACAGCGTCATCGCTCCTCTTATACTGTTCGCATAGAGGCGTATAGGCCATGTTCCTTTCATGAATGAATTACCATTTCGCTCACCCGGGCTATGCGCTACGATCCGACTGAACCGGGGGTCTTTATTCCCTTTTGTTTGGCCAAGCAGTCATGCACAACAGGTTCATTTCAAGGAGATGAATAGGCTGTGAGCTAATTTGGGCCACGGAAACTTCGCTAACTTTCTCCAGAAAACCGTGGATTGCTTGGACGCGTCCCCATATTTCAGGTTGCGTCGCTGTTCGAGCGCACGTCAAGCGCAAAGGTACCGGCGTCGCGCTTTGCTGAGCTTCCTGCGTCTAGACGACGATTACTCCTTGCTCCGTAGGCATATCGCGTTGTCCCCACCACGGACACTCATGCCAGCGAACATCATGGAGGACGATGGATCACTGTCATGCGCATACGAAATTGTCGCGATGGAAACTTCCACTGGTATCTAAAAGCGCTTAAAAAGAAAGGCAAAAAAAGAGGGAATTCTTTCGGGTCTCCCCGAGCTGGCGCCAGTGGTTTGCGCCTCGTTCGAAACGAACCGGTGCGCACTATTTATAAAGCTAGTCAAAGGAGGGGCAGAGAAAAGGCACAAGGTCTGGCCGTGTATTCGATTCCTTTTCTACCCCGGGAAAGAGCGCAGCGCGCGCATTCGTTGGCCCGAAAATACGTCAGCCGCGCAGTACTACAGCAAGATGAAAGCGCCAGGTAGTGTAGCACATAGGGGCCGCACAAGGCGGACGCCTTTTTCCGGGATCTCGCGGCGCACTCGCGGTCTCACACAGAGGCCCGACGCGCGCGCAAATTCACCAAAGCTTGTCTCGGCCAGGAAATCCGCGCCGAGTGCTTCAGAGCGCGTTCTTCGCCGTTTGGGACGTCGTTCATTAGCGGAGACAAATTGAGGCAGCTGCGCTCGCGGGCGCCGTCAGCGTGGATTTCTTGGCAGCGGTGCCGCCGCATCGCCAAATTAAACGTCTCGGCCGCGCCTCTCGGATAACGGCCGAGCGGGGCAAGCGGCACCTTCCGGGATTCGACTGGGCCAAGTTTGGCTCCATTGGGAGGCGGCGGAGGAACAACGCTCGAAGCCACCTTCAGGTGTCACGTGGCTCGCGCCTTTGTCTCGGGAACAGGCGGCTGCAATAAAGTAGCGCAGCCCCGAACGCCTCGGCTTGAAGCGGTAGCGCTCGCTCCCTGCCGTGCTTAGGAGCTCCAGACTTGCACTCTAGAGCGCACAGTGAGGCGACAGTTGCGACCAAGTGAGGCACACGATTGGTGCGCATGTTACATACGGATTGAGTCATCGTTAAATGTTCCTTCGTGACCGAATTGGAACTTTACTTAGTATTAACTTAACAAAACATTATAACTGCAACTTATAGAGCTCTTAGTACATGCGTGTCTTCGAGTAGGTGAGCAGGGACAGATAGACACTCCAAGTTTTTATGTATACGTATCTATACTTGTTTTATCTGTACGTGTCGTAAAACAACTGCAGCAATGTTTTGGCTAAGTAGCAACAGGCCATAATAACTCTCCGTAAATAGTTTAGCAACTCAGAGCAACGGACTCCCCTGTATCGATAAACAAAGGGCAGTATGTCGGCTCCTTCTCCCTTCACGTTATTGCCTTTCTTTTTCTGCTCAGCACGCGAGCAGCGAGGAGAAGCCAATGACGCGCGAACCGCGTAACGGTGGTTGTGGCTTCTGCCCGAACGCGATAGCGAGCAACCGCAGGAGTCTCGCGCGCGACTGCCTTCAGTAAACGACGCACAAAGAGTCAGAGAAAGCAACGTGGCTATAGGTCGGTGGTAGGAAGCGGTGTTTGGAACACGGAACCGATGCTCTGCGGGCGCAGTCATTTGTAGCCATCACCGGTCGCGCCGGTATGGGGCCCGGAATCACTTCCCCGCGTGTGCGACACTCGTCCACGTAGTGGCCACTTGGCCTTCCCGGGGTCTCTAGTACTCTCCATCACTTCGTTGGCTTTTCTGGTTTCTCTCTTTCCTGTCGGTGATTCTTTCTTAGAAGATTCTTCTCCCTTTTCTTTATCTCTCTCTCTCTCTCTTTCTTCCTCTGCTTATGGACCTCTATACGGAGTACATTGAGCGTTATCGAATCACCGGAAATGTAGACACAACTCCCCCCTTCATTGCCTCGTCGCCCAAGCTGTGAACGGCGATCGACCCGCTCGGCAACCACCCGACGCCCCTTTCGTTTTCTGTCCCCTTCCACGCGCACGGAGAAGAAAAAGATCAACAAGCGCAGCAACGGCGTTTACCGACTGGACGTCGCCGGTGTACCGGATCGCCCGGCCGAGCGTGAGGCATGCACAATAAAGGGGATGATTCAACCGCGACAAGCAGGTTGGTGGGTTTTGCGGGAAGTGGCTCTTACGCCTTACTCAACAGCTGGGAGCCAATAAATTGCCGCGCTAGAAGCGAACAAAAACACGCCGCTGATAGCGAAGGAAAAGGAGCAAAGAAAGCTGGCGCATCCACGTCGGGTCCGTGACGGAAATGCTTGGTGGGACAGGGAGGAGAGAGCGTCCCCGTCGGGTCCAGTAAATAATCGGGATAAGGCGCCAGAAGCAACCTTGTAAGAGCGGGGAGAGTGCAAACGAAAACACCGTACGTGCCGCGAAAAATATAGACTCTCCGGGGCGGGCAGCCGAGCGAGTGAGTGCGCGGGCGTTCAAGGCGATAGATGTCGTACGTTTCCTATATAACCGCACCTCTCTCCCCTCCATGCATCCACGTTCTTGGTACTGTGCGGGTTTTTTGTTGGCCGTTACGCACTTCGTATACTGGGCTATATAGTCGTGCTGGTCGTTCGAACCTCGGGCGTTGAAGGCACAGCGGCTTCCTGCTCGAGCTTCGTCGTTCTTTTTGTTTTTGTTTCTTTTTATTTAGATCTCTCCCGCATACTCGCGAGTCGTGGTTTGTCGTCGGGTGTCTCTTGAGTGACGCTCCCGACGGAGCGTTGAACCGGAAGGTCCAAAGAGCACCCTCGCAGCCGTTGGAAGAAAGAAATGCGAAGCGCGTTGTCGACGCTAACGCTGCGGCCGGGGAGATTTCTGGAAATTTATAGCCACCGCATCGGAGAGAACGCTGAAAGTGAAAGCGAAACGGAGAGAGTTGAAGCCACGAGCCAGGGCAGCGCGTCAGCAGTTGTGTGCAGTGGGGGAATCTCGCTTCGTTCCTGCTTCGTTTGGGTTACGCCAGGTGCACGTCGCGGGAGATCGGGACGGCGGTGACGAACGAATGAGGTGCTGATCTACAAGTACAGTTTAGAAGGTGTGGTTTTAGTTCTTCATTCTGTCCACAGAAAAGCTGATAAAAAGAACGACGGAGTTTGAAGACAACGCGATTACTACGAGCTCTAGTTTCTCGAGCCCTATCCAATGACTCGCTGATTCTGTGTTTCGTTATCGACGGTGTCGATTGTCCGAGCGTCTACATCATGCCTTGGCGTTGTGGTGCCGCATATGAAAAGTTTTTCTATCTCGTGGATATCTGGGACAGGAAGGTTCGCAACCCTGCATTTCGAAACAAATACGTACGCATAATACATGTCTATAGGCTCATTACCATCTCTGACCTGTACACATCACATGCGAGAGCACTAAGCAGCTAAATGTTGCGTTTCGCGTCTGTATGTTTATTCCTCACTGCTGGCTTTGACAGAACAACAGCAGCCTTTGAGATACGCCACGAGAGATGACAGTGCTAACGCGATAATCAGATGCAACATGGCTGTCTCCCTTGCGCTGACGCGAACACGCTCCTCGATCTGTCCCCACCAGGTTCCACAGTGCTGCAGGCAAAGCGGCGAGGAGATGTCTTCTCCGCCCGAGACATCGGTCACGGGAGCAGTGGTCCGCATGCACTGTACAAGGCGGCTGCGTGGGGTGTTCAGAGGAGCATCGCGATCGCTCTGTCTTTGCAGCCTTCGGAAACTCCACACTCCTCTGAGTTCGTTCGCTTCTGTCGCATCGGCGCCGAGCTGATCAGGTTGACTTCCAGGGTTCTATACACTGGACAAAATTTTATGTTTTGAAGCACAAACGCTTTATCTTTAACTCGAAACAGACCGTTGTGGACTGTTGCGCCATGCGGCAAACGCTGTGCAAATAGAGGCCTGGCCAAGACGATGTAAGAATTATATTCCAGTGTTGTTCCTTTTCTCACTTCATCGTGGCCCGTGCGGTGCTTCGCCCACGCAATCACTGGAATCAACTGGTCGCAAACGGCGGACTATCAGAAAGGAATAGGATACAGGCAGGGGCGTAGCCAGGGGGGGGGGGCGCTTATGGGGCTTCAGCCCTCCCCCCCCGAAATTCTTTCGTGCTGTCATGCGCCGCCGACCAAAAAAATTCCCGGCGCCGGAAATCATGCTCGATTTTGTCTAGAATGACCTTAATTCACGCTCGAAAAGACATTTTAGCGCGAACATTGCCAAATCGGGCTGGATTTCGCGGCAACGCCCATGCTTCGGGAGTCACATATCGTAACGCAAGGAGCCCCACCGAGCACAAAATTTCAAGGGCGCTTTGATGGCAAGCAGGCTCGTCTCGGCATCTCGCGGAGGCCGCGGAATCTACGGAGCGCTTGGATTTCAAGTCTCAAACTTTGTGGGTATAAAGTTCTCATAACATTTTGATGCGAAAGGTGCATTGACATTTCCAAAGTCGTGCTTTAGATCTTCAATTATGGAACTTTGTGGGTTTAAAGCTGTTGTAAACATTTGACGCCAAAGGTGCATCGACTTTTCTAAAGTCGCACATCGGGCCATACAACGAGACAAGCCAAATCAACATACTATCAGACAAGTTGACAAAGCATGCAGCGAGGTCCGATGAGACAAAGCGTTGTGGTGGTTCATTTGTGCCGTCAGGTCACAGAAAAGAATATGAACATTTTTTTTTCCACCTGCGCCAAAGCATCCATGTCAAGACACTAAATCCACCATTGTAACTAAGTTCTTATTTATTTTTCTACCTAGAGTTTTATTCGCGAGGATACATTGAGCCTCTTTCTCTTTTTTTTCTTTGTTCTTGTAACCCGCGGGCTGCCGATCCAGCCAGAGCGCATGCGTTTTTCTCGTGCTGCATCGACAACCGCGCTGCGCACTTGGATGCGCGTTCGTTTTTCTCTGGCCGACTGCATTTTCGTATGGCAGAGTTTTGGACGCTTTCTGGCTAGCAGACGAGAAAAAGAAACAATGCATAGTCGCTCGCCGCCAGCACTGCGGGGACTCGACGGATTGCAACGCGTCCGCTTGAGCGCAACCTCTCCGGAAAATTTTGTATCGCCGGTGTAGGATACCGAGCACTATGCGTATGGTTTTCTGTGGACCAAGCGTCACACGTTTTCTTCGATATTCCTTCGGTAGCCACACTAGGTACCCAAAGTAGGCATTCGATTGTAGCCAACATGCTTTCCTTTGCGTTATTCTATTTCGCCGCCCCCTGCCCCACAAAAGAAAAAAAGACATTGTTGCGGCGCAGCGAATTGTCGCATGGTGAAAGTTCGATTTTGTTACTTCTTTTGCGGAAAGTAATGGGCCACGGGACGCTTCAGTTGCCGGATACTATTATATTACTGCAATAGCAGCTATATGAACACTCCAGGCGCTTTCCTGCCGTTGCCCTCATGTTCCGTATAAATAAAGGCCAAGGGCGATAACATCGTGACCGCGCGCCGCATGCTCTATGTGCGAATGAAAGCGTGGGGAGGAGGAGGAGGAGGGGGTGAGCCGACGATGAGTCTTGTGTGCGCAAGGGAGAAAAGCGGGGAGGAAGCCCGCCGCCTTCCGTCGCACGCGATACATTTTGGGAGTGGAAGGAGGGGGGGGGGGGTTGCTGTGATCTGTGAATCTGTGGTTGCGCAACCTGTTTATTTGCCTTGTTTGACGCATTATATATAGTGACTTTTTCTTAGGTACGTAGATTTATTGGAGACTTGTACGTATATTTAAATATCTTGTTGCGAGGTTTTGTGTATATGCGCAGTGAACTTTGTTTCCAGTGATAATTTTTTGCCCTGTATCAAGCTGTAGCTTCACATTTGTATATTCCATTGTATCTTCGCATGTCTAATGTACAAAGGCAAGTCAAATGAAAGTGAGACAACCCGCCCCGCGCAATAATGGTTCGGTTCATTATTTTCGAGGCATGCGCGTAGCACATACGCATCTCATTTACAAGTGACATGCAGAGGTGAGGTTAAATGTTCTTTAATGCTCTCATACACTGGGTTGAACATGGTTGCGTGACATAATGGACACTCCAAAAGTTGAACAGCATGGTGTCGTGAGGTTTTTGATAAATGAAGATGTTTCCCAAAAAGAAATTATTCGCCGTATGGCTGCCGTATGCGTTGAACATTGCGTTTCATTGGCCACTGTGAAGCGTTGTAGCAAACTGTTCAAAGGACATGAAAGCTACAAAAACGATCCATGGCCGGGCCAAAGCCACCGTGCAATCACCCCCAACACAATTGAAAAGGCCGTGGTTGCTCAGTGGCTATGGTGTTGGGCTGCTGAGCACGAGGTCGCAGGATCGAATCCCCGTCACGGCGGCTGCATTTCGATGGAGGCGAAATGCGAAAACACCCGTGTACTTAGATTTAGGTGCACGTCAAAGAACCCCAGATGAGGGTGACGCCTTTTTGTCTGCAATTGTAACTGGGGATGACTCATGGTGCTGCTACTACTAGCTTGAAACATTACGGCAAAGCTTACAGTGGAAACATTTGAATTCACCACTCCCAAGAAAAACAAAGGCCGTCATTTCTGCCGGAGAAGTGTTGACTTCTTTTTAGATCGTTAGGGGCCATTACTGATCGAATTTTCTAAACCTGGAGAGATTCTAAATCGTTTCAGATATTGTGAAAGGCCGTATCGGCTGCGTGTCGCAATCAAGAACAAACGAGGTGGAAAATTGAGCATTGGGAACATCTTGCTTCACGACATTGCCCGTTCCCACGTCGCTGATGTGGTTAATACAAATCTGGCAAAGTTCAAGTGGGAAACGCTGCAACATCCCTCATGCAGCCCAGACCTGTTGCCTTGCGTCTTCCACATTTGGTAAAATTTGAAGAAACTGCTCAAGTGAACCAGATTCGTGTCGGAAGATGACGTGTAGTCATTTACAGATTTTTGAGGCAGCAATCCAAGGAGCTTTATGAGACGGGAATAACGCGACTCGTTAGTAGGACAAGTGTCTAAATACTCATGGTGACTACGTTTAAATAAAGTACCCCGTGTGTCATATATTCGCATTGTCTCACTTTCATTTGGCTCGCCCTCGTATATTTTGCAGAACTCCTGCTTTTTATATGTGCTCTCTGTTGCGACTATAATTTCCGAGCAATTACTCGCAATACACAACCGGTGACAGCTGCTCCTGCGCAATACATTCTAACAAAGGACAGCGTCATTGAGATTGTCCCCTGGTCGTTGCATATGTACGAAACTGTAAACAAGGTTGTTGAATGACAGATATATATGTATATATATATATATATATTGATTCCTCGACTAATTCCATAAGGGGAGGCCGAGCTGCAAAGTGAGCCCCCCTCCCCCCCCCCCCCCCCGCGAACGAGATTTCTGGCTACGCCACTGGATACAGGGAAAGGAACCCGTACCTTACATCGGCCCTATGCCCATTACTACTGCTCTCTAAATTGTTTAGGAATTATGTGAAACTGCAGGGGCCGTATAACGTAAAAGTATTCTATTCTGTTTTTACTCAAATCTTCTGGCGTCAAAAAACTACGTAGCCGCCGACGCAATCATCGGGTTCACCCGCAAAGTTCTTTGAACAGCCCAATCAAACGCGCTTCTCTTTTGTAAGACGTCACTTTTACTTGCTTTGACAAGAAATAGCATTACCTACCTTCACATATTTTCTTCTCTAAGATGCGAGAAGTGCGCAGCAGAGACACTGAAAGTAGAAGACCGCATGAAGAGGTGCCGTGCCAGCGTCTGCTATTGTTCCGCTTACCCATGCTCAACTTGCGGTGGCTGGTCGAAAATAGGGGCGGCCCGCAACGCAGCGTTAAAGTTTCCACCTAGAACGAATCCTCAGAGAAAAATAGTTCCTAGAGCGATCTCCTATATGCACCGAAAGGGCTCGACAACGTTGTAGTGCAACGCAAATTCGTTTTCTATAAGCAGAAAAATCCATTCTTCTCGGCAAGGATGATCGAGTAGCCAGTTCCAGAGCGATTTGTTGGCATCCATCCTTTATTCCTTTCGTGGAGGTCTCCGGCTATTCCGAGAAATATTCAGTTTTGTTCGGCATAATGATTCGACACAAAACAGTGAAAACTCACCATGTCAAGGTGACGTGTGTGCATTAAAGATGATCATTTTTAATGCATACACGTCACCTTGACATGGTGAGTTTTCGCTGTTTTGTGACGTTGCCTGACAGGCAGACGAAGTGAGCGCAGCTCGAGATATTTTGACCAATATCGGAGAGCTAATGGCGAAAAGAAGCGCAAAACCGGAAATATATATACATATGTATTTCCTTCCGCCTAGTCGTGCATAATCAGCGTGTACACCTGATATTCAATGAAGAGTTTTCGCGGTTTTGGGGAAGTCGCGTAACAGACAGGCGAAGTTAGGGTGGCCCCGAAAAATTTTTGACCAATCGGGAGGGGCTATAGTGGCAGAAACGAAATAGAAACAGACTGGAAGAGCTTTTAGTTCTAGCGCTCCAGTACATCCTACCGAGGTATCGGAACAAGACTAATAAATTCCTACCTCTCACTTAGTTTACATAACTGGCGCTTCTTTTGCCCGGTTTCTCGCCTTTAGTTGATTGAAAACCGCTCCCCTTTCTTTCCAATCACGAGTGAATCGACCACATAAAGCGAATTTAAATGTAACGGAAGTGCTTCCAAGGTGCGAATGAGAATTTGCGTTCCACAATGATTTCGCTCCGCCTTGTTCGATAACCCGCTCCTATTCAGGAAGCTCACCCGTGCTCACCCACACGCTTTCCGATAGTGCGCGAGCCGCCATCTTTTTTTTTTCTCTCTCTCTTCATTCTCGGCTCGCTCCGACGTCTCGTATCTGGCGGGGCGTGCAAAACCAGACGCGCGTGCCTCGCTTCCTGCGGCGGCGTCGCGCGGCGTGGGACTTGGCGCACCGCTTCCGTTGTGGACGGGAGGTCGAGGTGGGAGGACGAAGAAAGGGCCTCGGGGCTGCCACGGCACCGATGTGTGCGCGCACGCACAAGCGCGCGCGAATGCCTGCCTCGGACAATTACAAACGCCACCGTGTGTGCGCGCCGACCAAACAAGCAGCAAGGAAAAGTGGGGGTGCGAGGTCGGTCTCGCTCGGAGGCTCCCGGAATAAGAGAGGAATAAGGACCGACAAAAAATAAAGGCAAACGAGATAAGCACACTTGCAAAACGTTTTATTGCAACCCCTCTCCTTTGCTAACTTCCTCACTCGCGTTCCGTCGTTGCGTCGCCTGTGTGAGGTGTACGTCTTCTTAAAAGAAGTGCGTTCTGAACAGACCACGGAGAAAAAAAGAAGAAATAAAAAGCCAATGTAGAAGTCGCGAAGGACGAAATTAAGCGAAAATGTTGGGAATTTCCGCTCGAAGAGGCCTTAAATACTGCATATCGCGATACGAAAGCGCGAGAACTACCAGTGAACGTCTGAGAGAAAGGGAAAAAATAAAGGACGGCACTCGTACGCCGAAACGCGCGTGCACGTCCGCGCTTACGAAGAACGAAAAAAAAAAACGGAATAAGCGAATTCAGGACACCGGGCAAATACTTCGCAAGCCCGCTATACGAACGGTAAGATGGGATTCAAAAGGAAACGGTTTGTATTCGACTCGTTTCCTTGTCGCGGTAGGCAGGCAAGCCTTGCACACAGTAAAGGGAGGGGGTCGCACGAGAATGAGAAGAGACCGCAATCGAGGTGTGTGCCTTGAGGGAGGGGAGGGAGGTCAATGGGAAAGAGAGGGGGGGCGTACGCTGAACGCCACGCTCTGTGTGATCGTTCGTTTGCGTCTTCTGCGCACCAGAAAAACAGAACAAGGAGGCGGAGAAGAGCATACGAAACGCCACCTAGCGAAACGAACGTTTTGTCACCTCGCTCTCGACAATGGTTCCATCAGCTTTCTTCCCCCCCCCCCCCTTTCCATCTTTGAGGCGCTCTCGCTTTCATAGGCAAATTTTCTCTGAATGTCATCGCCGTGATCGAGGTGGTGAGATTCCCTTGAATTATTTAACTCGCTTCCCCCGGCCGTTCCGGCCTTTGGTTATGCGGCTATAGGCAATGTTCCCTTTCTGCTTCTCCTTCTATGCCCTTAACCTTTCGTTCCTACTCCTTTTAAAGACCCCTTCTGCCGTGAGCTTCGCCTTACGTCCTTTCTGTTTTTTCTTTCTTCTCACTCACTGAACCCTTTTTCAGGAAGTAGAAGCAAGGCGCACGACGAACGCGCGCAGTTTTTGCCAGACGTTGGCAGCCGGGTCGAAAATTATTCCGAATCAGTGCGGCGACCGCCGGTGCAGTTGTGGAGTGCGTGCGGTGAACATCGTCGCAGAACGTCGCGTCGCGATGAGACTTTTCGATAACAAAGCGCGCCGCCTTTGGCTTCGCGCTGCACGGTGGCTTGCTGCGCGGCGAAACGGAAAGGATGTGGCTTGTCGGCGACGGGAGTGAAAAAAGTATAAAGGTCGCGAGAGCGAGGAATTCTTGCCCGGCATAATCGCTCGGGGGCGCAAGACTTTTTTCGGGTTCGGGATGCGAAAGGAAGGCTGAAGAGGGGACCAGAAAATATATATATGTATATCGGTGGCGACACGGCAAGGTGGAAAGTTGAACGAAATGGAAGCTAAAAAGGGAGAACAGCACGGGGCGCTGGTGTTGGTGCCACTGGCGCGGTGCACCGGGGTCTGGGTGCCAGGCACAAAGGGCTCAGTCGGCCATCACGTCATTAACGAGTGCGCGATGTGGAAAATATGGCGCTCGCTTCGGTCTGGTTTCTTTCCTTTAAATGCCCGATCCACTTCTGTAACAGCGGTAAAAAAGGAAAAGCGTTCGCGCCATCAGAATCGCAAGGAATCCCTGGCAAGTATCGCGTTGAGTCCTGAGGAGCGTGCTCGCACTCATCGACGCGCGGCTCAGGGAGTGGGCCCGTGCCTTCTCGAGAGCTTTCGTTTTCGTCGGGTTCTCTTGCGAATCGCCACGTATACGTCTCTCGTGGATCCGTGAGCTTCGAGCTTACGTTCATCTCGACCTTTGCAGTTACCCCGGAAGTATAACCCGCCGCGGTGGCTTTGCGGCTGTGGGGTTGCGCTGCTAAGCCCGAGGTCGCGGGATCAAATCCCGGCCGCGGCGGCCACATTTCGATAGGGACGAACTGCCCGTGTTCCGTGCATTCGGGGTACGTTAAAGATCCCCTGGTGGTCAAAATTAATCCGGAGACCCACGCTTCGGCGTGCCTCGTAATCAAATTGTGCTTTTGGAACGTAACCCCCCACCTCCCCCCCCCCCCCCCCCCAATTCTGGAAATATAGAACAAATGCAGGAAAAGCAAGCGTCAGCGATAGATGTGAAGATGGCTTAGCGGTTGTGGTGTCGATGCTGTACGGACGGACGTGCACTCGTGGGCTCGACGGCCGGTTGCGGTGAAGCACGAAGCGTACGTGAACTGAAATTTCGATGCAGGTTAAAATATAGTGCGCAGCCCAAACTTTACTGGCACCCGCCGTGGTTGCTCAGTGGCTATGGTGTTGGGCTGCTGAGCACGAGGTCGCGGGATCGAATCCCGGCCACGGCGGCCGCATTTCGATGGGGGCGAAATGCGAAAACACCCGTGTGCTTAGATTTAGGTGCACGTTAAAGAACCCCAGGTGGTCAAAATTTCCGGAGTCCTCCACTACGGCGTGCCTCATAATCAGAAAGTGGTTTTGGCACGTAAAACCCCAAATATTATTATTATTAAACTTTACTGGCCTCCCGCCGCTCCTGTGCCTTTCCATTTATGACGCCATACATAGCTTGTCCTAGCTAACGTTAGCCAAGCTGTTCAAAGGAAAAGAAGATTTAAAGGCACGGTGCAAGATAAGATTTTAAGACTTAAGGTGTTCGGCTGTCGGACCTCTAAAAACCGAACACCGTAGATTTTGTAATCGTATGTTGCGCACTTATTTCATGTCGTATTATTATTTTTTAACTGCTTGACTAACGTTAGCGTGGGACACACTATATCAGCCCACGCTAAAATTTCGGATTTGAAAATGAAGGAATAAGTTACTGTGCTGATTTTATGACAATAAGGCCATCTGGGCCTCAATTCTCCAATCGTCTCTGAGCTTGTAAGTTTCATTCTCCGAGCCTTTCGCAAAGTGTTCAAATAGTCTAGGAGACACGGCTCTTGCTAAGTGTTCTGCAAGTGAATAAAATCTGAGGTTTGTGCTCGCAGGAGATCGTGAACTTCATTCTCAGCGCATTGACCATTACCACTGAAGTAAAGCTAATCATTCCTCTGTTTGAAAGTAAAGCTTACGGAGGCTTTGTGTACGCTCACTTATGCGTCAGCGTTCACATACAAGGCGGGTTATTTCAATGTGCATTCGACTTACCTCCGTGGCAGATACGAAGCTGAGATGAGCGGCTGTAAAGAGATAGAGGGAAAAAAAAACGAAGCTCGTCGTATAGCTAAGGTCATTACACCTCTGGAATTTCTCCTCAGTGCCTTTGTAGTCATCCACGTGTGGGAGCCCGCGTGTTAGCGCATCCGGTTCTTTCTTTGTACTCCGAGCTTTAGTGACTCTGCGCTCTGCGGCGACATGGTACAGGCCACGTTAGCGGGGTGCTTCGCTTTCGTCGTTCGTCTCCTCGCTTTGTTCTTTTGTTTTGTCTTGCGCCGTTATCCCTCCTTACTGCTGGCCGTGTGTCGCCTGTCGCCGCGTGGGCACGCGTGTGAAGCCGTTAGCCGGCAGCGAGCGGCGGCCTTAATTTTCTGCGCCGCTAATCTCAAAAAAGCGCAATAGCGCAGCGCGCGCGAGCCGGCCGCTCCATCCATCGCTTCATCTCGCTTGTCTTAGCGCCGCGCGAGCGCTGCGGAGTCAGCGAGTGGAAGGAGCCGCCGTTCGCTGTAACTGAACGCGGAGCCCGAGCGTCGGAATTTATTGCTCTCGGAACGACATCGCCACCAACGTGAGTTAGCTTTGTTTCTGGCTGCTGGAAAGAAAAAACACTATACGAAAAAGGTGCGGCAGAAAGAAGTCGCAAATGCGCCACACCGCACAAAGCTTGTAGCGGCCGGCTTCCTTTTCCTCTCGTTTTCAGTGGTGTTACGCAGCCGTAAACGTCCGACCAGGGACAGTAACTCACTCAGCGCGAAAGAATCTAGGCGCAAGAGCGAAATTATACGCGCGCCGAAGCCACGGACGGGAACTAACGAAAGGACGTTTAGTACGCAACTTCACCTCTGCAGTGGCCACGGGTGCGTTGCGCACATATAGAAAGACCACGGCTGGAAAAAAAAAAAGAAAAAGAATCGCGGCTCCAAGGAAGCGTGCGACTGACCGCCGGTTGTTGGAACGCAACGCCGAAGCCGCAGCGGCGTGTGAAGATGGTGGCGAAGAATGGAGCGCGGATAGCGCTTCCGCCGGGCGAACGCACCCATGAGCTTGTGGCATAACCGCACGCGTGGTTGTCCCGAGCACTGCCCTTAAATGTCCCATTCCCCGATTTAGTTTCGGTTTATTGTTGCCCGCGCGATCCTCTGTGGCAGGTCTTCCGAAAGGCATTCGCTTATGACGGCGCGCGTGGTCCTGCGTTCCTTTGTACTGCTCTCATAGCCTGTTGAATTGCTGAGCGCATCAGCAGATATACTGTGCTTCGCCTCTACAAAAGTGCGCCGCGTGGTGAAAGCAATATCTAGGTTTAGCCAGTGAAAGAACAGAAATGGTCGGTGGCCTAGTTATCCAATCGCCGGCTGCCTTGATCTCCCAGCGCCTGGGAAACGAAGCGTTCCTGTGTGCGAGCAGGTTATCGAATAAGGCCTTCGGACGGCGTGCAACGGCTCTCTATAGCCTCTGCAACGACGCATTCTTTTTTTTATGCGTGAGCATTTTTACGCTTACCCAACGAGAAAACCGTCAGTAAGATAAAAATGTGGGCCGATCCCGGAGATAGTGCAATACCTGGCCGGCTCACGGCGTAGGTGACGCAGGCTTCAAGCACTCAGCAAAGGGAAGTGAAAGGTGCATACACTCTTTGGAATCACGCATACAATATAAATAGGGTCCGCAGCAGCGAGTGGCTTTACCTTCGTGCCGCCTGTCGCTTCCACGCGAATGAAGCGGCGAAAATACAGCGTTCTCAAATCTCTCAGCACACGCTGCGCCTAGCCCCTTTTCGAGACCGCTTTGAATATAGCTGAACACTACAAGAACATCAAGGAAAACCGCTTTATTTTGCCCCAACCTCATCCTTCACTCAACACGGAACAAGCACATGTCATTCGCAAAGTTCAAACGAACACTCTTCTCACGCCACTAATGCTCTACAACTTCGGTTGGCGTAGCACAGCTCACTGCCCCAACTGTCCGGAGATAAGGGCAGATACAAAACACATTCTGTACTCATGTAACACTGTCATTACCTCTCCTTATTTTCTTTACCCTTTCTCTCCTTCCTGGAGTGACTGGCTTCACTCGGACTCGGCGTATCAACAACGGGCCTTAGAGGAGCAAGCGCTCTTCTTTACTGGGCCTTATTGTTGTCCTCAAATAAAGTTTTTTTTCCTCTTCCTCCTCAATATATGGGCCCGCGTGTCGCTCTTCAACGCGAAACGGCGAGAACACAGCGCGTGAAGCTATCAGCTGTCGGCATTCTCTGTCTGCATCGCAGATTGCGTTCAAGATATGGCCCGCGCCGCGCATAATGGTTCGACACGGATGGATACGGCGCTTAAGAGCTACACCAGCTTATAATAATCGGAAGGTCATCAGCGCACCTGGCGCCGCCACCTGCGCCAGTTTGCTGCCTCATCAATTCACCTTGCGTTGCCCGTCCACAGCAGTTCGTGTTGCCGCAGCGCTGTTGGTTATGCCGGTCGTATCAAGTTTCATAACATTGATAATGAGACTAGGTTGCATGGAGATGAACAAGTGGTACAATGCTTACGCCTACTAAGATAACAACCAGAGGAGCTTATGCGCGATTTTTTTTCTCTCTCTATCATTTCTTTAAAGGAGAGAGGCGAGGCACAATGCTCCGAGGTATCAGCCTTAGATTGTGCGTCATAACCGCAACGATATACTATGTGTTTGTTCTCCGATAGCAAATACAGCTTGTCCTGATGGATTTCACCCACGCGTTAGAAAATCCGCGCTTTGCATGCGTCTCGCAGTTCATAACACTACTATTCACCAAGGTCCTGAGAGCAGCTTTGAAGCCAACTTTTCTTACGTTGGCATATTACCCGGTTGGCCGAATGCTTGAACATACCGATTGCCTCTTATGTTTCTTTTCGCCCTGCATCTTCTCTCTTATTTATTGTTCCCCAAGTCTCGCCATCGCATCTTCGGCAGGCATAGGCGAGGCGGCATGTCTCTGCAAATGTGGCCGGCATTCCGAACCGTCTCTGCGTACTGTGGACTGGTTTTGCCACTACGCGTGATCATCGTGTCTTTATTGTTTCCCGGTGCCGCCTATCCGGTGGTGCAGGCGTTGCCTGTTCTTTGCACAAAGCGTGGGCGATTATAGGGCAATGGCCCGTTTGCCTAATTGCGACGCCGTAGAAACACGCCGCGTCGCTGGGAAGGCGAGAAGGAAGCGATTCGTCCCATTATGTGGGTGCGAGGAGCGGCGAATCCGAAGACCCACTCTTCATTTGGTGTTTCTGGCACGGCCAAACCTTTGCGCTTTCCATTCTATCTATCTATCTATCTATCTATCTATCTATCTATCTATCTATCTATCTATCTATCTATCTATCTATCTATCTATCTATCTATCTATCTATCTATCTATCTATCTATCTGTCTGTCTGTCTGTCTGTCTGTCTGTCTGTCTGTCTGTCTGTCTGTCTGTCTGTCTGTCTGTCTGTCTGTCTGTCTGCCTGCCTGCCTGCCTGCCTGGCTGCCTGCCTGCCTGCCTGCCTGTCTGTCTGTCTGTCTGTCTGTCTGTCTGTCTGTCTGTCTGTCTGTCTGTCTGTCTGTCTGTCTGTCTGTCTGTCTGTCTGTCTGTCTGTCTCACTAACTGACTGACTAACTAACTAACTAACTAACTAACTAACTAACTAACTAACTAACTAACTAACTAACTAACTGCAAGTTAAAAGAGTTTTTATGATACAGGTTGCAACGTTTTCCTTCCCTCAAAACGACCCTGAGAAAAGTACGACTGGGACTATATTTTGCAAGCATTATTTTCATCCCATTGTATTAATTTGTTGTCACCAGTTCCGAATGAGTGGAACGTCCCAGCAATAGTGGGAGTGCAGCTTCGAATGGAATAATGACTAAGGGTGAAAGGAAAATAATACATTTAAAAAGCGTTACGACTACGGCTCCCCCGGTGGATTTATTTCATAGAGATGTATTTAAGGAGACATTGAATAACTCAAGAAGGATCGCATATCTTTTTAAAAGTTCTTATCGGCTTGCATAATAGTATTTAAAGCGGGGAAGTTTTTAGCGCTTCGCGCCTCTAATTCTTAGGGCTGACCCTAAGTTTTCCTGACACGAAGGCGTAAGTGGTTGTCCATTCGCGCTATTGTGCCACCGCCGTCAGATCACGTGTTATCCTACCACCTACACATGGCACTCGCACAGCGCTAACTTGCATCGACACCCAACTAAGTTTTATCCCAGAGGCTGGGTGCTCCCCCTTCGCTAGCGGCTGGGAGCACACTTCGTCGGACAATTTGCTGCCAAAATTATCTCGGGGTCTCAATCTCGGGCGCATTCCTAATCAAGCAATGGCCAACTGTGCTAAAGTACGGCCGTCCAAGAAGAAGGGGCTGGTGTCGGCTCTCGAAGAAACAAAGGGAGGCGCTGCACACTCACTTGTCTGAAGCTGTCCGAGTGGCCGCTTGTGTGGGGCTGCCGAGCAGACAACTTTTGAGATTACCGCGCCGGAGCCCCTGTGCTTTGAGTCGAGGATGCACGGCGCAGCTGCATACGCCTAGCGAGGCTCTCCCCAACCTTTTGTGTTCGTGAGCGGATGCCCGGGTGGACTTTGCGAGCGGTTGGAGACGACCTCAAAACCTTCTCCCCTGGGCTCGGTAAACGCTGCTTCTGAAATCACAACTCCGAGGAGAGGTCTGTAACAAGGAGTACGAAGGGTGGCTCGGACGTTTTGTGCGAGATATTTGCACAGTGCGCCCGAACAGGGCGGCGCACTTGAGAAAAAGCGGTGGGCATTCACTTCAGTTCTCTTCGCGGGATTCATTAAAATTGCGCGCGATTGTGGAGCGCCGCGTCAGAAGCGGTCACGACAGCACTGCGCATGCGCCTCTCACGGAGCGGTATAGTTGGCCGGCACGGCACGACTCGTGCGTTGTGGCTCTTTTCGCCAGCACCCCTGTTTGTTGTCGAGGCAATTTCTGGCTGTAGTGCAAATCTTCAAAGAAATCTTCAAAAAACGCTAGTCTGGCCGCACTAACACGAGCCTGTGTTTAGGAGAATATTCTTACGGTAGAAATGTTCGTAAGACCATGTAACAGACAGCGATGGCGTTTGACGTACACTGCTGTATAGCTAAGTCAAACATCACTATACGAACGAAAAGCTATGTGAATTCTGTCCCTGATACGACACAAGCCCTGTCCTTTTAATCTGTGTCTGAAGAGTATGAATTCCGAAAATGATACCATCTACATGATGCCATCTATGTTGCATGTTCACAGCTTCCTTGTTTCCTCGTCATCCACATTACACCAACCTCTAACCCCGATGTGTCGTCCAAATTTTGAATTTTGAGGAGAAATGTCTCATTGGGGAATCTTAGTCATTCGTTGGCGCATTAGTTTTTGCTGTATAAAGCTGAGTACTTACGCAGCAGAGTTCGTCGACACTTCTTTATTTAATGCTTTATTTTGTTAACCCGCCATGGTTGCTTAGTGCCTATGGTGTCGGCCTACTAAGTGTACGAGGTCGCGGGATCGAATCTCGGCTACGGCGGCCGCATTTCGATGGGGGCGAAATGCGAAAACACCCGTGGCACTTCGATTCAGGTGCACGTTAAAGGACCCCAGGTGGTCCAAATTTCGGGAGTCCCCCACTACAGTGTGCCTCATAATCAGATCGTGGTTTTGGCACGTAATAACACATAATTTAGCTTTTAAAAGCATTTTCCCCCTGCGAAATGTTGGGAATCTCTTATAGGTGACATAAAAAAAGCACACAAAGTACAATAATTTTTTTCGTGGTTTTTGTAATGAGGGATACAATTTTTATTCTTTTGAGGTTTTCCCTCACATGATCAAAGCTTCGATTGAGTCGATATTCGTGCCATGTCTCGCCGACTCGAATACAAATTTCTTTTTGTCTTGGCGACCGTTTTATCAGAAGTACGGGGTGAATGTATGTTGAGTAGCTTGCACTAACAGGCATTCCTGGCAGATGAGTGTCGTATGTTCTTTACATTGTAATTACTTTATATATACTCTATATATTCTCTATATGTATTCACGAGGCACGTGAAGAGCTCGAAATCTATGAGCGTTACCAAACCGGTTTTCAAATCTGAACGACGGCTCGAAATGCATATCGGCAATATCCAGATTGGTGTAAAGGCTCGTAATAGTCTATATGGCGGTGAATTAAACCAGCTCAGAGTCCACTATATAGCGCTTTTCAGAGCATTTCGACACAATATTATTGTGTCGATATGCTCATATAACAGTTGAGAGTTACATATCGTTCTTGAACACTCTGCGCGCATTGTTGTTTTCTAAACTTTATTCGCATTTGCTGTAACTCAGTAAGCGAGGATCATCAAACCGTCGTGGAGGTCCAAGAACCGTTTAGTGCGACTTCCGTGCTTGTTCTTCGCGTTTGTTTACAATTCACATCCGTACAACGCCTTCACGCTGCCAAAACCAGCGAGGTGGCATTCAACTAGTTCTCGAGATTAAGCTGTCATTCCGGCCGGCCAGGGCGCTTAGCAGCGCAGTAAGGACAAACACCGTAACGAGCTCTCCCAGGAGCTACGAAACGAGGCGACGCGGGACACTCAAGCGCCGAGCTCTCTCTCTCTCTCTCCTCGTACTTCCTCCTCTCGCTGAGAACGCGAAAACTGTAGTAGATCACCGCGGCACTCAGTCTGTCGCAGCGCTTTGATCGGGGCCAGAAAGGGACGTAAGGTTATCAGTGGACTCCGTTTAGGTATCCCAACGTGGCGTTTAGCCGCCTATCAGAGGCAAGTGGACGAAACTGGCAGGCTGCCGGCGAGTCTCCCACTCCGCTTGCCAAAGAACGCGCTTCCCTCGAGAGAGGAAGGAGCGCCAGCTATCGGCCCCGGATCAGCTGTCTCAGCGAAGTGCCTGGTGCACAGGGAACGAGCCTTGTTCCGTCTCCCCCGGCGCCACGTGTCTACCGGTCAGGAAGGGCTGAGCGATGGCCCGATACCGTGCGAGCCGGGCTACGGGCGCGAGCTCCTGCCAAAGCGCCGCTCGGTGCGCGGAGACTGATGGCGCAAAGGCGGAGCACGTCGACGATTGTCGCTGCTGATCTGGACTCTGCCCGCTTGTCTTGATTTCCTTCCGAATGAGACAAATGAAAGTGCTCAGCGAGGCTTTAAATACGGCGTCTCGAGGCACCGCCGACTGTTGTACACCGCGCGCGCAATTTTCTGCTTTGCTGCTCCGGTGCTTTAGTTCCGTTTCGCTCGAGGTTCGGATGCGTTATCCGCCAGAGGATTCCGGAGGAGGCGAGCTCGCGGTTGCGAGAGGCATTGTGCTGTGCCACGACGTCTGTGCTCTCGGTTCTCACGGCACTTTTGTCTGCTTGTTTGTTTATGTTTGCTTTGGTTGCCATATACATCTTAATGCTTTCACTAGCGCTTCGTTCCCTCCACACGCCCCTTATGATATCTCGTTCCTCTAGAGGCACGAGGTCCATTCGGTACCTGCCATTTTTGTTGTACAGTTTAAAGAAGGATCACAAGATGAAAGTTCATCTCCTGATTACGTCACCTTACAAATCCGCCTGAAACGGCGACGGTCAGTCGCAAGCGCAAAGCAGTTACCGTTTTCAGATATGGTAGAGCACCCATGCTCCGGTTTACTGATTGATAATCAGTAACCGGAGTAACCGGAGCGCTTTAAAGAAACGTCGCAGCTTAATATTCTTATCCATTGTGAATGACGCAAGCCGTATGAGGGGCTTCTCAACGGGTGCATACTTGTACTCCCTCCCACAAGTTGCACAATGAAACCTACGGCCAGCACAATATACCCTTCGCACGGTAAAAATGGGACAGCATGTGAGTTTCTCCCGAGAGAAACCTTACGGATTGCAGCCCCGAGTCCGGAGTGACTACCGCTCTCGTTTCTGCGACGGAGGCTCTGCGCGCACCGCACCGCGCCGTAAATTATTGGTGGCCGTATTTATTTTTTCTCGCAAGGTCTCGAGAAAAACAGGATGAGGAGGGCTTTGGAAGCAAGAGGTTGAAAGCCGAGTGAGATAGGGCGAGAGTAAACGCTTCGCCTTGGTTTCCATCGACCAGATAAATAATACGAGTCGCGAGCGTTCGCGAAGGAGGAGCATCGCTTTCGCCCCTATAATGGACCCGCAATGCGTGGCGGAAAAATAAGCTTCACTCCCTCCCTCCCTCAACCCGCTATTTTCGTCGCAACACGCTCAGCCCAGCGATCTCTAGCGTACAGACAGACGCTGCACGTGGGTCCGCTGCATTGGAATCACGCTCGAACGCTCGGCCGCCGCTCGCGCAAACGGCGCGCGCGGCTCAGCACGCGCCGTTTTGCGCTCCGTCGTCCTATTCCTCCTGTCTCGCAGATAAATAACGCTTAATAAATAACGCTTTGATTTATGTTATTTAGGCTCCCGCTTCTGCTGCTACTGCTGATGCCAGAGGAGAACTGTTTGGCGCTGGGGGGGGGGGGGGGGGGGATGAGCATCGCGTGAAATATACGCAGCCTCCATCGGGGATTTTCGCCCGCCTCCGAGCTGTGCTGCGCCGTGACAAGAAGAATGGCGGTGGACGGGGCACAACGCCGCATCGGCTGCGCCAAGAGATGCGAACGCGATCTTTTCTCGCACTCTCGCTCCGAGGCGGCAAAGTTGCGTTTCGCCGTAGAACGCGGACGTTATGTGGTGAAGGCGCGCTCTTTGTTGTCCCGCGCCGGGTTTTCTAATGAGCGCAGCGATACGGGGGTAGCGCTGTCTCAAAGGTGACAGATGAAACGCCGCGAGAAAATTACCCTCCCGCGACTTGCGCAGACGGAAGAGGATATAGGCTGTGCCTCTTAGCTGTAATTTATGCATCGTCACAAGAGAAGAGTCAGAGGACGTTTATTCACAACGAAAAGCAAAGGTCGAACTGAGAGAGGTTCCTCTTGTTAGCTGCACAGACCTAACCAGATGTGGGGAGGAATAGCAAGTGTGATAGGGGACGATGAGAATAAGCACTTATGCGAAAATAGGCGAAGCTTTAATTGACCAGCTTAATTACACCTTCCAGTGCACACTCCCGGTTAGGTAAAAAGCAAAGTAAAACCGGAATGACTCGTAATATAGACATGAGAATCGCGCGAAACAACTAATATAACTAAGTTATTCGGACGACAGTCGAATCTGAAGACTTTCTAAGGAAACCGTTACTTCGCGGCATTCGTGCATAGAGGAACCAAACTCGGGCTTGGCTTTGTGTCGTGTTAAGGGGATGGGGTTTTGGGAACCTTCAACAACGTATTCTTTGAGCTCGAACCAGGTTTACCAACGGAGAGGGTTCGGCAGGGAAGACGAAATGATGTAATTGGAAATAACAAGTTTAATGCATCGTTACTAGTAAGCGGTGCGCTCCAAGGCAATAAAGTACAAAAACGCTAAGCGTGCGTGCACCTCCACGCAAGGGCCGAGAGGATGCGACCACACGTAGCGGCTCGCTGGCTTTCTTATACCCTTCACCATCTGAGCATCCTCATTCACTGCTGTCCCATGGTAGAGGGACTTGTCAGGGCACGTCGGGGCATCCCCCACAGAGGGACGCGGGAGGGAATCCACTCCTTGGCGTAGAGGGGTTGAGCGTAGCTCACGTCGGGGCAAATCCCAGAGAGGGACGCGGGAAGGAATCGACTCCTTGGCGTAAAGGGGTTGAGCGTAGGACACGTCAGGGCAAATCCCACAGAGGGACACTGGAGGGAATCGACTCCTCGGCGTATGCGGTTGAGTGTAGGACACGTCGGCGCAACCCCCACAGGCGGGCATGGGAGGGAATCCACTCCTTGGCGTAGAGGGGATGAGCGTAGCTCACGTCGGGGCAAATCCCAGAGAGGGACGCGGGAAGGAATCGACTCCTTGGCGTAAAGGAATTGAGCGTAGGACACGTCGGGGCAACCCCTACAGAGGGACGCTGGAGGGAATCCACTCCTTCGCGTATACGGTTGAGTGTAGGACACGTCGGCGCAACCCCCACAGGCGGGCACGGGAGGGAATCCACTCCTTGGCGTAGAGGGGTTGAGCGTCGTAACGAGGGGAGTAGGATTTGCACATTCCGCGCATAATACCGTTGCACACACCCACAGACAAGTATTTTCATGTTGACGAGCGTGAAGATCGGGCGCGCCGTGTCACCGGCGTTCGGCATTTGTTCCATTCATTGCCGCACAAAGTGAATCTTAACAGACTGCTGCTTCAGGCAGCTGACGCTGATCATAAGAGACAGTTTAAATTAATATTACTTTTTGGGGGTGAATTAGATCATCGCATCACAAAATTAGCGCATACGCCTGCGTAAATCCCACTCACAGTTCTTTATTTGGCCGAAAACTCTTGAGCAAGCACGCCCAAAAAACACTAAGCCTGGGAAGAAAATGAAGAATCGATCGCTATCGCATAACCACTCCGTACTGCGCACCAGTTTCTATCGCTTCTCACAGAACATTACATCCGTAGAAATTTTACACCGAGAAATTTATGTAGTGGCTGTATCAATAACGAAAATCATTCTGCTACCACTCTGGTAACAACATTGAGATAAACAGTAGATTGGAAGCATCTCCTTCAGTAAATCCTTAGTAGGCCTCGAACTTCTGGCTCTGCTTCACATCATCAGAGCTTGGCGCGTTCTATTACACTAGCGGTCGAGTACACAACCGAGGTTCAAGTATGACTCTGCTGACCATCCGGATACACGGCATTTCGCGTACAGGTCGGTAATAGGCCCGCTTCATTGAGGAGGATGAGAAAGAAGAAGCAGAGAGCGTAAAAGACAGAGGTTTAGCCAGTGTAAATCTGGCTAGCTACTTTGTGCTGGGTTACGGGATAAAGAAATTGAAAGGTGATATATGGAGAGACGAAATAAGAATTTGAAGAAATTAAAGAAAATGGAGACAAGCAAATAAAGCTGTACATAACGCGCAATTCTTAATGTTCCCCTCCGCATGTCCTCAAGAAGCGTAGCAGCGCGTTCAAAGCCTTCTGCGTTGAGGTCTGTCCGGCCCAGTGTCCGAGGACTCTCTCCTTCGACAAAGTGCGACTGTATAGTCTATCTCGTGCACTGACCTGACTCCACGCATTGCTTCTCTGGTTGCTTCTGTGTGACGTGAACGGAGCCGTCTGCCTTGCAGGACGTCCGGTGCCTGGTGTCTCCGCTGCTGAGGCACTTCCAGGCCGAAGTGGATCGCCTGGAAGAGCGAAGCCTGGCTGCCGAGGCCGCCTTCCTGGCGCTCTACAAGAGGCTGCTGCGCGCCGTCTCCGCCGCCCACTCAGGTCAGCCTGCTCTTTCATCTTTTCTCGCCGATGATGTGGAGAGCTACGATGTAAAGGTCATGCGCTGAGTTTGAAGTTACCACTGTGTAAACCGTGAACCACGTCTTAGCCAATGCAGACCGATGTGGCCCTTATAAGTGTAACTCTTCGTAACCACACTTTGAGCACATTCAATCAATTTTGCACGTCGCACAAGTGTTTATTCATTCACTGATTGATTTGAGTGCAAATTGAAATGTCGGCAACTAGCGTCGCCAGCCTTTGGGTAACGTGAAAGCACTGAAATGCTGAATACTGTAGTTAGACGAAACGACCCCTTCAAATAATTAAACTACTTTCTGAAGGGGCTACACAGCACTAAGGGTGCGCACAGTGTATATGCTCTAAGTACTATGTACTCCCCACAAAAAAGACTGTTTTAATGCGTGTACAGCCCAACATAAGATGACGCAAAAGGACAGAGCCGTAGGGTGCGTGTGACTGGTGGAGCACATAGCGTTTACAGCTTCAAAAGGTTAATAAGATTAAAGGATCAAGTCAGAGGGAGGACAGCTGTCCTTACGCTCCCCTGGTTATCTCAAACTGCGAAGTATATATTTTACAACAATAGGTCTGTGTTGTGCCCTTGATATTTGTGTCGTTGTGTCTGACGCCAATAAAACATTTTGCCGACTGACCAGCATTGTGAAAAATGGATTGTCTATTTCAGTTGACTCATTCAATGGTGAAACGGCAGTTATGTTTTGACAGCGTCTCTAATAATTGAAAATTATTTGCATAAGCCGTGTTTGCTTTTTCGTCCGAGCACCGTTGCAGGTGGTTTCGTAAACATTGATTTCGGGTGCTCGTTTTCAAAGGGAACGTTTCACGGGGTTCGATTATCTTGGAGTCTTTCTAGTTAATGATACCGCTGGGGCTTACCTGCCAGTTAATCGGTGGACGTAGTAAATAAAGCAGTAAGGCTGAATAATGTCACCGTACAGTCAATCGTCGCAAGAGTGCCAAGCTAGCGAGAAAAAATAACCGCGTAGCAAAATGCCAGCGTGAGCATGGCGTAGAAATATTCGAAGCGCAGGCGTTTGTTTGTGTCGTATTGCCATCGTGCACAAAGACAATGCGTTGTAAGGGCTGCGCAAGTGTCCAGTCCGACCCAGAATTTCCCTTCTTTCTTTCTTTCTTTCTTTCTTTCTTTCTTTCTTTTTTTGATCTTGCTTCTTCAGTGCAACGAGAATCGCATTTTGCCGCTATTCGAGGGGAAATTTGCGACCGGCGGTGCAACGACGATCTTCGTAGAGTGCTCGCCTTCGAAGGGCGCCCTTGCCCGCCGGTTGCACCGAGAGCACGATGGGGCGACCGAGCCGCCCTCCCCTGTCGCCGAGAATCGTTCGAGCCGTCGCTTTGCTGGGTGCCTTCGGAAATGGACGCCCGATTGATGATCTCCCTGTTGTCCTCGGCCCTGCCGAAGAGGCTCGAAAGTTAGAAAAGAAAAACACAACAAGAATATGCGACGAACTCGCGAGAGGTGTGCGCGATGGCTGCTCTGACACGCGAAGTTATAGCTCAAGTCCGGGGAGCAGAAGAAGGCAGAGAGGGAGTGTTCGGGAGTGCGTCTTCAAGGCGTGCGTCCTGATCGCCGTGGCGTGTCTGGGCCTTCTTTCTCCGCAGCCGCCCACTTCGGCTTGCTGGTGCGTACTGCGATCAGGCGCGACGCTCCGTAGTGCGAAGGGCCGCGCATGGACGATGCATCGTTCCCGTGCCTTATGATGACATCGCAACCCCCCTCCCCGCATTCAGGGTATCCTTTGGGGTGCATCACAGCGAAGGCGGCATTCCAGATTGTAGATGGGACGCTCCAGATCGCCGCGGCCAAATAGAATCGCCTCTGCCGTCATGGCCATTTCTGGCTGTTGACCTTGGCGCAACTGCGCACCGAGCGGGTATCAGGGGCGGCCGCCTTCCCCCGCCTTTGATGCTCGACCGGCCTCGGCGGCGGCGTCAGCATCGACGGGCCGTTGGCACAACGAGTCGCCACCGCCGCTGTGCGTCTCGTTGCCGTTATTGAGACGAGGGTGCCCCTTCACTCGGCCCTTCCAATAGGCGTGGGGGGCGTGGCGATCGAAGCCAATGGCCCATTGTGGGGGACCCTTTCATACAGACAGCGTCCTGCAAGAGCTTCTCACGAAAACAAGGTGCCTGCGTAGTTCGAGAACTGCCGAATGCCGCCCACCGAGGAGATTGTCGATAAGGTCCCGCTCTTTATTCTTCTCATGGTTGTTCACGATGGTTGACGTTGCTGCACCGATTTTTTTTTTTTTTTTGCGATGACCGTTTGAAGAGGCAAGAGCAGAAGAGTCCCAACAGTTCTCGGGCAGGGACCTAAATGCGTGCATCTCCGCTCTGCCTGCGCGACGAGCACGCGCGTGTGTGCGTGCGTATGTGCGTTCACGTCAGTACGTGCGTGCGTGTGCGTGCGTGCGTACGTGCGTCTGTGTGTGTGCGCTTGTGCCTTGCTTGTGGCGGTGTCTGGCGTACTGATTCACCTGCGTTTAACATAAAACCGAGGTAAATAAGAAGTGACAGGCCCATTAACGCTGGGACTTATTACCAAGAGTAGCAACGCTGGACCGTATATCCATCGCGCTGTTAAGCAAGTAGGCGACTCAGCTCGGCAGCTGCATGACGGTAACCAGGAAAAAAGCTTTTGGTATTCTCGTAGCCTCTACTCTAACTCAAAGGGCGCCCAGCGTAAAAGCTGGCGAAGAGTATTCTACGAACTTCTTTCAAATGCAAAGGAAAAAATTCCTTAACAGGCAACATAACCATTACAGTTCGTATTTCACGTATCATTCACAAAACCACCTTTTATTTTTATTTTCTTCTATTTGTTGCTGTACGAAGACGGACACTAACTAACGTTTTCATTGGACGTTTCTTTGGCGTATTTTAAAGAGTACATTAGACTCACTTCGAAATAATCAATGGTAGCCAAAATCCCACGTGGTCTTTTTGCTGTCTGCTTTCTTAATAGTAGGAATGGCAATATGAACAAACAGTAAAAGTCTCACGATCGTTGTGATTTTAACGATTAAGATAGTTGCGCCTCTCTTATTGAGCGGTAAGGGCTCGAAACAGATGCAGCGAATACCATGAAGTCATCAGCGCGCAACGAAACATTTTCGCGCAAGGAGAACCGGGTCGGCACGCTCTCAGATTGGTTTGCGTTAACCTGATCATCGCGAAGATGTGAGACTATACGAGCCAAGAGCGATGGCGTGCACCGTGCAATGTGATCATTACAGGCACTTCGCCAGTAGTCTGCTAGCACAATCATTATTCACCCGAAAATAAATTTACTAGTTATTTCTTTATTCTCTCTCTCTCTCTTTTCCATCTAAGCTGCCTGCTACGTTCGGTGTTTTGAGATCCTTTAACTTCGAGTTAATATAAGAATACAAAAATAAGCGAATTTCTGTTGATAACATATGGCTGCAATTTTAAGGAAGCCTGGCTGCATATTAATGCCTCCTGGGTCATTCTGAGAAGCATTTGTTACCGGAACAGGCACTGACGGAAACTCGTACCGTGGCAGTGGTAATAACAGGCAGTGAAGAACGATGGCTATATCAGTTCTCTTTGAAGTAGATTCGCGTGCTTTACGTCGGCATTCCAGGGCCTGATTAAGACAACGATCTTAGCACAATATTATGCAATACTGAGCCCTTCTTTCCATAATAATCACTGGCTTGATCAAGCAGCGTTCCACCCACACTTTTGTCGCTAGGGTCGGAAAGCCGGCTTGGAAGACGACATGAACGCAACATAATCAAACACAACGTATCATCGCTTTGTGCCAGTTTAAGGGCTCACTGTCTAGCAATGCTATAGGTACCGCCAGGAGAAACACTATGGATGCCAAGACCGAGGCAAAACGATTTCTTTTTTATCAACCTTAGACCTACAGCAGGAAATCAAATGGCGCAGGCACCGTACTTTTCGACCTGTGACTTTATGCAATGCACCTTGCAATTTCAAACGCTTTTTTTTCTTTGTTTCCCTCTGGTCCTTTGTTTATGAGGGTACACTTCGGAAGAACGGCTGACTATAGTTAATAAGCTTAGGCCGCGTGATCACTATCGCCGAATATGGCTTCGCAGATCACTGTCGCTGAATCTTGTCGTCTAGACGGCGACTATCACCACGCTTAGTTCATAAGGCTCTGGCGATGCAAGCTGTCACTGGGCGTTACTTCGCAAAGCGTCGGCGGCTGGTTAATCAGTAGTTGCAGGTGCCATACTTTGTCTCCCAAAGAGAGGGCATGCGTCCTGCCTCGGCGTTATGTGGCTGTGTAACGAGGCCCACCCTTTCCTGGTTTCGCTGTCTGCGGTGGTGATAAGGTGGCCGCGTGCGGGCTAGCAGCTCTCAAGCGGGCATCTGCGCAACGAACGGGTTGAAGGAGCACGGGCGGCCGTGCAGCAGCCGCGGCGGCGCTGACAGCGTGGCTGACGGAGTGCGTCTCCCGGCCGAGGCACCGGGCGCGATCCGTCTCGCCGGATAAACGCCTTTCCCTCGTCGCGAGCATTAGCTCGGCTGCGGCGGCGCCCCGTCCTCTCAGCGGTCCGCGATCATCTTTACGGATGGCCGCTGCCACTGGCTTAGCGCGACTGCCGGTGCGCAGATCTCTCTCGACGAGGCGCTGGAATCGTGTCGCAAGTGGTCGTCGATAACGGACCGCGCGCGCTAACGCGATCGTGCAACCGAGTTATTTCTCACGCCGTACCGTTCGGTTAAGTTGCTCCCGCGGATTGAGAAAATCTGTCTGTATGCAGAGAGGCGCTCTGCGTCTGTTCTCGGGGATCCGATCTAGCGGACGGAGGCGCGACGTTGAGCGCTCGACCATTTAGCCTGCAGCGTGCTGCCTTTAGAGACGGAGCCATCTCCCAAGATTTGCATATACGTTCTGTCCGTAGAAATGCGGTAAGGATAAAACTGCTGTAAATATGCAACCTTCTATGCCAGCGTAAATGTCAGAATCCCCTCCCCAGAAAAAAACAAGAAAAGATAATAAATTCAGAGTCTTTTCGTGCTAAAAACCACGATCTGGTGGCACACCGTATAGTGGGAGACTCCGGATTAATTTCGACCACCTGGGGTTCTTAAACGTGCACCCAGTGCAAGGTAAACGATCGTTTTTGCATTCCGCCCCCATCGGAATGCAGCCGCAGCGGCTGGGATCGAACATGTGGCTTTTCACTCAGCAGCGACACGCCATGGTCATTGATATGCCGCGGCAAGACGCCAGATTGTGACGTGTGTAGAGTCTACTAGCGAATTTAGTTTGCATAAGCCTGACAGCTGTGTATGTAGTTTGTCGGTGCGTTACTGTTTACTTGCTGGCATTTAGAGAAGCGTCATACCTTATGGTACTTGCGCTATGTATTTGTCAGTGAGTTTGACGAACAGCACAGGTAAAGGCGCTGTCGGAAAGGATTTCTCTGCAATTCGACCACAAAATCGCGCAGAGTGTTAGGTTGCTGCACTCCAGAGAAGCTACGCAATTACCTAGCACACCGGCGTGCTTGGAGCTAGACTTTGCCCTCCGCATTTGTGACAGGATTCGCTTGATACAATGAGTTAGGGGCAGAAAGCCGATACTGTTCTCGTTGCGGTCTTCCTGGTCCCCAATCCATCACGTTTACGAGACGGGGAGGGGGGCACCTGCTCTGATTGTTCCTGGAGAAGTGTCTCGGTATCTGCGGAGTGCCGGGAACACGCGCTCCGGGTGTGTGCCGACATGCGCTCCGTACGAGTCCGTTGTGATCCTAAGCCGATGATTTGTCGACGCTAAACAGATTATGCGCCGTCATGCTCTCTGACTAATGGAGGCCACATTCGCGTAGCGCTGGCCGGCTGCATCTCTTTCGATTACGCTCCGTGCGTGGCTCGCATCAGAAGTCGTAACGGGCGCCTGGGTTCGAGTTAATTGTGTAAACAGTAGGCTCAAAGCCAATTTCGGGATTTCCATGCGGTAGAGACGAGTAATTAAAAGCGCGTTCCTTACGAAATCATTGTTAATCGAAAAGCTTTTATAGCAATAGTTTTTCCGACTATGGCTTGCACCGAAGAGGCTCTACCAGAGCTGGCTGTTGAGTAAGTCGTTTCAAAAGCGCTTGTGTCGTGGCTAGACCTTATCTTGCGCCAACAAGTGGCTGGAGAAAATCCACTTGTGCGATAAAGGTGATGCTTGTTGACAAATATATATCTATAGGGTGTTTTGGCAGTTGGTGTAACTTCTGCTTTAGAATTTTCTTGTCTGACCTTTATATTTATGCACCTTATGCTATATCAGTGCTTGCCATTTGTGTAATTTTTGCATGTCGCTTGTGAACCAAAGATATCGTCACGTTACAGTGACGGTGAAGAGCGGAACACTACTAAAATTGCGAGTTAAGAACCGAACTATTTATTGGGTCAACTTGCGCACAGAAAGACAAGGAACACTCAAGTAAAGCCAAATCTTTAAATCACAATTGCAGGGAAAGAGTGCAAATAGAAGGCGGTCTGAGGAGGGACCAGACACGTGCGCTTCTTATTTGCGCTAGTTCCTCAAAATATATATCGTACCAACGGGACCGAATGTCTCCCATTCTCAAAATCAAAACGATAGTAGCGTGCACAGACGTTGGTTTTCGAATCTAATCCCACGGATAGAGTTCTTCCTATATATTTACACATGCCTCGCTGTAAATCCCAGATTAATATTTGGTGTTCGCGTGCTATCGAGAGCGCGCGACACAATTTGCGGCACGCACGATTCCTTCGGTGTGGAATCGACGACAACGTTCAAGAAATGTCGAATACCGAAAGCGTTGTTTACGCCAACGGGTGGCAATATTGTGCCGAATGAGTGTTGACAATCTATTGAATGGCGACAACCGCCGTTTTTGTAGTACCAAACTCTACTCGTTGTTTTAATGCAATGCATACATATATTGGCGCGTGCGACACATGGAGCCGTACAGAATCATCATGTTTACACTTGGCCGCATCATGCACTATAGCACGACTCCGTGAAAAAAAAAACCGTATTGTCGAGCGTTCTTTCATCTAGCCAAACTTTGATGTTCAGGTCCCGTATCGTGCCATTTATTAATTAATTAAAGGCTCCGAAATTTCAGTGTGCTAATATACTCATTTTGCATGCAACAACGTAGCCATTATACAACCGGCAAAAAGTCGTGGTGCATTTGACAGCATATTGCGAAAAAAAAAATACACCACTAACACAAACATTTGAATTATTCATTAATGTACCTGTTGGGAGGAGATTCAAATGCTTATAATGTTTCAAACACAACACTGCTTGGATATTTCCTTCAAATTGAGCCGGCGTCACCTACGTCGCATATATTTGCTGAAAGGAAATATAAATATATTTTTCATTGCTGCGAAAACGTATAGAGGTGAAATTTTATATAACATGTTTGTTGGTGTTCGGAGTTCAATAAATGATAGGTTTTAGTATGGCGCTCTTACAGTGTGCGTATTTGAGCGCTACACATGCTGAGCGCATATATTACCACTTCCTCCAGGAATGTGAGTTCTTGCACTATATATATATATATATATATATATATATATATATATATATATATATATATATATATATATATATATATATATGGAAATTAACATAAAACAAAGAGATCAGTGTCATCCGATAGTGGTGACGGATACTTCTTTCTTCATATCAGAAATAACAAAATATATAAAGAAATATGTAATAGGAAAATGAAAAGAAACGATGTCACAGGCTCGCAAATCGAGAGCACACAGTCGTATACATCCACGAACATATAAATACAAAAGTCAAAAGTACTTTGTTTACAAATGAATTTGTAAACAAAGTCACAAAGTCAGACAAGCGGCCGCGATGTAGACTGCGATGAGCATGTGAACCGATGAGGAATTACAGAGTTAAAATAATACACGCACAGAATATGACAGTCAAGAGCGAGTTTCAACACGGAATACAAAAGAGTATGACATGTAATTTTCAGTAGATAATAATTACAAATAATGGAAAGCAAGTTGTAGTTACATTGTGTGTTTATTAGTTGCGATATCTTGTACTTGTTAAGGATGCCTGTATCTTCGTAAAAATGTTTGAGTGCATTGAACGCTTTTCGCTGTGTTATTTTCTATGGCCATGGGACCAGCAATTTTGGGAGTAAGAAAGGTTGGTGAGCATCTGCCAAGCGTAGCGCTTGTTCTAGCTGCAGTCCTTGCGTCGCGTGTCTGGGGCATTCGAGGAGGAGATTGCCAACATCATCATCGTCGTTGCCACAGGAGCAAGCCGGTGAAGAAGTCCGTTATGTTCGCCAGTTTTCAATAGGAGAAATTGCAGAAACTTAGAGAGGCAGACGTGGTTGCGAAGCTCGGCTTTTGTCGGCTAAGGTCCTGCCGTGAGTAATGACACGCCTGCTTCAGTAGCTGTGCGTAAGGCATCGGAACTTATTTACACAACAGGGCAGGTTCTGTTGAGTGCTCGCTAGCACCACAAATATCCTGCCGGTATTTTGCATAGATGCAACCATGATGACCAGAGAAATGTAGCACAAGAAGCGGATATCCTAAAATAAACAAATAAATAAATAAATAAATTCATTCATTCATTCATTCATTCATTCATTCATTCATTCATTCATTCATTCATTCATTCGGTCTGAACCGCGAGCGCTGAAAGGCCCTATGCGCTCGCAGCCACGGCGGCAAAAAGCGGCGTCTGTTTTACATCCCATCAGTTTGGGGACGCCGGGATGAAAGGGAGGTGCCAATCGCCGTTCCCCCCGAGGGGATCGCTCGGTGCGCTGACTCATCGATGCCGTCATCGATCGACGCCGCTACCGAACGAGCTGTTGCTCCGGCCATCGAAAGGGGTTCCCCGCCGCGGCTCGGCGTCTCGCCGCGTCGTCCGTCGCCATGATATTTTTTCAGCCCCCCCTCTCTCTCTCCCTGGGTGGTTGCCAACCGGGGCGTGGGTATCCGGAGGCTCGATTGCGCACGGATGCATTAGCTGAATGGGAGACCGAAGCGTTCTCGCAGAGCAAGCGAAGTGAAATCGATAAACGGATCCTCCTATTTTGTGCCGTCCCGAAGCTCGGATGGGGTAAACGTAGCATAACCATTAAGAACATGCGCAACGCTGGAACCAACTCGAGGGCGCAACGACGAACTAAACGTTGAAACGGACGAAAAGTGTGGTCCGCAGGTTTTAAAACGTTTTCTTTTTTTGAAATGAAAATAAAAGAAAGATAGTCACCTTATGATTGTGACGGCTACTCCTTTTCTCATAGCGCAAACAACAATACAAAAACATATGTAAGAAAATGAAAAGAAACGACGTCATAGGGTCAGAAATCCACAACACACAGTCCTATACACGTATGAACATGACAATATAAAAGTCAAATGCAAGTTGCACCACAATGAGTTTGTAAATAAAGTAACAAACACACACAAACGGCCGTGATGTAGACCCCGATGAGCATATAAACAGATGAGGAATTACGTAGAGTTAAAATAATGCATTCACAGAATACAAACAAAATAAATAAAAGAAGTATAACACGTAATATACAAGCATTAATAATTACGAATAATAGAAGCAAGTTATAGGAACATTGTGTAATTATTCAGTGCACTGAATAATGCCCTGCCCACTGGGTGTAAAATCTTTACTAACATGTATTTATTCACTGCCGGTTGATTTACTTGTTTGCGGAGATGTTGAGGCGAACCCTGGTCCCGGTGATAGCGAAATGTTGGCTAAAATCTTAGAAGGCCAAGCCAAAACACATTCCTGCATTGAAAAAATACAGACAACCCAATACGCGATAGAAAAGAAGATCTCTACTCTAACGGAGCGCATAGACAAAGTTGATAAACAACTAGAAAACCTCACGGCGCTAACCGCCAAAGTGAAAGAAGTAGAAGCAACAGTTACAGGATTAAACAAAGAGATTGCATCCCTGATGAGTAAGGTAGATGAGCTAGAAAATAGAAGCCGCCGAAACAACCTGGTTATATATGGCATAGAAGAACCACGTGGCGAAACTGCAGATGGCCTATTAAAATAAAGTAAAAGATGACATTTTCAAAGACACAGTACAGGTTATAGTCACGGAACCGAAAGATGTCATCGAATAAGACAGAAGGCCAAAAATAAAGGCCTCCTTTTATTCTGAAGTTTCTGGACTACCGAGAGAAGATAGCTGTATTAAAGAACTGTAACAAACTTAAGGGAAGTACGGTGTCAATTTCGGAAGACTTTTCCTACAGGATAAGAGAAATAAGGAAGAAATTGTGGGGCACATCAGCTGATGAAAGGAAAAACGGATCCAAAGTGAAACTAATTTTTGATAATCTAAGCGTGGATGACGTCATGTTCGGGTGGAACGAAACTACTGATTCACGCTATCAGTTAAGCAAAAAGGCTAATTGACGGCAGAAGCATGACGCACTGTCACTGAAAGTACTTAATGTAAACTGCAGAAGTGTCGTAAACAAAGTTACTGAGCTAGATGCATTGTTGTTGACCCATAGCATTGATGTAGCCATCCTCACTGAAACGTGGTTAAACGAGTCCATTTATGACAGTGAATTTGTGCCCGCTGGATACAGCGTACATAGAAAAGACCGCGAGAGTAAGGGTGGTGGGGCGGCCATTCTTTTTAACAAATCCTTAGGCATAAAAAAAAAATGCCTGATGTGCCTGGTGTCGAGGCTGTCTTTTGCAAAGTGGACTGTGGTAACACCAGGTATGTTATAGGCGCTATTTACAGGCCTCCTGGTTCTGATGTTGGCATCCTCAAAAACTTAAGAAAGTATCTAGACACACAAGTCAGGCTTGGTGACAAAATAATCCTATCAGGCGATTTCAACCTTCCCGAGGTGCATCGGTCAACATTCACAGCCCGAAACCGAAATGATAATCACTGTGAAATATTGATAGATGTGGCCTTTGCGTTCAACTTACTGCAAGTAGTTCAAAATTACACCAGGATTCAAGGTAACTCAAAGTCCATACTCGACTTGTTTTTTGTAAGTGGTTCAATTACAGCCGAAACTTTCTGCGAGGTAATACCTGGTATTTCGGACCATTCTGCAGTATTGCTAGAATTGACTGGTGCAGTAATTAAACGTAATAACCCAACCTCTAGTTTCCCTAACTTTTCACGAGCAGATGATGTCTCTATCATTGACATGCTTTTCCTTTAATTTAGATATTTTCTCATCCAATTATGGAGATATAAACAGTCTTTGGCATCAATTCAAAATAATTGTAAAAGAATGCATCGACAAATATGTTCCCCGTATTGTAAAGAAGTCGAAGCGCAAAAACGCCTGGATCTCTCAGGACTCATTGCGGTTACAAAGGCAACTCAAGAGGCTAAAGAAAAAACAAAAAATCTGCAAACTCTTCCTATACTGCGCAGAAAATAGCGGATATTACATTACAGCTAAAAACACAAGTACGAACTGACAAACAACGGTATTTCGGACAGTCCGTACCTAATTTTTATACGCACGTCCCCCGAGCAATTCTGGCGGCACATACGCCCGACTTATAGCGATTGTGATGTCTTTGATATCGAAGATGTACAAGTAGATGACGATGACTGCGTGATTTTCACTGAAGTGAACAGTACAGCTGACCAAATTCTTTTAAATGATACACTCAACAAAATTGTTCAGTGGTGTGATATGTGGCAAATGTGTATAAACTATGAAAAAATAGTGTTCATGAGAGCTACTCACAAAAAAAGACCATTAACCTTTGTCTATTCTATCAACAGCAGTGTTCTTCACGAAGTACCTCATTACAAATACCTGGGCCTCTGGATAACAAGTAACTTAGACTGGACTAAACACATTGATTATGTCGTAAGAAATGCAAACTGTAAGTTGTTCTTTTTACGAAGAGCTTTAAGATTTACTACTCCTGATGTCCGCATGACCGCATATAAAGCGCTTATTCTCCCATCATTAGATTATGCAGCCATAATCTGGGACCCCTTCACTAGGACCAATATTAAAAAGATTGAAAGCGTACAGAAAAAGGGTGTGCGATTCATATATAACAGCTTTGGACGTTATTCTGTTTCTGCCCATTTAACCAGAGCAAACTCGCCACAAATAACGCAAAGAAACCGGTCATCTAGGCTAAAATTTATGTATCAGATTGTAAAGGGGCACTATAAATTAGACACTTCAGACGTAATAGCCTTTTCATCCGGGTATGCCACTAGACAAAGACACCAATTAACAATTGCTCCGTTTCGCACACGTAACAACTCCTTTAAGTACTCTTTCTTTCCGCGGACAATAACTGAATGGAACCAGCTCACTAACACCCAAGTTCAACAGCCTTCACTTACCTTGTTTACATCGTGTCTAACTTAGTACTTACCGTATGCCTTCTATTTTAGTTTATATTACTTTATTTACTCTTATGTATCTATGTATTTGTCGGTTGCCTTTCTTGTGATCTTTTCAACATTTGTACCCTCCTGCCAAAATCCCCAAAGTGGGATTGCTGTATCAATAAATAAAAATAAAAATAGCTACTACTTGTTAAGTATGTCTGTCTCTTCGTAAAAATGTTCAAGCGCATTCAATGCTTTTCGCTGTGCGCAGTCTCGGTATTTTTCGAAAGCTCCACATCCAGCTGGTCTTTGAGTTGAGGATCCACTTCGTAAAGAATTGATTCCTTAGTATTTTCGTTAAACCAGGTCGACATACACAAGTCCTTCTTTACTACTCTCAATGTGCGTTTCGTGTCCATTGGTGAAAAAGGGCTGAGTTGAATTTCCCGCTCTGTCTGCCGGCAGCAGCGCGCTATTTCACGATAATGGGACGGTGGAGTAAAAACAACAGTTGGCCTCAGGCAACCAGGCACGCGATCACGATCGTGCATCTTTTCTAGCACGTATTCTCAGCTATGTGTGTGTACTTGAGTCCCGTGTTTGAATCAAACTGTTATATCCTCCGCCAGACATGCTGCAGCGTTAATATTTAAAAACGCCACGCGTGAAATTTATAACAGCGTGTATGCTATTAGCAGTACACGCCATGAAAGTTGTCATTATTCGCTGCATGGCAACCAGTCAGCAATTTGAGGTGCTGTGTCGACTAAGATATGCGGTCACTGAATTGTACGTCGCCTGCAATTTCATTGCACTTTTTTTTTTTTTTCCTGTTTAACAACCAGATTTCCTTTTACATTTTTTAAAGTATATGACGGTAAAGCATCGTGTTACCGATGTCGTGCTCACGCTGATACTGCGTTTTTAGTAGCTTACTTCTCATTAGCAGTAATAGGCATGAGCTATTTGATATTCAAAATTAATGAAAAAATAAATAAAATGATAGCACTCAAGGTTGATCGTATATTACGTATAATAAAATTCACAAGTCCGCGCAGGACGGCGATGCTCGGGGCCAAGCATGTTTACCTCCGATTTCGCCGCACACAGTTTCGTTGACTCGTTCAGGCTTTTGTTTTTCCAGCCGGCGGCATCCCCCGACATGCCATCCGTGCGCGTGTGTAATGACCGCAAGAAAAACCGCGTCCTCACCACGTCCCCAGCAGCTGGCGCTTCCTGTCGGCCCCCGAAAGAACTGCACGATGGGTGCGCGAGAGGCGTTCGCTCTCTTTTCCCTTTCGATCTCTCTCTCTCCGCTCGGCGATCGCGTTCTCCTACTGTGGCGCAGCTGGGAAAAGAAAGCGCGCACGTTACGAAACAGGCTTGCGCGGCGTCGCACGAACAACCCGCTCGCAAACACAGACACGCATATGTGTGCAGTCGCCATTGCGCGAGCAGAGACACCGAGTGGAAAGACGCGCGCTGCATTCAGGCGCTGTCGCAGCGGCGGAGAGGGATGCCCGCTCCACACCGCACCGGGGGTGGTGTACGGCGGGGAAGTCGCCCACGAGGAAGAAATAGGAACGCGGTACGCTCGCGCGTGCTGTGTGGACGAGCAGCGGTAAGAAGAGACGTTGGCGAAATAGAGATGGATAGCGCACTGCTCGGCGCGGGTTATTAAATAAGTTTTGCGCGATTGAATTGGCGGCGTTCTGTTTGCCTTTCGGAGCGGCGACGGAGAGAGAGGCTGGGGAGGGTTACCGCGAGAGTTACCCTGTTGCGGCGATGACCCCGCCGCCCCCCTCCTTTTCGCTGTGCGCCCGCTGCGAGTGGGCGAGGCATCCGCAAAAAAGATGCGTAATGAATCGACGACGAAGCCCGCGTCTTGTGCCTTCCTCGCGCGGCGCTCTAACTTTATTAAAGGCTCCGCGCCGTTCTCGTTCTGTATAGCCTGCTGCTATGCCTGCCGCCCGCGCTTATTGCCGCCTCGCTTTGATAGACCTCCGTGGTTCCTTTTGCTCTTTCGGGCGAGGACACACGTTACCCTGCGCTGCTAATGCGAGAATAGAACAAATGTGACGCTGTTGCTGCCCAGGCAGGTTGAACCGCAAGCACCACGCATACGGCGCCGTGCAGAAGCTTGGGACGCAAGGTTTCCCCTCCCCTGACCTGAACTAAAGAGGTGCCCGCAAAGAGAAGCACCTTCACTGTTTACGCACCGGCTGTGTCTTTGCACTCGAAACAATTGGAAAAGTAAGACGGTCTTGTAAAGTAAGGTCTGGGCCAGGCGTGTGGAATGTTCCAGAAGGCCGAGCATATCTTAGCGCTATACCACGCTAGGGGCGAAGTCTGTTAGCGCCTTTCTTAGGACAGGAACGTTTGGAGTGATTTGCGTAATGAATTTTTGTTGTAAGGGTAATAAATTGGGCTCATTGGTTTCCCTTTAATTGCATGTTTACTAGCGCAAGAGTTGACAGAAGTTAAACACGTAAGGGACAAACGCTAAAAGCCGCAAAATGGGGAGGGAGGGAGGGAAGGAGGGAGGGGGTCCTTCTTACCTTTCTTTTTCGCTCTTTCTCACGCAAGGGGTACATCATGGTGCGTCACGTATCCCTCGATTACTACGGAATATATTAATGTATATAGTGGTGATATTTCTCCCACTTCGCTTAATGTTTTGTCACTTCATTCTTTTCTCACGTCATTTGATATTATACCCTGTAATTTTCTTCAGTTTACATTCTTATTTGCGCATCATATTTTAATGCTATGAACGATACGTACCTCTTCCTGGGACGCTCGCCCATGAACCCTCATAACTGTTCACACAATCATCGATAAAGCTCCGCAAGCAGCAGCAGTAAAATGTTGCAAAGGAAACCGTGGATGTTGTCGGATGCGAATTTTCAGGGCGTCTCTGCAGCTACGTAGATTTCGCATTGAGTGACTATACACGATGAGCCGCTGAGGCCAAATGTAATTTAGCGCCATGGAAGTGTACGGCGTAGACTCCATGCATGACCCATCGGTTAGCGCAAGGCACTGCGTCTCGCCTTAAATGATGCAAATGGCATCCTGTCCCAGCTGCGTGCCGGGCTGGCATTCACTCCCAGGTCCCCTTGGCCGTTTCGAGTCTGCCGCGTAAATGAGACTCATTTTACGCACTTCATTGGGCGGCCTCTGGTTTTTGTGCCTTTTGTGCAGATCGCTGTGCTGATGAAAAAGTGCCCTTTGCTGTATGTGATAGAGCCGGTCGATCTCTCATGCAGAGTGGCATCAGTGATATCGCGTCATGTGCTGTGTACCCAAATGACTTGACATCCATCAGCTTGCTTTGTGGTTTAAGCCTGTGCTCAGACAGTTCGTGCGCTTTGTTTTCGTCTACGCGTGCAAAAAAAAATGAAAACAGAACACTGAAATATCTGTGAGGAATTCAACGGTTTCATCGGCCTTCGACCGACGCCTGTAACTTTCGCTCATTCGCGGCCACAGGTTTCCCAATGTGTCTGCTGCCGCGAGCGCATTCTATATGCAAATCGGGGAGACAGCTACCACGTGACAGTACTCGAAAGGGCATCACGGCGATGCGTATTAATGATGCAGCGGCGGTCATTTCCGCTCCGAACGCTCCACTGGGCAGTCAGAGCCGGGCAGCGGCTAATTATCGAAGGTGATCACTGTGTCCACATACGCGGGCGCACGCGACGTGCATAATTAATCGCTCGTGGGCGCAGCGACGTGCAGCTCCCCAGGGGACCGGGCGCATCGGACGGTGAGCCGATGTGTGCCCAGCAGGGCGCCTCGCCCAATGGCTTCTGTGGTGTAGCACGCGTAACTTTCGCCCAAGGGCCTCGCAAGGTGCTCGTTATACGCCCTCCTGCGACGCTCGTAGATCTTGCGCAGTGGACGGTGATTAGTCGCGGCCGCAAAGTGGTCTCGAGACTCCCTTTACAGCATCGCTGGTGACCACCAGTTCAGTGCCGTGTCGCCAAGTGTTACTAACGCTGCTTAACGTAAAGCTTAAATGCACCCTCAGGTTCATCACGAAGGTAAGTTTTTTTGATGGCGTAAGCGTAATGTCTTTGAGTGGTGGTGAAACAATTAACGTATTGAAATAATGCGACTGTGACGTAGCTATCCTAACGAGGCAAGGGGGTCACGGGAAGACGGAGACGAATCGATCAACAGGGGGCGAATAAGGGAAGCCTCAGCTCGGAGCCAACGCTTCGACATGGGTTCCACGTGGACCTTACTTACGCGTCTACCGACTTCGTCACTGAGTCCCCCCCACTCCCGCCCCTCAAGTCTCGTTGTAAAGACGTTGGTTCCATGGATTATGAGGCCTCCTTTGTCCGCTCATTGTGGACCAGTGCAAAGTGTTGGTGCATTTTACAGATTTTCTGAGCTTATACGCACCATTGTAAATGTGCGGTGTTCGGGGAATACCTTCCACGAGACTCTTCGACCATCTTTGCGTCATGCGGCGTCAAGATCTTATGGTGGTTGCTGCGCGCGCGCTGCTGCGAGCCTCGAAGCTGCAGCCATTGCGCCTGAAGCGACAATGCACATTTTAAATAACGTGTCCAGCAGTCGCCGTTGTGCGGTGTGAGGTACGGCATCCCTGTGACGAATCTTCTCAGAGGATGCATGCAGTGCGGCCTGCAGAAGGCTGTTGCTCGCTTTGGGCCTAACAGCGTGTCTGATCAGCTGCACTCCGTGCCTCAGCACAGTGAAACGCCGGTGAAAACGCACTTGTGCTGTCTTCGTGCGAGATGCGCTGAAGTAGGCCGTCAATCGTTCGCGCGGCCGGCTGAAGGAGAAAGGTGCGATGAACGTCTGAGCACATGTATACCGGCCAGCTACGCCATCGCTGCTAGCTACACAGAAGAGCGTGGGAATAAACCGCGGGCGCCAGCCAGTGAGTCCTTCCAGAACGCGAGGCTACGACCGCGGCTTAGCTTCTCCTTTTTGCAATTATTTGTTGCGCGGCGGCTGCTGCTACGATGCGCCGACTCCAGCGTAAAGGCTTCCCCTTTCCGCCCGTCGCTTATCAGGAAGCCGCTGTTCCAGCTGCGGTTCAAGCGCCGCGCCGCTGTCCTGGCGCTCTATCCATCAATCAACTGCTCTATTCGAACCCGGTTCGGTGACGCTATCCGCCGCTGGTCTTTCGGAAGGAGTGCTGCGCGCTCATCCACTGGCAGCCGACCTATTCATCATTGCGTATAAATCCCTAACAGCATGGTATACATTCTATTTTCCGGAACTCTCATTGTTAATTTATTTTCGCAGCTAAATTGTGTTATGGTTTTGTAGATGAGCAAATAGAGCTTTCTTTGTGGAGTTCGTGTACTATACTGGAGATAAATTTCCTGTCCTTTTTTCTTGTCTAGTAACTTTCCCTGCTCCGAATGCAAAGTTGCAAAAGCTATACTGTAATCCGGTTAACCTTTCAGCCTGCCTATACCACTTCATCTCTCTCTCTCTCTCTCTCTCTCTCTCTCTCTCTCTCTCTCTCTCTCTCTCTTGGTACACCGCGCAGAAAATTCAAGATGACAAAAAGCGAACAGAAAGTTAGTAGAGTGCCAGTTTTCCTGCAAAAGTTGCGACTACTTTGAATGAAAAAAAGAAAAGCAATGAAGCCTTGTTTATGATGGCTTCTAAAGCATGGCGCATTTAATGACACCTGAGCTTCGTGTGCAACAGTGCGAGCCGTGCGAATGCATTGAAACGCATCTTAAATAGTGAGCACGGCTTTGCACTAATTGCAAGACCGTGCTATATATATATATATATATATATATATATATATATATATATATATATATATATATATATATATATATATATATATATATATAGAGAGAGAGAGAGAGAGAGAGAGAGAGAGAGAGAGAGAGAGGCGCATTCGTTGTGCGTATTACGTAACACACCATCCTGCATCGCTCATATACAGCACTAAGTTTATCTCTGTTCCGTAATGATCTTCGGAAGCTCTTGGACTGACAGTGGCATCTCGATAAATAGGAACGCACCTCGACCGATCACCGAGTTTTGAAAGCCACGCAATCGTTCGCTCTCTTCGCGCGAAGTGTTTCTCGCAAACGTGTGTGGCCAGCGGCAGCCGATGTTTCTTTTTTTTTTTTCGGAATCTCTCCGGTGTACAGATACACAGCGATTCGCATCGGTCGGAACCATCGGACCCCACGCTGCGTCTGATATATCGTCACTCTCACGCTTACTGCTCCCCGCAGCTGCGTCTGCATTGGACAGAGGCCGATCGCCCGAGCTCCCCATATATTGACGAACGGCTCTCATCGCTTTTCTCGCGGCTGATAAAGACGCGACGGCTGATCAATTCCGGGGCCTTTCTTTCGCTTTGCTGTGATTCTCGCCTCGTTGAGCAGCACGTCCGCGTCTCCTGTTTAGTTTCGTGCAGCAGAATCAAATTTGACGTCACGAAAATGAACGTCTCCCGAAGTTTGGCGACTAGCTTCACTCCTTGTGGTGTGTGGCGTTGAGGTGCGGCCAACGCGACCCTCCAGGATCTCAGTAACACGTCGCGTTTCTCCTACTCAGCGTTCTACAAGACACGTTACTCAGGTTCTCTTCGATTTGTCTTGGCCTAAGTAATGTACTTCTGATTTAGTTTTCTTTTAGCATGGGAGCACCCACGAAAGTTCGTCTATGTAGTAGAAGACGAAAGCGCAAGTACATTCATTAGAAGTGCTCAACCTTGCGCAACTGCTCAAAACTGAAGGACATAACATAAACGAGCAATGCTCTCTCCCAAGGCTCGGATTCGTAATGCACGTACGTCCACTTCTTTATTTCACGGAAGTAAAAATATTGCGTTCTTTTTCTTTCTTTCTTTCTTCCTTTCTTTCTTTCTTTCTTTCTTTCTTTCTTTTTCTTCTGTCATTTTCCTTTCTTTCTTTTTTCTTTGTCAGCACTTAACACTGCGCTTGCTTTTCGCAGTGTTTCTAGTTTTATGGAGTTAGGGGACAACACTATACGTTGCTCCATCCAGCATTCGCTTGCCAGCTCTGCCCTCACACATTGGTACACGCATTGGCAGCTTCTACCTCTTCTTATCCACTTCAGCAAGGCGGTCGTCTCTGCAGAAATGCGACAGGGGCAAAAAATAAGACTGCATGATAGTGAATGCAGTCATTTTTGTATTTTGTTTACGCGGAATTTAGCCTAATTCTCTAACGCACTTTCTTTTTTTCGAGATAGCAATATAAGCATGCATGCGAGACTGTGTGCCCAAACAATGTAGTATGTAGTTTTTTCTTCTTCTTGCTTTCTTTTTTTTACTTTTTTGCCGAACACATTTAAATTTTTCTACCGTCTGTCCCTTCTTGACTGTACATTGAGTCACATGAACCGATTGTGTACTGCGTTCTCGGGTTGGCGGTGGTAACACACATGAGGGCTTCGTTACCTCAGTTGCAAATATTAGCTGTGGCTGCTGTGGATTTCGCATTCGGTGGCCCACCCAGCGGGAAACTCATTTATCTTTTGGCGTAGACTAACTCGGATTAAGTAGTATAGACAAAAAAAGAAGACAATCTAGCTATTGCCCTTTTAAATGGCTTATGTTTATTCGAGAAAAAAAAATTTAGTCGGGCAGACAACTGAGACGTATTGATGGCCAACTTATTGGTTACCTCTTCACGCCGGAGGACTGATATCTCAGGAAAGTTTAGTATCTCCCACTATTGAAATATAGCGCGCGTGAAGGCTTTGAGGGCTCATCTGCCACACCTACGACGTCACGCGTGTGAAATCGCGAGCAAAGTCGAGTCATATCAAATGGTCTTCGGTTTGCATAGTGCTCGAAGACTCGCAGTGGCCACCTGCTGATCACCTCGCAGTGAGAAGAGAGAGATGTGACCGTGAACGAAGTTGAACGGGCGCATGGCACTGAGCGAGTATCACCACACAATCCTGTAGAATACATTGTTTCCTTCGGAGTTCTCCCGCAGCTCCGGCAGTGCTGCACGCAACTACGATACCATCGTTACAAAGCCCGGAGGTGTATGTGCCCAGCGGCTGAGCCGGCCGCACGACCCGCCGAGGCGGGCCGATGTCTTCGCGCGATCCGGGAGGCGGACGCCGTCGCGCTGCTCGCGGGGTGACGGCGCTGCACCTCGCCGTAGAGCACGCGAACGATGCCCGGTTGGCAGATAGCGCTCGGGCGCGAGGCCAGGCCGAACCTTCGGAGAGCCCGCGCTCTCTCGCGTATAATGGAGCACCGCGGTTCGATGATGCATCGATGGCGGCGCTTCCCCTTCGCCCACCTCGAGGGCACTGGCGATGTCCGGCTGCGAGCCCCGTCTCGTTCGGAGTCTCGGAGCCTCGGGTATTAGAGCCGGTCGGCGACGCGTAATGGATCGGCGGCCGTGCGCGATCACCATCCCGAACGCCTCTGATGGAAGGCACCTGGCCCCCTTTTTAATTTTTCCTCCTTCTTTCTATAGTTTGTTTACGTCGACCGTAAGAGTCGCCGAGGCTCTCTATATTCTTCAAGAGGCACGCTCTTTTGTTTCTCTTCGGCACCGCGGATCTTAAGTGCGTATCAAGGCGAGAACAGGCCTTCTCTCGCGCGCGTTTGATTATTAAATGCTCGAGGCATCGAGGGCTTTTCTTTCGAACCGCGCGCTCTCTGCTTGATTGGATTTGGAGGGCGGTGTTTCATCCCGCGAACTGCGCACCGACAAGGGGCGCTCGGGGGAACGAGCCGAACGCGCTCGAACAACAGGTTTCGGGAAGTGTCGGCGGCGCTAGCTTTGCTGACCCTCCTGCCCCTCCCCCCCCTCGTCGCCTTCATCCACGCTAGCGAACGTCCCGATGCGTGGGCGTTACCCACCTTGCTGCCGGGCCCTCTGTTCGCTTCTCGCACGGGTGATTTCCCATTCATGAAGCGCATGCTTTACCACAGTTGAAGCTGGAAGAGGGGTTCGGCAATGTCGAAATGTGTGCAGCCGATTTCGGAAATTGGCCCAGGACGAGAGAACCTTGCTTCTTATTTTGTCCGCGCTTCCTTTTTTTTTTAACCTGTGGACTTATCCAGTGCAATGAGTTCCTAGCGCACGGCGTCGTTACGCGTTGCAATACACTGTGAATCTTTTACGACTACTACTCACATTTGTAGATACGCATTTCTAGACGCACAGACATACACGTGCGCGCGCCACATACTCGCAAAAATGCATACATGCACAATTTATTACGTCATATGACAGAAGCATCACACAAGATTGCTCACAAGCATACATTGAAAAATACGTTATATCGCACGTACATGTGTAGTCTTGTCTGGTCCTCTTCCACGTGTCTCGCCAATCGGCATTTTCATGCGCCTTCTTTTGTGAATAAGCGACATGAAATAGAGTCATCGCCGTTCTCGATTTGTTCAGGTGCAAGGACAATCGCGAATTTCTGTTTGAAGAAGTAAATCCATGTCTCTGTTCACAAAATAAAGCACATTCGCTAATGACACGATCACATGAATGTATAGCGACTTCGCACATCCTGCTTGCCTTCAGATAAAATCACACAGCTTGAAGCAATGCGCACCTGTCCACCTCTTTCTTCAGTCATAAAAAGAAAACACAGCGCCGCACAACGAACCTCCTTTATTCGCGCGAGTGTATATGTATGCATGCATCCCTTCGCGTTCGTAATACATGTCGGAGAGAAGCGGGGAATCAAAGCTGCGGTTCGTTTCCTTCGCGCGAAACAGGAGACAAGGTCACAGGCGCTGCACTGCTGCAGATCAAGGCCTGTCTTTCAAGACGGCGGATCACGATTCTCGGGAGAAAGAGGCGCGAGGCATCGAGCCCAACCAAGCAAGGGGTTCGCGCACGGGGCGTCATCCTTCCGCGGTAGACGTCGCCGCCGTGTCCCCTCGCGTCTGCCGGTGGGAGACACCCCCGTTTTGGCCACCCTGGCATTTCCCGTTTTCAAGAGTGTCTGATGCGAGCCGCTTATACACGCGGTGGTGGAATCTGCGAGAGTGCCAAATGGGCTGTGACCCCGAGCCTGCGCTCCGCCCGGTGCGACCCTGATGTGGATGCCAACCTCCATGATGTGCGCGTACGCTGTCGTCGCCGCTCGTTGCGTAGAAACGAACCATGAGAAAAATAAAGGGGGCTGGGGGGTAGGAGGACATTGCGCAGGGAGGTTTCACATCAGGGTATACAGTAGAGAATGCTCGCTAACGCCGTCCCATTCTTTCCCACGGGTGCGTACAGCCTTCTCTCTGCGTTCTCTTTTTTTTTTTCTACATCCGATGAAAATGAGTGAACCAAAAGGCTGGAGCACATGATTCCTCAAACCGTTTCCGCTCGCAACATGCGAGTACACTAGCCAAGTGTCTCCAGACTGCTAGATGAGAATTCCTTATTCTGTGTATTAAAGCCCTCACTCTAAGCCCGTATACGCACGTTAGTTTTCTTCTTCCTTTCCTTAATGTCTTCCTGTGTCTAACAATGTTTTTCTTCCTTAAATAAGAAAAGGATTATTGTGAATAAAAATACCGAATAAAAATACAACGTGTAATGTATTCATGTCCGTTTAAATGGCCAGTATGCGTTGACTAGCCAATATCTGTACACTGCCTGTGTGTGTCGAGGTTTTATTTTATGTTTATTCTTTCTTTATCGTGTTGTAATAAAAAGGATGTGTTAGGGGATTTGGCCCTTAGGAAGCTTTCTTTCTATTTGTTTAAAAAATTTTCTGCCACTCCTCAATTTAGGGACAGAGAAGTTACATGTGGCATTATCCTAAGAGAGTAACGTTCACAGGGAATGCTTGTCCACTTAGAGAAAGGACGAACTAATTTTTCTGAGATGCTTCGCCAATATTTTTCCATCTTTTAATCATATGGCATTGAAACGGAAGAGAGAAATCCAATCATATGTGCACCTGCACAATCGCACTTCACCTACACCACATTTCCTTCGGCTTGAGGGCGTCATCTTTAAGTATTGAGCGCTGCATGGAGCAGACCTCGTAGTTTGCTCTCAGTGCCAGATTATTGTTAGACATGTGCACGGGCACGTTTCAACTCTCCCCATTGACGTCGGCGTCCACTAACAACAGCCGTCTGTTTTCTACACTGAGTCACTGTTTCTGATGTTGTTTTCACTTCGCTTCATCATTCACCCATTCCGTCCGCATTCCGGCTTCAGAATCTTCAACTCTTCCGAGATCTATACCCCTGCTTCCTGGCGCCACCAAAATCATTCTTCGTGGCGTTCTCGGTGATCCAGCTCTCATTCGCACACATTACGTGGTCAAGGGCTCAGCACCACGAGAGCAAGCATGCATGCAGCTTAATCGCACCGTACTATAGCACCAGAAAGAGTATATAGCTGCGGGACGCCCCTGACAACTCGTAAAATGCTCGGCGTGGGATCGCGGCTCTCGATGGGCGCGCACGGGTGTAGGTGGAGAGGGGGAGGGAAGCATCGACGTCTCCCATCGCTTCGCCACCGCGGGGCCACATGTGCGGTCGGCACGGCTCGGCGGCAACTGTCGCCGATCCATCTTGTCGCAAGATGCGCGCCCGAGGCCGCCGCGGGGAAAAGAGAAGCCATCTTGGCCGCCGCCGAGACGGGCCGATACACAGCTGTCATTAAGGGCGCCCCGGGCCTCGACCCGATGAGACGCGAGAGCTGTCTGACGCGAGGTGGGAGGGTTGAGATGAGAGAGTGCGGACCGCGCAGTTTTCCATCGCCGGTTTTCGCTTGGCGATAAAAGACACCCAAGCAGTGCGGAAGGGAGCCCTTCTTTTTTTTCGCCTCCCATAACCGTCGTGCGCTACTCGTATAGCCATCTTTTCCCCATTGCTCGCTACCGCGCTTGTTTCCTCTCCCCTGTGGCGGCGAGTCTTCGACCTGCGGCTGGCGAAGATAAAAAAGAAGTGCCGTGAACGCGACGGTGGCAGATCGCCGAGTGAGATGGATCAGAGGGATGACTCCCTCCTGCTCCCTCCTCGGCCACTTCCTGCGGGTGAGCAGAGAGACAATAAAAAATAAATAAAGAATGTCATCTTCCGACTCTCGATTCGCACATATGTGTCTGCAGTGAGTGACGTGAACGCCTGCGCTTCTGGGCCGTTCGTTTGTGCTCTCGGATAGCGGTGTCGTGTCGTGAGCATTTTGTATGACGTTACTCCAGCTCCCGTTGCGTTCATTTCGGACAGATTTATTTATATTTTTTTTGACACCCGCTGATGTTCGAGTCACAGCAGAGGCATTTTCCAGCGCATTTGCTGTTCTGTTGTCAGGTGGGGTAATAGCTACGTCTGATTGTATTCGGCTTGTCTCGGCGTACTTTATTCTGAATCGTGAGGTTGTGAGGCTGTTCTAACGAACGCCTCACAGCCTGGAGTTTAGCGCTCGAAACATGCCTATTGCCGACCGGGCACATCTGTTGGAAGTATAGATGAGGCGTGCGCCTGTTCCGCTAACCGCTGAAAAAAATATCTAAAAAAGATAGAAAATAAAGAAAAAGGTCCATTCTTTGTCGAGGCAGTCGATGTGATGACAAGTCTTCAAGAGCTCAGGGTTAACACATGTAAGTTTTCTTTCTCCGTGTTATGCTGTTCAACTCAAGGTCTGTCAGTTGAAGGCTTTACATGAAACGATAGGCGTGTGAGCAAGAAATTGATTAGAATTCAACAAAATAAGGTACTTTTTTCTGATTAGGATAATGCCGCACACTTCGTTTGAATTAGAAAACAACTTCGTTCAATTGAGTACGATATCGTGTACAGGCGCCATATGCCTTGAATATGTTTAATGTGCTATTTTACTTATTTTCAATGCCTACGGTGACCTTTGCCGCTTGATGACAGCTGTTTCCGTTATTGCCGGTACGTTTCGGGGTATGATCCGGCTGTGTACGGGGCCAATCTCGTCTTGCAAGTGCATTGTGCGGCGATGAACCCGGTCAGAGTGGGCGCGCACGCACAGGGAGAGGGGAGCGGCGTCTTCCGGTGCCGGAGCTAATTGCCATTCGCCGGCGCATCTCTCCTACGCAGCAGCAGCCGGCCCCGGGGGTCAGCGGCGGCGCGTGCTGCGAGGGAGGTTAACCCGCTTCTCGGCGGCCACGGGAGGGGCAGCCCGATGCTTTTGGCAGCCTGTAATTTCGGATTAATAGAAAACGCGGCGTGCCACGCGTCGATGCGGCCGGGCTGCGCGCTGTTCGCGGCCCGGCTCTGACCACCGCCGGCTCTGACGACCTCCGGGCCCTGCCTCGCGCTTATGGGCCACCGATGAAGCCGTCGCGAGTGAGTCACTGTGCCCCGCTGTGGCGCTCGCAGCCACATCTGGGAAGAGCGGCGGCGTTCTAAGCACGAGTTAGAAACAAAGCGAGGGAAAAGCAGGAAGGTCAACCAGGTACCTGGTTGACTATACTAAAGGGGCGGCTAGCGGGAAGGAAAGACGAAAGGGATGAGAGGGGATGCGCCCCGCACGCACAACAGCGATCACCGTGCGTTCAAAGTCGGTCGCAAAATCCAGTCGACCTTGAAAGTGCGGCAGGGCTCTGTTGGGTTTCTGTGCAGATGACGTTCGAGTCCATCGTTTCAATGTGTTTCTGCTCTGCCGTCCAGAGGCTTTAAAGCAGCGCGCTAAGCCTGTCTTTCGTCAATAATAAAACAACGGAAGTAGATGAGAGAGAAATATATATATATATGTAGACACAGTGGACTCTCGTTAAACGGAACCTCAAGGGACCGGGAATATATGTTCCGTTTATCAGGAGTTTCGTTTAGAGAGAGAAGGTTCAGGATTTCGCAATCCGTTCCTGACTGCTTGGTCCCGACGAGGCAGGCGTGCGCGCAATTGGCAGTCTCCGCTGAAGCGGATCTCAGTTGCAAAATCTAGGTATTAAAGAGGACGGTACGCTATGGGCACAAACATTATTGCACAAAAGCAGTAAGCGATGAACTTTTTTTTCAGAGCACTGCTAAAATTAAAAAAAAAAAAGAAATCTCAATAGTCCACTTATTCCGCGGAAATCAGTGGGAACTGCGATTTATTGGCTTGTGAAAAAGGACTTTATGTTTGCTTGTTTGAGCTCTCACAACCGTTTTCTTTGAATGGCACCACTCATACTAGACAGGCTGCTCAAAAACAGCTCCGAACCTTCTTCTCGTTGGAAGAAACTCTTCAGCATTTGGACTGCCGATTCCGCCTGCGCAGGTGTCACCACAGGATCAGAGTCGGCAGTCTCGTGTTCGACTTCTTCATCCTCGTCTTCGCTTTCATCGGGGGGACAGACATCAGCTACAATGCTCTCCACGGTGTTTTCCAGACATGTTGCCACATCACTGTCAATTTGAACATACTCATCAAATTGAATGCCCATCGCAGCACAATTCACAAGTGGTGAGACAGTGATGCGTACCACGATGGGGCTCTGCGTGAACGTCAAGTTTCGGTTTCGAGTCGATTTTCGGTGGTCTGAAAAATTCGAGTTCCGATTAACGGGACTCTTTTTTTTTTTTTACATTGCCTTCATACAGAACCAACCAACTGCGAGGCGTTTGTTCCGTTTAAGCGTTGATTCCGTTTAACCGATTTCCGTTTATCGAGATTCTACTATATATATATATATATATATATATATATATATATATATATATATATATATATACATATATATATATATATATATATATATATATATATATATATATATATATATATATATATATATATATATATATATATATATATATATATATATAGAGAGAGAGAGAGAGAGAGAGAGAGAGAGAGAGAGAGAGAGAGAGTGGTAGCGCACAATATCACTCTGCGCCAGCGACATATATGGCCACGGTCTCAAGTGCCGAACAGTTTAGTGCGGTGTTTAGAGATATACGCTGGACGTCAGGTGTATAGAACATGTGGTATTGTGTTCAGATGCACATTAGTGCATGTTGTTCGATCAACCTTTACGATGCGGTAAGGTTAAGCGTTCGTATACATGTCACTACAGGCGATAGAGCAATGTTGACTCGCGCCGTGATAATTTATTTGTAAGGCTGCTGAGTGGGCATGATGGCGAATATATATGATGTGTGCGTGCATACGTGGCTGCGGTTTTGCTTCGCCTTTTCTTGTCTCCTTCGTTTCCTTGGGATACTTTCTTTCTAAAATGTAGTAACACTGTACTTGAAATAACAATATCTTATACACTGCTAAGCAAAATAAACACCATAAGGGACAGCGTAGGCCACGTGAGCTGGGCATAGGCGCGGGCGTTGCTCGGTTGTTATAGTCGTAGCAGCTGAAGACGGCGATGCCTATGGTACATACTTACGGGCGTCCGTTTCCGGTCAAGGAGACAAGCACGCGCTTACTTCGTGCGTGTACGTGAAACACGAGAATGGATGAAGAGCGCACTGCGTAATGACGTCTAAAAAATTACCGTTCGAACTCGCTCCTCGAGTGCACTGGACGATTTGTCTTTCCTAGGTTTACACATGTTTTCTCGGGAACTGCGCCGGCAGCATCAATAACTCCCGAGAACACGCTAGACACGCGCTGTGCACCTATCAGGATACCTGATGTCTTCAGTTACAAATGACTGCGTAGAATAACAACCTCGACTCGAGGCTGCATGTTCTTTCTATTTCAATTGGATACCTTAGGTCTTGTTCGTTCGTTCAATTTCTTTTTTGTACCTCTGTCGGCCCTTCAAAACTGGAATTGTTTGAGCAGTGGTTGTTCAATGTTAGTATACATGCATTATTCTTTATAAATAATAATAATAACAAAAGAGCGTTCAGTAAACATCAGCACTGCACCTCCACGCGGCGCATCCAAGAAATCTTATGTATGCAGGGTGAGCGCCGCCGTTTTCTTCCAGGTATACAGGGTGTTTCAGCTAACTTTAGCCAGAGTTTAAGAATATGCCGATGCACTCTAAGACGACGCGACTAAATGCATGTTGCTCACTGTTATATGTAGCGTTTCACGCTATCTTTTGTATTTTGCTTAATTAGATGAATAGTGAAGAATAATTACCCACTTCTAAAGCAACGATGCTAGACAAGAAATCACAATTAGAAAGTTGCAGAGTGGTTTGCAAGACACCCTAATAATCAGTTTCTCTCTTTCTATCAAGTGTTAGTGTTTTTCAGCTTACAGCGGATTCCCGCGAAAAAAAAAAAAAAACACCACGTGACATGCCTGCTTGCGCGTCGTGATTACACTTCTCCCAAGCGTTCCGCGCACAAACGAACATAGCATTTATTCGGGTATGCTGCCGCTGCGTCTGCTTATCGCTATCATGAACCGCCGCGAGGGAAGCACATCGCTGGCGCAAATCGCACATCCAACGTCTTCGTCACTGCAGTGACGAAGACGGCACTGTCGCCTTGTCACTGTCACTGTCGCCCTGTCGCCATTTAAGCGGCAGTACGCCCTGCTAGACGTTCTGTCCGTTTGTACGCGGACAATTTGGGGGCGCTGCAATCACGGAGCGCAGGCGGGTATATCACGTGGTGTTTTTTTTTTTTCGCGGGAATCCGCAGTAAGCTGAAAAACACTAACACTTGATAGAAAGAGAGAAACTGTTTATTAGGGTGTCTTGCAAACCACTCTGCAACTTTCTAATTGTGATTTTTTGTCTAGCATCGTCGCTTTAGAAGTTGGTTAATTATTCTTCACTATTCATATATATATATATATATATATATATATATATATATATATATATATATATATATATATATATATATATACATATACACACACACCACGTGATATACCCGCTTGCGCTCCGTGATTGCAGCGCCCCCAAATTGTCCGCGTACAAACGGGCAGAACGTCTAACAGGGCGTATATATAAATATATATATATATAATATGTGTGTGCATTTTGCGGGCATTTCCAGTAAGCAGAAAAACACTACTACTTAACAGGTTGTAAGTTAGAAACTGTCTAATCGGACGTTTTTCAAAGCGCTCTACAACTTTCTACTTTGCCATTTTTTGCCTAATTTCGTTGATTCAGCAGTCGGTTAATTAATCCTGAATAATTATCTAATTCAGCAAAATATAAGAAATAACGTGACGCACTAAATAAAATAGTGAGCAACATGCATTTGGTCGCGTGGTCTCACAGTGAATCGGCATATGCCAAAACTCTGGCTAAAGTTAGCTGAAACACCCAGTGTACGACCATCCTTATATATGTGCAGCGTCTTTCGACATGCCTGTCCTCTGTGAATGGTGGCGCCCTTGCGTTCGCGGGCAGGAAGGGATACGTAACACTCGGAGGGAGCCGAACTGAGCTCGTAGCGGCTTCCCCCGCGAGGTGCGCACCTCGTGTCCGGTCACGACCAAAGGGCGCCGCAGTGCGAAAGGTCAGGATTTGCAATAAACACGTTCAAGACAGCCGCACCCAGCCACGCACGAGAGGACGTCGATCTCGAGCGAGATAAGTGGTTACCGTGACACAGGGACCAGCTGTTTGTAGAAAAATTTTCCTGATTTCATGTCGTAGACGCGTGAGTTTGTCGACAAAAGTGGAAGCTCACTGCATAGAAATTAGAGATGCAGAGTTTGCCGAGCCTTTTACTGATGTTTCGGCGCAGTGGTTGACAAGACCTAGCGCGCGACGGTGGCAGAACGTGCTCGCTCGTAGACAGTTGGAAGAGATGTTGGTTGCTACCTCTAAGCAGTCCTAAATTGGTCAAGCTGCTCCGAGGTGTAAATTGCTTCCTTACAGCTCAGCGTGCACGGAACTGTACCAAGGTAAATATTTATGCGTCTGTTGGCTGGCTGTTGACAGGAAGCGGACGTTGGACTGATTTCGTCTTATAACCGTACCTCTGCCGCGGTCACCCAAATTACATCGGTCTCGGTTGCGAACCGCTTCTTCGGACATGACTCCAGTGAGCCGCCATTGTCCGGCAATTGACCGATTCGATCGAGCACGCGAACCGTTTACGCCCATTACGGACCTGCACAAACTTCTCGCTTAGCTCAGTCCTTGACTGCAGCTGCTGTGGCGACGTAAGAAACGCCCACTAGACGCGCCGCTCTACGGCGCGCACGTTCGACGCGCGACCGGCCACGGCCCCACCGGGCCGCACGCGAGCGGGAACAACCTCGCCACCTCTCCGTCCGTGTGCCGACGCAATCGAGCGAGCCTGTGGCGCACCATCGGATCCTCATCGTTCATCGGTTCGCAGCGGGCACCACGGCGCTCGCAGTTGGGCACGCCGATGCGAAAAGGAGCGGTCGGCCCAACCGGATTCCCAATCGTTCGCCTCCCCCCACCCAAATCTTCTTTTCTCTTTCCGCGCGCCTTGCTAATAGCCTAATCACCTCCCCATCTCTCTTCTTTTATTCCTTCGTCTCCTGCGGGGGCGGAGGCAATGCAGAACCAGCTCTGCCGCGTTCGACAGACCTCGATGCAATGCGGCCCCACTTCCTCCGACAGACTCGTGTGCGGGCCGTGCGGTGCGACCTTGCTTCTACCCCCCTCCACTTTTGTTCTGTTTTTGTTGAGTCGTGTTCGCGGCGGATGTTCGGAACACAAGCCACGCGAGGAGGCACGCCCTGGCATGTTGCTTTTGCTTCCTATGCCTGATAGCCGCCGAAGAAGGCAACCATCCGGATTCTTTTCTCTAGCTGAAGCGTTAGCGTCTGATTGGGGCCAGGAGGTCGGCCTCGGACGGCGTCGAGCTTTCTCCGTGTTTCCTTACTACAGGCTACACCAGGCCGAATCGCACTCTTAGAACTATAGGCAGCACCGTTCGCCACCAAAGGGGGAGCAAGGAACGACAACTGGTATATAGTTATACGTTTCTGAATTTATAGCCATTTCGCACACTCCACGATACTGCAGTTTCGGCGTCATCAGGTTGACTAGTGGGAAATGTGATCTGCGACGTACTTTTACTTAACCATACATGCACGACGCATTAGCCGCGCATCTCCAGTGTGCATCTACATGTGTTAACTGTCCAGCCTGGCGTGTGCAGCGGTAAAGGCGTGGTATACTAAAGGGTAAAAGAGAACAACGAGTCACAAGAAAGGAAATAAAACCGCGGTGTCAGACTGCACCAGTAGCCTGATATCAACACCACGTAGTCAGGGCACGTGGCACCTCCGCACTTTTTCGAGTTTTAGAACCTAACGAACGTAAAAGAGGATCCATCTCCCGGTGCGATGAAGAGACCACGGCCTAGGGCGATCAAATTCCCGAAGTAAATGGGTGCCTCGGCTTTCTTCTCCGTCCGTAAAAGCTCGGACGGCTACGCAAGGAGAGGAAAAAGAAGCATGTTGGCGAACTAGATGTCCCGGTGCGCTTGTAAAATGGAAGCGGGGATTTGCGACGACTTTTGAACAAGCGACGTCAGACGAAAATGCTAATCCGACAAAGAAAGGAAAAACAAACGAGAAACAAAGCTATACACGGACACTATACGAGGCAGCTTCGTGGTATAAGCGCATCTAACAACGGCTATTTCTGGAGACGGCGTCGCTGTACGTTGTCTCCTCACGATCACGAGAGAGGGAAACCAAATCCGCGTCTGCAACCGCGTCGTCCGGGCAACAAACGGCTCGGCGTGTATTCAGCGTGCGCAGCCCGCGGATTCCGTGTGCGGAGCAGCCTCGGCTCCAAGCCACGCCACAGAAGGCGAAATCGTTCGCGGACGGCGGCCGTCAAAGATTCGCAATCGCTGGCGTCGACGACGACGTGCTCGGGACGCGTGGGGCGCCGCCGTGATCCGAATGGAGCCGTCCGGGCCTGTAGACGCTGCTGCCTTTCGAAGCACCACCGCACTGCTCCCTCCATCGGGGCCGTAGCAGCCGACGAGCTCTTTATTCTTTTCCGAGCCAGTTATATGACGGCCGAAGCATCCCTGCGCCTGGTCGCGTAATGATGATGAGTCCCGTCTTTCCTGGCTTCCTCCTCGCCCTTTCGCTGCTACCGTCTTCATCAGTATTGGTGACGCGCACGTCTCCAGGGAGGGTGGGTTGGCGCCGAAATTCTCTGCTGTGACAGGTTCGCAAGCGTGACTGAAGCGCAGCGGTTGGAAGTGCCGGCGCGGAATCGAGCTTGGTCGGTCGGCAGCGGGGCGAACTCGTTCTTCTTCGGTTGGCCTCCAAATGGTCGCGAGAATGGTCCATTCCTTGTCTGCGCTGCGGCATTTCTCATTCGCAGAGGCATTCGATGTTGTCTTTTTTTTTTCTCTCTCGTTATTTCGAGAGATGTATATGGGTCATAAATGCCGCGAAAGAAATGTCGCCGCATAACGGCCGACTCTGTCTGGGCCCACAAAGCGGCGTTTTGTTCGTTATCGTAGCACTCGGACCCCATTTTGCAGAATTGGAGCAAGGTGCGGGGCTGTAGGGACATGGAGAGAGGAAGTAAACTATAGTGCAAAAAATAACAATAAAAAGCCGAAGGTTCCAGTGTAGATTACTTGCAGATTACTAAATAATATATCCCATGGCAAGAACTGACAAGCAGTTATGTTCAGGCGCAGTGTATGGCACAGATATCGTAACAGACTCAATTCCTTGATCAATTACGATACATTTGCAGGTGCATGCTTTTCCCTATGCAACTCAAAGAAAACAGTCCCCCCCCCCCCCTCCGTTTTCTTTCTATTGTGAATGTTTCTACAGGAGAGGTTGGCGTCATGGATGATACCTGCTCCTCCTTCTCGCTTAGGCAAACATGTAGATAGCAAAGATATTCTGGCTCAAATAAACAAACAGACTGAGAAGAGAGAGAAAATGATAAATGAAAGGTGGGGAGGTTAACCAGGACTGAGCCCAGTTGGCTACGCTACACTTGGGAAAGGAAAAGGGGGACGGAAAGTATAAAAGAAGAGAAAGTCCACTGGAGATATCAGTCGGTCACTCAGTCCGGATCACAGACGCTGACTCAATCCGGTCGCTTTCAAATATGGCAGCAGCGCTTTTGTGGCCTTTTGTAGCTGCGATATGCTAGGCCATGGTCCCAAGATCTTCTTCAAGGTGAACGGCTTTCCATCTAGCTGATTGAGAGCTGTGCAGAGGTCTTGCCTTTCATATTCAAAAGATGGGCAGTAGCACAGTAGGTGTTCTATGGTTTCCTCGACACAGCAGGCATTACACTCGGTGCTATCAGCCATTCCAATCAGAAATGCATAAGCATTGGTGAATGCGACGCCCAAACGTAAGCAGCACAGCACTGTTTCCTCATTTCGCGGAAGACCTGGTAACAGCCGCAGTTGCATAGAGGGATCGAGGGAATGCAAGCGATGTTGTGTGAATTCAGGTGTGTGCCACTTCTCCATTGTCAAAGAGTGCGCTAGCTTGCCTAAGTGTTGGGCCGCGTCGGCGCGCGAAAAAAGTATTGATACAAGGGTTGCTCCTTCGAGTGCTTTTCTAGCAGCTTCGTCAGCGAGGTCGTTGCCGGAGATACCGCAATGACCAGGCAGCCACTGAAACACGACGTCGTGTCCTTTCGCGATCATGTGATGGTGCATTTCTCGTATCTCCGACACGAGTTGTTCACATGACCCACGACGAAGAGATGACAGAAGACATTGTAAGGCCGCCTTCGAATCGCAGAATATAGCCCACCGACTAGCCGGTTGGTTATTAATATAATCAACAGCACCTCGGAGGCAACAAGCTCCGAACCGGTCGATGTTGTCAAGTGAGAAATCTTGTATTGGATGGTATAATCACTGCGCTGGTGGAGCTGGTCTGAGTGGAAGAGCCATCCGTATATATGTGGACTCGATCAAAGTAGAAAGTGTGCAAACAATCCAGAGCTGCTTGCTTCAAGGCCAAGGTAGGCAGGTCGGTCTTCTTTCTTATCCCTGGAACCTTAAGACGCACTTGAGGTTGTTTTTAAACACCACAAAGCTGAGTTTGAACGTGCTGAGGGTGTGAAGCCCGATGGTAGACAGGCACGATGGATGCTGACCTCGTTGGAGAAGGACGCCTGTGGTCGTCGTTCTGGCAGGCAGGCAAGAGAGCTTGATTGCATGCGTGAAACATGACGAACATGGGCCCTAAGTGTTTTGGTGCTAATGTAAGTCGTGATCGGATGGTCTTGAGCCATTATAATGGTTCCAGCTGTTGAGGCGCTGCGCAGAAGGCCTAGGCAAACACGTAGTGCCTGCGCCTGCACGCTCTGAAGTTCTCGAAGATTTGACTTGCATGTTTTAGCAAGCACGGGGGAGCTATAGCGTAGGAATCCGATGAACAGTGCTCGATATAACTGTAGCATGGAGCCCACTGACGATCCCCATGTTTTGCCGGCGATGAACTTGAAGACGTGAACAATAGATGTGAACTTCTTCTTTAAGTTGGCAACATGAGGGCTCCAAGTGACGTCCCGGTCTACAATGACGCCCAAAACCGGTGATTTCTCTTGTAGGAGATAGGCTGACCATTGATGCATACTGGATAAGGAGTCATCGCTTTTCGCGTAAAAGCGACTAACGCACATTTTTTTGTTGAGATGGTAAGGCCTTGTGTGTGAAGGTAGTCAGATGCCTGTGTTGCTGCTTTCTGTAGCCGTGCCCGAACCTGCAGGCGAGTGACCGCTGATGTCCAGATGCAGATGTTGTCGGCGTAGATTGAAACACTCACTGTTTCCGGTAGGGATTCGGCCAGCCCAAGAAGCACGAGGTTGAAAAGAATAGGGCTTAGAACACCGCCTTGGGGAACGCCTCGGTATGTGTAGTGGTCGGTAGTCGGACCATCTTCCGTATACGTACGAACAAGGACCTTTGTGTCAAGTAGTTACTGACCCATCGATATACTCGCCCTGCTAGTTCAATTGCCAAAAGTGCGTCTAGAATGGTTTGACGGGAAACGTTGTCGTAAGCGCCTTTCACGTCAAGAAAGAGTGCTACTGATAATCGCTTCCGAGATTTTTGCTGTTCCACAGATGATACTAGATCGATGACACTGTCAATCGATGAACGACCGCGTCGAAATCCCGCCATAGAGTCAGGGTAAATTTTGTGGTGTTCAAGGTACCATTCGAGACACATGAGGATCATACGTTCCATGAGCTTCCCGACGCAGCTGGCAAGAGCTGTAGGCCGATAGGATGCCAGTTCGAGCGGTGACTTTCCTACTTTTAGAAGCGGTACCAGGCGGCTGCGTTTCCATTCCTGTGAGAAGAGAGAAAAAGTACATAGCAAACGTAGGCCGGCTGCGACGAACAAACAAGAAAACAAACACACAAAATATTAAGTTAAACGTAAATAAAGGTTTAAAACGTTAACCCATAGTTCACATGACGTTCAACTGAGCACGTTACGTCGCAACACCCACAATTTTCGCTGCAATTTTTACCAGATTATATGAAAGGTCCCACTAGTCGACGCAACTATGAATAGCACAAAATTAGCTTCACAGCATTATATGTTATCGGTTCCTTCGACTGCCCATGTGTCGTTCCTTATGTCGTCTTATCGTAATGTACTCATGGCAGCAATAACAACACTGTTTTCGCTGCCCTATCTCCCCCAAACAACCGGCCCAAAGCGCCATTCCTTCGGAATAAGCATTTTGTCAGCATCATTATTCCATCTAGTAGCACCCTTTTATTAAATTATTGTGAAGAAAATCGTCTATCTTCAACAACTTATAAGGTAAGGTTACATTCTATCACTTTTAGGTCTGTATGTGTACTAGCCCTACGTAACAGTATAATATATTTGGATATCATTTGCTTAATACATTCCTTTAGGCTTCTGGCGCTTCGAGTGGTGAAATAGACTGACCTCCTGCTCCCGTGCGCTATGCGCAGTGGGTTAGCTTAGTTGGTAGTGCGACATCTTAGGTCTCGTAATGGTCCAGAGACCCTTGGCCAGACTACGGGAAGAATTTTTGCTGAACTAATAAGTTTGATTCTCGAAGAAACCAAGCGGATTTCCCTTGTGGCAATGAGCTACAATCACGTGGAAGGTGGAGCTTTTATTTGCCCTGCTACATACTGGAGCAGTTTGCAAAGCGTCTTTTGTGAAGCTTTCTCTATCGAGCCAGATTTCTTGCATGATTTACTTGGTTAAGGGCAGAGCTATAGTGCATGGGTGGGCACGAACGCAAGCATGCGCAACAAAAAATATTTTTGTCGTTATTGCTGTTGAGGTGTTAGTTTGAACACCCAGATGACTCTGTTGTTCTCGCAGTGCTGCCATAGATAAGCAAAGATGGGAGGCGAAGTTACTCAGCCCCTACTCACGGGAGACTATCTTGCACAGTGCTGGTGGGAGGGCCTTCCTCACCTTAGTGCATGCTTCCAGCCTTATTGTCTTGGCATATAGAATGCACCTCTCTCACACTTTTAAGATGTGCACTGTAACAGACGTTAATAGAGTTCAAGGTGCAAGTCACAGAGGGACGACATGCTCATTGTCACTCAAGCGGAATGTGTCAATAAGCGTAGGTGAAGTAAAACTTGTAATGTAGTTGCAATCACGAGCAATAGGGAGCTTGTTGTGAATGAATGAACATAGCATAAAAATAGCAATGCGAATTTATGTCTCTGATGGGGTTAAAGGCGTCATGGTGCACACAACTCATATATATTTAAACAGGCGTCCAAAGCTAGAGTGCTGCTTTGGGTGCATGTTAAAGATCATCTGGTGGTCAAAATTAATCCGGAGTCATCCACTGTACCTCATAATCGAATCGTGGTTTTGACACGTAAAGCCCAAGAATTCACTTATTCAAAGCTGGAGTAAAGAGGTGTTGATGCTTAAGCGGAAGTCATGCTTGTATAATGAACGGTACACGATTGACCCTCGGTCCGCGTAGCCGCACTTAGTGAACTTGAATCGTCCCGCTGTCCTGGTTTAACCCGGTCTTGCCGGTAAGTGGAGGACGACCGTAACGATCAAAGTTCACGCAAAGTCGCGGCCTATAGCAGTCCCAAAGTATACTAACAAAAGAACAAAAAGAGAATATCCCACGGAGACTGTCACAAATTTCAAGGGCACTCTCAATGGCAGGCGAACAGAGCAGGAAATGAACTTTTTCACGCCCGCCGCTATAGTGCGATAACATATAAAACATAAAAAAAAGATAGTGAAGGCAAGACCGTACAGGCGGGAAAAGGGAAAGCCGACCCGGACGCCGGTCGCACGGAGCCCTCGACCGATCTTTGGAGCGCACCAGAACGAAAACGGCGTTCGCCTTTTCTTCGGCGACGTCCATTAGGTCCTGCGGAATGCGTGAAACCGTCGATTTTCGCGCGGCCAGCGTCGCCGATCTATATAGAGGAGGCGAGGAGGGGACGGTTTCCCCTCCAACGAGCGGGGGCGATTCGCGTTCACACCTCCGTCGAAGGAGAGACGGCAGGTAAGGCACGACCGTCGACGACGTCCGCCCGGCGGGCTTCTGCCGCGTCCTCGAAGCCATCCCTCGTGTCGTGCCCGCGCATCCGCTGTTTCACCGTTTGTCCGCGGCTGTACACGCTTTTGAGGCTGCCCACGAACTGTCCTCGCACCGCGGCCTTTGCCGAGAGCCTGCCTCGCTTGTTCTCCTTTTCTCTATATAGCACTTGGAGGTTATTTTGTTTCCCGTAGGAGCCGTCTTCGAAGTGGGGGATGTTCTGCGCCGCTTCTGTTGCAGCCTCGCGAAGTCGCGCGTTCGTGACGAGCCGATCAAAAGCGTTGCCCATCGCCGAGCGCGTAGCCCTCCCCCTGCTTCGGCGTCTTCCTACGCTGATTGCCTTTCGGCCCCCCCAGCGAAGCGGCTTCGTTGCCTCCTCCTCTCCCGTATGCCATACGCCCGGTGTGTACGCGTGCGAACATTGGCATGCGCTAATGCGGCGCGCTTTCTTTTCTTTGACTCGCACCGCGGCATTCTTCTCTGCCGCATGCGCAATCCGGCGAGTAGTAGACTACAAACGTGGACGGCGGGCCGACGAGGAATTCCATTCATCGGCGATGTTGTACGGCGAATTCGCAGCCTTCTTCGTTTGCTTTCTTTTTTTATTCTTTTTAATTTCTGGTCGGTGCTTTTCACGCCTCCTCCTCGGCCCGCGCGTTATAGGCCGTGCGCGATGGGCTTTTTCACACGCGCGCCGAGAGGTTGGATCACGAAGTCGAACATTTCTGGTTGTGCGCAAAAGGGACGAAATGGAGGGATGCAGAAAACGTGCGCTTATACGCGTGCTTTTGTTCGGCCTTCGAGGAAACCTGATGCACCGATATTCCTCGCCGGAACGATACCGTTGCGTCCGCTGATGGAGCGCGATGCGTTCCTTTTCTCTATGTCCTATATTGTTGTCGTTCGTCTTCCTTTTCTCTGTGGATGCCGCGGCAACAACCGAATTCTAGTTACTCAACTGTGTGAATTGCATGGGCCGGTCGTTCCTGACTGCGGATGCCAAAGGCGACGCATCTAATAAGTCGCGAGCGACGACGTCCAAGACGACACAGCAGGGAGGTGCTGGACAATGTGTCCATTAAGTGTCTATTAAATATATTCTCTCTCTCTCGCTCTCTCTCTCTCTCTCTCTCTCTCTCTCTCTATATATATATATATATATATATATATATATATATATATATATATATATATATATATATATATATATATATATATATACACACACACACCAGAAGTGAAAATAACTCAGTTCCGGATAGCCAACCTGCAATGCCTTGTACATCTAAGTTAGTTTCCTAACGCACTTTACCGCCGGTCTTTCTCAGGGTCCAGTTTGATAACCTTAAAGATTGGATGATGTACTTCAAGGATCCGCTGATAGGAAAGCACCGGCATGCTTCGCAATGCGCTAGCCATGTGCCTTTCGCTGCGAATCTAACCTGCGATGTCAACCGAGCAGCCTTTGACGGAGCCACCCTTCATCTGTTTTTCTTCCTGCCTGCATTCTTTTCTTCCCGCCCCGTATCCTCCAAGCCGTTTCTCAGGTTCAAACCAAGTGACCTCCGTATCTTTCCGCATCGTCCAATAGTAGCGGCAGGCGCTAAATAAAACCGCGGATTGCCCTCCATGCAACTTAGAGGGTGAATAAAGAAAAAAAGAGCAGCGAGAAGATTTCCCGCCAGCATGCGCAAGCATACACACACACACCAGACTGCACGAGATCACGGAGAAGTGTGCGCTAGCCTCATCGTATATGCATGGACGTCATGAATTCGGTGCCACGCGCGCTCGCGGTGCTTGCGAACAACCGAAGCAATCGCGAATCTCGGTCGTTTCTCTCTTGCTACCGTTCATGTTTTATTTGTTTCTTATGCTCAACGCAGCGTGCCGTGGACGATAAATTTTGTTACCCTTGTGGGGTCGGGCTTGTGTTTGGCTACGCGGAGATGAGCGCGCAGTTCTTCACCGCGTAACCTCCGAACGACACGCTGCAGGCTGTAGCGTTTCTTTCCAAGAGTTCCCGCGGCTTCGTTTGTAAACTCTTTCAACTTTCACCTTTATCTGGCACCTTTTGACACATAGTATGGAATTTTCGGAAATGCAAGATCTTTCCCGTACACCATGAGAGATCGAACATTTTTTATGGATAGCCTTTGCGCCAAACGGGACACGTGTTCATTGAAGAACCAGCGTACTGCTGCTGGGATTAGGTTAATTGTACAATTGTGCAATTAACGACTCGACGCGGAAGATTTCAGAACTGAGACGAAGGAAACACATAACATGGTGATTAACACACAGGTGTATTAGAAATAATCGTTTTGACACGACTAGACGAATATCACAACACCACTTCATGACGTTTATCTTCTTTGATGCACTGTCGTGTTCAACGCAAGAGATAGCCACATTTTTGACTGCTATATAATCAAACACCCATTAGTAAGTGAATTATAAAGGCATAGGCAGCAAGTAAAGACAACTGTACTACAAACAATGCAAGTAATGCAATATGTACGATATTTTCCGGCAATAGCTGCGCCTTTATAGTTGAACGCGTGGTGGAGGCAGCCTTAACATAAATTGTGTCTATTCCAGGTCCAGTAGTGAACATTCCTAGTATAGTGAACTGTTCGATCGCGAATACATCGTAAATGGCCCCTGCAAGTCGCTGTATATAGCTGCCGTAACACATAACAATGTCGGTACGGCTTCCCAAGGAGCCGCCGTCGGTGGTTTACCAGACCATTGCAGCTTCGGCGGTGCTCCTTCGGCTATGTTATTGAACATCAAGAACGCCTGCTGACCTTCTCCGGGAACCCCTCCGTGCTTAGATGAAGACATCGTTAACACCGGCCGATGGTCAGTTGTTGAACTCTTTTTGTGCGAAGCATTCTTTGCTTCATTCTTGAGACTTTGCGGTAGGTCGTCAGGTTCCTGTCTCGCCCCACTTCAAGAAAAAGAAAGAAATTGACAGTCACTTAAGCATCCTTACGTGATTCGAATGCGAAAGCTTCATGACTTATCTGTTATCACCATTAACGACTTCTTAAGTACTAAGCGTGCTTGCGTTCCGTTCTTCGCTTTCTTTATTTTGCGTTCAATAATCACCAGACCGCAACCATTCAGAACTTGCCGCCAAGTAGCTACAAGTTCATATTGTGATTGCTTCATTATATCACCATGACACACGCGACACGAAACTTCAGTTCTTTTTCTTTTTGCACATTCATAGATCTCGCCTGAAGCCCTCGCAGCTAGATGACTGCGACGTGACGTATGCAATGACGCATGCGTGCACGTGGCACACCTTTAGTCAGCCAAGTCCGTGGAGCCGACGCATGACGTCGGGGAAGCGTGCTTATCTCGCACCCCTGAGGTCCGGGTTAGATTCCCACCCAGACCCAAATGTGCCGAATTTCCTTTTCAAAGTCATAAATTTACTTTGTTTACAGCAGCCTTCCTGAGAAATTTGACGTAAATCCGAGCATTTTATGACGTGTTCTTGCTCTTTGCGTCTTCGGCCAGTTTTGGTACCATCGCTTGATCACGCAAAATTTTCTGCCTCATTGGAAATATAATGCTTTCGCATTATTAATGTTTGACCGCCGCTGAATCGAACCTTTGCTGTCGAGCACAGCATTTCAGTGTTATAGCCATTAGGTCACGTTTTTTTTTTCCTTTCATGGCATTTATTTCAGGCATGCCTGATTCCTGCGGGAAACGAACAGATAAACCATCTAAGAAGTCCCTTCTAGTTGCCGACGACGAAGAGACATACACAGAGCACTACATAGTTCTCCTCATTCTTGAAACGCGCTGCTCAGGTTGCGGTCAATCTTCACAAGAAACACTAAGGGAGTGAGTGAGAAACGAAGAGGGAGGTTAAGGAGATTATGTGGAGACGTGCCTGGTTGGCTACCCTACACTTGGGGAGGGGGAAACTGGAAGAGTAGGTAAGAAGAGAAGAAAAATAATAAAGAGTCAGGCATTCGCATAGTCAGTCGCAGAGAAATGTCCCCTGCTGTCACAAGCGTTCGCACAGTCCAGTATGCTTCAAAAAGTGCAGAAGGGCTTTTGTGGTCTTTTGCATGTTAGAATGAATAATCCATGGCCCCAGGATCCTTTCCCCCGAGAGCGCTCTATTATCTAAGAGGCTGAATCTAGCTTGTAGACACCGTCGATGGGCGTCAAAGGATGGACAGTGACACAGAAGGTGATCTGGAGTCTCATAGCACCCGCACAAATTGCACGCCACACTGTTGGCCATTCCTGTTAGGAATGAATAGGCACTTGTAACTGCGACGTCCAACCACATGCAACACAATAAAGTTGTTTCGCGATGGGAAAGTCCAGGTGGCAGGCGAAGTCACAAGTTAGGGTCGACAGAGTGCAAGCGTGAGTTAGTGAAAAGTGGCGAATCTTATCGTAGAAGTGTGATGGGGCGAGCGAGTGATTGAAGTTGCCGCGCAGCATGCGTTCTTGAGAGTGGTAAGCGGCCACCCGCTGATGTTTTTGATGAGCATGCAGAGCGCGCAGCTCCATCTGCGCTGTTGTTGCCGACAATTCCGCAGTGGCTCGGCAACCATTGAACTAGAGTGTCGTTTCCTTTCTCGGCCGCATGGTGATGAGCGTGCCTTATTTCGTGCACCAGCTGCTCGTGTAGCCCGTGGCGTATATATAGGGCAAATAAATTGGTGGTAAAGGACGAGCACCTTACCGTACAAAATACCAGTCTGGACGAAATTCGATTTGTTCGATCATTTTCGATCGAACAAATTCGATCATTTAAATAAAATGAGTTGCTGATGAAATTATAGGTTCGGCATTTCGATCCAACATGCGTGTTCTCCACAGGCTAAGCATTCCAATGAGTAGAAACGTGTCAAAGGCATACTTCTCTCGTTCCAAAGACAGTCAGCACCGTGAAACGCTCGGCGCATGCGTCCAGTGTCATTTCCTCGTCTTCTTTCCTTGTGGAACCTCGCGCTCTGAGGCGCCGTGTTATGTTTCACTATCACCGGGACCGGCCCACTTTCCTCAGCGCTTTCCTCGTAGCGGGCTACGTGTAAATTGTGCAACGTTGTACCGACTTCTCGATCACCCGATTATACTTTACCATTTCTTCGCCGGAGTACAAGTAATCGTCGTTTTACATACGCCACATGACCTAACCATAGGCACTTACGATTTCATAACGCGTATATATAGTCGCTGATTGCCTCCCAATCTGTGTTTCTCTCGTTTACACTCATGCAGTACCCGTGTACAAACCAGCAATTTTCATGGTAAGCTGGAGTCGGGAAGCCGGCGTATAAATTGTGTCGTTGCCGCCATGCCATCGTCTTCAACGTAGTCATTGTCGCGCTGCTGTCGTCACAGGCACATGCGCTCACGACCCACACACACTACTACTCAATTTACGTTGGTCCACCTGGTATCGCAATGCTATAGATAGCCAGGTACCTGAAGAATGCTTCGCAAAACGTTGATTCCCATAGTGCGTGGGATCTGAGCAATTTTTGTTTACCAATCAGCTCCACAAGAACATATCGCACCAACCTCGCTTTCTCGTCTTTAGTGCTCTTTACTGCTCCACAGTGTATAAACCGCCCGGTTGCTCGACGATCGTCAACTGCGCAGACATCAAAGACATTCCCATGAAAACGCTATCAAAAATGCACCGGCAGATGACGGAGCGTAACGACCGAGTGGCGCAGAGACAACCGTGTTAGTGGTCAGCAGCCACGTCAGAGGACGGTGCTGTCGACAACTTCGCCCGAACTTCCAGCGGCACTCTCCGAAGAGGCGAATCTGCGCACTCCGTTACACATACCGATTAATTTCCCGCGTTCTGCGCGAACTTAAAGCCAAACGGGAAGCGGGGTCATTGGCCCGCCGTTTAAACTCAAGCGGGCTACTTACTCCAGTCTCGGTGTGAGGGAGGAGAAAGCCGAAAATTAATCGAAAGCCCCGGCGTCGCGATGCCTCTTCAACTCTCGGCTCTGGGGCGGGCAATGCTGGACGCCGCGCTTTCGCTCTGCGCGCTCGCCACTTTTGAGCGGCGATCGAGCGAACAAGATGGGCCGTAAATCACGCCGCGCGCCCCGAGACAGACTCCCGCGCCCGGTCATCCAGAGACATCGCGCGCGCGGGACTCTTCTTCCGCGTCCTCGCGAAGTGAAGCCGTCTGCGCTGCCCGGCTGGTGTCCGATGCCGCAGCCCGGCGCTGCGGTGGAGTTGGCCGGCGCCATTTGTCGCTCGCGCACGAGCGGGCACGCGACGGCGAGTGCGGCGCGCGGACTCGGGCCTTTCGAGCTCTTCGCTCTCGCGCTCAACGCTCTTCGAAGCAGCGGCCGTTTTAGACGCGCGCGCGGCGGCGGCGGCGGCTGGCGCTGACCGGCGCGTTGCCGAGGGGTGTCTCATCTCGCGCGCGGCGCTGCGTGGGAGGCTTCGATTCATAAATCAGGGCCCGCGATGACCGCCTGTCGCGGGGAAGCGCGCCCGCCGGACCGCGCTGTGGACGGCGACGATTTCTGGGCCTGCTTCGCGTGCCCCTCGACGCGGCGCGGAACCGCGATAATTCTGTAATTGGATTTTGCCTCCCGGTAGAGCGAGACGGAAAGAACCGATTCTTCGTTCACTCGCGCGTCAAACAATGCGACTGACCAGCCGGGCCGGTCGGCCTGCCTCCCGTGCTGTCATTTTCGTCCTTTCTCGTTCGCGTTCAGCTGTAGATATTCATCAGACCCACTTTCTTTCGCAATTATAAATCGGTTAGAGCCGAATAGCCGGTCGGTTGTTAGAGAAAGAATCCGTGGAGGATCCTACGCTTTCCTTTTTTGCTGTCTTTTGCATCAGAGGAGGCCGTGCAGAACGTGCAACTCGGTATTGGACAAGTTCGGCGCCGGAACAGCTTACACAACAGCAGGAATAAGGTAAAGCTTGTACTGGTAATCAAAGTTAAATGCAGCACTCAGTCGCATTTCGTTTACCCATCTCTAGATAGACAGGTATACGCAAAAGCTAACGTTTAGTAACGAAGTTACGATTTATCGACGCTGCCTTCGGTCACACTGTGCGTCGCTATGATCAATGCTGGTGAAACGAGAGCGAACCTCGAATTAAGCTGTCACCTTTGCCATCGGAAAAGTGTAATCTAGCCACGCTCCGTTGGTGCCGCGCCACTTGCACGTCGTGTTGGCGTGAATTAAACGTGCGCTGGCTAGGCAGAACCGAGATCCGCGAGTAAGACCACACGTGATTCGGAAGTGGTAAAAAGCAAGCAAAAAAGAAATGAAGAAAACAAAAAAGCCATAAATCTTCAGTCCGACTTTCGCGTTCCCTCCAGATTCGGCCGAGGACGCTGTAATAAGCGCAGCGCACGCGATTGTATACTCACTGTGTTTTAGCTTTAATGACACTATGATAAGCGACGCTGAATATGCGTGGCTGTATCTCCCGGTGTCCTGCGGCTGATTACCTCTGTTCCCATCGGCTTTTGTTTTCCAACGTCCAGAGGCCTTTGTCCGCGCGCTCTCATTGCGATTCGGGGGCATGCAGCCCCGACACGTGCCCCGTTGTTGCGTGCAGTAAAGCCCAGCGTGCAGTGACCATCAGCGACACCCGTGGTGGAGGCACGAGTACACTTCCTCATTTCACGTGACCCAACGTGCCGCGACGGCGCCATGCTGCCTTTGTCGGGGATGCAGAGCAGCAGCTTTCCAGGGGGACATTTTTCAAGCCGGTGCAGTTGTCGGAAAGCTTCATACAGCCACACTGAAACAAAAAGTACAGTTAAACTTTTATTCAACGAAGTCAATGAGACCTGAGCGTTATCTCGTTCAATAGAAAACTTCCTTCAAGTACAATCACGTAAGAGACCTATGCGAATAACAATATATTTACTCAAGAGAAAAAAAATAAAAAGCAGGGGTGATTTAGCGAGAAATGAGAGAGAAATGTGTAAACACTATTACGTCGCACCTCTGTGAGGTCCCGAATCCATTATTTAAACCGCATTCACCACATTGCAAAGTGTTGTTCTGGAGCTCATTCGACACACGTCCCGCCTCTCCGATAATCTATCTATCTATCTATCTATCTATCTATCTATCTATCTATCTATCTATCTATCTATCTATCTATCTATCTATCTATCTATCTATCTATCTATCTATCTATCTATCTATCTATCTATCTATCTATCTATCTATCTATCTATCTATCTATCTATCTATCTATCTATCTATCTATCTATCTATCTATCTATCTATCTATCTATCTATCTATCTATCTATCTATCTATCTATCTATCTATCTATCTATCTATCTATCTATCTATCTATCTATCTATCTATCTATCTATCTATCTATCTATCTATCTATCTATCTATCTATCTATCTATCTATCTATCTATCTATCTATCTATCTATCTATCTATACATTTATATATATGCACATACTATGCCCCACAGATATACACATTTTTCCGCTTTCACACTCCTAATTGTACTGCATTAAAAAAGAGAACAAAATGCCTGCGTACGCAAGTATTACACACAGCGATCCCGCTAAGTGCATCTTATGTTCCTTCATGTAGATATCAAGCGTTCTTAAAAGTTCAGTGGTGTCCGTTATGTAAATTAAAACCTAGCATGCCACTGTTTTCCTCATATTTTACCCGCCTCTTCCTCAAAACTTAGATAAATCGGGTCAGGCGTTGAGTTAACTTCCTTGCATTTCAAGTGATCTGGCACTGTGAATATGCACTGGGCAATCAAAATTCATACATCGATAATGTAGAAAAAATCAGGTTTTGTTAAAACTAGGTTTGACTGAATATTGAGGAGTAGGACCGCGGTTGCTTTCAGCATTCGACTGCAAGTAACACGGTGCTTAGAAGGTATATATAATCAATGCAACAAATTGTTCAATTGCTCAAGACGTATATTTAGTAAGCACTTTTATTCAACTATCGTAAACTTACACGGGGCGCCCGAACATTGGTTTTCGCCTACATCGAGGTGCTTGGTGCATTTGCAAGTCGCCGTTTCTGTGGCTATAAAAAAGAGGATAATGGATTATATTGGTTCTTTTTGAAGCCTTCTACTTTAGTGTTGTAATATGTAAATCCTAACGAATAATACTACCCATGGATTGCACAGTCATTAAGTGGTGATAGAGCAGTCAGCACCAATTTTAGGACAGGTGCCCTTCATCTCTCTGCCATCTCTAGATTCGTGCTTGACAACATATGGACCGCGCCTTAAGTTCTCCCCACGACTGTGTCTTCAGTGCGAGAACTCCGGCTGAAACACGCTACTCTCAGGTTCCACCGTGTTGACCTTGGTTAACTGTCAGTTATGTAGACATCCGGTACTGCTTGCAACACCTGCTTGCAAGAAGAACCGTTGACTTTATATTCACTGTGAGTTTGTTCACTTTCAAGGAAAACACACACACACACACACACACACACACACACACACACACACACACACACACACACACACACACACACACACACACACACACACACACACACACACACACACACACACACACACACACACACACACACACACACACACACACGCGCACGCACGCACGCACGCACGCACGCACACACACACACACACACACACACACACACAAAAAAAAAAAACGCGCGTGCGCGCACGCGTATGTATATCTATGAACAAGCTAGTGAAGTCCACTGTTTTAGTGTTCATTTCGTTTCCTTGTTATTTTTTCTTGTAACTTGGTGCAGCTAAGAGGAGTAAAGATAGAGGTCGCGGGTTCGATGACCGGCCGGGGCGGGTGCATTCGGATGCGAAATGCAAAAAACGCCCTTGCGCGGAGCTTCAAATGCACGATAGAGACCCCCCCTCCCCCCCCCCCCCCCCATGCGGTCAAATAAATTGTGGTGCATCACAGCTCGCATCTACATGACTTCACTCTCATGGTTTGGTTGCGGTAAATATTCGGAATTTTCCGGCTCTGCAAAGCCCCCAAATGGAGGAGGGCTTGGAGAGCAAATATACAGGAACGGTGTACATACTAAGACGTTATCTTTTTGGTCTCCTCACAAGAGTGACAGACTGTAACCAACGATGTGTGTGCCGTGCTATGTGCCCTCTATCTCTTCTCCCCTTCTTTCATCCCCCCCATCCCGCTCCCATGTGTAGGGTAGCAAACCGGTTAGGCAAAACTGGTTAACCTCCCTGCCTTCCTTCTCCACTTTTTCCTTCCTTCCTTCCTTTTGGTCTCCTAACTGCAATGCATATAGAATTGATTGATTCATGGGGTTCAACGTGATCTAAAGCATTATATACCATGTGCCAATGATATCAAATTTAGAGAGAATAGGAGTTGGAGGAACCGGGATAAGTTCTGACCGCCGAGGATTGCTTAAGTTTCACCTAAATGCGTACGAGTGATCTTGCATTGCGGCCCTTAGAAATGCGGCTGCCGCGGCTGCCGCGGCTGCCGCGGCCGGGAGTCGAACTCGCACCATCGTGCTCGCGTGCCGTATACATTCACCCAGCCACCGCGACGAGTGAATGTATAACACTGTATCGCTGGGTTACTTTTATCATATCATTGAGTGGCTCAATTCGGTGGACTTGCGAACGTCATCAAAACCGCAGATGAATGTGGATTTGAGTTGATAAGCTTTCTCCGTATCCTAACCATCCGATGTGCATTTGTGCATCGAGCTGTGATTCATGGGATCGGAACGTAAGAAGGGAGATCGCACAAGGAGTCCACAAATATCTATCTCCCCAAGTAATTCCTGCTAGCGTAATGCAAGTGACAGCCGCGTTTGCCGCTGTCTCGCCGAGTGTCCTCGCGGAAAGCAGGGCTCTGGCATGCGCTGTATGTAACTGCGGCCGCCACTGGCCTCAATGTCGGTGACTCCGAGCTGCTCGGATCGCCCTCTCCACGTGCAGGCAGGCATGCTCTAACGCGGCTGGTGTTCTGGATTAATGCCGTCCATTGTTAACACACTCGCCCCTTCATCTGGCAGACGTCTTGCGTACGCGAGAGTCCGTTCGTCACGCTCGACAGAGCACGGTTCCCTCCCCTGGCCTGGCCCGTCGTCGGTGCGCGCGCTCTGAGTTGCGCCTCCTCGCCCACCCGGCAGACATCGAGCCATCCTTGACCCTTCGAATGCGGGGAGGAAGAAGAGCGAGAAACAAACGCCAAGAAACGGCGATACGGGAGGCACAGCGGGAGTGGAAATTACGCGCGCCCTGCCCGACGTTGTTTTAATGAATCTCCTCTCTCCGTCGGCTTGGCTGCGCGTGTTAAATGTAACCTGTTCGCGGTGTCATGTACGCTTCACCACATGAACGCCAGATGGCGCAACGTGCGCGCGCGCCGGCTCGGTCTTCTTTACCGCTGCGCTAGACTTCTTTCTTTCTTCCTTACCGGGTCAGATACAAAGGAAAGGTTAGTTTTATGCAAGATGAAAAACGAAATGACTGTGTAAAACTTTGGACTGGACTGGTCTTGTTCGTTGGGTACGCCTGCTGAATCATCGTTCTTGTAGAAGTTACTGTATTCGCACTCCAAACAAAACTCTCATGGCACGACCAACATTTACAATGTTTTTTTTTTGTTTTGTGTCCCTCAAGATTGTTTGCTTTTTCTTACAGCTAATCAGAATCAAACCATGGCATTTAACGCTTAAAACTTCTCAGTGTAGGCTACGGGGGACACAGTATTGGACGGCTCCGAGTTAATTTTGAGCCTCCGCGGCTATTCAGGGGGGCGCCCAAAGCACGCTGCACGGGCGTTTCTACAGTCTGCGCCCCCGGGAAGGCGACCGCTGAGGTCAGACACCGAACAGGCGACTTCAAGCTCAGCAGCACAATGCCACAGCCTTTGAACTATCGCGTCGGGTCGCATTTGACATTCTGACATTTAATTACATATGTTTTTCGATATATGCAATAAGAATCATGCCCGCCCGCCGATTTCTATCGTCTATTGCCCATGAAAAAAAGAATTATTTGTACTACTACTACTACTACTACTACTACTACTACTACTACTACTACTACTACTACTACTACTAATAATAATAATAATAATAATAATAATGTTTGCTTCCGCCTTGAAACGAAAACAATCAAAGGAGCTGCAGAAAAAACTGGCGTAAACAGCTTGACAAAGCTGCAGCCTTCATTATCTAGGCAGCAGCAAAAATAACATACAGTACATAAAAGTACATGAAAGTAGCAAATTCGACATAAAAATGAACGGCACAAGCCATATCCTAAAAAGAAATAATTAAATATATGTTTTCTCGTACATTTCCCTAAACTTCCGGTAACTACATTTAAACAAGTTCAATTTCACACGCTGACAAGCGTTGAATTGAATAAGCATTGAATAATAAAATTACTAAGCCGACTTGACGCACATGCGCATAAAAGAGAAAGATCAAGCAAATCGAACGATATCGTTATATAATTATTCAAAATCATGAATCATTCTCCCTTTTGCAGAATTGTACGTTTTCAGATTATTCATTCCAGTAGGTAGCCTGTGGCCTTCAAAGTTGAAACACCAGATAACCGCTCGGTGAAGCGCGAAGGCTTCGACTGTCTCAGGAGAACTCAATGTGGTGTAACTAGGCGTAGGCGAATATTCGAAGTTTCGAATATGAATCGAATATTACACACTACCTATTCGTATTCGGGGAGGACCTATTCTGTAATTTCGAATATTTGGAAATTACTAAATATTTTGGAACAGTCGACTATTAAAGTATCTTTTCTCTGTCTGCTAAACCAAGTATCGCAAGTTATCAGAATTGAAACGACGACATAATTTTCAAAGCAGTGCAGAAGCATAATTAGTGATGCAAGGCTTGTTTTAGGTTCGCGACGGAGGCCTTCCCGACAGCCTTTCTTTCTTTCTTTCTTTCTTTCTTTCTTTCTTTCTTTCTTTCTTTCTTTCTTTTCTTGTACTCTGTAATTTAGTGTTATGGGAGTCTAGCGATGTAATAGTTTTATCTTTTTTGCTACAACCAGTGATATCCTTGCAATGGGCCCTTTTATTTGTGTCTACGGCACATAAGTCCTCCAATAGCTTTATTTTTTGTCACACCTTCTGATAATTTTTTCATCAGCCATTTATCTGGCGTTTACAGAAGGCTAGTCATACAGCAGCCATTCATTCTTGGAGAGCTCGTTCGAAACCACGCTCTAAAGGTGGTCAAGTTTTTCGTGCTGTTATTTGAATGACCAATTACTGATCTTTACTTTAAAATGTATCTTTTTGCCTGACATACTTAACTGTCTTTTTGCACTATTTAGTGCAGGTGTTGTACTTAGCTATGCTGGAATAAATATCCCTGCTTAAATATATGGCTCCGCGCTTGGCCATTCCATATTCTATTCGGTATGCTATGCTTACTATTCGTATTGGATTCGTATTCGAAAAATATCGCATTCACTCCCCTCTAGCCATAACGCATCACACAGTACACACATAGGACGTTGCACAACCCGCACCACTTGGTTGGGTAATAAAATATTTACAATCTTGCAGATATAAAAATACACACAGATAAACATAAATGCAATAAATACCCCGCAGGCATGTCACTCAACCTTCTCAAACACCCACTTTCACACCACTCGCAGCTCTGCCCACAAACGTGTGCCGTATCGTTAGTAAAGCTGCGCTTCCGTGTTTTCACAATTGCATTGTACTTAGACTTCGAATAAGAAGTCGTTGAAACTACTCTACGTAAGCGCACTAAATGATACGTATTGTGAACACTACGGTGCGCACCCGCCTTTATTATTATTATTATTATTATTATTATTATTATTATTATTATTATTATTATTATTATTATTATTATTATTATTATTATTACTACATTTGAAAACGTATATACACTAGACAGGAAAGGGAAAGTTGCCCTTACAAGTGGCAACTGCCACCGGAAGAGGCACAACGCCTCCCTGCTCTTCAGAAAGGAGGAGATGGAAACATAGCAATGTAAGATAGGAAGAAGAGGAGGAACGAGGAAAGAAAGACAAAGAATCCAAATCTCAAGGAATAAAGCAGAACACACAGTACATGTCGCCCACAGTAGGTAACGCTACTAAAGAACACTTTTTCAGCACACAACTCGCTTTATCACCCAGAGAGAGATACACAAAAAAGAAACGGCAGGGAAGTTAACTAGAAGGAAGTCCGGCTTGCTATTCTGTACGTTGGAAACCGGAAAGGTGAATTAAAGAAATAGGAAGAGAGAAAGATGAGCAGCGAGCCGGAAATCAGTGCAGGAAATTCTGAGGCGACACACGCACGCACACACACACACACACACACACACAGAGAGAGAGAGAGAGAGAGAGAGAGAGAGAGAGAGAGAGAGAGAGAGAGAGAGAGAGAGAGAGAGAGAGAGAGAGAGAGAGATGCGAAAGGCAGTGAGGTTAATCGAAAGACAAACATCAAGTTAGCTACCATGCACTAGGGAAGGATAAACAGAAACAGAAAATAAAGATAAAAAGGAAAAGCAACCGCAGAGAGAGAGAAACATACATACACATGCACGCACATTAAAGCAGGGCGACGAGAGACTTAGTTGAATTACTCGGACGCTCCTGCTTTGTCATCTAGGTTACTACAGTGCTTAAGCGCTCGGGAATTTCGCCTGCGAGTGCTGCGAGCTGCAAGTCTCAATAAAGGCGAGAGTAGTTATTTCGCGCAGTAAATGCATAAGTTACCATCTCTTATTACAGAAAATATACCACGAAGCAAGTTAATCAATGCACCACGAGCCTCGAGAGTTTGCTCCCTGCAGTGCCAAAAGCACAATGCTGGGCACGCCTTCCGTCTTTTCCGGGCTTGTCAGAGAGGCACTTGTGTTATCAATGTCTATCTTCCCACTGTCGCTGGCGCGAAAATGAAAGAGAACGGAGGAGCTTCGTATAAGTGGGAGCCTCCCAATGGGCTTTCTGCCTTCCAGGACAAAAGTAGCTTCGACTACTGGTTGATATCCTGCTGTGAGTCAGTCAATAATCATCCCCGGGGAACCGTGCGTGCAACGATGCTCGTTGATCCGACCTTGGGAAGCGATAGTGTTGGGTGTCTTTTCCGCAATACTCTCCCGCACTGCGCATAAGCCACGCGCACGACGTGACCTGCAGCTTCGAGCCGCGACCGGTGCTACATGTGCTGGTAAACTCGCCTCTTCGCAGAATTGCCTATTTCAGCCAGCCCCTGCTTTCGCAACAAGTGTACGGGTTCGCTGCTTCGTTACTACTACTTTAATTTTTCACAGTAAGGGTACAAGGGCGGCTCAAAATCCCCTAAATATGATCACATTGACACAAGTTGCTGCCTTCAAGTTACACGCGCCGGTTCCTACGTCTTGCCAGTTGTTCACAGCGCAGGTGTGGAACAGGTAAACAGTAATACGGAGACCGAATCTGCTCACATGTCACGTGCCCTGTGAGCCCTCGATTGTAGCATGCGATCATCGGGAGACACGAGGCAAAGAAGCGGCGTGCTGAGCACGAGGTCGCGTGATCGAATCCCGGCCACGGCGGCCGCATTTCGATGGGGGTGAAATGCGAAAGCACCCGTGTACTTATATTTAGGTGCACGTTAAAGAACCCCAGGTGGTCGAAATTTCCGGAGTCCTCCACTACGGCGTGCCTCATAATCAGAAAGTGGTTTTGGCACGTAAAACCCCATAATTTAAAGAAGAGAAGAGGCGTGGAACTCGGAAGATGACGGTGTGCTCTGGACGTGCAAGGTGGACTCTTATCTATGTGTTTGTTTGTCGGCCACAAATTCGACCAACATAAACTAATTGAAGTACCTTATTTCAACTGTGGGTTAAAACGTCAACACATTAGCATGAAATTATATTTCAGTGACTGCCTGGACATGCCAGCATTGCTTGTAGTCATCTCGCCGACGAAGCCGCCCGGCGCACCTACGTAGGAGCTCAACCAGTTCCGATCTTCTTATCTAGAACCGACGCTGCAAGAAAGCTTAATTTCGTGGCTAAAGCTACGACATACAAATATTGATTTTCTCCCAACCTCCTGAAGTGTGATCTTCATGTACTTGATCCATCCCCAGTGGCGTATACCTAGGTCATCTGGCACCCCGGGCCCTTAGCTCTTCTGTCACCCCCCACCCCCGGGTGTAGTCGAGGAAGGCGAGGATATCGACAACTTTCGGGTGTCTTCAGACGTATATCACCCCTCCCCCCCCCCCCCCTTCTGGCCCCGTGCACCCGGAGCCCACGCCCTCCCTCCCCCAGTTGCTACGCCACTGTCCATCCCTAAAGCTACAAGTGCCACAAAAAATTTCGCACTCTGAGGCGACACTGTTGTGCCGCCTCTGGCTTGGGATGGCATCTACAAAGACCTACTCACTTCGCATCGGAATGGAGGGGAGGATACGCCCGTGCGACTCTTGTGGAACTGCAGAAACGATTGAACATATCTCTGTCCCCGATAAGACGTCGAGCGTGAACTTCTCTGGACAGTACTGAACTGACTAGACCATGCATTCTCGAAAATTAAGGTCCTTGTGCCACGACCGCACACTTCCATGGCACAGAAAGCCACGAAAGCGTTATTGCAGTGCTTCAAGTCGACAATTCTTGGCGACCGTTTGTAGAGCTGAAATTCGGGCTATTTGGTTTTTTATGATTCTCAAATACCAGCGCGTTATAAAAGAAAAAAGAAAGAAAAAGAAGAAAACACGGAATGAATGTAAAGATCTGTATGTGTCTTTACGTTCGAACCTTGATTTTTACGCGCTGGTTAGCGCGTAAAATTCGACGGCCGTTTGTAGACTCGATGGGTACCTTCAAAGGTGCACAAAACTGTGCTCTCTCTCTCTTCATCCCTATATTCCCTTCCCCCAGCGCAAGTTAGCAAACCAAAAGTGCGTCTGGTTAACCTCCCGTCCTTTCTTCTGTTTCGCTCTCCTTTTTACATTTCATGGTCAGGCCATGTTCTTACACTTATGCAAGCAGCTACAGAACGCATATGTTGTCATTATCCTAATGCATTTGAGCAAATGCTTACGCCCGCTTACTACAGTGGAGCGCGAATTTGTTTTGGTGACGTCAAGAGAGCTCTTGTTGGAAAGATCTCCACATTGTACAGGTTGCCTGCCTAGCTACGCCAAGATCAAGTGGAACGAGCGCCTAAATGATTACTTGCAGTATGACAAGACCATGAACAAGAGGGCACACCTAAATACAGGACTGGTGCCATTTTTATGTTTCTGTGCCATTGACGTGTCTCTACGTGTTCTTTTTCCGAATACCGTCCTAATTCAGGACGGTCCAGCTTGTTAAGATCAAAGTTGTTCCAGGACCAACAGTATCTGAAAAATGGACTTAGCATGTTTAACAGAGCGACGTTTCTTGTTCGCTTCACTCCTATCATGCAGCACACAGGCCGCATTTAAAGCGTTGTTTGGATCTGCGCTGAATTCAGTGAACAAATTATACCTACCGACCTCAGTACAGAAGTTGCGCTGTAGAGAGTGAAAAATATATATCACGGATCGCATAACTTGAATGCATCCCAATAACGCGAGTGCTGCAGAAGCTTTTGGCGCTGCTGGGGGGAAAATAGAAAAAAAAATGCAGGAAACAACGTCGTGTAAGAGGAAGTACGAAGCAGTAGCCACGAAGTGACACCGTGTCTCACAGGGCATCGTTAAGTGATGCGGATGCTTCGGAATTGTACAGTAACATTGCGGTAAATTGTGAGTGCTGATACATGCTGAGAAGACGTGCGTAGATACGGCCACCATTTGGAGATTGCATAAAGGTTTTCATTGAGCGTTTATTCGGATCAATTTGGAAGCGTTGCCAACAACCAAGTCAACGCTTTCTTTACAAACTATAAGTTGTTGAACGTGTACGAAATTGGCTCGTGCATAGTTTGTAGAGAGCCGCCTGGGCGCTTGTAGTAGCCATCTAGTGGCTATGTATAGTTGTACAGCTGGCTCGCTCACAATATCTTAGGTATCGTAAATCAACGACCTTGACTTCCTCGTCCTATGGCGTCGCTGTAACTGTCTAGTTCCAGAGGCTTCGTACCATCCGAAACTAGACAGTTGAGCGGTTGGTAGAACGAATAAGAGCATTACGGCTTCACACCAGTAAAGGGCCTTTCCTTTTGTGGCGCTTCCCTGCTGCCTGAGCGAGTCAAGAGGACTATTCGTGGCGATAGGTTTCTTTCCTCGACTCCAGTACGTAACGTTCTCTGCCTATAACTCGCCGTTCCACACGAGGTATTCCTGCTTGAAGCTCGCGGAATGTAAAGCAAAATAATGAACGGCCACTCCCGTATGCAATGGGTGGCAGAAGCATATACATGCCAAGCCGTTCAATGAAAATACGTGAAGTAGCAAGGCAGACTCGAAAAAGCGAGCTTCTCTCGCTGTTCCGAACCTTTCCGCTGTTCGCTCGGCGGGGTGCCCGCTTCAGAGCGGAGAGAGTGACCCGCAGGAACGCCGCAGAAAATATGCCTTCGAAAGCCAAGACGGGCAGATCATTTCAACCGGTTTTTCGGGTATCGCGTTCCTCTCATAAACGAATGCCTCGCGCGCATATATGAAAACCACCACGCGCCACGGAGATGGAAGGAGGTGGGGTTGGCTCGGTATGCCCTGAATGGGAAGAAGGCTTCAGCAGCCTGCTCGGGCTGTCAAACTGCCGTGGCGCTCGCATGAATTTCACAATCCCGCGCCGCCGCGGCCAGAGACGGATCCGAGAGCGCGCGTCTTAATCGCAAACGGAGCGGCCCGCGGCGCTCCCGATCATCGCGCTCGCCCGCTGCCTCACCCCAAAAAAAGAACGAGCTCTGCGCGGCCGATCCATTCCCGAAGATGTCCGACGGCGGCCCAGCGGCAGGGGCCCATCGACGGCACACCGCACGCGATGCGCAATTACCGGTCGGGAACACAACCGCGCGCCTCGGCGCTCATCGTGTGGCTCGCGCGCACGCGTCGTTCCGATTTTGAGCCGCCGTGTTTGGCCGCGGAATCGTCTTGACCCTCGGTCGCCAGTGAGAGAGGGCGCCCGCACGCTGTGGCTCGATTCGAGGGGGAGACCGATACCGACGCGCGAGGGGGGCATATATATATGCGGTGGGAGGTACTGGCGAAATGCGTTTGTGTGTATCTGAGCGCGGCCTGCAGGTGTATACGCGGCAAGCAGCCTGAAAGTAAATTGTACAGCGCCACTCAAGGGAAAGCTTTAAGTGCCACCAGAAACAGCTGTAGCTCGCCCCGCGACAGCAGCGATACAGCAACGAAGATTGCACGACTTCGGCATGACAGCAGCAACAGCTACAGACTATCTGTGTGCAGGCAAAATTTATTCTCGTAAGGAGTCACAGACGTTGTTTTTCCTCTTGCCATTTGCTTGTGTTGTTGTTGAGGAATGAATGAATGAATGAATGAATGAATGAATGAATGAATGAATGAATGAATGAATGAATGAATGAATGTTCAGTTGGCTATTCGTAAAGTTGTTACTGAGGGCTCAATATTTTACTTTATGTTACATGGATACCGTATGATGTGCAGCGTAAGTGAAAAGTTAATCGACATGGTGTCGACCAAAAGTGTAATTTACTCGTCAACTTTGCCCGCTCCTAAGATCTGAAGCGTATGCAGCCTGCGCTTCAGTCCATGACGACGACGCAGCGCAATTAAATTTTAGCCTACACGCGTCTTTGTTGGAAGCGAATTAGCGTCATGACTAACTGTGGAGTTATTAAAGGTATGACAAATGCTACACCATGTCATTAAACTCCAGTCTGAGGCATAAACAACGGTCTAAGTCGGTACCTGCCGAGTGCATTGCAATCAGTAGTCTGGCGTCGGACTGCTCAGCTTCTTCTTCAAGACATGCGTGACAAACGACGCACAGTCAAAGGCAAGCAGGTTGTGGCAAAGATTAGAAGGTGTACCCTCTATTGTATCTTACAGATTGCTGCGCTTGGAACGGTATACTGTCTAACTAAGCAAGTTCAAGACAACCCAATGCAAAGTGAGATGTTGGCTTCAATGCACTTACTTTAAATTAGGTAGAGGGTAGGTTTTGTTTTGAGTCAAGTATTTCGCTTGCTGCTATAGCTGCTGTTGTGACCGTCGGCGGCGATTTCCAGCGTGCGAGGCACGAGCGCCGTCCAAGGCTAAGCATAGACTAGTGAGATTATGCCACACACTCAATCAGCGTTATGAACATTATGGAGGTCAAGGAGCTGCCGCCTTGGATACCTTATACCGTATTGCTAGATTGTAACCGCCTTTTAAGGGATCAAAATATCCTTTCTACGCATTGTTTGCTTAGTCGCTGCAATTCATTCTTGCAGTCAGGCGGCTGGCTTGTCACGAATACAGTCGTAACGTGCTCACGCATGCTACCTCCGTTTGCGGCGCGCTATGCCAGGCATTAGAAGCAGGACCGAGACGCAAGAATGGCGTGTGTTTAGAGCAAACAAGAGACGTATAACCATAATACCACTTTCTTCTTTCTGCTCCACGCTTCGCCATATGGAGGCCGCACACGCGTATATCGTGGCAAAATCTTCCTCCGCCGCGTTCTGACCAGGCACGCAGCCCTCTCGACTTAATTTCTCTCTGCGATAGGCGAACGTTGAACGCGCGAAGGTCGCGCGGCACCGCGCAATTGTTCGCCAAGCGTCTAATCAGCGGCTCACACACGGACGGTGCCACGATTGTCGCTCACCCGAAAGAACCGCTTTTGTCGCCAAGGCTGTATGCCGTTGGAGGAAGGCGTCCTGGACCGCTGCCTGTTCGCGTGTCGCACGCGCGTGTTGGTCGATATCAAGGGGCAACGAAGGAAGTTAAAAATAGGAATCCCTGGTTTTGGATACCTTTGCAAGCCTTAATTAATTTACTGCGCAAGGTAGTTAACTATATACATATGTATTGTAAGATTTGGGATTGGGCATGCCAAGAGGGGTAGCTGGCCCATGCCATTGTCCGACTCATCCACGCTAAGTCCGTTGTTGAAGGGAGGAACGCGTTCTCATCGAGAACGAGGGTTTATTTACAATAGCTTCATGAAGAGTGGAGAACGTTACATCTAATCAGTCTAACATGACTGAAGTGAAGCAAGCCGAGGAGCCGTAGAAGTTGTGCTTAAACTCCCTCTGTCTTCCCTGGGTCCCTAGGCCAGGGAAACTGCCGTCTAATCTTCCCCAATCAGAGCGTCCAAAGTCGTCGATTGACCCGCGTTGAGATCGAGGTGTAACACACTGACTCCCGCACCTTTGTTTACTGAACACACAGAAAGGATGGGAGCTTTGCAGACAGGGGTGGTCACGCTTGACTCAAGCTGGCACGTCTGGGTTCCTGGGATGACCCAGCAGTTAGCTGGGGCGCCTGTCTGACAACCGTGGTCGCTACCGGAGTCCGTAAGGGAAGGCCTTAGAACACCCTTTACCAGGAGTTTCTTTCTCCTATTGGTCCATGAAGGCGACAGTGAACAAAAAAAAAAAAATACTCGGTCCAGCAAACGTGTCTCGCCCGGCAGGCGCCTTGGGTCTGTCCGAAGGGGGCGCATTGTTGGCTTCCCGAAGCGATTCGTCGCAGCGAGGCAGGAGAGGCTAGAAGATCACTACCCTCGCTGGCCGATCGTAACATTATGTACCACGACGTCATGATGACCTATACGAGGCGGTCTGATACAGCGGCAGCGACGATGGCAGCGCGACGACGACTACAACGAGGATGGCGATGGCTACACGACCATGATACTACGTTGTCGAAAACGGACGAATTTTATCTCCGTGTCTTAGCTTGCCTGTGAGAACGGCCTAAAGCGCGTTAGGCTACAACGTTCTTCTAAGCAACGCTTGACTTGAATATCGTCTATAGCGCTCATTTACTATGTGTGATGTGGTGTACGTTCCTCTCCTTCCACTCCTTTCTCTCTCTTCTTTAAGCTGGTCGGCGTCGTCTCCGTTTCAGGAGACATTTGTTAGCCCACTTCTTTTTCCCTGTGTGTGGTGTTTACACCTAATAGAAAGAAGGCTCTTATCTTAATAATAGTGACGTTTACATGAATATTAACAATAAAACAGCGTTACAATACCGGCATAACGCGGTAATTCGGCTCCTTTTGACATTACAGCATATTGCATGGTATCTCGAGTGCATATGACAGTGCAAGAAGTGAAGCTGGCGACATATTCATTGAGTGCCTGGCACTGAATGATGGCCTCTACGGCTTCCAAGTAGCCGCAGGAAGCGTCCACTGCAACATCCCTTAATGGAACAGCTAAATAAAGCTCGAGTATAAACTGGCAGCTTAGGTTCGAAACTTCTCTGGGCACTTCTCCGGCTGAAAAACGCACCTGTACATGGCTGGCTGAAAAAACGAAGACAAAACTTCAATTTCTTGAATTTTTAGGAATCGTGGCACTAAATCATCTCACAAATTACATAATTGTGACATTATAGATTTCACTGAATTTGAACACGTTTGAGTGCTTTTTGTTCGGTGTACGTACGGTAGAGAGAGAGAGAGAAAGCAAGGAGAGGATATGTACTGAAGTCATCCAGACAAGCGTCCTGCTTGCAACCTTACACTGGCAGTAAAGGAAAGGGGAATAGAAAGGTAAAACGAGCGAGCGAGTGAGTAGTCCGCGCGCACAGTAGGACGCATAGCAAGGCTACAATCGGTCACTGAGACCGGTGTTCTTCAAAAACTGCAGAAGCACATGAATAGCTTTCTGCACCAGCAATGGATGTGGGCATAATTTAAGAACGTTCGTTTCAGAAAGTGCCTTAGAGTTCAGTTAGCTTAGTGCGATCTGTAAAAACATCCGCTGGACCTCGTATTAGGGGCGAAGTGCACAACAGGTGTTCGATAGTTTCTTCAGATCCCCAATTTCCGCACGTTCTTGCATCGCCCATTCCAATACGGCAAGAATAAGCGTTCTTAAGGGTCACACCCAGCCTGTCCGGCGGCGATGCAGCCATGTGCGGGAAAAATTCATGGAAATGAGCAGGCAACGATTTTCTACTATACATACATACATACATACATACATACATACATACATACATACATACATACATACATACATACATACATACATACATACATACATACATACATACATACATACATACATACATACATACATACATACATACATACATACATACATACATACATACATACATACATACATACATACATACATACATACATACATACATACACACACACATACATACATACATACACACACACACACACACACACACACACACACACACACACACATACATTTGTTTGTTTATAATTTTTGTTAATATAAACAGATTAGATTATGGGGTTTTACGTGCCAAAACCACTTTCTGATTATGAGGCACGCCGTAGTGGAGGACTCCGGAAATTTCGACCACCTGGGGTTCTTTAACGTGCACCTAAATCTAAGTACACGGGTGTTTTCGCATTTCGCCCCCATTAGGTAGACTCAACTGCTTGTTGCCAACATCTGTGACGTCATGGAGGTGCTGTAGTGATAATACACGAGGGGCCTTAAAGTCCGTCTTTCGTTTCTGTGATCTTTCTGGTATTTTAAGCGCCCACCCAAAATCAGACCGACTGGTCTGGGTCTGCAGAAATGTGCCATCCCTATATATAATTTCGCACTGCTCATTGGTGCTATATTCAAGTATAGTATGTCAATCAGGTGATACGAATTTTGATCGGCATGCTGTCTTTGCGCCACCGGTTCTTACAGTTCACGGATGATCTGTGCTACAGATGTCTCCGACCAGAAAGCCTGCACGTCTACCAAATTGAGTGCACAGCTGCCGACAGAGAGTTCCTATTCGACAGTTAACCAACAGCAGGTTTTAGAAAAGCAAAAGGCACATGTGCTTTATTCCGGACTACCGCTGGCGTTACAGAGCTGGTTCTTTTTTTGTTTTTTTTTTTCAAAATTGGATAAAGCGTAACAACTAACTCTACGGAACGTATGAAGCCACAAGCAGGAAAATTAGACAATCCATGTAGCCATGGTTTATAGTTGAACGATCACAGTGCCAGAGTTCGCTCGAGTGATTTTTGTAGAAAACTCAATCGCCGGCGAAGCCTTCCACTTCGAATACAAGCACGATTACTTAAGGCTAAACTCCCTCATGTAGACCGCTGTGGGAAGCCTTGTTCTAGCAGTGTCCTTTTCGCCGACATAGCCTCCGCGGCTGAAACTTCGGTTGGTGCTCCTAACTTCAGTCGCTAGATGCATGTCGATGTGCGATGAGCCGGGACCGGCAGGAGGTACACCATGGAGTTGGCAGAATGCAGGAAGGCTACTGCTTATTAACACGCCTTGCCGCCGCGCCCCACGGAGACAGAGTCACGTGATTCCACGAGACGCAGCGGGGAAAAACATCGCGCGGTCATGCATGCGCTGCGTTTCGTCTCGGAAGTCGACGACGCGGACGAACAATTTAGATAGACGGGGCAGCGCGCAAAAAAAAAAAAAAGAAGAAGAAAGAAGAACAGCAAGCGTGCGCCACAGCCGGGTATGTAGCATATAGGCGCAGCCTGGACAATTTACATCCGAGTAACGCGCCTTTAATAGCCTCCGGCAAAGCGAACCCTCCATGTTTTTCTTTCTCTCGCCTATCTCCTAATGCGCGATTCTTCGAGCGCCACACACAATAGACCGTAAAAAGGGTCTAATTGCTGAACTCGCTCCTGTATCACGCAGGTAGCCTGCACGGTCGGTGTGCGCTTTTCTTTTTTCCTTCTTTCTAGGCATCGTGATACCGCGCATAAGAAGGCGAAGAAATCTCGGGGTGGCGGCGAACTCCACGAGGACACACTTAGGCGACTGATGCAGCGGGTGCGAGATTGTTGTTTCTTACGTTCATTTTGCTCGTTTGATTTGTTTCTTTTTGTCGCGACTGCTACGAACGGGTCATCACCGCGACGAACGCAATTTTCCCTCGGCCCGCGATTGTTGGCCGGTGGCGCGCTTGGTAATTGCATTGTTAGGGTCGCTGGGATTCGTCCTTCGAGCGGCGGCTAATGCAAGACCGCGCCGCGTACGTGAGTCTCGATGCCGCATTGAAAACGCGCGCACACGTATACATGAACGAGACGACGGCGTCGCTCGTGAATGGCGCCTAAATGGCGTCGCGACCCGCAACGGCACTGTCCCACGAGGCTTTGGAAGGCCGTGGGCGCACTTCGATGTGGCACGCAAACAAAAGGAAAGAAACGGCATAAATGTTCTCGCCAAGAGTTTGGGTGCTCGAGCATAATTGGTGTACGCGCCAGAGTTGAGTAGGTGAATTTACAAAGTCGACACGGTTTCTTTCTCTGTCGTCTCTTGGTTTACCTTGGGTCAGATAGGAGTTGATTATTCTTTTGTGCCGAAGCAACTCTGAGGGACGCGTGGTAGCCGGATGCAAAACTTGGGTGATGTAGTTTTGCTTGTCTTTGTGATAAACTTAAAGTAACATCGTTTCATCACCAAAAAGAGACAATGGGGGAGGCTAGGAAGCGCTTTCTTGTTTGATTTGTAAGGTTCGCAGCAGTGTTTACTGAAGGTGACGCTCGGTCGCACAAATTGCAGGCTTAATCATGAAGGTTATATCACCTCACTTCTACATAACCACTAAGCCCCTTGAACACTTCCTGAATGCCGAATATCCTGCATGCTGAAAGAGTTGCTTTTTGCCGCAAGTTAAAAAAACACACAAAAGGAAGACGCATAGAAGACAACACGGGCGTACTTTTAACTGATTCAGTTGGGCCGGTGACCCAGGTATATATATACACATGCACACATGCGCAATGTGTTCACGAACCTATGTTATCCAGCGGTCGAACAATCTCTATCGCTAATCTATCGTTAGTATCGCTAATGCAACTTGAACCTTTTTTTATATATAATAAGCTTCCATTAGCTCAGGTGCTGCTTGATTTCTGCTTCTACCAAGAATCTTAATCTCATAAAAACGTGGTTTGCACATGCAGGCCTTGCAGTGCGCTGGCAAATAGGCCATTATTATTATATAAAAAAGAAAGGTTCAAGTTCCATTAGCGGCACTTCTATCTTGCTCTACAAATCGGAAACCAGATCGTTCAACCGCTGGATAACACAGGTTCGTGAACAGCCTGCACATGCGTGTATGTGTATATATATTCCCGGGTCACCACCCAAACTAAATTACTTGGAAGTGCCACCCATGTTGTCTTCTACGTGTCTTCCTTTTGTGTGAGTTTTAACTTGCGGCAAAAAAAAGTCTCTTTTAGGAAGCACCAACTGGGCAAAGAAGCACTTCTGTTCCAACATATCCTGCGTGCTGCGCCGGTACACGGGAACACAAACAAGTGCATTACGTGGAGGCTCGAACGAGTCCTGATCAAAGCGTGTTTGTGGAAATGGAGCCACTTGACGGGACAATATTGTTGTGCTTCTTTCTACCATAGTGTTCACGTACAGTTCAGGGCAAGGCTGTCCCGTCCATGTTTCGTCATCATTTTAATTTTTAGTCCTGCCAATGCCACTTCCTACACGGGCAAATGCATTCACGTTCGCACACACGCACACACAAAGGCGCATACACAAGTACGAATACGCACTCAAGCTGATGCAATCTCAGGCGCGCGAGGAAGCTTGTTTTCTGGCAAAGAATTCTCACTTTTCTGACATCTTCAAACTAACCTTTTATTGGAGAAAACTTTGCTTCAAGCAGTGTGCCTTGCAGTCGCTCAGTAAGCTGTGAAAATTGTGATTGTTCGAAAGCAGTTAAGAGAGAAGCAGAGAGAAGCATGATGTGGACACATGAGAGGGGTTAGGGGTAATGGTATAGAACTTCCGGTTGATTACACAGCCCAGAATAACTAAATAATGTTGATAGTGATGATACTGTTCGCGCACACACGCCTTTTGAGGTCTCTCGAGCCGACGTCGGTCAGCACCTTTGTCGAAGAAGTTCGCCCTCGTGGGGAGACAACCGTCAACTTTGTATAGCTCGGTTACGCGTGATTGCTAGCAATATGAAGAGAAAACACTTACAGTAAAGGTGCGCGACAGTTTCTGTGTTGGCACAAACTTCACGTACGGGGCTGTCGGTCACTCCCATGAGAAGACAGCGCGCATAATTGTGGATGCTATTCTAAGTCACATGCAGGCGACACACCACAAGCTTGAATCGTCTCTTGGCAGGCCGTAGGAGAGCCTGAGCTATGTGTCAGAATGAAGGTTCAGGCTGGAAAATGAGCCGAATTCCGCCGAACCTAGGTAAGCTCGAGATAAGCACACAAGGTTTCCACTCGCTGGTTGCACTCTTGGAAGCAAGTGAGCACCGTATCAAACAGCTGACACTGTGAAGGGCAAATCGAACGGCTGCGCCGCCTTAGCTGCGCATTCTCGGCCAATTCCGGTGGCAACTTAGTGACTCGGTAACCACTGTGCCGTGCCCTTTTTTCTCAGGCGCCTGACTATAAATTTCTTATATGCCATCGACGAGTTGGACGCGGAAACAGCGCATCATACATAGTGGAATCGGGAAGCGTTGAGGTGCTGTGTTTGAGTCGCAGGGGATGTGCCACACATGGGTAGTGCCGTGATTTATGGACGTAGAATCCTCACTGAGAGCTCAGCAGCCTTTGTCGTCGAATGCAACATATAGTCTACGTCAAATGGGACAATGACGTCTCGTGCGGGAACATGTCAGCACCTTCACGAAACATTCGTGCCTCGAGCAGCGCCGCTGCACGCACGGATGGGTAGCGTTACCCGCCAAGGCGTCGTCTCCGAGCCTGACCGCGCGGCGGCGGATCGGGAGTGCGCGCCTCGCCTTCCGTGAGCGAGCGGCGATGTCAACGCGCGCTCGCTGCGTGCCAGCGGCGGAATCCCCGGCAGCGCTCATTAGCGATTCCTTTCAGCGACCGTGCGTATTATACCTGTTCAGGGAGAGCAGCCAGGGCAGCCCAAGCGGCGCGACACGATGATCGCTCCCTCCTCGCCTTCTCCCGTGCCCCTTAGCAGCGTGCAACGCGGGCCCTCGAAAAACAAGCGCAGCGGAAGAGGAGCGCAGCGCGTGTAGTCGCGTCGCGAGCACATGCCGCTAAAGAGCACAAACACTGGCTTCACCACCGGCAGGCAGGCAGTAAGCGTCAGCGAAGCTGTGGACTCCAAGACTGCGGGAGAAGCGAGCCAACGGGGCGTTGTTAGCTGCCTGGAAGCCGTGCGAGCAGACGCGCGCACGCGCCATCCGACTGCATCGCCGAATGGGCGGCTCGCGGTCTCCACCCGTCGGCGCTAATAGCCGCCGTCTCCCGGTTGTCTGCAATCGGGCGCCATCGGCAACGATGCACTGCTGGTCCTCCTCCCCGTGCCGTTCTTCGCCCGTTGATATTCGTCGCGGCGTCTCGCTGCTGCCGCGAGCGTCGGCCGCTGCGTGCGTGCATGCCGCGTTCCCGCCCGAACGGGCGTTCGCCGCGCACGCGCGGCCGACTCGGTCGCGAGCGACGGCGTGCCGTTCGAGAGCCAACAAAGAGCGGCCGCGGTATACATACCCTCAATTTGCACGCGTGGTTGGTTTACTTTCGTGCAGCACAGCGACCGAGCGAAGTGGCGCGGTTCGCCCATGTTTCGGATTCAGCTAGTGGTGCTCGAAATCTCACGGCCTGTACAGCAATGGCAGTATTTTCGTTGTAATCCAGGTTGTCACTGGAGCCTCGTGGTTGGAGCGATACTTTTCGTTACTGAACGTCCTCTGGGGTAACAACGATGTGGCCACGTTTACATTTATTTGACGTAGTCGCGTACGTACGTACACCCGGCGACGAAATATTGCGGGGCACGTGATCTGAGAAAAGGCTGAATATCTCCGCAACCTCACAACGCAGTCTGGTATTCGCGTTTCGGGTCTCGACCAGAATATGCTAACAACATTGTCGAATACAGTTTTACTGGCTACTGGTACAGGCTACTCGGGGATTGAACGTTTTCGGAAATCCCGTGGTCAGTATAAGCTTTTGTCACCGGGTGTACCACTGTTTGGGACTTCTCTCAACGCTGCATGAATTTGGGCACATGAGTTTCGTGTAAGAGTCATGATCAGGACCAAGCGAAATGCGATTGAAATTAAGTATTTTGTGTGGCTAGCTTGACGCGCAGCGAAAAGTATTTGCATTCTTATTGAAAAGAATCCTAGTTGCATCAGCAATAATTTTTTTTAGTTGGGCGATACCATACCTCTTGTGTGATGTTTATCAGGTTATCCTTCCCGAGAAACCTAGGAAAGCGCTATTTTAGTTTCTGCGCGCCTAAGTGATGGTACCGTTATGTATATTGAAGACTAGAATGCTACATATTGGTTCGAAAGATAAATAAATAAATAAATATAAACGGCCCTTCAGGGTGAGTGTGGGCCGAGCCTACATTATAGTCAACGAGTCACACATCGAAATCGCCGGCAGCGCTATATAGTGCATCATTTATAAGAAACATAAATAGTGCGTAAAACCCCGTCTTCTAAGCAGTTTGGTGGCGCGTAGAATTTTTGTCTCGGTGACGCGCGTGTTTAGCATGCGAGGAAATCAGGATGCCATTGCTGCAGCTACTCGCAACGCTGCAGCTAACTTCCCAGGCTGAGCACGCAGGCGGTTCCCAATGAAGCGCGCGCGCTGGCGACGCGACGCGGTTGATCGGGCGGATGGGTGCGCCTCGGCAGCCCGAGCGGCGGCGCGCTTAAGCGATTTTTTCTTTCGATTTAATGGCTGGCGATATCGGAGCGCCTGGCTTGACGCGCCCCGCAGAAATGACACGCTCCGGCGAGGCGAAGGGCTGCGAAATGCGAGCTGTACAGGTGGATCCCGTCTCGGGGCGTTTCCCGCATCGCGCGCGTGCGTGGCTTTTGCTCGGCTGCCACCGGCGATGCACGCTTCTTTGCCTCGGAGAATAAAGAAGTGCCTGCCGAGGATCATTTGGTAAAGGATGCGAAGGCTCATGGAGCGGTGACGTTTTCGTGGCCTTTTTGTGGGCGCAAGCGACCGGTTGGCTGTTGTCCACCATGCTTTGATTGCCGGATATAGGTGGCTTCGGCGAACGCAATATAATCGTGAGAGATGACAACACATATAGAAGAGAGAGAAAAACAATAAAGAGTGTGTATGAGGTGGGGGGGGGGGGAGGGTTAGTGTACACTATAAATCTAGAGGAATTTGACGTACTATAAAAATAATTTCTGCAATACATATGCTAGCCGTATTGTTTGCTGTGTCCTCCAAATTTGAAAGCATTGCTGTGTCCAGAGGCGCTGGCGGGAATTTTTATTGCAGGCACGTTTAATAGCTTGAAAAGATTTTGTGACGTCTTTCCACCGGAGTACTTTACGCGGAGATGGATCACTAATTCAGAAAATGAGAAAATTAGCACGGGCAGGCTCCTCGGGATTCCACTTACAGCTGTCGCAAGCACACGCGCTAGCATCCGAGTAGAGTATGTGTATCGGCAGTTTTATGAATTCCGGGTGAGGAAATGCGCACATGGACTCCTTCAACGCAAACGGATGCAAGGAGCAGCATCGACGTCACTGCACGTTCGCAGTGACATTCACAGACGCCTTTGTTCATTTTTTTTATCATGTACAGGCGGAGTAGAGTAGAGAATAAATTAAATAACTTTATCTCCTGTTTTCTTCATAGGGCTGGAAAAGTTTCGCAATTACAAAACCTTCTTGTCGACGATGGTGTGTGGCGCCTGAGCTCTTTTCCTATCGGTACCTTACACAATGGAAGAAGAAAAAGAACTCGCTTATATGAACGTACCAGGGGCATTGTGTGCCTGTGTTTCTGGAAGAGCAAAACGTTCCGGGTGCTTCACATAGTATTCAGATGTTGCCTGATCAGAGTGAGAACAATGTGGGGACAATGAGTGGGGACAGCATCGAATCTCTTGTCTCTGCCTTACAGATACGCAGTAATTTTTTTATGCTCGTTTATGTACTTTGCTAGTCATTAGAGCGTTCCATCATTACTGCGACAGCAGTTGAACGCTTGAAACTGGGTTTGACTGACCTATTCATTTATTACGGATTGAAAATGTTGGCAACAGGTAGATTATGTCTCCGGCTTCCCAACAACGTTTAATTTTTACAAAAACCAAGGATGACGATAGGTGAAGGGAAACATTTCAGGTATTTAGCATTTCGCAACCGAAGACTGGGCACTTATTTGCATGAAAGAAGACAAAAATATATTACATTCCTCATAGTCCGACTTACAGACTTTAGATCTAAAGTAGCATTCTAATGTTCACAAGCGTTCCACAAACACTTCACAGATAGTCAACTTACGCAAGAAAAAAGAACAATAGAGCGGGAGCCACATTCACAAAGCTTTTCGTTCGTAAGTGGTCTTTGCCATCGGCTGGCCGCCTTCGCTAATATGGCTAGCATCAGGTTTGGCTGGAATTTTTTCTTACGCGTGTAGTGTTCGTAAGTTTTGCAATACCACACGAAGAACATGACGCCCCTTCTGGGATTGTAGTGCCCGTTTTTTTTCCGATTCGCAGTCATGCCACCTCCTTATTAGGCGGAGGAAAACGCACCGCCTCTGGAAGTCGCATCGCTTCTGCGGCAATGTGCAGTTGTGAGCCGGACAGGCTAACCACTGAGCTATTGCGCAACACTCGGGATTGGTCATTTTTGAGGCGTTTTGCCTCAGTACTGTAGGGGGCAAAAGCACATCGCAAAGTTATTCTTGCGACGATAGCGGTGTCCGCTGTGGGAACGGGCTGGTGTCGCTGCAAATTATTTCGTTTCCCGATGTTATGGTTCACTTTGTGCGGCAATGAATAGAACAGATGTCAAACGCCTGGTTCACAGCGTACCTAATCTTCACGCTCGTCAACAGAGTTGTCAGTCGGGTGTGTGCCACGGGATTATGTGAGGAATGTGCAAATCCTACATGGTGGCTCGCTGGGTTTCTTATATCGTCCACTATCCAGGCATCCTCATTCTCTGCTGCCCCCTAGTCGAGGGCTTTGTGAGGAGACTTCGGGGGAACCCACACAGAGGGGCACTGGAGGGAATCCACTCCGTGTCGTATAGGGGTTGAGCGTAGGACACGTCGGGGCAACCCACACAGAGGGGCACTGGAGGGAATCCACTCCGTGTCGTAGAGGGGTTGAGCGTAAAACACGTCGGGACAACCCACACAGAGGGGCACTGGAGGGAATCCACTCCCTGTCGTAGAGTGGTTGAGCGTAGGACACGTCGGGGCAACCCACACAGAGGGGTACTGGAGGGAATCCACTCCTTGGCGTAGAGTGGTTGAGCGTAGGACACGTCGGGACAACCCACACAGAGGGGCACTGGAGGGAATCCACTCCCTGTCGTAGAGTGGTTGAGCGTAGGACACGTCGGGACAACCCACACAGAGGGGCACTGGAGGGAATCCACTCCGTGTCGTATAGGGGTTGAGCGTAGGACACGTCGGGGCAACCCACACAGAGGGGCACTGGAGGGAATCCACTCCGTGTCGTAGAGGGGTTGAGCGTAAAACACGTCGGGACAACCCACACAGAGGGGCACTGGAGGGAATCCACTCCCTGTCGTAGAGTGGTTGAGCGTAGGACACGTCGGGGCAACCCACACAGAGGGGTACTGGAGGGAATCCACTCCTTGGCGTAGAGGGGATGAGCGTAGGACACGTCGGGGCAACCCACACAGAGGGGCACTGGAGGGAATCCACTCCCTGTCGTAGAGTGGTTGAGCGTAGGACACGTCGGGACAACCCACACAGAGGGGCACTGGAGGGAATCCACTCCCTGTCGTAGAGTGGTTGAGCGTAGGACACGTCGGGGCAACCCACACAGAGGGGTACTGGAGGGAATCCACTCCTTGGCGTATAGGGGATGAGCGTAGGACACGTCGGGGCAACCCACACAGAGGGGCACTGGAGGGAATCCACTCCTTAGCGTAGAGGGGTTGAGCGTAGGACACGTCGGGGCAACCCACACAGAGGGGCACTGGAGGGAATCCACTCCTTAGCGTAGAGGGGTTGAGCGTAGGACACGTCGGGGCAACCCACACAGAGGGGCACTGGAGGAAATCCACTCCTTGGCGTAGAGGGGTTGAACGTAGGACACGTCGGGACAACCCACACAAAGGGGCACTGGAGGGAATCCACTCCTTGGCGTAGAGCGGTTGAGCGTCATAAAGAGAGGATTGCATGCACGCTGAACGTTTTTGTACTTTTTTGTCTTGGAGCGCACCGCTCGCACGTAACGATGTATTATTTTACTTGTTTTTATATCACCTCTTCTTCCCTGCCGAACCTTCTATGATTGTCAACCGGGTTCGAGCTCCAAGCAGACGCTGTTAAAGGTCACAAAACCCCGTCCCCTTAACACCGAGGAATCGCTGAGGACTGCCGGACGTTTGAAGACAAAACGTTTTGTGGGTTTACCCATGTCGTCAAGACCACTTTTTTGCTTTCAGTCTACACTACAGAGCCTCTCTTGACTGTATAGAATGCACCTACGTGAAAGAGAGAAAGAGATGATGTACAGAAAGGCAGAGAGGTGAACCGGAGTTAGTTCCGCTTGGCTATCCTGCATGGAGAGAAAAGGTATGGGGGCAGAAACATAAATAAAGCGGAAGGAAAGAGAGAGGAAAAGAGAAATAGGAAGGGAAACTAGCACAAACGAAGTGTTTACGAACGCTATAGAGCGGTAGCGGGCGGCGTCTTAATGTATATATACGGTATTATGAAGACCCGTATACAACACCAGCCTGAGTTGCGCAAATAAAGCCTTCTGAGCGGAGTCTATTTGGAAGCACTGGCCTAGAACATTTTCTTCTGATAGTGTACGATTGTGCAGTTACTCCAGCACTGTGCACATCACTTGCCTTTCAGCACTATAGCGCAGGTACGGCCCCACCGTAGCATAAGTTTGCTTTTTCATATGTTTCTGAGCTGCGCAAACAGCAGTCCACGGAGCGCCAACTGCCTATCGTATACGCTGCTTTCTCTTCTAGTTCGCTTTTCACCATATACATTCGCGGCTGTCGAAGGAGCGTGCATAGGCGGGAGCACGGACGCACGTGCACGCAGGCGCGCTCACGACGGCTGCAGCCGCGCAGATGGTGTTGGGAGCGTGCGTTCGAAACGGGAGCTCGGCCTCCTGCCATCGCAGCTCAGCTTGAGAGAGACATGTACATCGCGTGGCGTGATCCGGTGACCCTCGTTGGGGAAGTGACTCGCACGCGTGTCATTTGCGCCGGTCCGATTGAGCGGTCAATCCGGTACTGCTCCGCGCGTCTCGCGGTATACACGATACGGATAAGCCGGTAGAGACAGCTGGGCGAGCCCACGCTGGCTCTCCCGTACGGGCCGTTTAATCTCTTCATCGATGCTGCGCGAAGGACTCGGCGCGGCCGCGAATCGTTAGATTGGGATCGCGATCACGAAGCCGAGCCGGATTCGAACAACGATCGCGCCGTTCGCTAAAGAGCCCCCCCCACCCCCCCGAGAGACGGGGCCAATTAGGCTCAACGGGGAGTCCCGATCGCCGTCGTAATGGCCACGTATCGGCGGACCTCTTGTCTCATCACCTCGTTCGATGAGCACCGTTCTCAACACTCGGGGGACATGATATATGCGCCGTTTGAATCGCGCTCGTTATCTGATTGGGGGCGTTTCGAGCTGCGCGGCCGGGCGGCGTCTCGCGCTGGCCGCTCGCCGAGTGCGGCCGCACGGGTCATCTGGGTGGTCCGATTGCGCGGCCGTCGTTTCTGCCGCAGCCGGGATCGCACGCACGCCCTAAACGCGGCCGCTTATGAGACGGCGCGCGATTTTTCATCGCCTCGTTAGGGAGCTTCGCTGTGGCTCTCCCTCGGAGGCCTGACACCCGCTGCCTTTCTCTCTCAGATGGGAAAGGGAGGGTACGCACGCATGGAACGTGAGAATGTGATACGCACTGAGGACAGCTCAGACATGGCGTCTAAATTTAAAGCTATACTTCATTCAATTGTTTAAAGCGCCTGCGTGCCTCGGCAAGTGTCCGGGCCTTGACTAAAACAGTTTCTTTTCTAGTCGCCCTCTCTAGATCCAAGTGAACGGCGTAGGCCTAAAGTTACGGTATGCCGAAGTGAAAATACAATGTTTTCGCATAACTCAAGCCACTTCGTGTTCTTATGTTTGACCGAGACATATCTATTGCAGCATAATCATATACATGATTTCCTCATTAAAAAAAACAGAAAGAAAGAACTGGACAGTAATATTGGAAGGGGGAAGGAGAAAGAACAACGTTAACATAACAATCTCAGTGTTTCAGCGCACCGAACGACTGCACGTCTTCCGAGCGCGTCTTGGCAAAGCATGCGCGCATAAAAGAGGCTTCAGTGCGGAGAAGGCTTGCTCAACGATGCCTGTAGCGTGGCATGCGCACCAGGGGCGATTTATGGTGCACACATATCAGGCTAGCTCTCCTTGGCTGCTTGCTATTACCGCCTAACTACACTACCTCGCACGACGCCGCCAGGTCAATAACAGCCCGTGGTTGGCACGGGAGAAGAAAAAAGAAACAAAGAGAGTAAAACAAAACACACACGCACACACACATCTCTGTTTTGCATATACCAAGGCACGCTGAAATGACATGCCATAATGCTGTGTAACCACTAACGAAAGCGCTAGTTTCTGGCCTTGATATCATGATAATGTAGAAATGAGCACAAATAAATTCAATTCAAATTCAATTCAAAACAAATAAATCGTAAATTACGGCAAATCGTAAATATATTTCAGTGTCGTTCTATAATATAAATGAAATTCTGACGGTGTAGTTCTTCAAGTTAGAATGACAGAATAGCAATGTTTTCTTATTTTTTTTTCTGTTCCCCTTTTATGTTTTACCAATATATGTATATATATATATATGTGATTTTTTCTAAACGGCGCTAGCAAGAGATCAAGTTAGAGAAAGATGGAAACAAATGAATGTAATTCATTGAGGAAGTGAGATACTGAAAGAAATATTAATGATATCTGGAGAGGTTAGCCCATAGCGAGAGACTTGGCCTACTACTCCAGCTGAAAATAAACAAACAAACAAACAAACAAACAAACAAACCTAAAGAATAATTCTAGAATCTAACGCGCCAAAACCGGGACCTGATTACGAGGAACACACTACAGTGATGAACTCTGGATTAATTTTAGCACTTGGTGTTATTAAATGTGCATTTAAATTTAAGTACACAATATATATATATATATATATATTTAATTTGGCCCCCATTTACATGCGGTCGCCGCGGCAGGGATCGAACCGCTGACCTCGAGCTAAGCAGCGCAACGCTACAAAGGGCTATACCGCGGTGGGTATCTATGCAGGTGAGATAGTGATGGATGAAAGAAAGGGTGTGAGATAAGAGCAAGAGCAAAGCGCGCATACACACACACACTCGCGCAAGATGCACTGACACAAAGGTTGTTTACAGAGATGAGGAAGAAATTCAGTGTAAGGGCCGTCCGCCGAGATTCGTAAGTTGGCCGGAATATCAACGCTAATATCGGCTGGCGTAGGCTGTACGCCCGTGCCTGAAGAGCACATTTAATTATAGTACGACAAAGGCGGAGCGAAGATAAACTAAGGACACGCACGGTGGCTACGCTTACAAGTGAATTTTTTGAAACCCGGCTGATGGCGTCGTATTTTGACCGCAAACGACATCGTTCATACTTTCGTTACGACCTCAACTTTATTTATTTATTTATTTGTTTATTTATTTATTTATTTATTTATTTATTTGTTTAATTAATTAATTTTTGTAAAAGTGACCTTTTTTTATTACGCGTTGCTCGTGCACGCGCACTCCTGGTTTTATTTAGGCACGCCGTTTCCTAATAAAAGTTCGCTCGTATACGTGCAGTCATCCTGTTTACCTCCCTTCATTTACTTGTGCTCTGTCTTGCTTTGCGCTAGCGTTAAATGTCGCGAAGCTATTTACCAACTCGCCCGTCTCTTCCCTGTTTCTGCTGAAATGCGGCTGTGCAGGATAGGCGCTTTTTCCTATCCTCGTTCAAACTGAGAAGCGCACAGGCCTTGGCCTCGACACGCTGTAGTGCGACATGTGGAAAACGCGCAACCGAACGTCAGGCACCCGAGCTGTCTGCGGGGAAACTCTCGGCAGCGTTCTCTGGGTCTGGCGCGAGGGTCTTGCCGGACGGCGGAACGCCATTGAGGGCTGAGCTCGTCGACGCGCTTCACGATCGGTGCGTGAGCGACAGCGTGCTCGGCCTTCGCCGAGGCGCGCGGCGCTCGCGTGTGCTCCGCGGCGTGGGTTCTCAGCAGTCCGCCTGTTCGTGTGTCGCAACTTCTTCTGCACATCCGCACGATCCCGGCCGACTATAGTCTTGGAGCTTTTCGGAGTTTTTCGTGACACTGAAGCAGCGCGCGGCATCGTCGTGGTATCAGGATTTGTCTCTGTTATCAACAAATCCTCTTAGCGGACATCATCGGTCACGGACAGGCACCCCACTCCGCGTGCGAAGCAGGGACGTGAATATGTCGGCCAAATTTTATTTTATTATTGGCACCTTGGGGTTACCCCGGAATTACTTCCCGGTAAAATTATGCTTATTTTGTGAAGCTAACACCCGTTTTGAGTTATACTGAAGAAGGTTTAGGCTTGTTTTGGGATTTAGCAGATACTAGATATAGGCTCGTTTTCTTTACTGACAGAATAATTTTGAAGGGGGTGGGTGAGTGATCGAATATCCTGCATCATAAATTACCAGCTCATGGGGATTCTCACTTACGATCATATATACAATACCTTTGGGCTACTTTAGACGTATCTATGCCAGATTTTACAATCGGTTCCCCGTAACAGTGATATCTGCAGCACTGTCCATAACATAAAAAAAAATATTATGGGGTTTTGCGTGCCAAAACCACTTTCTGATTATGAGGCACGCCGTAGTGGAGGACTCCGGAAATTTCGACCACCTGGGGTTCTTTAACGTGCACCTAAATCTAAGTACACGGGTGTTTTCACCCCCATCGGAATGCGGCCGCCTTGGCCGAGATTCGATCCCGCGACCTCGTGCTCAGCAGCTTAACACCATAGCCACTGAGCAACCACGGCGGGTTGTCCATAACTTTGTAGCGATATACTTCTGCACCTCGTACTTCTTTCTCCGATGTCATGTTGAAACGGGCAGTCATGCCCGTTTCAACATGACATCGTTTCAACATGACATTTCTCCGATGTCATGTTGAATCTGAAGCAGAAGGCCTTTCCTTATCCGCCTCGACTTACTGCAGGGGATCGTATGCATGCATGTGCTGTCGACAATTTATCTCCAGCTAGGCCACATGTTTGACTACCAAGCCGTTTTATATGGCCTAACGTGGCAAATTTCTTGGGTAGTCGTCGTAGTTTTGTGGCTGGCTTTTGAGTTGGGCTTTTGGTAAACTTGCCTAATCTAGCTTTCGTTCTGCGCTCAGCGCGTGCCAATGTCTACTATCTCAACGAATGTGTCCGGCTATAAATGATGGGAACTGTGCAGCGGCTGCAGGCGGTGCCCGATTGGATGCTTGTGAGGGAAATTATTTTTTGTTAAACGGAGTCGTGTACGCAGTACTTATCTGGCGCACGTGTAGAACATCGGCAGTCTTTGAGCATGTGCTGCCAGTTGCCCAAACGCTTGCCTACGACGTGAGACTCGAGGAAACCGACCCTGCATTTTGTACCCAGCTAGGAAACGGGGCTCATCACTATGTATGCGACTCTTTCCAGTCTGCTCATTCCTCACGGCCATTGAGGTATTGCAGTAGGACACGCGTTGGCGTTACCTTTGCACGTGCGCATCGTATACTGACGTCACGAGAAAGCGGTTCTCTCGTCGCGCAGCCATCGGCCGAGTCGCCCGCGTTATAGTCGCTGCAGCCGCCACAGCGGACGGGCCCCGGTGTTGCGGAGGTGAGGCGGCGTCTCTGCGGAACAGGTTCACGGCGTGGCCCGTCTTCTCGGCGGGCCACACCTATACGCGCAACTGCTCGCTCCGCGCCGTCATCTCGGCCGCGTATCGACTCGCCGCGATGAAAACGTCGGCCGCCCACACAATCAGGCGAGCGCGCGGGGCGGCCGCCCGCCGCGGTTGCTGCCGCTGCACAGGGTGTTGCCGTATACGTGGCGGCGGGGGAGCCTCCCGTCAGCGCGCATCAAGCGGCAACTCGCGCGGCGATTTCCGCAAAGACGTCGCTCCGGCCGAGAGCAGCGGCCCTGCGCGAAGCGGATTCGAGGCCCGTCGGGCTGCGCCAGAGTCAGCGACCCCGGCGCTTCAGACTTCGGGGGCCCCGACTGTTGCGAGCCTGGCTGCGCGTGCGTGTGGCTGCGCTTTTGTGTGTGCGCGCGCGCATCATATTAAAGCGCTCACTATCGAGGACCGTTCGGACGCACGCGGCTCGCTCGCCCCAAAAGGCAGCCTCTCCCGACAGACAGTTCGGCCAGGAATGAGGAGAAGCCGGATGAAGAAGGAGAAGCACGCCGTAAAGGAGCGCGGCTAACGCGTTGCGCGTGCCGCAGTCGCCGCGCCGAGAACGTCAGGGCGAATTTGCAAACGTCAGAGTCGGCGCGCCTGCAGTTACTTTGCCGAAGGGCGTACGTATATATACCCTCCTGCGCGGAGGGAGTCGATCTCGCGCATCGCGCGCTCGTGGCGTAGGGGGCGCCGAAAAGGGGAGAGAGACCTGAGCGATCAATTGAGTCCTCGCGGGCAGGTGGTCTCGGGCTGGGCGCTCTCGGTCCGAGACTGCCAGGCGGGGGTGCTCTTCACAGCCCCAGTGGGGTGCGCCGCAAACGCCAAGGGGCGCCTGGTGTCAGTTTGGATCGGATCGGATTGCTAGCCGATCACCGGGAGAAGTGCGTGAAGAATTACCGGAGCGCACCATCTGCCGAGGCTGTTGCCGCCTGTAACATTACAAGGAAAAAAGGAACAACCGGCGAGAATTCTCGTTAAAGCTGCAAAAGTGGTCATGCCGGTTGGTCGGTCTCGCAAAGTATGATTGGTTGGCCTTGTACGAGTATTGCCGGTATTTGCTCGCCTTAACATTCAACGCCTGTGGCTATTGACATTGACGAAGAAAGGAAGTGTATTATAAAAACTTTAACATTGCGTGTGGCACGACACTGCAAGATAGCAGTTTTATACACTTTGTATAGATAAGTTTCATATATTTCAAGTTGATTACAAAACTTTGACTTTCATTCCATAAAGGTGAGTATATAGAGAAAGTGTGCCAAATAATGCTCTCACGACTTTGAAATATGAACACACTGGTGATGACGTCTGTTGAATCTAATGCAACCAACTTAGTGCGCAGGCACATTCCGCACATTAACGACGCAGGAAAGTCGTTTTCTTTATGGGTGAAAGCCTAACACAACGGAGATGTGAAGGAAGAAGAAAACTTATCCCCCGTTCAGCGGGCGCTTTGTCTTTTGCCATAGTCGCTTACGTGCGGCGGGAAAGTGCCCCTCCTGCTCAAAGGGATCCGCTGTCGGCAAGCCAGGTTCTGTCATCAGGAAGCCAGGTGATAAACTATCGCTGGTCATGTTGAGAAAGACGACTACAAATTTATTTGAACGGATCCTCAAAATTCACGAATGGTGTTAAGACATTTTTTCAAACAAGGATGATACAAGGTCATCGCACAGGACGGGCGCTGTGTCCTGTGTTCGTGCTGTGTAATGTCATTGTTCGCGCTGCCGTAAATCATAAATCAACGTATCAACTTGTCCAATTTCTAATTATTCTAAGGGCCTCATTTTTTTTTTCAGTCTCCACAACATTTCCGTCGATCCCGTGCTTCGATGGCACGTGGATTTCAAAAGCTGACAAGGCTGCGGCTGCTTGTGAAACCAACATTTTCGAGCAACGTTGCGAAGGGACCCGTATTAACGATCCGTGTGCACACAGAGGCAAGCCTGGCAGCGCAGTGCAACGGAAGACGCTAGCTGCTCTGGCGCTTTTCGAATTTCTACGATGGCGGTCTCGGAGGAGCACTCTGTGTGCGGCGTTTGGCTCAATCTGTTCCCTCGCCGATGGGCCGCATCTAGCCTTGGACGGTTGTCTGTGCTCTTCGGCATGACCAGGAACATTGTAACATTTTCAAAATGTATTTTCCGAGGCTCTCTTGAGTCAGCCTTCTGAATATCACCGTTGGGTACGGGTGGCAATAAAATTATTCTATGTGATTTAACTGTGCGTTGTTATTTGGAATGGTTGTCAACATATAAGTGTATTTTCGACTGGAAAGCTTCGGAAGCAGGAGATCTGCAGAAAAAAAAAGCATTTAGAGAAGCGTATCTTTTCATGAATTAAAAGGTTAAATCTATTTGTTCGTTCGGCCACCGGCATTGCAAATCCAGTTCGCGCATTAAGTGGTAAAGCCGTGATGATTGCCAATATTCCTTTCTTGTGTGCGCGCGTGCGTGTGCGTGCGTGCAATTGCTGTGCTGCGAAATGTTTTGCAGTCCGCGGAAACACCAAGGTGATACTAGGTCCCGATCTAACTAAGGCCTTTGACACTGCCACCCACAAGGCAACACTACAAAATCTCCAAGAGCTGGATGTAGGACGTAAACATGAAACACTTCTTGACGAATCGTACGGTAAAGATTTCAGTTGGAGAAACCAAATCGGAGGCGCTCCAACTAGCTAATAGGGGTATCCCGCAGGGTTCAGTCCTATCCCCCTTTCTATTCAACGTGGCAATGATCGGTATTCCTGCGAGGCTCAAGAAGATAGAAGGACTCGGACACAGCCTATACGCGGATGACATCATCCTCTGGGTGGCAGGTGGAAGCGATGAGCATGTGGGAGAGATCCTCCAAACAGCAGTAAACACGGTCGAAGACTACGTCACAGACAAAGGACTGAGAGGTTCCTAGCAAAAATAAGAACTTCTGCTATATAGACTCACATGCAGGAGTCGAAAAAACGTTAAAGAAAGGCCGGTCATTGTGGTCACAGTAGAAAGCACCGGCATACCGATAATGGAGATCCTGATAATACTGGGACTTCGCATATCCGAAAATGACCATAATGGAGAAACCATGAGACTACTGGGCAATAGTGTTCAACAAACAATCAGACTAATAAAGTGGATATCCAACAGGAACTATGGCATGAAAGAGCACAATCTAATCCGTATGATAGAAACATTCGTAATCAGTCATACTGTATATGTGGTCCCTTACCTCAAGGTCTATGCTGCGGAGAAAGCCAAGATAGAACGAAAGAGGAGGAAAGAGAAAAGTAGAAGGCAGGGAGGTTAACCAGAATAACGTCCGGTTGGCTACCCTACACTGGGGGAATGGGAAAGGGGAAAACAAAGATCACAAGGAGAGAGAGGAGGGAAGGAAAGGTGAAAATTGTGGTGAGTTCGCTGACGTGTGTGGTCTTACAAAAATTGCATTAATAGTCCCAGATGGTCGCACAAGCCCGTCGTCCTTAAGAAGCACAAAAGCGCCTTCACCGCTTTATGGATGGACGGGCGATGGGGGCGGTGTTCCAGCAGCATCTGCACAGAAAGCGGCCGATTGTCCAGTTTTTGGAAAGCTTTGGCAAGTTCTTGTCTCTCTGGGATATATCGTGGACAGTGGCACAGCAGGTGGTCGATGTTTTCTTCGGGACCACAGACTTCGCATGCTGCACTGTCAGTCAGTCCAATTAATGTAGAGTATGCCTTTGTGAAGGCAACTCCTAATCAAAGGCGACAGAGAAGCGTAGCTTCACGTCGAGGAAGTCCGAGTGGAGGTCGGAGTTGCAGGGAGTGGTTTAGTCGATACAGTCGTGTAAGTCGTAAGTTTGGCGAGTTCCACTCGGTCAGTGTTAGACTGCGTGCCAGGTGTCGAAGCTGCCTTGCGGCGTCTGTCCTCGAAAGCGGAATTGGAACGCTGTGCTCTTCTTGATGTGCCGTGCGAGCAGCGTTATCGGCGGAATCATTGCCACTGATTCCACAACATCCCAAAGAAAATAAGGGAACATCTCTCAATACGCCTAATCTCCAGAAACATGCACCCGTAGTTTCGCCAAGATATAGAAGAGTCGCAAGAGCGAGGGCTCTCCACAAAACATTCTGTAATGCCAAGAACGTAGTCTATGTGGACGCGGCGGAGTATGCAAATAGACAGAGTATGTCGATAATTGCTACGAGTCTAGAGGGCGACTCCAGAGTTTGTGGCACTATAAAAACAGGAAAGGCGCAGGTGGCGGTGGAGGCTGTTTTAGCACTGGCCATAGCCTCCACGGAGGCTAACATCGTAGTCAGCGACTCCAAGACAGCCGTCAAGAGCTATGCCAAAGGAAGAATCTTGCCGGAAGCGCTGAGAATTTTAACCAACTTTCGTGAAGATCGAAACGTTCATGATATATGGGAACCTGCACACTCATCTTTTCCCGGGAACGAAATAGCGCACAACCTAGCTGGAGAACTGATCACGGGCCGCGCAGGTGACATGCAAATACTGTGAACGGAGAGAGACCGGATGGCCAGCTTCAACGAGATCACCAAACACTATAAATTGGGAAGGGCCCATTTCCCCCTGGCACGCACCTCGCTAAGTAGACGGCAAGCGACGGCATGGTGCCTCATACAAACAGATACGTATCCGAACCCGGTATCCTACCACTGCTACTACCCGGACCTTTACACGGATAGATGTAAATTCTGTCAAGAAAGGGCGGACCTACAACATATGGTTTGGGCTTGTCCTCGGACACCCACACAGAATAACATACACAAGACCAGAGCGCAGTAGGAAACCGCGTTGTTAAGCTATGCACCGAAAGACCAACGTAAGGCAATCCAGCAGGCCGAAGATGCCGCCAAGGCCCAAGGGCTCGTGGCCGTCATCTAGGTAGAGAGGTCGAGGCCTCAAATCTGCTGTACTAAAATAAAGTTTAATCCTCCTCCTCCTCCTCCGCAGTACGCTCAAATGTACTTCGCACACGTGTAATGTGACGTGACTGTGGCCGTACGGTCTTTGCTTTCCTTGTTTTCTTGCTTAATTGCTCGCGCGAGCTTCTTCTTTGTTGTTGTTGTTGTTGTTGTTGTTGTATTTTGTTTTGTTTCCTACAGAATGTATGAGTTACGCTAACAGTCAGTTTTTCCAGTGCTTTCCCTGGTCTCATAGTATATTGCTTCATATAGTTGAATAACTAACAAAATATTGGCGATGCATCCATCCTTTAGAGATGAATGACGGAATTAATGCTGTAACAATCTATCTTACTGTTGGCGGGTAATTGTTGATGATATGTTTTATATAATGATCATTATGAAATGCGGTACATACCGTATACCGTACATATCAAAGAGGTTTATTGAAAAGTGGCATAAACCCAGTAGCAAAATCTTGTGACAAAGCTCCGTACACAGTGGATCGAGGAGTTCCCCAGGGTGGTGTTTTAAGTACAACCTTATATAACATCTCTCTTATTGGACTGGGAAGTGCATTCCAACATCGGTTGAAATCTCTTTCTATGCAGACGACATCGGTATATAAAGAGCTGATGACAGCTGTGGTCGCAATAGACGTGTCCTACGAGCAAGATTGCAGAAAGCTATCAATTCTATTGAAATATTTCTGTTCGCTGGAGGTCTAGCGATGTCACCAGAAAAGCGCGCCGCCATTGCTTTTACTCTCGGGCTACACGTTAAAGGTTGCGCACTCTCCCATTCGGCATGTGCAAGTCACAAGTGTCTAGGCGTGACAATCGACCGACTAATGACGTGGACACCTCATGTTCGTATATTAAAGGAAAATATTGGGTCATACGCGTGCATCTTCCCTGTTATATCAAGCAGCACTGTTGGCTGCTCCGTAAATGCTCTGCTACGCATGTGTACGGCTCTCTGTGAAGGTCTTTTGCGATACAGCCTTCCTATGTTACGGGGCATTTCCCAAACCACCATAAAAGCAGTCACTGGTACACAAGTAAAAACCTTGAGGGTGTGCCTCGGCCTACCGAAAAACACATCAAGTGTAGGAAACCTTGCAGAAAGCAAACGCCTGTCGGTTCCAGTGGTTCTGCAGCAGGAGTTTCTTCGAGTACATATGCGCTTTGCTGCCAGAGTGCCGGGTCATCCTCTTGTTCAGGCAGCTGCGGTGCGGAGCTTCCTCCCGGCCAATTATCAAAACCCTTCTGTGTCGACGGAGACGGCGAGAAATTTCCTACGTGGTCAGTTGTCACTTTCGTACCTGGGCTCAAGAGCAAGAGAAATACTCTCGGTGCAGCGCTGACATATTTTGCTACACCAGCAACAGGGCTCAGCGTCATTTTTATGCTGGTGGCTCCGTTACGCCTACATCATCTGCCATTGGTGTGTGGATTCCGTCTGCGAGTGTTACTATCTCTGCCACTCTCAGTGACCGCACTTCAGCTACAGCCACTGAAATAGCTGCACTGTGGGCAGCTTTTATTTACAGCATAAACGACGGCTGAGTCTTGTGTCATCTTCACCGACTCGAGAGCTGTCCTGCAGTCCCTGAAATCGCCACGCACTCAGGAACGACTCGCCATGGACATCTGACGCATATGCAATAAAGCCTACGATCTGCGTCACAGCGCCGTGCTGAAGTGGCTACCAGCCCACTGCGGAGTACAAGGCAACGTCCATGATGACCGTGTCGTGAAAGCTGTACGCGACACTTCGAGAGAAACAGTCCAGATACCTTCCTCGAAAAAGGGCGCGGCGACATTGGTATCTGCGCACGCTTGACATTTCCAGCGATTCCTATGGACAGATACAAGCCACCATTACGGACCCCTATACCAAATTGATCCATCGTGTGACTTTTACATGCTCTGAGGCCTCAATCAAAAAGACCAAACATGCCTACACTGGATCAGACTCAACGCGACCTACCTTAACTAATTCGAGTGCAAGATTCAACGGACGGCTTCGCCAATGTGCTCTGCATGCAACGCCCCAGAAGACCTGCAACATGTTCTGTGCGACTGCTGCCGGTGTACGCGTCAGAGAGAGAGAGAGGTTCGTTGAACGCGGCACTACACTTGCAACGGGACTCGAGCTTGGAACTGCGCCAGGTTCTCGGCCCATGGCAACGCGCCACCTGCGCTTTACGCGCCACCTGCGCTTTACGCGCCGCGAAAGCGCTGCTGACGTTCTTGCGAGCCACGAGCCTTAATGAAATTTTGTAAATATCTCCACCGCGTGTATATGTGTGTATGTAACAATGTGATGTTAAGTGTTTATCACTGTATATACCGTAATCATCGCCCAGCACCTGGAGTAGCATGTCAGGCGAACAGCCAGGCTAACGTCTCCAGCATATATATCGTGAAAACTCACTTTCTTTCTCTCTTGGTGCCAACGTTGGCGTCAGAGAGGTTCATTGAAGAGTGCCACATACACTGTGGCACATACCCAGCAGCCCATGCAACGTGATCCAACGGTTGCTATGGAACCCGGTTCCACTCGCACAGTAGCCCGGTGCTCTACCCATTTGACCATGAACTACCTGGCTACTCAATTTGGCGGGAAAGAGGTTAGGCGCGGATGTACTTAGAGACATACCGAAAAAGGGGCGAACTTCCCAAAGAGTGCTAATAGCATTAAAAATCAAGCACTTCGTTTTCCCTTCTTCTCACTCATTGAGTTCATGTGTTGTACGCAAAGCGAGACAAAGGTTGTTTCTTTTTTTCCTTTTTTTTTAAGCTCGTGTTTTCCAGTACACTGTTGCTTTATGCAACCGTGACCAAGCATTACACCGATGAGATATCACCACTCGCACCACATAAAGTGCGCATGCTGCCAGTTTGAACATGCGCTTGCTTGTTTTCAGACAAAGCTAACATGAACTAGCTTGTGATGCACCTCTCTATTAACATTTGCCAGTTCTTTGGCGGAAACTCCTTCATTGGCTTCCTGAGGCGCCAGTGCGATAAAGGCTCGGCGACGTCGTTAATTGCGACTAAAGTGCGCACACCATTTCTGTGTCATTCATTCTGGGTGGCATAGACTCGGACGCAATGGCTCGAGGTGTCCGTGCTCCTGAAAACATTTTATCTTATGAGTGTATGTCGGGTTAAATTTTATAGTGGCACGGGAGGGGGTCAAAATGTCTCAACCAGTGCCTTTTCTTCTAACACGGTCTTTATTCTCTGCCCGTTTTTTTTTTTTTTTACAGGTAAGCATACTCCGAGCATCGACAGGTCGTCGAGATTCGCACAATGGCGCACAAAGTGGTACGTTGCGGAACTTGTGAAGCTATTCGATCTTTCTTCGATCTTCTTATTTATTATTATTTTATTTTTTGCTCCTTCGCAGTACCTCAGATACGGCCGCCCGCGAAGTTTACTCGGCTCTTGTGCACGTCACACATACACAGTGAAGATTTAGTTTTCTCCTTCTCCGGCGTCGCACCTGCTCAAGGTTATGGGCCATCTGAAACGCATCATTTATACGATTTATACACATCCGTATAATAGCGAACAATGAAGCTTCTGGATGCGCCGTGTGACGATGAAACATGCAGGGAAGGCTTGCAATAAGCAAAGAGTTAAACCTGGAGGACAGAAGGGAATGGGTTCGCGCCTGACTGGCGAAGCGACGTTGACTATATACCTACATATGGGGGGATTACAGAGTAACCGAGTCTGGCCCAGATGTACCGAACGGCATCAGCACCTAACTCGACAACATGTGTTTTGTGTTTTGGATGTTAAAAATATCTGGACTGAACTAATGCACAGAACTTTGCGACTCATGTACTGTTGGACTGCATATTTTTTATTCATCCAGTGTTCTACTGAGTGCCATAATTTTTGTCGCTATTCTCCCTTTTTACGCAAATTTGTTTTCTTTTCCAAGTGACAAGGAGTAGCCGTTGCCACCATAAAGGCGCCAACCTCTCCTAATATTCATTTCAATAAAAAAAAAACTGCATTGGACATTGTGCAGCGCCGTGTCGTGTCACCCTACACTCGGGATCTCGTCCCTATATTTCGCTTGTTCTCCTTCTTCTCTTATTAAATTTAAAAAAGAATGGTGAAGTATGACCCTGAGCATGGCCACCTATGAAAATCAGTATAGTGATTTACGGAGAAGCCCAACGCAAAGAGTTAATACATATGCTGAGTTGCGAGAGCACCTGATCTTCGGGAATTCAGGAAATGGCAGTGCACGTTTGGGTGTGAGCTTAGAAGAAGAACCCACGAAGCTGAGTCAAGGAGAGCCACTTCTTGGCCATGTAACTTCTGAAGCAAGCTATAAGTGTATATGTCGGTCCGTTACTTACCGACATTGTCACGAAGCAGCAATGTAGCCGTCACTTTGCTACGGCTATGTTGATTCTAGACTAATGTGCGCCGGCCGATGCTTCAGCAAAGAATCTCCTTCATGTTGTACATTGAATCATATTACATTGCTTTTTACAAAGTAAGGAGCCGGTGAAGAGGCACCGGTCAAGCGGCGCCATGCGCTGTAATGAACTGCATGCGTTGTTGAAATAATGCGGTTCCCTACACACTTTAAAAGCACAGCTTGACAATCTTGTTATCGGACTGAGCCGAATGGGATCAGAGGCTCGGGGCGCATATGCTTTCCGCGCATCTGGTCGAAGTCAGGAGGGAGCGAAATCTTGTTTTGTGTACCTAGATATCTGCCAAGATTAAGGTGAATTGCAAAGCATTCAACCTTCAGTTTGCCCTCTAAATGCTGACGGCGTGGAGGAGTAATTATCACGCATCGCTGTGCATGGTAAGGCCAACGTTCATCTTGACTACGTCTCGTGACCCTCTTTTCCTTGAATATTGTTGCAGGGAAATTGCTCCGGCAAACGGTTGCAAAGCTAGGCGGTTTTCAAGGCCAACAACAAGCGTGGTAAACAAATGAGTAAATAACAAACATAAACAAGCGCACAAACAAGGATAAGCACAAAAAAAAAAGAACATGCACTCTAGGCAGGAGCAAACAAGAGGGTGAGAGAGACGTAAACAATGCTACATCCAGGCGTGCACCCACGACTCCAGGACGCCGAAAGTTCGCCAAGTTCAGCATCCTCACACAGTCTGATTGCAACGGCCGCAATATGTTTACTTTCTTCGACGCTGGCGTTAAAGGATCTGGCAGCGCGCATTTTCTTTCTTCTTTCCCTAAATCTTTCCTTGCAACAATATACAGAATATCCCAGATACGCACAAAGAATAAATAAATAGAAGAAGCACTTTGTGGTGGTGCGTCCGTTATAGACTCGGCGAATTTTAATTTACCAAAGATGCCCGACACTGTCGTATTTTTTGAGTAGGTAGCCCTAATTATGTTCTTTCAAGCTTCACAACGTGTAAGATTTGGATACTTAGTATTTTGTTTTGCGCTCATTTAGCATGCAGTAAGAAAGGCAGAGAGAGAAAAAGAGAGAGGAAGAGAGAGAGAGAGACTAAAGAAAGAAAACACGAGGCACTGGAGATCTCACCCGGACCTTCTTTAAGAGCTCCTGCGAAACTTTTGGAATGAACGTAAATATTTCAATCAATCAATCAATCAATCAATCAATCAATCAATCAATCAATCAATCAATCAATCAATCAATCAATCAATCAATCAAATAATTGTTTAAACGTTCAACCCTCACCATGAGGCTAAGCGTTGCGGTGTCTCGACATTCGTCCGACGTCGTGGCATGACACTGTATACGTATAGTTAGTCACTTCAGCAGGCTAAGCTCTCCGCTATTAACTTTGTCAAAGGAATAGTTAAGCACTAGGGTTGAAGTGGCGCCTGACACGGGCAAAAAAGAAAAGAATGCGGAAAGCCAGTGGGGCTATAGACCCACTGGCCTTAACCCATGACCCTCAGTCCCCAGCAGCTGCGGAGCACCTGACCAATGCGGCGGTCAGACCTGCAACGCGACAGAGGCTGCTAAGAATCTCTGGGTCCGGACAGGCCGCCAATGGAAAGTGACCCTTGCAACATTCAACGCACTAACCCTCTTGAGTGAAGCAAGCTTAGCAGTTCTCCTTGAGGAATTATCAGGCATTGCGTGGGATATTGTTACGTGTGGAAAGACACAGACGAAAAAGGCTATTTACACGCTATTTACACTGGAGCCACGCAGCCAGGCTGACGCTCGCTCGTGCCAAGGGCACCGACCAACTTCTTCGTCGTTCTCGCGGCGGCTCGTCTCTTGAGCATCGCTCGATGATATCGTAATACTACCCCCGGCGGCAAAAGCACCGTCACGGTGCTGTTAAATATCCAAGGTGCATGGAGAGCTGTAGGGCTTGAGTCGGGCAACGTGGACAATGTCACTGGTTGACACAGCGGAGGACGTAGTGGGCGTGGCTAGAACGATTTCATAGGTGACATCGGTCACTTTGTGGAGCACGCGATATGGGCCTGTGTAACAGGAAAGCAGTTTTTCACAAAGGCCGACTTTACGCGATGGTGACCAAAGCAACACGAGGGCGCCGGGCACAACATGGACATCACGGTGACGGAGGTCGTAGCGTTGTTTCTGCTTGTCTTGAGACACTTGTAGACGAGCGCGCGCAAGTTGGCGAGTATGGTCAGCATGGGCGATTGCATCATGGGCATAATCGCTAGTTGAAGCTGTGGCAGAGGGAAGCACATTGTCCAGTGGTAGCGTCGGTTCGCGGCCATACAAGAGGTAAAACGGGGAAAAGCCAGCAGTTTCGAGACGGGAAGAGTTGTATGCAAAGGTAATGTAAGGTAGAGCCAGGTCCCAGTCACGGTGGTCGTCTGAAACGTATTTGGATAGCATGTCTGTAAGGGTGCGGTTAAAACGCTCAGTGAGGCCGTTCGTTTGGGGGTGGTAGGAGGTGGTAAATTTATGCTGTATTGAGCAGGCACGCATGATGTCGTGAATGGCTTTGGCCAAGAACGTACGGCCGTGGTCTGTAAGCAATTGACGCGGAGCACCATGCATCAAAATGATATCATGTAGGAGGAAGTCCGCAACATCAGTTGCGCAACTGGTCGGAAGAGCACGGGTTATGGCGTAGCGGGTCGCGTAGTCCGCCGCGACTGCAACCCACTTGTTTCCTGATGTGGATTCCGGAAATAGGCCGAGAAGATCCAAGCCGACACGATGGAAGGGCTCGGCAGGGATGTCGAGCGGCTGCAGGTAACCAGCGGGGAGCTGGGAAGGCTTCTTGCGTCGTTGGCAAAGTTCACAAGCGGCGTCGTAACGTCGTACGGAACGGGCAAGGCCCGGCCAGAAAAAACGGCGACGTACACGGTCATAGGTTCGAGATACGCCGAGGTGTCCTGCCGTTGGTGCGTCGTGAAGCTCTTCTAGAACAGTGGAGCGGAGCTGTTTAGGTATTACGGGTAGGAACGCAGAGCCGTCCGGATGAAGGTTACGACGGTACAGAGTACCGTCGCGGAGGACGAAAGGAGCCTCGGCCGGAAAGTGTTCAAAACGGTCGATGAGTGCTCTGATGTAGGCGTCACGGCGTTGCTCGTCGGCGAAATGAAGCAGCTGGGATACAGAGAATACGCAAGAAGCACTTGCAATATTGGAGGAGTCAGAGTCGTCAACATGGTAACGCGACAAACTGTCAGCGTCTTGGTGCAGGCGGCCAGACTTGTACACCACGGTATATGAAAATTCTTGTAGCCTCAAAGCCCATCGACCAAGCCGGCCTGTAGGAACTTTTAGCGATGGGAGCCAGCAGAGAGCATGATGGTCACTGATTACGGAAAAAGGGCGACCGTAAAGGTAAGGACGGAACTTCGCAACCGCCCAGACAACAGCAAGGCATTCGCGTTCCGTAATGGAATAGTTGCGCTCCGATGGTGCTCGGCTCGCATAAGCAATAACGCGATCCTTGCCACGCTGACGCTGGGCTAAGACGGCACCTACGCCATGACCGCTGGCATCTGTACGTAATTCTGTAGGGGCATCAGGGTCGAAGTGGGTGAGAATGAGTGGTGAGGTTAGAAGAGTGACGAGACGAGAGAAGGCGGCGGCTTCTGCAGTACTCCACGATAATTGTACGCCTTTCTTCAAAAGATTAGTTCAGGGCCTAGAAATTGTCGCAAAATCTGGAACAAAATGGCGAAAGTACGAGCACAGCCCTACAAAACTTCGAACGTCTGCGGCTGTCTTCGGAACTGGAAACTCTCGGACAGCGCGAGTTTTGTCGGGATCAGGCTGTACTCCGGAAGCGTCAACGAGATGGCCTAGAAGAGTAATTTGTCGGTGGCCAAAACGACATTTGGACGAGTTAAGTTGTAGCTTCGCATTTCGAAATACATCAAGTATAGCTGTGAGACGCTCAAGATGAGTGTCGAACGTTGGTGAGAAGACGATGACGTCGTCGAGGTAGCAGAGGCATATGGACCATTTGAAACCTTGGAGCAAGGAGTCCATCATACGCTCAAAGGTGGCAGGGGCGTTGCATAATCCAAACGGCATTACTTTAAATCGGTATAGGCCATCAGGTGTGATGAACGCGGTTTTTTTCTTAGTCCATATCGTCAACAGCAATCTGCCAGTATCCCGAACGAAGATCAATAGACGAGAAATAGCTGTAACCGTGCAGGCAGTCAAGGGCGTCGTCTACACGTGGGAGCGGGTAGACGTCCTTCTTAGTAATGTTGTTCAGACGACGGTAGTCTACACAGAAGCGCCACGTGCCGTCCTTCTTCTTAACCAACACCACAGGTGACGCCCAGGGACTCAATGAATGCTCAATGATCTTTTCACCGAGCATTTTGTTCACTTCATCTTGAATTACTCGGCGTTCCGACGCAACAACTCGATACGGTCGTCGGTGAATAGGCGCAGCATCGCCAGTAAGAATCCAATGCTTGACCGCGTGCGTCTGGCCTAAAGGGCGATCGTCGAAGTCGAAAATATCGCTGTAGGACGATAATACTTCGCAAAGGTCTTCAGCCTGCGTAGAGGACAGGTCCGTCGCAACCATTTTCTTTGTGGCCTAAGTGAGGTTAGAAGAACTGGTATGACGTATACAGTGATTACTGAAGGTCACGTCCACTGTTACAGAAGACATCCGGATAAAAGACAATACGGGGTAGGATTTCTAATCATAAGGACATAGCGGACAACATTGATGAATTCTACCGCATAAATGAGAACGTAGCAGTAGTCGTAATGAAAATTAATAAGAGGTATAGATTAAAGGTAATACAAGCCTACGCTCCAACCTCCAGTCATGACTATGATGAAATAGATCAGTTTTATGAAGATGTTGAATTAGCGATGAGGAAAATGCGAACTCAGTATACTGTAGTGATGGGCGACCTCAATGCAAAAGTGGGGGGAAAGCAGGCTGGTGAACAAGCGATTGGTAACCACAGCGTCGATTCCAGGAACACTAGGAGACATCTTGGTAAAATTCGCGAAAAGGAATAAGCTACAAATAATGAACACCTTTTTCAGGAAGCGTAGGAACAAAAAGTGGACCCGGAAAAGCCATAATGGTGAAACAAGAAATGAAATTTATTTCATACTTTCTGCCGATCCCAGCATAGTGCAGGATGTAGAAGTGACAGGTAGGGTAAAGTGCAGTGATCACAGGTTATGGAGGGCTATGATTCACCTCAATTTGCAGAGAGAAAGAGTAAAATTGGTCAAGAAGGAACAATCCAACCTAGAAGCTATAAGGGTAAAAGCGTACCAATTCAGGCTGGTACTTAGAACAGAGAGATGAAGATGACATAGAGGTAATGAATGAAACAGTCACTAGGCTGGCTTCAGAAGCCGCAACAGAAGTGGGAGGTAAGGCACCAATGCAGTAGGTAAGCTCTCCCAAATGTGTGCGTACGTGTGTGTGTGTGTGTGTTTGTGTGTGTGAGAGAGAGAGAGCGAGCGAGAGAGAGGTTGATCCTAATGGTAGTCTTGCACCAGCCGTTGTATTACGTGTACACGTATACTAAAAAAGAGCCAATTCCACTGGATAATAACGGATATTTATTTTCGTGGTTTTGGCCTTTTCGCTATAGTGGCATGGCGACGCCTACTTTCGCTATCTGCGATACTGGAAGCTCATTAGGTATACAAGCAAGCGCGTTCCTAAGCACGTTCGACGTAAACAGAAAAGTGTATAAATTTGATGCCATGAAAAACGAGAGCATGGTCTTAAATTTATATATATTTTTTTGAAATCTTCTTCTCTGACACTAGGACTTCATGCTTGCAGGAGCAAGTCTACGATATACAGCATAAGTGTATGCAGTGAGCTAAGGGGGGTCCGATATACCAGAGGTGTTTCTTCAAGAATCCACTGTTAATAGTAAAATATTTCTAGGTGTTTGTCGGTCAAAGCCAAGAAGTGGGAAGCTGGGTCATAATCCATCCGTTTGGAACATAGATTATAGTCGAACCCGGATATAATGAATGGGGCCAAAGTGAATTATTATTCCTATCGAGCGCGTAGAGCTTAATGACCGATACTTATGCAAAATTATTGCCTCATAATGAACTGAACATTGGATATATGAAATTCGGGCCACCTGCTGGGTACATCGTGGTTTCGCCCGACGCTTTAAAGCGCACTTTCTTTGGTGGACGTGTGCGCCGGTACTGTACGCCGACATTGAGGGAAGTGACTAGTACAGAGAGAGAGAAAAAAAAAACAAGGATAGGAAAGGCAGGGAGGTCAACCAGAACAGCATCCGGTTTGCTACCCTACACTGGCGCCATAGTGAACCCCATACTCTGTAACGATGAGAAGGCATAGACAACCATTACTGCTTACTACTCGTATAATGTTGCGTTCAATAAGTGGATACCTTCCTTACTTCCTTTCTCCACTGGAAATGACAAACCTTCACGTAACCAACGCATAACTAAAGTTCGTTAGGTTAGATTTGGGTGAGCTTCGGTATATAGACTTACCCGATATACCGAAGTTTTTTTCTCATACGCCTGCTCCTCTTTCCGACCGCGGATGTGACTTCTGTTTCACGCTTCCAGCTCCGACTGCGCGATCGGCTCGCGTGGCGACGCCGTTGGCGCAACCGGCGCGCTCGTCTTCCAGGCCCAGGTCACTGCGTGCCGTCGGCCGCGCGGACGTTCCGCGTGTGTGTTGGTGCCGGACTCACGTTTAATACGGAGGCTGCAAATCTCGTTTCGTTGCGCGAAGACGAGGCGCGGTCGGACGCTGCGGTTCCGGGCGGCGCTGCCGGTAATTGGCGCGGCGGCGGCGGCGCCCACCTGCGATTCAATGACCGCCGGCGCCCTTGAACGCCCGCGCTAATCGGGGCGGTGGACTCGACCAGCCGCGCACTCACCCCTGGTGTACGCCGCGATTGGTGCATCATGCACTCACGGCTCGTAAGCGGTGCGCCCTTACTATGCGAATGCTCTCGTCACGACTTATAACCATTGTCACTCCGACGTCATGGCATGCACGCGCCAAGTTGCACTCGTCTGTATTGATTGCATACTCTAGTGCATAAAGAGATTATGCAGAGCAAAGTAAGATGGGTTGTATTAGTAGGTTAGCCCCTCGCGCGATACCGAGAAAGCCACTCTGACCGAAAGAGGAGGATCGTCATAAGAAAAAAGACGCAATAACGAAAGATGGTTGGAGATGCCGCCTTGAAGTCAGCTCGCCGTGACGGTCGAGGATATTGACCGCGTGCCGCCCGGGCCTAGTTAATTTTCTCTATCGTTTAAGAATGGACAACTTGGAATTCTAAAGAATCAAGTGACTGGAATCAGCAAGTTTTGACAATATTCATCGCGCCACACTCTCCCGAATAGAAAATACTTCAGAATTCATGACGTCACATGGCCATCACACACAAAGGCAGTCATATGTGCGAAGTTTAGTGATAACAAATACTTAAATATCAATTTAAGGTGACTTAGAGTGTCCCTTTCAGCGCTAGAATGAAATAATTTATTCTGGTTCGGCACCTTCGCCTTCTCCAGGTCACAAACAGCTCAGTAGTACTTTTATAAAGTAGAATTATGGAGGGATGAGATTATCAATTTTGCATTAATAGCAGACACAAAGCCGAGGAACGCAAATCGCCGGGAGTACAAAAGAATTATAAGAGAGTACTAAACAATTTGGGTTCAGGTGTCTGTTTAGGAGCGCGCGACAATCACATTGTCCCGGCTTTTTCGGTCTTCCTTCGTGCTTTGAAACTGCGCAGCTCTGGTAAGCAAAAGCACCTACGCTTTAAGTAAGTTGTAAAGCCAACGAAACTGTGCGTAAGAATGAGGATCGCGATTATACTTTTAGACGCACACTTTTCATATACTTTTTCTTCTTCTATGCACCATACCTCAGACCGGTTCAGTGGTTGGGTGAAGATTATCGATGCGCTTGTTGATCAAGCTGCGAGTATATGTCGGAAAAACACGGCGCACAGGTCCGTTACATAGTTATAGCTCTGCAATCAGAGCCTTTTTTTTTTCGTTCCCAAACACATCTACAGCAACAACACACGAGTGAGAGTTGAAACTGTTGCCTGGGGAAAAGCTATGACTCTGCTGGGGAGAACGTTACGGTCTCTGTCCTGAACGATTTTTCAGCAAGAGTGCAGTAACAAAAGGGTTGTTATTGAACCAATTCTCCGGGTAAAGGAACCATTATTCAAAAGGACTAGAAGGAACAACCTTTTGGTTGTGGTTTTACCATCATGTCCTCGTATACCCAACCCCAGCGAAAGGCATGTCAATCCGTACATTCTTCTGGTTGCCCTTTCTGGCTGTTTCTTTCTGCAATCGCTCTGCCATCCTTGTAATGGCACGCACTAGTGACGGGAAGTCATTTGTTGAGATGTCCTCGCGGCGAGAGATAGCTCCAAGTGTAACGTAAGCTTTATATGAGATCTGACGTACGAACGTTGACCTTGCTGACATACGCACGCGCGAAAAGAAATGCGAGTCCGTCTGAGAGTTGCTGTTTGTTGTGCAGAGCTCATTTACATTATTGATTGGCTTCGGTGCTGTGCTGGTAATATCTTTCGAGAGCCGGTGCCTCAAATAACGCGACAGCGAGAACTGTAAAGTCATGATTCCCCTAATTTTCAAAGATCTTCTCGAAACAGCCATGGTAACTTCGGCATTAGAGGCAGCAGGCGTTCGGTTGATAGCGTGCTTGATCGTCGCGTGGCAGTGCTGTACGCGTGGAAGCCATCGAGAGAGCAGAACGGTCAACAAGACGGGCGCGGCAGCCGAGTTCCTTTCGCCAGCGTCACCCCGTGTGCGGCCTTCGAGAAAAGGCGCCTCGTCCGAGCGCGCAGTGCGCTGTCGCAGGTGCGCGGGCATTAGGCATTCCGCGTGCGCCGCCGTCCCGAGCCCACCGATCGCGAGACCTCGCCCCGCGGCTGCTCCTTTGCGATGCACACACGTGCGGCGGGCGACACGCCGAAAGGGTTGTCGCACATGAGCGACTCGCCGCGCATGCGAGTGGTTCGCTTGTTTACGAGGTCCCCGCCGGGACCGGGGGCCATTACGGGAGCGCGCCGCTCTGTCGTAGCGCGGCCGATGACACGGATGTGCGCGTCGGGAGCTGCCGGGCAGCCTCGCGTCTTTACGACGCTGTCCGCTGACGTTCACGAGATGCATCCGGTTCGGGACCTTTTGTGCCGTGCTTACACGAGCAGTGCAGCGCATGTGTCGCCTGCGCGCCCGCGCGGTGTGTAAATATATACGCGCACACGTCACGGCCGCCGAGTAGCAGCCGCGCACGGCGATGATCGACGGCGCGTGCGACGACGCGGGCGAGTCGCGCTGCGCGGTGGATCGCGATGCGAGCTGCACTCGCGCAGCACCGGTGGGCAGCGGAGACTTTGGGCCGAGCTGCAGGGGCATCGCGCGCGGCTCTCGCCTCAGGGCGTGCTTGGACCTTTGCAGCCGTAGGAGCCTCTGTATACACTTGGGTTTCTTTTGCGCACATGCCGTAAATTTATTTTTGTTCTCGCGTATGGAGAAAGCGTACAGTCAAGTCCACTGTTAAAGGGAACACACTAATGTGGCCATCTCACTTTCGTGACGCTGTGAGTTCAAGTGATGGCTTAAGCTATGTGAATGCATTGCACAGGTGTGTAGAAATATACCAGCGCCACCAAACATCTCCTCCAAACTGGGCGATTGTACGCGCGCCGAAGGGGAGAATTAGCACTTGATTCATAACATTTATGCGCTCCATTTAACAGTGGACCACACTGCAGACAAATGACGTGGACCATCATATGGAACCACGTTTGGAGCAGAAGCAGTGCAGCAGACACTCTGGTGTGTCTCCTGACCGACGTGTCCCCTATGGCTTGTAGTTGCGAATATGACTTTCTAGGCAAGCGAGTTCAGCCAAGTTGCAACTTCAGGCAATGTTTTGAAAAGTGCGCTGTCGACATTTCTTCAATTTTAGATGAGGCAAGTTTTTAAAATATTTAGAAAAAGTTACTTTAGGTAGTTTCGCGTCGTTGCGCGCGTGTGGGGTATCATGTGAATGGCGTCGTTGTCAGAGCTGGGATTTGATGCAAGAACACCCGTTAGTGCTGGCCGCAATATGTTGATTGTTCCGCTGCAATACGTTCGTTAGCGCTCGCTGCAAAACACAGGTGTTAATTGTCCCCTCTTGTCCCACAAGGCGGCCTATAGGAACCCCAAGTTTAGCGCATCCCTCTGACCGCCTTTAATTTCAAGATTATACGATTTGTAGTGAGTCCTTCGCCGACACATTCTCGCATGCATAAGTTTCACAAACAGGGTTGTCTGCCTAGGTGACATAGCCGCCCACACACCTGCAGAGGCAGGCGTGTGTGCGTGATTACGTGCAGCTGTACTTGGCGTCTCTGCAGAGGCAGAGTGGCCAGGTGCCCGACCACGAAGCATTACAGTCGCAGTCATGTCAGGAAAAGTTTTTTGAAGTTTTCCCACAACTATGTGAGACTTCCGCAAATTTTCATTGGGGCATACATGCACGCAAGTTGCGTGAAAACGTGCGCTGTTCACCCACTCCTCTGAAAAGCGAGCGCGGTGCGCATCGCCGTGTCTCGCTCTCTGCGGGAAGAGACACGACGCGATCCACAACGGCCAACGAGCTCGCGACCGCTGACGCGCAATTGCGGCCAGGACGCTCCCATTCGCGGGTCCGCGCAGTGCTATATAGCACAGCGCATTGCACGGTCCAAGCCGACCACGCACCGGCACCCTCGCCAAGAGGCCAAAGGAGCATTTTACCAGCGAGTGCTATGCACACGTAACGCTTCGCGCTCGAACAGAGCCAGCGGAAGCCGCAAGGAGCTGTTGGGTCGTTTTTCGGATAGGCTGCGCGAAGAGCGCCAGTTATGCAAATCGCTTTGTGCCGAGCAAGCGGCTCTTCCCCCCAAGGAAAAGCGAGGTCGCGCACTATTCTCGAGTCGGCATGGAAATGGGGGTGGCGGAGAGGCGGCTGAACAGTGACGCCTCATATGCGCGCCAACTCGCGCCCTCGTATGACTCCGTTGTTATACTCCGCAGAGCTCGCACCCAGGCAGGAGACAGACTCGAAACTTGCGCAGCGCACCGAAGGAGACTCGTAAGGAGAGAGGGGAATGCCTCTCGGGACGGCAAGCCGCACTCGATGGGGAACTATACGGCCAGAACAGAAAAGGGGAGCCGTGGCTGGATGGCCGCCGCAGGAAAGCTAAGTTTCCTGCGCCGTCTCGATGCTGCAGCGGCCTCCCGAACACACACACACCTCCCACTGCTTCTGCGCCCGATGCGAGGCGCCTTCGCGCGACACACTGCACGCACGCACGCTGAGTTCGCGTCGCGCAGGGCCTTTCCCCCTCCCGCTCCATCGAGATTCCCATGGTGCACGGGAGACGGACCGCTTTCTCGTTTAATTAGATTTTCGAGTTAACCGCAGTCACCTTCGGGGGGCTGAGGTTTGTGCAGCGAACGGGGCCGACACCGCATGCCCCTCGGAGGACCCATGCTCGGTTGTCTCGCGGCGTTCGCATCGGCGACTAATTAATTTTTGCGCCTTTCTCGCTGCGAGCTGCCGCGCGTGTGCGCGAGGCCACGAAGGAGCGCGTGGTTTGCTTCGGGGGCAGTAGAAGGAGTCGCGCGTGCCTCACCCCCTTTCCCACGCCGCCACGCGCGCGCAGGCACACCACACGTATTCGGGAGTCAGTTGCGCAGGGCGCCCGCCGCTGCATCGGGACGCAGGAGCGCAGGTATACGCAGCGCGCGCCGATGCTCTTTATGCTGAACCGACCCGAGTGCACTTCGTCGTCGTGCGGCAGCGAGGCCGAGGGGGTGACAAGTCGCCGCATGTGCTAATAAGTTTGATCGGCCCCTCTTTGTACTTCGGCGCGACGTCGCTCGTCGTAATTTTCCCGACCACGTCGTTCGCGTTCGGGTGCGCGCACCGCGGGAGAACGTTCGGTCGCCTCTGCTCCCTTCTTCTTCCCGGTGCGGTCGACTCGGGAGACGCGCTTGACTGCGTTCCCCCGGCTGCTCGATCAGCGGGAGATGTTTTCCCTGTCTGGATGTTTTCTTCCACGGCTTGTTGATGCTGCGCGGGGACCTCCTTGCCTGCGTGGCAGCGCCCCTCCGAAGCTGATCGCGACGCGGCTCATCTCGCGAGGACACGTGTGCGCAGTCGCCTCTGTCTCTCTCCGTCTGGCGTTTTTCTTTCCGTGTTCCGTTCTTTCTTTATCTTATTTTCCGGAGCAGCGATGCTCGCCTGACGGCTGTCTGCTGTCGCGACCAGCCAGGACGACTGTGCTTCCGTGATCTGCTGGCGACTGAACGTGCACGCATAGGATGATGACGAAGGCAGGCGACTGATTTTGTGTATAGTTTAACTATTTCCTATAGGCGTTCGGAATTCAGAGGGCTCATACTGACCGGTCATCCAAAAATAAAGAAGACAAATGAAATGAGCCCGCTGGAGCAGCTGGTAAATGGTTAATTTTTGTTCCGTATTGAAACGGAAGACTTTGCTTAAACAAACTACGACACGTTCTTACCATGCTCAGATGGTTTCGAAGTCATTATGCTATAGCAACAAAACCTATCACAGCAGTTTCAAGTGCATTGAAGCCTACCTGACGCTCTGGAGCTTAGGAGAGTAAGGAACACCGTTTCGGTGGCTTTCTGTAGGCTTTTGAGAGAGAGAGAGAGAGAGAGAGAGAGAGAGAGAGAGAGAGAGAGAGAGAGAGAGAGAGAGAGAGAGAGAGAGAGAGGCTTTTGAAGAACCGCAATATGGATAACGGCCACACGGTAAGTAGCCCGACGACAGGTCCTCGCACGAACTGGCTTCAACGCTTGTGACAAAAAGCATACGCACCATCTGGCGCATTCGGTTTCTTATTAAATGAATCAAACTGGGATCAGCCTCATTAGAGCTGGCTAAACCATAATCTCAAGTACACTACTCAGGAGTGGGCTTACATGGAGTATGGTATGTCCAGACGATCAGCCAGGCTAACATATTCAGCTGATCATTAAACTTCAACATCTCTGAGGAAAGAAAAAAAAATAAAGGAAACCAAGATGAAAACAATGGGCATTGCACACACACACATACGTCACAAGCATGCACAAGGAGTCACCATTGGTACCAGCACCGGAAACAAGGTCTATACCTGTTCAGTATAATTACCACATTTAGTACAGCCGCCATTTATGTAAGCAGAAAGTATGTTTGCTGTGTCGCCACGGGCCCCAGCACCGAATAAACGGTAAAGTTGTTTCGTACAATCATAACATTATCACATAGGGAGAGTGCCACACAATTTTTAACAGATGTACGGGCGGCATTAAAACTTGTGCATAAACTGAATAAGCGAAAAGTATAGGAAATTGGCACTCAGAAACGCCACTCTTACACTGTTGTCATGTTGTTTCGCAAAATGAAGTAGTTAAACGGAACTTGCCAATACAAAAAAGAAATAACTTCTTTCTTCAGCATTTGCGATATGACATCGCCGATATGACTAGACGTATATTAGGTAATTGGCGAAAGCCATAGATGCTCATGTTATTCGACTGCCTTCAACTACACTCTAAAAACTTTAACATCCTTAAAGGTGTAAATGACTTTTCCCATGTGTGACACCTATTTTGGGTGTATTGCCACACCCCAAGCAGGGGTGCTAACTAACACCCCACAAAGGAAAGGGTGTTGAAATGACGACACCTTGCCTATGGGTGTTAAATAAAAAAAGCACCCTTTAAGACATGGCTGTAAAACAAATGACACCCTTCCTATATGGGTATAAGACAGACACCATCCTTTCAATATAGGTGTAGCATGGACATTACCCTTCCAAATAGTTGTTATCCCTGCAAGTACAAATTAAAAATATAATTATGGGGTTTTACGTGCCAAAACCCGTTTCTGATTATGATGCACGCCGTAATGGGGGACTCCGGAAATTTGGACCACTTGGGGTTTTTCAACATGCACATAAACGTAAGTACACGGGTGCTTTCATATTCTGCCCCCATCTAAATGTGTCCGCCGTGGTCGGGATTCGATCCCGCGACCTCGTGCTTAGTAGCCCAACACTATAGCCCCTAAGCAACCACGGCGGGTCCCTACAAGTATTTTAGCGTTCACTACGCCATGTAGTTAAGGGACCGCCTAGATATTGTAAATGCTGCCTAGCCTTAGCTATGTAACTATCGTGTTCAGTATATGAGCCAGAATGTGAGAGGTGTGGCCACATTGCTCCCCTGGTTAAACATGTATTACTATATTTATAGTGATAAACGAGAAGAGAGGGGGTTAACCGAGGGGCCCTATTTTTATTAGTCATATCATAAGAAGCCAACAAACACTGACACCAAGGACAACATAGGGGAAATTACTTGTGCTTAATAAACGAAATAAAGAAACGATAAATTATTGTAAATTAAAGTGGATGAAAAAACAACTTGCCGCAGGTGGGAACCGAACCCACAACCTTCGCATCCGGCGCTGGCTAACACTCCCAGGGTTCTACTAGGACACATAAATACCCATGCGAAGGTTGTGGGTTCGGTTTCCACCTGCGGCAAGTTGTTTTTTCATCCACTTTAATTTACATTAATTTATAGTTTCCTTATTTCATTTATTAAGCACAAGTAATTTGCCCTATGTTGTCCTTGGTGTCAGTGTTTGTTGGCTTCTTATGATATATTTAATGTGAGACCCTTGCAGACAAAAAATTTAAGGTTTTGCCATTGCAGCAAGGCACGCACCCCATGCTTTTTATCATCTTCCTCTGCAGTGATAGTACACTGCCATCAGGCAGCACAGCGTGATAACAAAGCATGCTGCGCTAAGGACACATGATGTCCCACTGCTTGGCACACCAGTATAATATAGATGCGTAACCTGTCAACGTTCATTTATCATACTTCAGCCTTGTTAATTTACACCCGTAAAATTAGGATGTAAATTAGAAGGACTGGGGTGTTCCAAGGGTGTTTTCTTTTGGAAAACCCTTTTTTGGAAAGAAGGGCACACAAAAAAAACGTGAACAAAAACTATCATCATCAATGGCTCATACCCCCGTAAGCATTCATGTTCCCGTAAGCAAGCAAAAAAATGCAATGGCTCATAGGCCCGTAAGCGAAAGGCTACAAGCACTCAACAAAGTGAAGCGAACAGTGCTTAAATTCTTCCTAGTCACGCGTGCAACATACAGAACAGCATGTCGAAAACTGTCGTCAACAGTGGTTCATACCCCCGTGAGCAACAGGTCATACCCTCGTAAGCAAGCAAAGAATGCAATGGCTCATAGTCCCGTAAGGTTCATGGCTACTAACTCTGCGTGAATTAGCTGCGATGACAATACCCCTGTCGTCGTTGTCGATGATTTTAATTTGGATGTGTCGGTACCGAAAAGGGAACGGTTCAGGCGTTCCGTGTTGCAGACATATATCCCTTGCAATGCCACACCGATCCGGCCCAACCGACCACCCAGCGGCGTATGTGCGTCGATTTGACATTCTCAAAGAATATGATCGCAGTTGCGAGTGAAATAATTACCACCGTTCAAGACAATAAACGAGTGTGCGTACCTTTCATCATGATGACCACCCATCGACAATAAATGAGTTCGTTAAATTAAAATTATGGGGTTTTACGTGCCGAAACCACTTTCTGATTATGAGGCACGCCGTAGTAGAGGACTACAGAAATTTCGACCACCTGGGGTTCTTTAACGTGTACTTAAATCTAAGTAAACGGGTGTTTTCGCATTTCGCCCCCATCGAAATGCGGCCGCCGTGGCCGGGATTCGATCCCGCGACCTCGTGCTCAGCAGCCCAACACCATAGCCACTTAGCAACCAAGGCGGGTAAATGAGTTCATACCTTTGTTCAAAATTATGTGTCACCTCCGTGTCGTGTGGTACACAGCTTCGCTGGTCAGCCACGTGCACAGAGTGGAATGGCTCATGATCTTTTAGCCTGCTTTATTTATAGCAATGAAGATTACATCAAATTTGGGCAGACTGTTTCTAGATTTGTTGTTATTTCATAATATGGAAGCGACAGCTTTTGCTTCCTGTTCCGGTTAAGTCCACATATATCGTTCAATCAGCGCATAAATTACGGAATTGCGCGAGCGCTGTCTTCACTGTCTTTAAAGATGGAACTGAACATTAGTAAGCAGGAATTATGCTTTCTATAACCATACTTCGTGAGCATAGCGTCTAAGTAAAAACACGGGATGAACGAAATATTTCATTCTTGTTTTTGATGTGTATATCATTGTAGTGTCTCCAAGAGTATTTGTAAGTCATACTTGTTTTCAAGTGACTTCCTTTGATTTTATCAAAGAGAACACTTAATTTTTTTTTCTTTCTTTTTTATAATGTGCGAGTGCCGGGTGTAATTAGCGAATACAATCTCTTGGCCCGGTCCGCGACTGATGTCTCGAGATAGCAGCGCTGTTTTCTTGACGTTGTTTGCACGAGTTTTTTTCCACATTGTCCTAGCAGACGTGGGCTGGATACCATAGCGTAAGCTTGATTTGAATGGCAGCCTGCGTAATCCCGCTTATTAAAGAAGTGGCCCGACTGTGTTGCTGGCTTTATGTCGTAATCTGTCCGGGGCGTAGGAGGAGAAGCGCAATGAGCTTACTAGCAGGCGCCGCTAAACAAATAAGATCCGTCAGAAAAGGTAACCTTCATTTGACGACGTGTATTGTTTTTGTTTATTTTTTTCTTCCCTGCAGCGGCCGTCTGAAACCTTCTTTTTTTTTTGGTTTAGGTGAGGGAACGATGATATTACGCTATTGGAACTAAGTACACCGTTGAATTTGGACGCCTTGTAATGAGGGGCATGTCTCGCACGCTCCTCCCTGTTCATTCTTTCGCACCAAAAAATATGGCAGCTTGCTCCTGATTAAGGAAATGAGTCTTCCTTTTCTCAGTTGGTCAGATGTCTCAACCTTTCTAAGCTTCACGGCGCTGAAATCTTGCTCACTGTCACCTTGTCAAGTATACCTAAGTCGACCTTGTTCCGTGATCTCATAACATGGTCACTCTCCTCAACTATGGTTTCTTGACTATGTATGTCTCATCTGTTCTCACTGCTTTACTAAAGCAGCAGTCTTACCTCTTCCACGTTAGTTTGGATGTTCACGGCTTTACCAGCTCCTTGTGTATCTTCGTTTCAAAGTCTGTTTTTCCTTACTGCTCGATCCACGCATCTATCTCAGTGTCTCAGCAATTTTCAGCCACTTGAATCTTTCCGGCATGATAAAAAATATCTCGCAACATCGAAGCAAGGCTTTGAGAGACTATTGGTGAAAGGGGAAATTTGTCATCCACCCGGCGGTAGCACACAGTAGGGTTGCCAACTGTCCCAACTTTAGCGGGGCAGTCCCAACTTTTTCAGCATATATCCCGAGTACCGACCTTCACCCTGTCGGGGACAGACAAATCTTCCGTCTTTTTTCTACTAAATCAATAAACTGGATCTCATTTTTATAAAACCTAACAGCCTGGTTGCAACTTCTCTATTGTCTTCTGTTGCATTGCCACAACATAAAGGCGGTCTCGTTTTCTTTTCTGTTCTTTTTTTTTTTCGTGGTGCTAGTTCTGTTTTAGGCTCTAACCGTGTACAACACCTCTATCTGATGAAGCAGTTGCGGTCACTGACTGTCTGAGTCAAGGTTAAAAAACACAGAGATGCTTCGGACCCGTCGGGTTCCTTGGCCACAGCCATGATAGCCAGGCAACTTTTGCACATTTCTTGTTATGAAACATGACATGGTAGGACTAGAAAAATTGCAATTTTGTCACAAATACAGACTCACTGTCCCTGGAACTGACAGGATCGTTCGTCGCAAGCCGCCTCCCCCTCCCCATTTTTTTCTTTCTTCTGACTTTGTGCACTCGAGCGCTGGCAACTAGCACAATTCTACAATATCCCCCTGTCACCGCCCGCCATAGTGGCTTTGGCGTTGCACTGCTAAGCCCGAGGCCGCGGCGGCCGCATTTCGACTGCGGTGAAATGCAAAATACGCCCGTGCACCGTACATTGGGTAAACATGAAAGAACCCCAGGTGATCGGAATTAATTCGGAGTCCCCCGCTATGGCGTGCCTCGTGATCATATCGTGGTTTTGGCACGTTGAACGCCAGTATTTCATTAAATTTTCCTTTCATGACTCTTTGTCCACCTTCCGGACTTCCGCAGAACTGACTTGTATTAAAAAAATGTACACAAACCTCATCTCAAATGTATAATAAGTTCTGATATTTGTGATAATCAAACAAGATCGAAACATATTGCGCTGCACATTGTGTGACCAGGTGATTGAATGCTATACCAGTGAACTTCGTGAACAGTGAACATATATACGTATTTACGAACGCCGCAAGCTCCAATATTGTGTTCCACTGCTTCGTTCGTTGCTCCGCAAAAAGCGATGGACTCCCTTAGCTGGTCAATGTCATACGACTTTGGTTCTCCGTTTTGTGAAGGTCCGTGAAACGTAACGTTAAAGGACAAGGTTCTTTGTTTTCTTCAAGGTGAGGAATTGTTGCGTATAAAGAAGGTTCACGGCTAAATTCAGAAAGCGAACTTCTTGGAGGCAAGATAAGGCACAAGAAAAGACAGGACCCGGCTCTCCTGAAGAAGGGGCTGACTGCTTCTTAGCACGGGAACTGTTGCAAATGTCACAAGAGAGAAGCGAAAGAACACAGGAATTTGCACTTTCAGTTACAGTAAAGCTACCTCTGCTATCCGCCGAATACGCTGAGCTCGGCATTACCGCACTTTCCGTCCGAGCCACACATCGGCAACGGCCACCGCGGCGCGACTCGCGACGCCTGCGGTTCCTCAGCTTCGTTTCGTGGCGGACAAGCAGGCGCAGCGTGCGGCAAATAATCCGCACGGGCGGCGTCGGGGATGAGCTGCGGGACATTCTCTCCCTTAAGAATGCGCGCCCTTGTAAGCCGAGCTGCTCAAGATTTTTCTCGCGATTCCGAAAGCCCGCCGCGGTGCGGCCGTTCTAATTAAATCCGCGGTGGCCCCGCACCATGCGGCTTCCCAGGCGCACCCCACAGAGGCGTGAGTTTCGGGAGAGAACGCCGCTTCGGTTCCAATTACGAAATTTGAATAACGATCTCGCCTAATTTGCATGGGCCCGACTGGACACTGCTCTTCTGAACCGGCCATCCGTCGCCGATGCAGCGTCCGCGCTGTGCCCTCCCCCTTCTCCTCCCTCTCCCATTGCACTCCCACTCGCAGTCCTGGTTCGTTACCTAACTCCACTCGTCCGTGGCGTAGTCGCGGTCCGAGCGCCTCGCTTACAGCCTCTGGACATACGGCGGTGCTCTTGCTTTTCCCTGCGGCTCGGATGACGCTTCGCTTGATGAGGTGGCTTGCCCCAGTAGCGCCACTCAGCTGGTTCCTGGGATTAAAAAAAGGGGGCACGAAAGCAAAAATAAATTTAATTAATTAATTAATATTTAATAAATAAATAATAATGATAACAATAGTAACTGTTAGAAATAAAAATAGAGAAAACAGCAAGAGGCGGTGGCTGGGGTCTGGAAGATAAGGTCCCTCCATGCTCATAGCCCTCGCTGTAACGAAATCGCTTCACTCGAAGAAAGTTTTCGTGACTTCAGGATCATACATGTTACTATACGATAGTATAGGTTATTATGTATGTTGTGTGTTACTATATGGACGTTGAAATAAATAAATCAATTAATCGATCAATCTCAGAGAAGTAGCATACTTTTACTTCTTGAACGCATGCAGTTTGCTCTTTATTAACTGTAACTGATTGTGGAATGCGTCAGGGCGAGATTGTTGGCATTATTAATGCTCTACTGCCACAACGAACACACCAACGAGCCAGACATGAAAGAGCGCTCGTTTTGTGCACTGCGTGCTTGTCCATGTGTTCTCGGTGCTGTGAGAGTGCAACATTTTTCACGATTCGTTTTCCTTGCGACCGGGAATGCTCTTCCGGTCATGCGTACTGGTCACTAACACCCGCGAAAACAATAACGTCCGTGAAAAAAGGCGAGCACCTTGAATGATTAGTTTCTTGAATACCGACGGCTTAGTCCTAATCCTCGAATGAGTTTATTTCAACAAAAACGTCATGGTTGCCATTCTGTTTCCCCTCATCGGCTTTACCTTCACGGTTCCTAACACTTTCGTAGAGAAAGAGAGAGTGAGAGAAAGGCAAAGGAAAGACCGGGAGGTTAACCAGGGATTATCTCCGGTTGGCTACCCTATACTGGGGAGGGGCAAGGGGTCGCGATAGGTGAGAGACAGGATAAATAAATAAAAATAAAGAACTACACACACACGCACGTACACACAAACTGTTTCTGTGGGCACGCAGCCCGCAAAGGCGTTTCTAGAGTTACGCAGTGTCACCGTACAACCCTACGTCATACAGTGTAGTCACAATTTGTCAGAAAGTCCAGTGTCTTTTAAGTACCGCAGCAACGCCTTCATAGCGGATCGCGCTGATGTTCGCGTAGGCCAGTTTCCAATTGTTTTCTGTCATTGGGCGTTTGTCCAGTTTGTCTAAGGTGGCTGAGAGGACTGCTCTTTGCGGGTTGAAACGAGACCACTGATAAAGAAGGTGACGATTGTTTCATTGCACCCGCAGAAGTCTCAAAGTGGGCTGTTGGCCATTACGATAACAAAAGAGTACGCATTTGAAAATGCTACTCCAAGCCATAGACGGACTAGAAGGGTGCAGTCACGTCGTGGAAGCTCGGGCGGAATCGTGCACCCTTTGTAAAATATGGTTCTCCCTCCTGACTCGCACATTGTTGCCTCTCTTGACCCGTTTACCCGCTCTCCACTGGCACAGGTGTCGTACACCCTTAGTCAAACAGGCGTCATTACCTGCGCAGTAATTTCAAGTCATCACTCACGTAATAACTTCACGTCATCATTCTTGTCGTGTACAGACTTTCTTGCTTGGGTTCCTTGCCCTCCACGTCTGTCGTGCACCGTCCATTGTAAGAACGTTGCTGCGCTCTATAGCCGCGATCTATGGAGCCGCTGCCATTGAAAGCTTGAAGGCTCTGGATCTTATCGGGTTCAGTCGTCAAAGACCCGGAATGGCGCATTCGCATGCTCCATCGCAACATCCGGCCACGGCTACACCGTGGCCAATAAACTTCCAGCAAAGGCTGTAAGTAGTCATGTACACGTAGTGTTGGACGTGGTGTCGGCTGCCATTGGGACACATTGACGAGACGTCCGCGATATGTCCGTTCCTTAAAACAGCCCCTGGGCTTCCCCTTCTCATATAATATGCCTCCAGTAGACACCTCACACAACAGCCCACCTTTCTCTTTTTGTTTTCCCTACCTTTTCTTTCTTTTTTCCAATCCTTCATTTCTCACCCTAGGCAGGAAATGCACGAACAACAAGACGAAGACCGCGCGGCACTTCCCGGTTTAATTACGCTAGCTCTTCTTGATGAAGCAAGTTGAACGATTTTCTCTTGACGCGCTTCTTTCGCGCCTCTTCGCCCAGGGAGCTCTTAGCATCTCCCTCTCTCTCTGATTTTCTTACTACGTCGTTGCCTCCTTTTCTTTTCTGCTCACGAGCTCCGTTTCCTCGGTCAGGCGCGGCTCGATGCGCGCTGTGCGTTTGTTTCTGTTCTTCTTGTTTACGCGCAGCCGCGTTTGCCGCTCGCGATTGTTGTCGCTGGCGTTCGTCGAACCGAGGGAGGACCCGGCGTGCGTGGGAGAACGCGAGGGCGCCAGAGAAGCAAGAGCACGAGGCGTCGAGCCAACGAAGGCGTAATTGCCTTCTTAGTCTTTCAGATTCTCTCCGGCCTTTCCTTACTTTTCCGCCGCCGTATTTCTAGTAATGGTTCGTTGTATCTCCCCTTTCTTTTTCCTCTCTCCACACGCAAACACTTCGCCTGTCGTTCGCTGAATCAGAAATGCACCGAGCCCCTGGAGAGTTTGTTGTGTTTCTTGGCGTTGTTGCTGCTTTTGGTCGAGGAAGGCGATTGCCGTGGTAGCTACAGCGTTTTTATGTCCCCGTGATGCAGCAAGTCTGTGACGGGAGGGTGATGACAGGTAGGAAGAGGGGTCGGCCATTATTAACGCGACGTGTAAACCGGGTGAGTGAAGTCGGGAAAGCGCTTATTTATTGGCTGTTAATCTGCTGTCCACGGAACCGACCCGCGCGGTAGAATGAGCTCGAGGTGCCAGCCGTCATGCTGCCCGCGTGTGTGATATAGACTCGACTTGACGGCCCTTGCCTCCTCGCCCCTTCATTTTATTTTTTTATTGTAGTTCATACTCCTTACGAGTTTACTTCTCAACGACTCCGCATGGTGCGAAGTCAGCTCTTTTCTTTTTCTTTTGTTGCTGATTGCTTAGGTGCATGCATTTTCTCCGCTGCCAAAGAAAGCCTCTTTTATCCGGCCTTCAAAACTTCCCTCGTCCCTCTTCGTGCCCTGTTTTTCTTGTTGGAGTTGTTGAATATATTGTGTGTTATAAACTAATTTTAAACTAATGCACCGGGAAAGTCTAGCAATAATTCTAGTTTTCCGTATGATAAAACTAGGGCTAAGCACTGCCAGGAGTATGACAGTTGTCTACTTCGCATCTGCGTATTTTTTTTACACGAAACTGGCGGACTTTTTCATCCATAACAGCGGCAGCAGCAGCAGTGTTGAGGCAGAAAACGACGGATTGTTCAGCCCTGCTACCGTGATCATTCACGTCGCTTTTCCATTCTTTCTTTCTTTCTTTCTTTCTTTCTTTCTTTCTTTCTTTCTTTCTTTCTTTCTTTCTTTCTTTCTTTCTTTCTTTCTTGGTGTGTTTGTGTGCGTGGTTGCCTGGCCGTGTTAGCGTTCGGTTAAACCGCCGCGGTGTCTCAGTTGCTGCGGCGTGCCCATGCTGAGCACGAGGTCGCAGGTTCGAATCCTTGCGGCAGTGGCTGCATTTCCATGGCGTTGGAATGCGAGAATGCCCGTCTGCTCTGGGTGCGCGTTCAACAGCGTAATCTGGTAAAAATTAATTGGCAGCCCTCCCCTACGGCGTCCCTTATAACCCACTCCAGTTTTGGGATAGTAAACGGCACAATTTCGTTTAAGTTAGCCTTAAGTAGGAGCTAATAACAAGGAGAAATGAAGAAAGGAGCCGTTAGGGCTGAAAGTGTGCACATAATCATAGGATAACGAACAGCACAGCACGGTAAGAGGCTATAGTGCGCGCGCGCGCTCACACACACACACACACACACACACACACACACACACACACACACACACACACACACACACACACACACACACACACACACACACACACACACACACACACACACACACACACACACACACACACACACACACACACACACACACACACACACACACACACACACACACACACACACACACACACACACACACACACACACACACACACACACACACACACACACACACACACACACACACACACACACACACACACACACACACACACACACACACACACACACACACACACACACACACACACACACACACACACACACACACACACACACACACACACACACACACACACACACACACACACACACACACACACACACACACACACACACACACACACACACACACACACACACACACACACACACACACACACACACACACACACACACACACACACACACACACACACACACACACACACACACACACACACACACACACACACACACACACACACACACACACACACACACACACACACACACACACACACACACACACACACACACACACACACACACACACACACACACACACACACACACACACACACACACACACACACACACACACACACACACACACACACACACACACACACACACACACACACACACACACACACACACACACACACACACACACACACACACACACACACACACACACACACACACACACACACACACACACACACACACACACACACACACACACACACACACACACACACACACACACACACACACACACACACACACACACACACACACACACACACACACACACACACACACACACACACACACACACACACACACACACACACACACACACACACACACACACACACACACACACACACACACACACACACACACACACACACACACACACACACACACACACACACACACACACACACACACACACACACACACACACACACACACACACACACACACACACACACACACACACACACACACACACACACACACACACACACACACACACACACACACACACACACACACACACACACACACACACACACACACACACACACACGCACGCACGCACGCACGCACGCACGCACGCACGCACGCACGCACGCACACGCACACAGTTAGTCGTGAGGAGCGCTTGACCTAACGAATACAGAGCGAGAGAGAGAGGGGCGGGAAAGGGGGAGCTCTTTAATGAATCCTGGAGAGGTCTGCTTGGCAGCCCCACCTGGAGTAGCAAGCCTTCCGTGCTGCACCGAATGAGAATGGTGAGAAATATACAGGCACACTAGACATCACAAAGAGGATCGATCATGCAGAACAGGCGGGGTCCCGAGGATGGGCTCAGTGGATGAAGTATGCCATGGATTGCTTGGCGTTCCGTACACTTTGCGCCGGCGTAAATTTCTCTTCTCTTCGTCCACTTGCTTGCGTTTTATCCTCTTTTCTGCTTCGCCGGTAATGCGGGGTAGCCAATATGGCTCGGTCATGAATAAGCCGAGCTTAGCTTAGTTACATTTCCTTCGTCGCCTCTCTTCTTACAAGCCCTTCCCCCTCTATCCTGCCGTATTTACTCACCCAGAACCATCTATTATCTGTTCCTTTTTCTCTCTCTCTCACTGCGTCTTGATAAAGTGTACGTGTTTTAGGCGAAGGGGGGAAAACAGGCGAACATGCATCCCATGCACGCCATATCCCTCTGCAGAATATGTCGAACGTGGCGCGCTCGGATTGCAGCGTTGCACTCGTTGAACACTTACACGTGTCCCCCTTGGTTCCTATGCGGAACAAATTAAGTTGTGCCACCAAGCTACGGATGTGCTGTCGGCTATGTACATAGAATTCTCCCGCGCGTCGGGGCGTTTTCCTCTGAGACAATGTAATTACCTTGAAGGCTCTCTTTGTCTGCCGAGTTCGCCTTGTTCTCGATGAGAATTGCACTGCTTCTTCCGAGGCGCGCGCTCACGCCGTGCCGTCGAGTGCGGATGAAGAGAGAGAAGAAAGGCTCATTTGCATCGGAATGCCAGAAGCGCCGTTTCCGTCGCACGCGTTGGTATAGCGCCGCGCGTGCCTCCTATACAGCGGTGGTCGAAACGGTATCGCCGCGGACGCCGGCTGCGAACGCGCGCAGACAAACGCAGCAAGACCGAAACCATTAGGGACGACGCTTGCAAGCAGACCGCTCGCATTGCGAGCGAGCTTTGTCTCTAATGCCGTCGTTCGCGCAGGGATGACGGCGCCGCCGGGAGCCCGTTTCGGTAAACTCGGCCGCGAAGAACGTCGGGCATTTTAACGACCAAAGACGTCCGAATGCGACATGCCTATATTGTTGCGCTTATGCGTGTTCGCGGTGCGGCTTGTGTATTGCCGCGCCTAATACGGCCGTATTAGGCGCAGCAATCGAGATGAGAGAAACTGTTTGGCGTGCCGAGAACTTGGTGCATGTCAGAGTGTGTGGGCTTAAAGGGAAGCTGGAAACGAAAGGGAAAAGTTTGTTTGGGCTACAGTCTTTACTTCACTTGGATGCCATAGGCTCACGCGAACCGGGAACAGGCAGTAAGTTGCTTCCTAAGCAATATATTTGATTGAAGGAAGCCTATATAGCGACATCCGAAACTGCCCCGAGCAACGAGGCACACGACTATACCGCAGCTCATCACGGCGGCAGTTTCTGCCAAACTCGTGAGACTGCTGAGGTAGGTTGCTCTTGCCACCGCGACAATCACGGCGGAACACTGCATGGTTTTATAACGTCTGTCCTGGGCAGATATCATTTTAAGGTGTCCCGTAATGCTTTGTTTTGTTCCACGTGGCCTTTATTTTCGCTCAGAAGGATGCGTTCCCCCACGTATGAGCATGTCATAAAAATCCCAAGTAAAGACTACTCTTATTTGAACAGATGACAATATTTCGTGTTTTTCGTGGAGGTTGCGGGCCTGTATAGGCAAACAGATCACCCAGTCAGTGCTTTTATTCTTCGTCTTGCTGTCCTTCTAGCCATGACGCATCTATACAACATTGCATATACAATGAATCAATTTAATCCGTCCTGATGTATCACGACAGAAGAGGAACCGCTATCCATACGACGTAACATGTGGATTCGGTAGCGTTTTCGCAGGCACGTGCTGTGTATTTCATGCTGTGTATACGTTCAGTCCTTCCTAACTTACTATAACCACGTTCCAGGAGACGTTGTTGTCTGTGTCTGTTGAGTTTATTTCCTTCTTTTTTTAATTAACGAATCTGTCACTGTCCCCCGCTGTGCGCAATTTACAAGCCCTCCACCAGCGACGACTTCCATATGGCCCCGTCTTATTTTAGGACGTTAAACGGCGCCTTCAAGCTCATCGCCTTTTACTGCATGAAAGTTTTACTTGTGCCCGTATGTGTTCGTGAAACCTGCCTAACTTTCCCTTTTTTATTTCTTTCTCTCTCTCACTTTCTCTCTATTTTTTTTTATTTCTCTTCCCTTTTCCCCTTGGTTTCGCTTGACCTCCCTACCACCTTCTCTTTATGTTCTCTCTCTTATCCTTATCGGAATGGCCAACAGCCCACTGTGTGACTTCTGCGGGTGCAACGAAACGCTCGAGCATCTTCTTTGTCAGTGCTCTCGTTTTAACCCACAAAGAGCAGTCCTCTCAGCCACCTTAGACAAACTGGACAAGCGCCCAATGACCGAAAACAAGATCCTTGGAACCTGACCTACGCGAACATCAGCGCGATCCGCTATGAAGGTGCTGCTGCGATACTTGAAAGACACGCGACTTTCTGACAAATTGTGACGATACACTGTGTGGCGTAGGACTGTAAGGTGACACTGTCTAAGACTAGGAACGCCTTCGCGGGCTGCGTGACAGTGCCCACAGAAATAGTTCGTGTGTACGTGCGTGTGTGTGTGCTTAGGTTCTTTCTTTTTTTTATCCTTCTTTCTTTCTCACCGCATCCCCTTGCCCCTCCCCCAGTACAGCGCAGCCAACCGGAGATAATCTCTGGTTAACCTCCCTGTCTTTCCTTTGCCCCCCCACCCACCCACCCTCTCTCTCTCTCTCTCTCTCTCTCTCTCTCTCTCTCTCTCTCTCTCTCTCTCTCTCTCTCTCTCTCTCTAAACGGCATTATTCACTACCGCTCACTCAATCAATCAATCAATCAATCAATCAATCAATCAATCAATCAATCAATCAATCAATCAATCAATTCCCTGAACGTAGGCTTATACTTTTATGCTAGGTGAAGTTCCTTTTTACTTCTTTCTATCTGGGTACAAGGTGTTTCTATTGCCTGTGAGCGGCTTGGCTAGTCGTCTAGTGTTAATGAAGATATGTGCACGGTGTAGAAGTTTCAAGCAAAGAATAGAAAAGAAAAGAAAAGGAAATTAACGTCAGATCTGAAGTTCACATATACATGCGCACAAGATAAACTGAGTCTGAGATATACCTCGACGCTTCATTAGGCAGGGCTGCGCGCTGAAGAGGATTACGCTGGCCATGATGATATAAGTATATACTGATGAAGAAGCTTAAGGGTGAATATAATGCTCACTGGAGAAGAACCAATGTTAGTTCGCATGCATGGATATGTTTTTGCCAACGCACAAACGGTGCCCCTCGTTAGTGCCGTGTTCCAAACACAGCGTTCGCAAAAGCGCGCACAAAAGCCACCAGAACACGGCAACAATTGGAAACACGCAAACACGAATGTGTGAAAACGGAGGGCAAGAAATAAGACCCGCTTATAAAACGCTTTAATGCGACCAATGATGCAATATCGAGATCCATAAACTTTCAGATATTCCTAATTTTTGAATATTCTACGATTTGGCGCACGTGCACGAAACATGGTATTTTTTTAAAGGAGAGGTGAGACGAAAAGAGAGGATCATTCCTTCAAACAAAAATGAAAGTAAGGATGCCGTCAGTACATTTATCTACAAGTGCAAAATACATCTCGAATAAACCAAGCTTAACGAGACATTGCTTGAGAGTGCTGCATGAATTGAAAATTATTCAGTAAAATATTGTGGCAATATACATACTAGTGCGCGCGATGAAGAAGCATATGCGTAAAAAGCGCTAAGCGACACTGCACTACATGAGTGTGGGTACTGAGCAAACTGAAACGTAGCAACACTTGCCAGATCACGATAGACGCGTGCGCGCACTATATTTCGCTTCAAGAATGAGCGTTTCGAGTAATCTAAACCTCGCACCACGCGCCCCCTATACATGGTGTGCAAGAATGCTCGCGCCGGGCTGTCTTCTTCCTTTCCCGCGAAGGCAGAGCCGACGTCTCCCGAATCTTCCGCTTGCCGCGTGCGAATTCGTTTCGGTGTCGGATTGGTTAGCGAAGCCCGAGGACTACGCTGTGTTTGTAACGAACACTGCTTTTCCGGACAAGTTTCTTTCGCCGCGACGTTCGGCGCACTCGAGCGGAGAGGAGCTCGGAATTACGACGTGCGCGCAGCGCCGTGAAGAATGCCTGCTGTCGGGAAAACGCCGCGCTGCGCAATTGGAAGCTTGAAACCTTCCGGCCTGAATTCGTGGGATCCGCGTAGCAGCAACCGGGGAACGCTTGTCGCCACACGGCGCCAATTTCAACCACCGCAGCCACCCCGCATAACAAATACGCGCACTTCGTCCAGGCACGAATTGGTGCTCGTCTGGTTTCGTCTAAAACATTTTTTTTTACATTTTCTTTCAGTGCAGAATCGCCCGTGTGAGCTCGTTTCCACAGGCACGAGAGACTCGGAGTTTGCTAAAGAAAACGGCAGGGAACCAAATCCCGCTGTTCCTCCCACTCTCCTCAAAATGAAAGAAAGAATTGTTGTTAGACATAAGAAAGAATAAGTAAGGATAAGAAGAGAAAGACGCGTTAGAAGACGTCCTTAAAGACGGCGAAATGAGCTTCGCACGTGTTGTAAACCACCCCGCACAGCAGCTTGGGGGGGGGGGGGGGAGGATTTCGTGTCCGTAGCAGGCAGTTACGGAACGTTCGCGGGAAATCGTGGCGGGGCCCCAGTCAAACATCTCGGTCGCGTGCCCCCGTTCAACTCAACTCGATCCAGGAGCCGGCTCAAGATATCGCGGGAGCGAAGGTGCGGCAGCCGAGACACAAAATCAACAGAACAAAACACGGCGAGGTGGCGCGGGAAAACCCTATGCTTATAGGGATACGGCGCTTCGGGAAATGACACACCGTTAGCTCCCATCGCACCTCTGCCGACGGAGCGCGCCCTCCAATCTGCCGCGCCGTCCTTGCTTCTCTTAGTGAGGCGAGCTCCCCCAACCACCTAGCGAGCTGGTTCGTATCGTCTTCCATTCTGCTGTTCTTTCTTTCTTTCTTTCTTTCTTTCTTTCTTTCTTTCTTTCTTTCTTTTTATTTTGGTTTCAGTCCCGCGTTTCCTGCCCCCCATCTGCAAATTTCTTTGTCTCGATCTAGCTAAAGAAAACGTTGCCTTGAACTTACAAAGTTTATGTTCTTTTTTAAAAAACGAAAAAAAGAAAAGAAACAAAGAAGACCAGATGAAACTCCTTGACATTACTTGGGGTGAAATCAGGGAGCGAAACAACGAAACGGGTAGCTTTTAAGTGCTCCTTGTCTAAGGCAGCCTTTGTCGGGTGTTCGCGAAAGAATTTCTCGTGTTTGTTTCTCCTTTGTCGTGAAATACGTAAATGTTCTCCTTTAGGGCGTTAAACAGCAATTTCTTTGGCCGAAACCAACGATCTGAGCGAGCTCACTTCCGTTAGGGCTTTCTCTCTTCTTTTTTTTTTTATTCTTGCATGTTGTGCTTTCCAGACCTCGTGCTTCCCGGTAGTGGTACTTGGTTCGAGCACACCTTCTGTCTCTCTCTCTCTCTCTCTCTCTCTCTCTCTCTCTCTCTCTCTCTCTCTCTCTCTCTCTCTCTCTCTCTCTCTCTCGCCGTGGCGGCGTGTCTTGTGCACAGCCGATGCAGCAAACTTGGGGAAGTCGATTTCGTAGCTGAACACTCGGCGCCAAGCTATCCCCTAGGGAGGCCGCGAGAAAAAAATTGCTCTCGTGTCTGAAGACCGCGCCGCTGGTGACAGGCGAAGGCAAACTTCCTAGCTTTAATTTTAAAAATGGGATGTGCTTAGCAATGCTCAAGGCATCTCCGTCAGAGCGGAAACTTCGCTTCCCCCCCCTTTTTTTTTTTTGCGCGTTTGTTCCGCATTGAAGCGATTCCCGTTTCCTTTCCCGTCGTGGCTTGTGTGATGATCACAAAGTAACGCAGCAAGGACTTTTCCATAGCAAATTAAGCCCTTGAGCACTAATTTATCTCGAAACATTTTAAGCATAATTGCTTTATCTTACTTCACGATTAAGAACCGCGGCTGTCTATTTGTGAAATGCTGAAGCAAATCGGGACCCGGATTCACAAAATCTTCTTATGCTAGAATTGTTAGAAAATATTTCAGTCAATCCTGATGCAGGACATGGTAAAGGCGACCGGCCAATTTCAAAGAGCACTTACGTAAAAGAGCGAAAGCTTTGTGAATTCGGACACAGTTTCTGTAATATTATGTATAATTTTATTATTAGCTATATTTCCTATAGAGGCTGGTGCGTAGTACTCGTTTTGTTTAATTTATTAACTGGCACAGCTTGAGAACTTTGGCTCCCGGAGAACCCACCATCTCATTATTGTAGCTAAGGAAAATATAAACATTACACGAGACCTCCCTGGCAACATCAGTAATTTCCTGATTGACCTCGTCGAAGTCTCAAGCAGTTCATCCACGTCTGTTTGATATGAGAGAGAGAGTTCAGAAGACATATTGATAGGCGATGGTGACTCCGAAATTTGTAATCGGCTAATCCAACACAGTACAAGTTATTGGGGTAAAAATTAAAAAATAAAATAAAATAACAGATTACTCTGTTACTGCTACTGAAATTCGTGCCCTGTATTGGCAGTTAAGTGCGTTTACTCCGTGCTATCAAAATATGCACTGTACCACTTTGATAAAGTTTCCCCTGTCGCTATTTATATGCAAGTTGCATACTTTTCTTTGCACTAAGCACTAAGCTTCGCACTAAGCAAGCAAGATATCAGATCATTATTAGATATTCACAATATGGGGTGTAGCTCCTATTTATATCCCTGCTTATTGCTGTGATACTTATGTGCTAACTGTTATACACTAATTACACTATTCGCCTGTGTCGTATAGCACAAATCTACTGATTGAGCTGGATTACTCGAAGTGCCGGACATTACTTACACTGGAAATGGGAATGGATGATCAAGTATTTAACAAAATTTCCTGTGTACTCAACTTTTTAACGATTTACTTAAGCGCACACATAGCACTATACGAATTCAAGCCAGTGATTTCAGAAGGCACATCCACTTGGAACGAATTTTGAAGCAAGTACCAGCTTGGAGTTAAGCGGTGTGAAATTAGCGATAAAAATACACTGTCATTTCACTTATATTTTTTTCAGGTAAATGACTTTTTATGTACTTAAGCTCAAGAATTACTGACACTCCAATGCATTTCGTCACAATCTTTGGGAACGCATATCTAGAAACTTGAGTCATCTCGGTATTCAGTCCAACTGGATACGAATGTTGAAGTCACCGGCTACAATTCGTAAATTGTAGGGGTGTGCGAATAGTGATTTTTCAGACCGAATCTAATACGAATCGAGTAGTGCCAGAAGCGAATCGAATCGAATATCTAATACTTTCCGAATAGTTTTTGAATAATGAATAGCCGTTATCACAATAAATATAAAGCGATGTTCACATTCCAGTATTCTTAATGTTGTCAAGTTTCTGTCATTACCTAGCATGTTATGGAGCGTTCTTTCTTCAAAGCATAAATGAATCATTAGAAGCAAAGTTTCTTCGCATGCACAGGGATTTTCAGAGAGGGCGAATGATCGCTCTGCAGCCTGTAAAAAGTATGGCTACTCAAGCGACCAGCCTGCTCCACTACGCAAGTTGTCATGTTTATGTATATACCGTGCCCGCGGGGGTAAATTTTTACCATACCTTTGGTCCAATTTTAAGTTTATTTAGGTGTAGCTGACTCTTGGAAATATTTGAAAAGTATTCGAAAGATATTCGATTCGAAGACAAAATCGAATATGACACTATTCAATTCGTTGTTCGAAAGTTTCGTACATTCGCGCACCCCAAGTAAATCGCCCTTTTTGCGGTAAATTAACTATTTTAAAAGTTAATAAATGAAACTTTGTTAATTAGGCAAATATTCACTTTAAAATCTCTTGCAAACAATGTCCACATCTAAAAGCAATTCAGCTCAATTAGCAGAATTGTGATACACGCCACGGTTGAATTTTTTTTTAACTTCTAATAACGATTTTTTAATACGCTGTATACACAAAGAAGGTAAAACGCATAGCCCTATAACACTGGAGAGCGCAGCGTTGCTTATGCTGCCAGCTTTTCCGCGCTAACGCGCAGTCGGTGAAGGAATAAGGGATCGCCGCCAAATAGACACGAGGAGCACAGCATGCAACCAATTCCTGGAACGAGCACCGGCAATCCCCTGCTTCACGAAGCGAGATCGGCGGCTCCCGCATAGCCGCATAAATGGATCACGCGGCTTACCGCGATTCCCGAAGCTCGTTCACGAATGTCTCTTCCAGAGGGCGCTGTCGGCTTCGACTGGGCCCCATCGGCTTGAGTGGCCGCGGTTTGTTAACTGCGGCGAATGCGTAATGGGCCGGGGGTGGCTGCGATCGACGCCGGCTCTAAGTCGGCTGCGTTTACTCCACGGAGCGCACACGAGCAACGTGGTACGTACGTAACGGCGACCGCGGTTCGTGATAGACGGCCACCTCTCCCCTTGGGTTCGCAATGTTTTATGTTGTCCGCCAAGTCAGGGGTACTGCCCATAAGGCCGTTATGCTGTCCATCTCTTATGGGTTGTAAGGCATGACGAAGCATTGTCTGCATTACATTGATTGCGTGGAGGATCGTTTCGTCGATCCTTCGTTCGTTGAGGCTCCTACTTACCTTAAGACACACACGCACACACACGCACACGCACGCACGCACGCACGCACGCACGCACGCACGCACTCACTCACGCACGCACGCACGCACGCACGCACACACACACACACACACACACACACACACACACACACACACACACACACACACACACACACGCACGCACGCACGCACACACACACACACACACACACACACACACACACACACACACACACACACACACACACACACACACACACACACACACACACACACACACACACACACACACACACACACACCACAGATGTTGCGAATGCAGAGCTGGTGCTGTAATAACTACGCTACTTGCATATACGTCAAAGCGTGGCGAAATTGTGCTTCATTGCTGAATCTTCCTACCAAATGATAAACTGTCTTCTTCACTGTTTCAAAATGATAGTTATAGTAAATAATTTTTGTGAGATGAAAAATAAACCGAGGTTTCCATTATTCACCTGCTGCTCATTCACTTCTAACAAGTTTTTTTACGCTAACCCCTTTACCTGAAGTGCATAAACTGCAAAAAAAAAAAAAAAACACGATTGCGGTTATAACTTCATTATATGGTGTTGATTTGGAACTATGTGTACCGTATTCTTTTTAACAGAATTCCGCAGGCTTATAATTGTGACTCGAGAAGTAATGTCTGCCCACCGTGGTATAGCCCACGTGGCCACGACGTAGTGCGGCTGAGCTCTAGGCTGCGGGTTCGATCCCAGCCGCGGAGGCCTCGTTTCGATACAGGTATGAAAAGCGCAACGCTCGCATGCTTTGATTTATGTGGACGTTAGAGAATCCTAAGTGGTCAAAATTAATCAAGAGCCCCTCACTACAGCGTGTATCATAAACAGATACGTAAAATCTCAGAATTAACATTTTATTTATAGTCACTCGATAGTCTCATTGGTCATATTGTGAGGGGGCGTCAACCTGAGCGACATGTGGTGGGTAACTATTATAGGTTACTCGACCCTATTTATAGGATCTATAGCAAGGTTGGTGGCGTTTACTGTCTTCGTATTGCCGTCATTTATGGATCGTCAGCCGTGTTTATATATCGTGCTTTTGATGCGATGTTATCACATTCCTGCTACGACGCAGGCCACGCTTGGAGTTTCAGATTGTGCGTTCGTTGGAATGGAAGCAGGTTTATCTTAGATGTTCGATGACGACCGTAAGTAATGGCCAGTTCTTGGCACTTCATCCGATGACTGCAGACGCCGCTTGTCACCTCCGCCAGCACCGAGCTTATATTTTTTTCCCTGAGAAACCACGTATTTGCTATTCATATAGCTGAACTATATGCTATTGATACGTGAAATTCATTGCAGTGCATCGAAATCTGAGCGGATGGGTGCATTTGCTTTTCGCTGTCGTCCAAAGGGCCAGGGTAGCAACGTGGGCTTGTTGGTATGACATCCAGATACGAGTTTTATAGCGCGGATAAGAGTGTGCTTAAGAAGACACACAGGACACACACACTGTGCTATGTGTGTGTGCCGTGGCCGGGTCTTCTTGTGTACAGTCTTATTCGCGCTAGAAAACTCAGATCGAGTCCAAAAAGCGCAATGTGCAGCCGGGAGTTTGTTTGTTTGTTTGTTTGTTTGTTTTGTTTTGAACACATATACACATATATACAGTTAACAGGAAAGGGAGCGCGAGGAGCAGGCTGGCAACTGCCACCGGAAGGGGCACAACGCCTGCCTACTCTTCTGAAGGGAGGTGACAGCAACACAGAAATGGAAGATAGGAAGGAAGGGAGGAAAGAGGAAAGGAAGAGCAACAGGACAAATCTAAAGACTAAAGTAGAACACAGTACACTAGCACGTTGTTCCGCCGAGTTTCGACTCTGCAGCCGGAATTAAAGTGACGCCGCATCGAACAGCCTCCACAATTATCAATCACATCCATGGATAGTTCGCTATGCGGCTAATTGTGCGCTCCACGATGAGACGCCAAGTATAGCTGTACGCAATCACCGTTTCACTGGCAGTGCAGAAGGATGCACATTGCACAGTGGCCGGCTTCGGTCATGTACGCGTTAAGGAACCACGGCGCGGTTCAAAGTTACCTTTTAACTGGACATGTTAAACGCAGATTTCTGATGCGCACACGATGGTTTAAGGTCTTCAAGCTATGCATGGCTTGTTCGAGTATAAATGCGTAGATAGCCTTGCTCTCAAACATCGCCGAATTGTGGGGAAAACCAAACGCGTTTCATAAACGATTTAGAGCTGCGCTTGTAGTGGTGTCCGATCAGCTAGACGCTTCGGAAAGCGAACGCGACGGCGCTTGTCACTTCCGGCACGGCGTTCATCATCGCTCGTGTCCGGCCCTCGCACCGGACAGCGCGAATCGTGCCGAGTAGATGCCGCGCGGTATTATACGGGGCCGTTGGCGCACAACTTCCCCGGCATTATTGGGTCTACAATGGCGGACCAATTATAACGAATCGCGCGCCTGGACCAGGGCGCGCGCATGCGCTCAGGCGGCACGTATCTTCCGTTTCCTCCCGTTATATATTTCACTCCGTTGCTGTCGGCATGGAGCCGGTCGGAGAGACAATAACACCGGAACAGGACTAATTCCGCGAGCGCCGGGAAATTCTGTTGATTGCGCGCTTCCCGCCCGCACCACACAGGCCGCTCTCCCTCTGGCTTCGCGGACGTTGTCCGTCTGTCTCCCCGTCAGTGCCCGCCTGCCCTGTCCGCTACTGGGCCGGGCCGGTCATAGCGGAAGGACACGAAAAGCACAAAGTTACGAGGCAGAAACAACCATCGCACTCTCGGGCGAAATAAACGTGCCAGTGGAAAGCGTTGCCCGCACACCGAAAGGGAGCGAACATTAGCGGCAGCGCGGGCCACGTTGCCAATCGCCCAGTGCATCAAACGCTGGCGCCGCCGGCGTTTATGTTGCAGCGGATGAAGACAAAGAGCGAAGCGGCTTCGTGTCCATAGAGCAAGAGTCAATAAGGGGCGCCCCCTGGTTTTGTGCTGGGTGGCGGTAGAACGAGGAGGAGGAGAAAGCCGAGAGATCAGCGGGGTCGACGGCGGATAGCTTCGCCGCAGTTGACGCTGCAGGAAGAGCAGCGGGCATTTTGTCAATTGCGGTTCTGCGCGGCGCATCAAGAGAAGGCGAGCGTTCCCGGAACAATGCGTTTTTGTTTCGAAGCCCCTGCACCCCCCCCCCCCCTTATACCCAACTGGCGCAGCGAGCTTCGTGTCTTTCTGGTTTTGTCTGTGTTTCTCTTTTTCTTTTCCTTTCAGACGGCCTGCAGCTATAGTAAGCCTGCCCAAACGAATTCCTTTGTTCTAGTCATATTTTCGGTCCCTCCGCCGAACGGAAAGCCCGTTCCGCCGACCGTACCAATTGTGACGCGTGATTCAGTGGCTTACAGCACGGACGATGTACTCTGCTGCCGGAATGCATGTGTTTGTGTGTGTCTGTGCGTACGAGTTTGCTCCACTGCTTTCCCGTTGCACGCGGGATGACGTCGAAGCGCGGCTTCGGTCGCTTTGTCGCCTTGCGCGCTATGACGTGACGTCGGGACGTGAATGGCACTTGTATATGTATATGTATAGCTCCATCCTTGGCCTGGATCGAGCGAGCCAGCTTTGAGGTTTTCTCGATAACAAGCAGACTTCATCGCGTGCTCCGTTTTGTGGGAGACCACGCTTTGCGAGAAACAAAGAGCGGCGTTGAGCGAAGAGAGCAAACATGCAGAACAAAACCGGTCGCCTTTGTGGCTCTCTCCAAGTCCGCTAGACCGTTTGACACGTTTTACTTTTCATTTAGCTCTCGCTCGCGTCTCGCGTTTTTCAACGCCCGCAAAAAGCCTGTGCAGCCTTCGTTGACGGGAGCAGTCACTTTGCTTTGTTTCGAGAGTTTTCGACGCCGCTGGCACTGCTTTTGTTTTTCTCTCTTTTGTTTATGAGTGAATTCCCGTCTTCCACTTTTCTTGCTTCTATGCGTGCTGGCGTGCTTATTCTCTCCCTCTCGCACTCTTTTTCACTTTCTGTCGTTGGACCAGGGCTCCCGTGTTCCTCCGTGTGACGAGCACCGTGTCACTCAGAGTGCGCTGGCGCTTCCTAGAATCTGGAAATAGCGTCGTCGCTTGCCGGTGCAGACAGTTGGGTTTGCGGGCGCCGCTCCGCTCCGTCGAGCCGCCTTTTCACCTTCCCGGACACCTCGAGTCGACCGCCGTCCGTCGCGCGCCGGCGAAAGCGAAGACGGGGCGCCTCGTTTTAAGCGCAAAACAAGGAAAAGATGGAAGAACGAAGGGACGTTGGTAGTATATACCGAGCGTGCGCTCTCAAACCTCGAGGTTTTCGCCTAGCGATCTAGCTTAACCCAGGGTCGGGCCTCCTTTGCCGCCCAAACGGCGCTCCCAAACGGCGAGCTTTCCTAGCTGTATGGCTGTGCTTATGCGGCGCCTTGAGATGAGCATACTGCAACGCCTCGCGCCTCTTCTTTGAAAGGCTCTTAATGAGCCGGCGAGTGCCGCTCTGTCCAGGGAAGCGTCACGAGAGTGACGCGTCCGAGTGGCTGCGCTCTCACCTGCACTTCGTCTGTGCGGGGCTCGGCGCCGTGCTTGTCAAATTTCTGCGCACGGGATGGGGCACCTCTCCTGTCTCTTGCGCGTTCTTGATGGCTCGGGAGGCAGAGACTGATTGGGGAGTCGAGAGGTTCTAAGCGTTGGAAACCATAGAGATTCTTACAGCCAAGCTGTTATATCCTCTTGTTTGCCGGGATTTCTCGTGTCCTTCAGCAAGAAAAAAAAAATTAACCGAAAGTGCACATCTCCTTTGTAATCAGGCATACAACACACAGCTCAATATTCATTTCAATAAAGAAAAGCACAAAACAAGCTTCAAAACCGCATGATGGGTGATAAGGTGCCTGTGAACAATGCGAGGCAAGTTCCTTCTCCCCGCGTATGTTTCTCAGTAAAGATTACGGTTGCATAAGCTGCTCCGGTGGGAAAGGGGCAACAACAGCATACGAATCAGCAAGTGACGTCGCCAAACATTACGTATAAAAAAGAGACCTGCCTATCAACTCATACAGTTCAATGCAAGAGCGCTATGGGTAGACCACGCAAAGTTAAGACCTTCGAAGAGCAGCGTGAGTGTATACAATGAGCGTCGAACAGTGCAAAATCGTCATGCTCAATAACGGTGTCTTGCTAAGACTAGGCAGTGCATTAAAACATTTCATATCCCCACTGACGGCATCTGAGTGATTTTCTAACAGCTTCGCTGGCCATCCACAGTCGCAGGGTCAGGATAGCGAGTCATCTTTATTATTATTATTGTTTATTATGTGGATGTGCGCACCGCTCCTAAAGGGAATGGGTTCTGAATCAGCACAACTGATTCGCGCGCAGAAGTTTTAGGTAGCGAGGCTACTTGGAGAACACTATTTATAGGTTTCGAGATAAGGACAAACCATACTGAAAACGGTATGTGTGGCTGTTCGGGGACAGTCAGTGCCAGAATTCACTTCTACCGCTTCTACGTGAAGCAGGCCTGCCCACGCTTATTTGACCGCTTTAATTTGATGCAAGGCAACCCTTGCAAAATAAAACAAATAAATAAAACCCACAGAAAGACAGAGGTAACACATGGAAGTTGTTCCTACCGCCTACATATACGTGTTCTGTGCAAAAGTGAAAGTGGCTAAATTTGCTTGTTTTAAGAGTCGCGCTGACATTCATTTTCCCACAATTTCAACACCGCTCTTGAGAGCGCGCACTACAGGGAAGTCTGTTGAGGCGCGAAGAGGACATCTTTTTTCACTGAACTCACTCACTCACTCACTCACTCACTCACTCACTCACTCACTCACTCACTCACTCACTCACTCACTCACTCACTCACTCACTCACTCACTCAATTGATCGCTGTGAACTTGATCCAAGGGACTCATCCTTCAGCCAGCGATATACCCACAGGTCGCTATTCTGGAAGCTCAGTCTGTTTTGCGAACGCTTGCAACGAGAGGTAAGGATGCGAAAAGACAAAGCGTCGTTATTTTAAGCCGTCGCTGGTGCATGCAACAACGACTAACTTAATATTGTTCCCACGAACCTTTACACGTATTTGTTTTATTCTACTATGCCTCGTTCTCACACAGGCCGCGATGGGTGCATAATTTCTTTTTTTTTTTCTCTCATCGCCCAGCTTCCGACGCCTTATACGCGGGCCAGCGCAACACAAACGCGCCCATTCGCGCATCCATCCGGGACTGCATGCGTCGACAGAACAGCGAGCATTCATACATTCGCGGAGCCATCAAAGTGGAGGATCTCATTGTCCGCAATTTGGCCGGCCTCTCCGACGCCGCGCTGGCCATTAACGCCGCACGGCCGGACCGCGCTCGCTGACGACAAGAATCAAACAGCAGCGCCGTCTCATGCGGGACAAATTGTCTCCGACTCGCGATAAGCTGAGCAGTGGCGGCGGCCGCCATTCCATCTTCCCTAGCTCCGCCTGCTTTGTTTTGTTTTTTTTCCCGCTCAGGGAAGCCAGCGCGCCAGAGGCGGAGCATTCCAGGTGTTCTCGCCTAATCCGATCTTGAAGGACACGCAGACGAGCAAACTCGGAGGCCAAATGAGCCAGCCTGATTGTAACGCAGCTTATGCGGGGCGCGTCATTGTTTCCCCCTTCCACTGGAACAACAAACTGCTCGCAAGAGGCGAGGAACTGGGTGGTAGCAGCAGTAGCAGCAGCAGCTCTCGCGGACGCGGTAGGAATACACATCGTCGCCATCGGACTGCGAAGCTGTTGGGATCTTAATGGCTAGCCCATTAGGCCCCCTCCTCCTCGGCTCTCGCGCGGTGACCAACGGTGCGCGTCCTGGCAAGCCTGCGCGAAGCCACTGCGAGTCTGAAGGAAATTCGGTGCGCGCGGCGTGAATTTTCTCACGGCCGCGGAGGAAGGAAACGATCGGCCCCCGTGCAGCGTCGGCGATGACCCGAGGCGCTCGACTCCGTTGCGTGGCTCGTTTAATAAGCATTCGGGTCAAACTCCGGGCCCGCGAAAACGATACAGCAAGTTGAGCCGGGCCCGCGAGAAGAGCGCGCAATCCACGTTGCAAAGCAAAGTGTGCTCTGTCTTGCTCGCCGTTGTGATAGTCGGACACCGAGCGAGCCGGGCAATTACAGTTCACCATGGCAAGGAACAAAATTGCGGCTATTACAGAAATCCCGCAGGCGATACGGAAGTCTCTGTCCCTTTATGTTCCGAGACCGTCGCCTTTTTCATGTCCCATGCATTGGTGTCAACGTCGTTATGAACTTGAGAGGTTCGGGACAGGAGAGCGTTGCAAGATCCCTTGCTTTTGTATACACTTGGCGCGCAACTAGTGCCAGCAGATAATCTAATAAGCGGCTAGTCTGGTTTCAGTTATGTCTTCAGGGTATCCATCTCATGAATTCATGACATGAACAAGGAAGGAAGGAAGGAAAAAGTGGAGAAGGAAGGCAGGGAGGTTAACCAGTGTAGCCTAACCGGTTTGCTACCCTACACATGGGAGCGGGATGGGGGGGTGAAAGATGGGAGGAGAGAGAGAGAGAGAGCACATAACACAGCAAACACATCATCAGTTACGGTCCGTCACTCTTGCGCGGTACGCGACATCACTGTCACAGCTGCTTAATTGTCCAAGCCCGTATCCTTCATAAACCGAAGTAGTCCCTTCGTCGCCTTCAGCTGCGATGTCTTCTGTCGGCGATATGTGAAAATGGTTGCAACTGACAATGGTCTATTGTCCAGGTGCGCTAGAACGGACGCCATGGACTGTCTCGGAACATTATATTCAGGACAGTCGCACAGAATGTGTTCCAGCGACATGAACAAAGACGCTGACGAACCTATAGCGGTGCTCTCAGCCAGAAAAGGACTGACAATAACGACAAAGACGAGATTCACAGCCTGCTGAAACATCTACTGAACTCGCAGGCGTGTCTGGCGTACAGTTGCTTGCCGTACTGGAGCCGTTCACTGCAGCTCTTCTGATAACAGCTTACGAAGCTCGGATTATGTTAGTGTCGCATATCTTGACAAGCGACCACTGACGCAAGGCAAGGTCCTTAAATACCTGCCGGATATCGATACGAAGCAAAAGGATACACTGGTGGCTGACCCTCGTTCACACTGGTATACGAAAGGCTCATACTATACATGTACATTGATTAATGTTACGTTTCTGCAACAAAGATGTGTACCCGTGCGGTTAGCAGTACCGGAAGATAGTGCAAAATCTGTCCTCATCATAACTCATCCCTTGTTCCCCTTTTCCCCCGTGCAGTGAGCTGAATTGTGCGGTTTCACGTGCCAGAACCACGCCAGGATTATGAGGCACGCCGTAATGGGGTACTCAGGATTAATTTTGACCACCAGGGGATCTATAACTTGCCCCCAATGCTCGGGACACGGGCGTTAGTGTATTTCGCCCCCATTGGAACGCGGCCACCGCGGTTGGGATACGATCCAGTGTCCTCGTGCTTAACAGCGCAACACCATAACCGCTAAGCCACCGCGGCGGGTCCCCTATACAGTGTAACAGGCTGCAACACACTATAGCACAGGCCATTGTAACCGCTCTGCCTTTCATTGAATAAAATATCTATCTAAAGTATCCATGAATGTTTCGATATTCGACCAGTAATATGTTCACATACATCCACAGTGGCCGACATGTATTTTTTCAAGCGCCAATGAACTAACCACGCTTTGATAACATAACTTTTCTTGGATGCGAAACCTGACATCGTATACGACTCGTTAACATTGTTACCGCTTCTGCGCTTGCAGTTGGCTGCCGGAGAAAAACCCTATACGGCGAGCCCTATCCTTCATGTGTGCTGCGTCTTACAGTATGTAGGGACCACTTTGTTCGACCACCTTAAATGTATAAGTGGCTTTGCTCACGAGCCGTTTCCGCCGCGGGAAATTCAAAACCTCTTACATGGTTACCTATAATTCATGACATGCAGCATGATTGCATGCCAGGACAGGCAATTTTATTTTGTTAGCTACGCCTGTGAAGTGGCAAGTACCTGTGCTTGTTCCCGTGAAACATCGACGTCCATGTCTCGTAGCGATTTCTCAATCCGCCCCTCCCTTCGTTCCTCTGTCTCTCTCTTTCTACTTCGCAAGAAATAGGTATATTGAGGGAAGCTGTCAAGCCCACATAACCAAGTATACGTCCACCTGTCTAGAGAAAACAATTAATGTGGAAAGCATGCGGGATTTAAGCCTATGGCCTGTAGGTCTGGGCTATACGTCACACACCTCAAACATATGCAAAAGGCTTGGTTGAAAGCAAGTGTGGCCTACAGCGCACGAGCGCAACCATTGCACTACCTACTGCTGTCTCGGCGGCGGCATGCAGCGCATCGTTTGTCGTTCCGCCCCCGGTGACAGTTGTAGGCACAGGGTGTCGCCGCGCTTAACTGAACCGCTCGCAGCGGGTTGAGGGAAAAAAATTGCCGCCATAACTCAACCGGAGCGCGTCACATAATAACGACGGTGCTTGCCAGCCCTGGTCGACGTGGGAGGCGCAGCCGTTTTGCTGCCAAAATTCTAAGCGCTCGCACAAACGTACAAGCGGGGAATACGCACATGCACGCGTGTCTTTTTACTCCTGCGAGTTTGGCTCCCATCGCTTCCATCAGTCTCGCGGACCCACGCAATGTGCGGCCGTTCGAACGCTTTCCTCGGGCTACGGTCCCCCCGCGGGCTGCCGTTATCGTGCCTCAATTGAGCCAGGACACCTCTTTTCAAACCTACAGTTTAGCACAGCTCTGAATTTCTGTGCAGCGTCTCTTCGACTGGACTGTGCATGCTGCCGCGATGACGAGAGCTTACGGACGAGGTCTTTGGGCCCTTTGATACTCTCCTCTGGTGCTGGCAATCTTGAAAAGCCGAATGCCCTTAGACTGTCACATTTCTTTAGCCGTACAATGGCCAGGAGCGTTGATAAGGCCTACTGTGCCGTTCTTTCCTCCTCTTTTTCTTCTTTGCCCGCAAGTATATATGCCTCGCGACAAAATCTTTTGGTTTCCGATTCTCGGCTATAGCCTGCACACTTGGAGTGCACGCTATAGGCTGCTCTTGTCGCGCTTTGCGGTTGTCTCGCCTCGCCGTCAGGTTTCGGGAATGTCCCCGGAAGGAGAAACTGCCCGGGGTCCCCATTCGGCCGTTGTAATTATACGCATCCCGACGTCGGGAGGAAACATAAACTGCGGAATCGAACCCAGGGGAGCAATATCGGTGCTTCCGCGGACAAGAGAGGCACACGCGCGTAAGATGGCACCCGAAACACCTCGTCAAATATACGTGCGTAAAGGTTGTATATGTCGTTCTTATTACCGCACTACATCCGGCCGTTTAGCTTTTCGCTTAACGCCAGGGTTCAATCTTATTGCGATCGCCTATTTATTGCTGTGACTGAATCGGAAAGAGAACGATACTGAGAATCCCAGTCGAAGAACACTCCCTAACCCTCGGATAGAAACACTCCTCCCCTTTAGACTCATGCATTTAGAAAGAAGGAGTGACCGATCATAGGGAGGCAGCGTTTGAGCCACGGTATCCAAGACCCGCAACCCTTGTTTTATTAGAGCAACACGATGGACACCGATGAAAAAGAAGCGTAACGTCGGCAGGAAACAATCACAGGGTAGAAGTCATAGGACAAGCAGGAGAGAACGCAAGGAATCACGACACTCGATTCAGGTGTAGATATAGATGGGTTTATATATATATATATATATATATATATATATATATATATATAGAGAGAGAGAGAGAGAGAGAGAGAGAGAGAGAGAGACTTCATAACGATATCAGTTAACTTTTAATTCCACAATTTCCAGTTACACACATAGGTTCAATAGGTTCAATTTATTTTGCTCCAAATTTTGGTATTTTTATCCCTTGCACCGCCCTATTTATGGCCGATCCACTGGCGTGGGTGGCGCCATTTCACTGACGAACGAACGAACGAACGAACGAGACAGACAGACAGACAGACAGACAAAGAAAGAAAGAAAGAAAGAAAGAAAGAAAGAAAGAAAGAAAGAAAGAAAGAAAGAAAGAAAGAAAGAAAGAAAGAAAGAAAGAATGCCTCCCTGTGCTCTTCCTTTCTCCCGACTACGGATGTGCTTTATGGCTAGCATAGCTGAAGAAAGGCTAGATAGAAGTTGGAGAGCATTCGAAACTACGTTTAACTAACTGCATGCATACATCGGACTTCCCTCTTCTCCGAAACAGCGTCACCCCTTTTATTCCCCGTGCTGACACAAAGGGAAGGACGAAGAGAAGACAAATCGAAAGGCTGGAGGTCGTCGACGACAGAATCTGACAAAAGCGGTAATACTTCCGCAGGCTCCCCAAGACGACAGGGACGATCACAAGACCGCAAGCGGTAATTAAAGCCGTCTTCCCCCGTATGATCGACCTGTCAAGTGTTAGAAGCGTTCAAACGGGCAACCCCATGTCGACATAATTGCCCTCTTCTCCGAAACAGAGTCACCCCTTTTATTCCCCGAGCTAACACAAAGGGAAGGACGAAGAGAAGAGAAACCGAAGGGCTGGAGGTCGTCGACGACAGAATCTGACGAAAGCGGTAATACTTCCACAGACTCCCCAATAAGACAGCGATGACTATAATGCCGCAAGGGGTTATTTAAGGCCGTCCTGGCCCCTGTGTTAATCAGAACCACTCGAGACTCGGATGAGAGTCACAACCATGTACCCATGTAGTGAATACATTCTTTTCTACTTTTTTTTCATCATCACGATGTCCGGATTCGTCGTCGTTTCCTGATTCTTGCGGCGAAGGCCCACCTCACCCGGTCGAGATCGTATCAATACTGACGTTACGAAGCAACGAGTCGTCAGTTATTTCTGGCATGGCGCATATGCTTAAGCGTTGCAAGAGTGTGAACATAAGTTTCACATTGGTGTGAGAAGGCATTATGAAAACAGCACCCCATTAATTGCATCGTTTCAAAGCCGTGAGCTAAAGCATGCAGTAGCTTGCGGAGTGCCGCAAGCGCTGCCCAATATTTTCGACGGGAACGTCGCCACGTTCCCTGCAATACAAGCACGACTAACACCACCAAAAACCGGCCCTTCCCGCCTCCTCACATTTTCGAACTTTTATTTTACATTTGACAAATATCTTGTCTAACATTGCTGCTTCATTTGTTTCATTTCTTAGCCTCACTTTTCCTTGGCAGAAAACAAACGTTCTTGTACTCGAATTTAGGTACACGTTAACGAATCCCATTACGCCGTCTCTTCTAAATCCTTCGTTCATTTGAGACAGTAAGCCTCATCAATAACTCACTGATTCAATAAATAAATAAATAAATAAATAAATAAATAAATAAATAAATAAATAAGTGGATTGATTGATTGGTTTTCTCTTTCTCTACAGCCTGTTTGTCATTCGATGTCCTGTGCATTTCCCCTTTCCTCTAACACATTAGAGAAACGGGCTTTCGCGCCTACTTTCCTTTCACCTCATCTTGCTCTGTCTTTCCTATTCCCTCGCCTTCTTGCTACCTTCCATTTCTGTCTTTCTGTCTCCTCCTTCCTGAAGATCCGCCACGGCTACGGTAGGTAGCTCGTTCGAAACCCACCGTCCGACACCCAACGGTTGATTATTGATGGGTACAGGCGTTCCCCGACCCGGCGCCCGGTAGTGTGCGGGGTGAATGAACGCCTGGGAGTTGCTGCGCGGTGTCCCGCGGCACCATACTGAGTTACCAGGTTTCGAACACCGCAGCTCGCAAGGGTGGTTCTATATTCGTGTTTGTCTTTGTGTTCGTCCCCTCTATGTTTACTGGCCTAGTGCTTGCATGCCTGCAAGAGTCTTATCCCCCCCCCCCCCCGCTTCCTGAAGAGCAGGCAGTCGTTGTGCCCCTTCCGGTGGCAGTTGCCAGCCTGCTCCTCGCTTTCCCTTTCCTGTCTAGTGTATATATGTTCTCAAAACAAATAATGAATAATGATAATCATGCACGTAACCACCTTCGGCGACATACCAGATGCGCTAGAAACGAGGTCTGCGCCTCGGAGTCTCTCTGGGTGAGCACACTTGTGCACCGCGGAACTCGCCGCATGGAAAATGCTTCTGTGAACAGCGCACACAGCAAGGCACCCAGGTTTACTTCTCGGCGGGCGTTCTGCCCTCAAAATGCGGAACGGCACGTTCATGCGCTTTGCCCAGCGCAGAGTTTGCGTGCCTGCCTGTTCACCACGAAGGCGTTGAGACGTTAAGCACTGTCCATTAAATTAAGAAAATGTGGAGGCCTTTCAGCACGCGCTGCAACGAGCCAATTTTTTTTTATGCTGCGTGGTCGTGATGAATGTACCTGCTCTTTCAGTTCGTTTACTTTAGTGGGAGCTTTACAGCAGCCCTCGCAAAGGGAGCTTGTTTCTCTGCTTCCCTTCACCATTCCAGACACGCATCATAGAATGGGCCAATAACTTCCTGGTAGATACCAAGAGGCCTGCGCACCTTGAGGAGTCACGTTACGTGCATTCAAAACCCTGCTTTGGAAAAAAATGATGATCGCGCAATGCATCGCGGGCACCCCTCACTAAATATTTATGGGCCTTCGCTACTTACGCTACCGCTGCAAGCGCGTATATATTGTTAATTAGCAAGTGTTGCGGTACTGCGCAGTATATATAGCTCACTCTCTTTGTATTTTTTCCCGACCGAATGGGGACCTCGCCGAGCATAGTCACTCACACTAATCCACCAATGATGCAGGGAAGTCAGGAGTGGTCGGTGGCTGCATGTTGCTTGTAAGGGCTGGACTTGTTAGTCACTGCCTTGTTGTTCACAAGTCCCTTAGCAGGGAAGAAGCTGTCGCATGCAGACAACTACAAACAGGGTCGCACCCTAACATTAACGTGCTAAGTAAAATGCACCCCACACTATATAAGGACAAATGTCCATGGTGCAATGAGAAACTCACATTATACCACATAACATGGGCATGTCAACAAACTGACGTTGTCCCGATGATATCACACGGAGTGCAGATATCACACTATTGCGGAGCAATGGGAGGAACTGCTGTCCAGCGACCGCTGCGAAGACCAGCTAGGTCTAATGCGGCCTGCACGACAGACAGCAGAGGCCAGCAGAGCCCTGGACTGAGGGCAGCCGACGATCGTGATAAAGGACGGTCGAAGCAGCGGGTGAAAACCTCCGGCGAAGACGCAAGGAGGAAGACTCCCCTGAATAATCCGCCCTAGTCGCAGAAAAACGCAATTACAGCTCAGTAAAGTTTTCACTCACTCACTCACTCACTCACTGCGCAAGTTGAATGACCTCGATACGCCTATGCTTTATCTTATGATTATTATTGCTAACTTTCCGCAATGCGACTGGCGCAAGAGTTTCCTATAATGTTTCTAAACACTATCATTATTTTCCTTTAGTCTATGTGTCACTTTTTAGCTGTTGTATTCGTTATAAGTCGGACTTTTCCCTTCTGTTATCCCATGTCACGCTTGCACGTTTTTCTTTTTTGTCGTATTAACTACCCAGTAACGTTTTCATCAAATTTGATGTTCTTCAATGCTCAGATTTTTGTAACGAGCTACCTCGTACATCTGCCCGAGAAGGTGTGCCAGTTCTGCCCACTGCTGAATTGTTCCACGAGGGTCAAATGACGGGCAAGTGACAGTTTTGTAGCTTTTCCTCGTTTCCTCACTCCTGTCCCTGATAAAGATTGATTGATTGATTGATTGATTGATTGATTGATTGATTGATTGATTGATTGATTGATTGATTGATTGATTGATTGATTGATTGATTGATTGATTGATTGATTTCTAGGGGTTACGGTGTAAACGTGCAAATGTTTGCGTATCAGTAATTTGCTCACTGATGAGCTGCTCGGTCGAGTACCGGTAGTTTCCAACTTCCCGAAGTCTATGTATGCAGCAAGAGCCTGTAGGATTCTACAGCAGTCAAGTAAAGAGCACTGGTTTACAGAAAAGTCGGTGACGGATTATGGATGCGTATAGAGTAATTTAATCTTAACCCCAAATTTTACCGAGCTAACTTGTATGGTGAGGTGAGGTGGCCACTCGAGATGTGGGGTGGTATTTGAGCGTTTTTTTTTTGTTTGCTTTTTAGCATACCTGGGGAGGACCTAGAGATTATGACGGCGCTTGATGATGCAATTGAGACGACGGTCACAGCCGTCGCCTCGGAACCCCCGTTTTCTCTCGCCGCCTAGGCCTATATTCAGTCTGCATGTGACACGGACTGAACATACTACTAGATTAGAAACACGTCTGAGAACGCCAATTTTACTGAGCAGAAGCGTGCAGTTGAAAAAAAAAAGGAGAGAAGTAATACTTTTTTCGGATCTCGTGTTTTCTTCATAGCTCATCAAAGTCAAGCCTAAAATAACTATACACTTAGTGAAAGCAACATGGGCGCGCTCTACAACTTCAGTGAAGATGTTGCGGGTAAATTGACACTTTATATGTTGGCTAATTAGTATTTGTCGACTATATGAAATTGTGGCTACATCGGAGATATAGTCTGAGATGCTCAATGTGACAGTGCGCAGTGCTGAGTTGGTTGCACTTCCGTACCGAGCACCTGCTTTCTTCAAGGCTAGGCACAATTTAGCTGCAGGTAACATAATATGTACACATCTTATGCACTGGGTGTCCTACCGGATGAAAGAATAACTAATTTTGGATAGCCACCTCCCAGCTAGCCAGTTACTCCCGTTTGAACTTGATAAGCAGCAGTACACGTCAATGTCTGACAGCCGTGCAACGCCCCCCAAGCTCCCCCATTCGCCCTCGCTCCAGCCGTGCAGGCCCCGATGGGCATCGCCATCGTCGGCGTCACCCGACAGGCAGTCGCGCCAGCGTGTACGCCATCGGCGGACAGAGACGAATCGCCTCGATGGAGGCCGCGCCGGCGGCCTCTGCATCAAGCCGCGGCGGGGACGCCGCGCGTTACGGTTGTCACGCGACGAGCGACGCCGCATTCGCCGTCCCCTCCCCACCCTGGCTGCCGCATGACCGCAGCTTCGCCATACGCGGAGCAGGGGGGTCACTCCCCTTTAACCGAAAGCCTTTGAAGATCTCTGGATGCGGCGTTCGAACCGCGTATTTTTAGTGCCACCCGCGGTGATGAACGAGCCCCGGACTCGACAGGGATCGCGGCTCCTATCTGCCCGGAGCTCCGCGGTGCGAGCGCAATGAGTCGAAACCGCGAGCGGCACATCTCGTTCGCTTATTCCTTGCCTCCTTTTGTTTTGCTTTGCTCACTCCTCGGCTCGCGCGCTTGGGAATAGGACGAGCCGCGCGCATGCCGCCGCGGATGAATTTACTCCGTGGGCGATGGTGGTGCAGTGTCGGAATCCTTTTGTCGTGCGTCCGCGCCTCGGCTGCATAGAGAACTGTTCTTTTTCGACACGTGTACGAGCACCGTTCAGGGTATATACGCGACGTTCTGGTTGCCTCGTCGGGGTGAACGATCTCTTCTCGGTGACGATGTCGGGCAGGGCTCCCAGCACGACATGCGAGTGCTTAACGCAGTCTCCGAGCGAGGCCGCGATAGGCGGAGACGATGGCGGAGCGAAAGGGGCGGCTCGCTGATGCCTGCATGTGGCGTCGTGTGATGGAAAGTGACGAGCCGAGGGAAACGAATCTTAGGGGGCCTTCGTTTAGAGCTGTACGGAACTTGTAGACGCTGGTGACTTGTGGCTACAGGCAGCACTTTACAGAAACGTTCCAGAACAAAAAAAAAAATTTTTTTTTGAGAAGTGAGAAAGCTAGAAAGAAAGAAAAGCAAAGGCAGAGATGTTATCCAAGTTGCATCTGGTTCGCTACCCTACACAATGGCTGGAAGAAGAGGACTGAAAAGTGAGAAGGAAAGAGATAAAAAGTGATGCACGCACAACAGTGTTCAATGCACAATCAAAGACGCTCGCTCAGCTCGGTCGTCTTGAAAAGTGCAGTAGTGCCCTGTGCGGACAACGCTGTGCTGTCCAGTCCGCTTAAAGTGGCACATGAAGCCTGTCTCTCATTATCAAAAGAAAGGCAGTAGAGCACGATGTTCTATTGCCTTGTCGCAATCACACAAGCATGAGACACTGTCCGGCATGCCAATACATGCAGAAACAGTATAGCATAGTCATGATGTGATCATCGCACTACGCAAACAAAGGGAAAAAAAATAAACCAAGGAGGTAACGAGGACACAGCGCTCTGGCCTCGCTACTTTCCTGCCCCCCCCCCTTTTTTTTTGTCCTTTGTTTGCGGAGTGCGCTGATCGCCATCGTGACTGAACGTTTCCAACTCGACCAATTAAATCCTCATCCTCTTAGTACAGTATAAGCGCCGGTAAAAGCGACGCAGCCAAGCGACGCAGTAATGTTGCGTCGCATCGAGATAGGCTAGGCGGTAGTCGAAGGCACAAGTCGAAGGTCAAGGGAGCGTAGTCGTGAGTTGGCACATTCCGCTGCATTCCATTGTTCTAATGCGTTGCTAATGCGAGCAGCTAGGCGAATCGCCGCGCCCTATCAGGCCTTGACAGTGGCACACGCACACGCTGGACTTGTTCGTGGGCTCTATCGTTCGCTGCTTCGTTGGCTCTATCGTTGCCGATGATCCCGCAATGACCCGGCAGCCACTGAAATTTGATTGTAAGCCCATTTTCAATAGCGCGTTGGTAAGATTAAGTGATTTTGGATATCAGCTGCTTTTGTGGGCCGTGAAGTAGGCTTGACTGCAGAGTTTTGAGGGCGAATGCTACGCAACGCGAACGCACGACCCTTCATTTCGGTATGTTCAGCATCTGCGGTGGCCTTTCCTGTTTCATTTTCGCAAGTATGTATAATTTTCGCGGTGAACTACGAAAGTGTACTAACTATATAGCTTAGTGCACGACTTTCATAGCTGTGACTGAATCACAAACATTCAAACAAGAAAGTGAGGGAGTGGGACACCACAGTAAATTTTATTGTCCTGCTCTGTCATTTTTGTTTCGCCTCTCTTCTGTCACTCGTAGAACACTGTCCACTTGTTCCGAAAGAATGAACAGCGTTCCTGCTCTGATAGGGCGTCTACGCTTTGTTAGTTTTTGCATGAACACTCGCAACAACACAGTAAAAGAACCTGCCCCTTGAAAGAGGGAGTCTCCACTTGATGTCGAGCGTGCGAGTGAGGGAAGCTGAAGTCCGAAGCCGACATTTAGACAAGGGGACTTGCCCTGACTCAACAATGCTTCCCAACGCGAGAAGCATATTATCATATACAGTGGACCAATGCATGTTCTAGGCGAAAAACGGTGACAACACACCGATCGGGAAATACAACACTACCAATATTTTATTGGTACCTGAAAATGTAACGAACAGAAATGTAACAGTGGGTTTAATAGAGAAAGACAAATTCGTTTTGTATGGTCGGTTCGACACGAGACTCGGCGAAAGGAAGGAAGAACGCGGAAACGAAGAATGAGGCGCTCGTTTTAGTCTAACAAGCACTTTGGTCAGACTAGTTCGCATCTACTGGATATAAGAAGCACTAAATTGATGGAGATAATTCTTTGTCTCTTGTGTATCCGTCAATATTTCGCTGCCTACGACAAATTAAGAGCCGATTTTGTCGTGTTTGTGCCGTCTTCCCTGCCTGTGTTTTTGGCGCAGATGACATTTAACAAAGAAACGCCGCAGACGAACATACACGCATAGCGAAATTGTTGAACCAAATACTAAAAATAGTTATACTGATAATGTATACCGTGCACTCCCATTTCAATGTTTGTCCTGAGGAAGATAAAATATTGCAGGACGATACTTGCAGTTCGAAGGTCATCTTTTCTTTTTTAATGTGTCTCACATCGAGGCCACGGCATCGATGGCGCCGATCTCGTGCTCGAAATATGATCCTTATTCCAAATGAACAGAGCTGTATGTAAAAGTTGTCGGGGCGCATACTCTTTTCTGTGAAAATGCTGCGGAAGTCTTTTCTGTGCAACTATAAATAATTAACTAATCTTCTTTTTTCTTCACACCCTATCGCAAGCTGTTACGTGGTCAAAATGCGCGCTGAATTGTCTGCTTTCGGAAAAGATAGCGTGTCATTTACGATTTCAGTTTATAGTCAAAGAGTCTGGCTTGACTTAATTTTCGGTTTTGGAGTTTCTTAACACGTGGGCTGATAACTGAACTTCTGGTGGCGGAAGTCACATTGCTAAATTTCTCCTCGCCGTTAGCATATCAAAAATTGGTCTGCTCTCATGGGTGGCATTAATCCCTGCAGTCAATGGGTGTACAACGGAGCTGCAACTTTTCGTTATGCCTTTTCTTGCTCCAGAAATACGCAACAAAAGTATAAATGTGTGCTTAGCTCATAATGCAAGTTGCACACTCCGCTAAAGAAGAGCAGAACTGTATATTACATTCGCGTCCAAAATAATATCAAACACCTTTGTGTATACAGTACCGTAGCAAAGAAATTTGCCAGCTGTGTCTGCATCACACTTGTATGAAAATATTGAACTATGAAAGACTTTCTAACAGATGATCATGATTCGTAACCCCGTGCGGCTCACTGCACCGACGTGTACACCTTTCTGGTCACATGACCTTTGTCTTGGCAGCACTCTGTCAAGCCGTACAGCAGTATCATTTCAAGGCAACGTGTCGACATCATGCATGCCTGCATATTTTAAATGGCGCATTTGGTGTCGGCACTATGTGCAGCGTAGTGCGAAATCTTCCCCACTGAATTGCATTAGCCACACGCAGTGTCACGACTAACCGAGCAGCAACACGGCCGGAGGCGTTTCGCATTGTGCAAGCGCGAACTTATGCAGTGAACGGCACTCCTCCTGATCCGAGCATAGACATCCACGTTGTTCGTACGCCTCCGCCATTCCTTGCATTGTCGCATAGAGCGGCACCGAACTTCCGCGCATTGCATAGAGCTTCATCATCATCGTCAGCCGCATCTTCATCGTATCTGTGCAGTAGCCAAAATTTAGCTGCGCTGCTGTGACCTTCGAGCACACATCCTTGTTCGCCAGCTCGTAGGGGTGCACCAAGCTGTATTGTACACGAAAGGTTACTATCCTAATATACGTAGCGGAATCACCTGTTTGACGCGCTTTTGCATTCGGAATGAATCAGTCGGAAACGTCAGCACCGATAACCGCAAGATGTTTTGCATGCTCGTCCTTACTGTTACAGCTGGTAGTCTCTCACAGATGGCGTCATATGGAAGGAATATGACATAGTGGTGTTTGTGTATGCATATAGCATGGGAGAAAAGCTGAGAGGTCGGCCTGAATCAATGTTCTGACTTGCTACTCGGCGTTGGGGGCAGGGAAAAGGGTGTTGAAGGATAGAATAGAGAAGACGTTCATCATGACGATAAAGATTGCGGCGAAAAATTTGCCCAGTCCAAGACTTTTCAAAGTGTCTTGTCCAGTCCGCCTCATGCAAAAATTTGTTGAGAGCCTTCAGACTATCAGGCTGATGAAGAGGATCAGGCGAAGATCCCAATAGAACCTTTTCAGCCAATTTCGCAACGCCAAATTTCGACAAGGTGTGTCAGCGATTTTCTCTGTTCTCAAATCGCGGGTAGATGCACAAGAGGTGTTCTGTCGTCTCAGGAATACCGCATTCCTCACTATTCGGACTGTCCGCCCGGCCGATGAAAAGCAGGTAGCGCCGGACGAAGGCCACACCTGATCGTAATTTGTGACGCAAACTTACATTGCACCTTTTCATGGTGGGTGGTATCCGTATTTTCGTCTCTGGGTCGAGTTCGTGAAGGCGGCAATCACGATGACCTGACGAAGCTTAATATACAGCGATATTATCGCGCAGAAGTCTGTACACTAGGGCGTTAGTATCTGGCCGTGAAAATTGTATGGATACTGGTGTGGCATTAATGTGGGCCATCTTTGCCTCCGCGTCGGCGAGCTCATTTCCATGTAAGCCACAGTGTCTCGGAATCCACTGAAACCTTATGCAATGGCCAGCTCTTAGGGTGACATCGTGTAACTTGATCACCTCTTGAGCAAGGACATAGTAAGGTCCTCGTCAAAGTGCAGAATCGATCACTTGGAGTGCCTGCTTGGAATCGCAAAATATAGTCCAAGTCTGATGTGGCTCCATCGAGATATAACGAATTGCCTCTCGAATGGCAACAGTCTCTGCGGCCGTTGATGTCGTTTAGTGGTCGAGAAGGAAGCGCTTACTCATGTTCATATTCGGTATTACGAATGCCGTGGTTCAAGTGGCTGTTGACACCGTCCGTAACTATATGTATAGGAGTGGCACATTCCTCAGATATATGGGATAAAGTAAGTTGTTTAAGTCCACATGAGGGTATACGTGATTTTTTCCTGACTCCAGGGATGGATATATAGGTTCACCACAGGTGTTAACAAAGTCCACGCTGGTACGGCCGCTGCCTTTGCCGTAGTAACCCCTGAGGGAAGGACACTCTCATGACACGAAAGAGATTCCGAGAAAGTGCTGTCTGGATGTAGAATGCGAATTGTCGATAGAAGGTGACGTTCATGGCGGGTCAATAGGCGACGATATACCCTTAAATGCTCGCATGAGAGATGTACGTCTGTAGGAGGTACACGTGCTTCCGCAATCACGCCCTTTTGTGAAGGTTGTGGGGATTTGGGGAATTCGACGCGCCATTGCGCGGGCGCATTTCACCCATGTCTGCAATCCAAGCCACCTCGCTCTTGCTCCGAACCAGTTTTAGCGGTGGCGTTCCACTCGCCATTGTTCGCAGTGAGGGCGGAGCTAGTGACGTCACGCAGCGGCCCCAGGTGGCTACTGCCGTGACGGGACCGGCTCTCTTCTCCTTGGGACGGCACCCGGTACGTACATGCTTCCTCTCGTCCGCTGACACCTTTGTGACTGGGACTGAGCTCACGCACGGCGCCTTTGCCCGTGCGGGGAGCGCGTACCTCGTGTTGTTTCCTATCCCGACGCTAAGCCGAAGAACGGGTGCCTAGTGCTCGCGCGAGGTCGTACCACGCCGAGCCGCACTCATCGGAGGCCCAAGCCGAAGGAGATTGCCCGAGCTCTCGCGAGTTGGCCATTGGTTATCGCGAGAGCAAGTAGCATAGCCGCCGGGACTTTTCCTAGCGGCGCGTCCCAGCTTGAGCCTGTGCTCTCGCAGCGACGTGCTACAGGCGCCCCTAGCTGTATTTTTCGCCCTTGGTGCGGGACCCCTTTGGTTCCCCGCCGTCCCGGGACCGGGCGTTTGTGCAGTGTTGGGTGCCGTTGGAGACAATAAACGGTTTCCTTCATCTTAGGGCAAGACTGTGTTTTTGCGTGCGTCGCTCGGTAGCCCCTTGTGGCCTGAGCTCGCGCGCAGCGGCGCTAGAGGCTGACGGCTGACGCGGCCCTGTGGCTCGCTAAGCTCGAACCCGCGGTGGTCGGTACTCCTGTGAGACCCCAAGACCCCACAAGGTGCAGCGTGGCAGACCAAGGCATGTTCTCAGTGCTTGAGCTTGTTAGCCCTCCAGTGCACGTAGGCAGGAGGGACGGATGTTTGTAATAATCGGTATTGCATGGTAGATATATAGCCTATACGAAAAGTGATTCATACAGCTGAAGTAATGATCTCTCTGATGGGCTCCATTTCATGCCTGCTATATATTTAACCATGTGTATGAAGCTGCTTGATTTGAACTTGAGCATCGACACTTGCTTAAACCAGGACAAGTGTCGGTCAATGATCACTCCTAGGAATCTGGGGTGCGTCACGTACGGTATGGCTGCGCCGTTAATCGTAATCTGGTAGCGGTGCAACGCCTTGCGTGTAAATGCAAGGACCGCACTCTTCGCAGTGGCCAATTGCAGCAAATACTTCGAGATGACCTACACTGCATGTTGCGGTCTTGCAAGAAGCTGTGCCCGCGACACATCAAAAGCCCATATGCAGATATCATCAGCGTATAGGCTCATACTAGTAGTCTATGGCACTATATCGGCGAGTTCAATAAGGTTTACATACAGAACAGCGTAGGGCTGAGTGCACCTCCGCCACGGCTGATTTGATGACGACTGGTCACCCCATCTGTCGTCGTCGTCATCAATATGGCCCCGTCTGCAAGGCAGTTCATTAACCTGTGAAACATCCTACCTCCAATTCCTAGCTCCTCAAGTACGTCAAGAATGGCGTCATGCAACAAATTGTCATATGCACCTTTGACGTCCAGAAAGGTTGCTCCTGACAAGTGTCGACGCTTCTTATCTTGTTCGACGGTTGACACCAAGTCAATTACGCTGTCAATGGAGGATCAATCTTTCCTTTGCTAAAACCCCTCATCATGTCTGGGTAAAGTTGGTACTTTTCGAGAAACCGCTCTAGCCTCGTCAGCACCATTCTCTCCATGATCTTGCCCACGCAGCTTGCCAGGGCAATGGGTCTGTAGGAAGATATGGCATGAGGTGTTTTGCCAGGCTTCAGAATCACTACAATCATCATCATCAGCAGCAGCAGCCCGGTTACGCCCACTGCAGGGCAAAGGCTTCTCCTATACTTCTACAACTACCCCGGTCATGTACTAATTGTGGCCACGTCTTCCCTGCAAACTTCTTAATCTCATCCGCCCACCTAAGTTTCTGCCGCCCGCTGTTACGCTTCCCTTCCCTTGGAATCCAGTCCGCAACCCTTAATGACCTTCGGTTATCTTCCCTCCTCATTACATGTCCTGGCCATGCCCCATTTCTTTTTCTTGATTTCAACTAAGATGTCATTTACTCGCGTTTGTTCCCTCACCCAATCTGCTCTTTTCTTATCGCTTAACGTTACACCCATCATTTTTCTTTCCATAGCTCGTTGCGTCGTCCTCAATTTAAGTAGAACCCTTTTCGTAAGCCTTCAGGTTTCTGCCCCGTAGGTGAGTACTGGTAAGACACAGCTATTACGATTCAATCGCTACAATACGATTGGTTTTTCATTTCTCTGGCGCAGAGTCTGAGCTCCACGATGCATTGAAATGGGAGAGGAGAGCAGTGCGCATGCCTTCTCCCAGAGAACGCAGACCAGCGTATGTGATGCCATCTAGCCCAGCCGTTGATTATCTTGGAGAGGTATACATGTTCGTATATGTTGTTAACGGGAAAACGACACTGCGCTTCTTGTATGTGTAATGTCCTAGTTCGTTACGTCCGTGTCGAAAGTATAGCACGCGCAGCGCAGTGTCCATCATGTCACGGAACCAAATGGCCCCACTACAGCACATTATTTCAAAACGACGGCTGTTTGACCCCAGGACAGTTTGCTCTCTTGACGTACGCAGATCGCGTCTTTTGCTCCTCCGAACATACTCAGGAGCGTGACGTCGTGCCTTAGCGAGTAGGCGCCTGTCCAGGAATCCAGATACCTTGAGGGTTCAAATACTGACTCAGCTGCTGTCGCAGAATTCGATTTCCATTGATTCCGTTTGCGGTCTGCTGAAACTAAACGTTTCCTGCTAAGATCGGTAAGCAGGTACGAAGTCTATTTCCGTTTTCTCGCACGACGACCGAGCTCTGGCCGTCCTGGGCGAGATTTGCGGCTATCACCAATAAAGTGCGATCCCGCTTAGCATTGACGACAATCCGTGATAAGTGCAATACCCGAGGCGGTGTCTTCTTAATACCTTAGTATCGATTTAATGCAGCCTTGTCTATTATTATGCATAGTAAGGTTACAGAATGGAAGATCTAATTCTGCACCCGCCTCACTCCGATGGAGCTTGCTGCGCGAAACTGCCTGATTCGCGCCGTGTGTTCGTCACGGCAGAAACAAAGCGTCAGCATGGTGCGCGGGGACGCTGCGTGCTTATTCTGCGGCGAGAAACACCCGATCGTTGCGACATTTGGCGCTGATACCCGGGCAAACAACCGACCCTACGCGATGACTGGAGCCAGAGCCTTGAGCAACAGCGATACACGTCCGCAGGGCGGTCTCGGCACCTCGCGAGACGCCCGGTGACGCGCTGTGTCGCACGTTGCCGCTCTGATTGGCCGGTGCCTCCCTCGCGGAAGCCCCATTATATTCCGACCGGAGCCGGCGCCGCGGATCCATAGAGCGCCGAGGTGAGGTGCCAATTTTACCTCGGGAACATTTACACCGCGGCCCGCAGACCACGCGGGCCGTTCCATCTTGCGCTCTTCTGTCTCGCCCTCTCAATGCCGTTTCCCGAATTAACCCTCGAGCTGAGCGCGAGAGAGCGACGATTAGAAAGCCGCGGGAACACACACGCTGCGCTGCACGCGCACGCAGTAATAACGTGCAGTGCTTTCTGGGAAACGTGAGGGCACCTGCTGCAGCCCCGAAAGACCTGGGCGTCCAATTTTCCTCCTAAACCGAATGCGCGCTAATTGCGAACCGACTGCGCAATCAAATTTACCTCTGTGATTGCGTGCGGACAAAGCTGCAACGCTCTCGCGTGGATCGAGCTGCCAAGATTTCGTTGCGGACCCTTGCAGTGGTAGATCCCTGAACGCTGCACACAACTGTGCCGGCGCACAGCCACTATAGGTGCGCCGGCGGCTTTTTTGGAAGCTCGCATTTGCCCGCGCGATATTCTGCTGATGGGGCAGCCTGTGCGGCCGGAAGTGCGGGCACACAAAAACCCCGCTAACGCGCGGCCCGGACGCTGCGGGCACCTCCTCGTCTACGCCCGGCGCTCGGTTTATTTTCGAATGGCTCGCCTTCCCGGCGGCGCCGTTGCGCGTGAGCTGATGCGCGACGGAATGTTGTCATTAATGTATCGCCGCCCGCGCTGCGCGGTGGCGGTGCTCGAGGTTGAGGGGGGTCCGATCGAGACCGGAACGTGGCCCGAGGAACAGGCCAAAATGTCGTCGAGCTCCGGTTTTTTTCCTCAGGCACCGCGCTTGAAACCGGGTGCGGGTTTGAAAATAACTGCACGACTCGCGGTCGCGGCTGCCACGGCGTTATGCGTAGCCATTAACAATCCCTTGCCCACCATCCGCCGCCACAGTCTGGTATCCGCGTCGCATGGAGGCTCGACGGCGCTGCGTATGCCGGCCCCGTCTCGAGAGCGGGCATCGACAGCTTCGCCGTGTTCTTGGTTCGGCACGTACGTGTGCACCTGGCAGGAGCTGTCGCTTTGGCCCCTGCCGGCTGCCGTCGCTGCTCCTGCTGCTGTAGTGGCGTATTGCGTTTCTTTCCAGGAGAGGGAGAGGGCACCCCGCCTGCTTAATGTTCCTTGCACTCGAAACAAATATCGCCGAGCCTGATACCATCCTTCCAACCCGTGTCTCGCGTATGCAGCGCTTTACTTTCTTCCAGTCTGCACGCAGAACCTGTCACGTCAAGGGGGTGTTCACCTTTGCTGGCTAATCTTGCCACACAATGTTTCGTGTGGGAACTGTTTAGTTTTAATGCTGAGTTACAAAACCTCGCACTATATGAGATAAGTTGACATCACAGATATCAGTCTCCGCCGTAACACATTCGTGGCAACGAAAGAACGTATATTTTATTACATAGAGTTTTTCGTCGGAGGTGACGCAGGTGGTTATGTCGGTGGTTCTAGTTAGTGCTAAGGCCACGCATGCCCGCCCTCTAGGACACCATGCGCAAGATATGGGACGGCCTGTGATATTGATCACGGTCGCACGCTCTACAATAGCCTTCGCGACGCTCGAGCTTCAGACCTTTTCTACGGGCTCATTTGGTCCCGGCCAGCTTATGACACCTCTGGCCAGAACGATCTCATTTACATAAATGTTCCCAACAGTGTTTCATTGAGGCGTGCAAAGTCTGGCAGACGTTACCTTCTATCCGTTCATTTGCCTGTTAGACAAGAGTTTGACACATAACTTTACAGTGAAGTGTGCGCCAGTGAATCGAGACAGCGCGGCGTTTTTCGCTACATCCACTCCTTTTCTCGGAGCATGCAGCCCCACCTCCGTCACGAGAGCTGCGCCACTGATTCGGGCAGCTTGTGCGCCAGTGATTGGTTGGAATCGAGTCCGAGCCCACGTTACAGTCCAAAAGGGTCGAGCGACGACGTCGGAATGGAGGTTCGCGCGCCGAGCGTTTATATCTGCGTATTTATACCCGAGCCAACCGATGGCGGCGGCGAGTCCTCTGGCGTTTCCCCACAGCTGTGCCGCTGCGCCCGTGGCTTGATTCCAAGTTGCCTCGTCATGCGCTCTGAGAACCGCAAATTGACTGTCTCGGTTGGCCCCTCTCTTTCGCCGCCACCGCGCAACGGACCGAAAGCATGGAAAAGGGGGAGCGGTGTATAGAGAACGCGCTCGCACGCTCAGCGACCGGCCCCCTTGCCCTCGAAAGCTCCTCAGCGCTTCGTGTTACACGAAGCCAGAGAGGGGTGGTGTGGATGGTGGCGGGGGGAGGCCGCTCGGAACTGAGGGGGGTCCCTGAGCACACCCGTAATTAGAAGGCTGAAATCAATCAATCACGTGAGCCTTGATCTCCCCCGGAGGCGTCTTCTCTCGCTGGCGCGCTTTCGCTCGGATTATTTTTAAGAGCCTCCGAGCCGTCGTCAAAGACCGTCTGTCTGTCTGCCTCCTCTTCCTCCGTTTGACTTCTTCGCCCGTTATTATTCTTATTCGCTCTTGCGACAAGGCCTGGTGCCCGCACGCGCACGTTGCACAATGCAACGTGTGGAACTACATGGCACGACTCGAGGCGCGGTCCCCGACGACGAGACGGGCAGCCGCGGTTGCTGTGGCCTTTGTGTTTGGAAGCCGCCGATATCCGATTACTCGGCCCACATGCCTCAGAGGGTCGCATGCATGCTGCACAGCTCTAAAATATGGCGGTGTTTTATTGTTCGTGTTGTGGGGAAAGCAACACGAAGCGGGATTACCTACGAGCGTTCCCAACGTGTACAGTATATATATATATATAAAAAAAAACATCAGAGTATGGTCGTAGCCTCGGGACATAACTTAATATTCGGATTTGTAGCATTTACTGGTACACTGAACAACATAGTGTAGCATGATCTTACTGACTGAGGTGACTATGTGTGTGTGGGGGGGAGGGGGGGAGGGTGCTGTGTGTGTGGAGACTGTGTGGGGACTGTACGCGCTGTAAAGTGTTTATCACTGTATATATAATAATCATCACCCAGCACCTGGATTAGCATGTCAGGCGAACAGCCAGGCTAACATCTCTAGCATACCATTAAATTGTGTTTCTCTCCCTATCTGACAGAGGCGACAAATTGTTCGGCAATTCAACTGCTTGGAAATTCAACGGAAACTGCTCAGATACCGGCGGTCCGTCAACGTTTACGGTTTGCTGAATACAAAGCGAGAACACGACGGGATCATAGTTGGTCGCATAACGCAGCATGAAGATCAGAGACTGCAAAACGCACCGCGTACGCGGCGACCACGTGGCAGACCCGCGGGCGATAACGGTCGTCGTGCCAAGTCGCCTTTATATAAACGGCGAGCAAGGCAAGCGACGAAAGCGATCCACCCGCCTGCTTTACCATAAAGTCTGAACCCTTGGGAGAGAAGAGATGAGGCGGCTTGAGGAAGAAAAAACAAGCGAGGAAGGAAGTGAACCCCAATCCGTCTTTCCGTTAAAAACGGAATACGCGACCAGGCAGTCATCCGTCTGTCTCCAGGCCGCTCCTGCGTGAGGGCCCCGGGGTTTGAGTGAAACGCCTTCTCCGTTTCCCTTTGCTGCCGTGGCTTCGCCTGTGACGACGACAACGTTGAGCTTTTGCGCATTTTAATGGCTCACCCATTCCCCTCCCCCCTTCATTTCTTGCGCAGTTTTAAGAAAAATATTTACACTTTCGCTGCGTTGCTGCTGGTCGGCTCGCCGCGTGCCCTCATAAATCATCTCTGCTCCACGGAAACGTCGAGAACTCGTTTCCCCCGTATCCAATCAGGCGGCTGAATGGGAAGAGTCAGTTTGCATCCTCGGTTTGTATCTGTACAGCGCTCTCACAAAATGCAATATGCGCGTCGAAGCAGTGAATGGACTACAGCAGGTAACACTTAGAAACGGGAAGAGGCAAGCTGGAGGGACGATGCGCATGCGTGCATGCTCTAGATGCCACTGATTTTTGCGTGAGGGTACTGTGCCATTTATTTTCTTATTCAAGGAGTAGTTTGGACACTCGGCAATAGTTAGGGCTACTTTTTGTGGAAAGAGCAATATGAATATACTACACATGCTGTCATCGAAACACACACACACACACACACACACACACACACACACACACACACACACACACACACACACACACACACACACACACACACACACACACACACACACACACACACACACACACACACGCACGCACGCACACGCACGCACACGCACACACACACATACGCGCGCGCGCGCGCACGCACGCACACGCACGCACACATGCACACACGCACACATGCACACATGCACACATGCACACGCACGCACGCACACACGCACACTGCACACATGCACACACACACGCACGCACACATGCACACACGCACGCACGCACACACGCACACACGCACGCACGCGCACACACACACGCACACACGCACACACGCACACACACGCGCGCGCGCGCGCGCACGCAATTCTCAAAACTTACCAGGGTATGCATACAGAGACCTGACATGCATTATGCATACAACTTATTATTTAACATATACAATGGCCACGTTTATATTTACGTTAATGCTTACATAATCTATCAAAATGGTCCTATATGTTTACGCCTATAATTAACAAGTCTTAGCGGGCCACCAGATGAATAAGTAAGAAACTAACGATAACGCAGGCCTCGAAACACTTTCTTAAAGAACGAGCGCCCCATTACGACAGGTACTTACTGGCGACCGGCCCAAAAATTCATAAAACGCAGATTAAGCATCATTATATCTAACACAATCAGCATACAAGTTCACCGTGTTTGTGGCAGTCCTATGTCAATTATGGAATTGGGGCTGAGAACTTTGCTCACTAAAAATAAATATAACTATTTTCGCAATCAAATTGCCTCAATGAGAAATGACATCTTGAAACTTGCAGTTTTGCTTGAGCCCCACCATTGCCCATGCACTTATTGCTACTCCGAACTTACGCTCGGTCGCTATCAATACACTTGTACGGTTGAGGAAGCCTCGGTACCCCTACCATTCCCTTACCTCTCCTCTATCCTTGATTAGTGGTAGAAAATGGGCCAACGTAGGCTCCCATGTAACGGAAACGTTGCCCAATGCATGGCCAAGATTGACCACTGTTGCGTTTCGCCTGCGACACGTGGTTTTGCCGGCGCGACTGCGGCGGGGCGGCGGACATTTTGGCCCGATCGTCGTCGCCGCAACACTCATCGCCAGGTGTTTCCAGGCGCGACTGCGGCGATGCGACCGCCTAGGGATCATCCTCGCATTCCAGTCATTGTGCCCGAAACAGGCGATGCCAAAGCAGGGATCTCATTCCAGTCATTGTGCCCGAAACAGGCGATGCCAAAGCAGGGATCTCGTTCCAGTCATTATGCCCGAAACAGGCGATGCCAAAGCAGGGACCATCCTCTCATTACAGTCATTGTGTCCGACCGGCAGCGCCACGACAGGGTGCTACGAGATCGTGCTCGACATGGTGCTACGGCATCGCTACGACAGTGTGCGTCACCATTAGCCCATTGTACATTCACGTGCTCGTCTTTTGAGGGGTTCCTTCTTGCCCTCAACTGCGAGAGTATAAAAACAGCTGCCCCCGGACGCCAAAAGGAGGGCTCCGATTTCTTCTGTTGAGTGAAGTGCTCTCCCGTCTCTCTACTTCGGTCAACCTGACCGCCAACTCTTTGCGATGTTAAAATAAACAAGTTGTTTCGTTGTTACCAGTCGACTCATGCTTTGCCGGGACCTTCGGATGCTTCCAGTTGTACCCCAGGCCGCCAGGCCAACGCTACCCTTGGGGCTTGCGACCCAGGTACAACCACGGGCGTCAGCGCCGAGTTCCCAACAGATCGTACCAGCGGTGCGATCCCAAACATCTGGTGGCAGCGGTGGGATCGCGACAACGGAGGCCAGCAGCGAAGAGATGCAGTTGACTGTATGCTGAGCAGCTCATCGACGATCCGGGAGCAGTGCAACGAGCCCTGTGTGACGACTGGTTGCCTGCAGCGGAACGACTGCGCGGAATTCCTGCCTGCGAGGTTTGGTGAGTGCGGGACTTTCTTCTTCTGAGCTTTGCCAGGCTTTTTGTTAGTGTCAGAAACAGAGCTGGTAATAGTGGTTGTCGTTGCTGCCGGGTTAGTTGCGGCAAGACAATAGTAAGCAGTAGAGAAAGCAGCATTCAGAGCAACCATGGATTTGAAGTCGTTGCGCAAACCGAAATTGTTGGAGCTTGCAAGAGAGTTGGGTCTGGATGTCTCAGACAAACTAAGAAAACCGGAACTGATAAAGGCTATTCTTGAGTTAGAGGCTGAGGATGACGAGCTGTCGGAATGCCTTGAGACCATTGAAGAGAGAGAGACTGCAAAAAGACAGGAGCGCGAACTTAAAGAGCAAAAAGAAAAAGAAGAGCGTGAACGTAAAGAACAGAAAGAGCGAGAGCAACAAGAGCGTGACCGTCAACACGCTTTGGAAATGAAGCGTCTTGAGGTAGAGATGGAACGCGCTCGTAATGGAAGTCAGGCACACGGTGCAGGAGAACGCGTATTGTTCAAAATGACTGACCTGATGCGGCCGTTTAAGCTTGGAGAGGACATTGGTTTGTTCCTGGTTAACTTTGAGCGAACGTGCGAGAAGCAGGGGTTCTCTCGGGAAACGTGGCCACAGCGCTTGCTCACTTTGTTACCCGGCGAGGCGGCCGACGTAGTCGCTCGCTTGGATAGAGAGGAGGCAGAGGATTTCGACACAGTGAAATCGAGTCTTCTAAAAAAGTACCGGCTGTCTGCGGAGGCGTTCCGTCGGAAGTTTCGGGAAAATGAGAAAGGCAGAAGTGAGTCATATACAGAGTTTGCGTATAGGCTTATGTCGAACATGCAGGAGTGGCTCAAAGAAGAGAAAGCGTTTGGTGACCACGATAAAGTTCTGCAGTGTTTCGGGCTAGAACAGTTTTATAGTCGGTTACCGGAGAACGTGCGATACTGGGTCTTGGATAGGCCAGACGTGAGTACGGTGGCTAGAGCCGCTGAGCTAGCCGAGGAGTTTGTGACGCGTCGAGCTCGCGGAGCTAAGGACGGTCAAAAGGGTGAATTTGGCTCAAAGTTTGAGAGGCCGAGGTTCACGCCCATGAGATTAAAGGGGGACACGCGTAGTGCGGATGCGAGCGAAAGCAGTCCGACCAAACGTAAAGAGACGGCGGCAGCCAAACGCAGAAAGCGGTTCGAGATGAGGCGAGCGCGCGTGTGTTATACGTGCCAGAAGCCGGGTCACTTTTCGGCGCAGTGTCCGGAAACAACACCAAAAGTTGTGTTTTTTTCAATAGGCAGCACTGACGAGAACATGAAGCTTCTCGAGCCTTACATGCGAGACCTCCTCGTGAACGGGAAAGAGTGCCGAGTGCTTCGCGATTCCGCAGCTACGATGGATGTAGTTCACCCGTCTTACGTAGAACCCCATATGTTCACGGGCGAGTGCGCGTGGATCAAGCAAGCCGTGGAAGCTCATAGCGTGTGTCTGCCGGTAGCAAAAGTGCTTATTGAAGGACCTTTCGGAGCGCTTGAGACGGAGGCGGCAGTGTCATCTATGCTGCCACCCCAGTACCCGTACCTATTTTCAAACAGGTCCGATCACCTCCTGCGCGAGAAGGGGCTTTTGTTTGGTGAAGCTAGTGTTCAGGCCTTAACCAGATCGAAGGTTCGGGAGCTCGCTGCAAAGGCGGTAGTTGCGGGGCCGACGTTATCAAACAACGAAAAAGGGTCAGAGGCGCAGCAAGCTGATATTCAGAGCACGCCCGAACAGAATAAAATTGAGTCTGTAGCGTTGAAGGCGCCAGATACTGGAGAGGAAAATCCCGATTCGGGAAAGTTAGAAGAGCTATCTACTGATTTGCTCATCGCGCCTACGTCAGACGGACTTGATAGGTTGCTAAAAGTCAGCCGGTCGGCTTTGATAGCCGAGCAAAAAAAGGATGGCAGCCTGGAAAACGTGCGCTGCAATGTCAAAGAAGGTATCGCCAGGAAAACTGCGCGTTTTGTGGAAAGAGGTGGAGTCCTGTACCGGAAGTATCTAGACCGCCGAGGAGTGGAGTTCGATCAGCTGGTCGTGCCTCAATGCTATCGTCAGGATCTGTTGCGCTTGTCACATGGGGGTTCGTGGTCCGGACACCTAGGAGTTAAGAAAACTAAGGACCGTCTCTTGCAAGAGTACTATTGGCCAGGGTGTTTTCGGGACGCAGACCATTTCGTGAGGACATGTGACACTTGTCAGCGGGTGGGCAAACCAGGGGACAAATCGAGGGCGCCGTTGAAATTGGTACCTATCATTACGGAGCCTTTTAGACGGCTCGTTATTGATACTGTGGGACCTCTGCCGGTAACAGCCACGGGGTACAGACACATTTTGACTGTGATCTGCCCAGCGACAAAGTTCCCTGAAGCAGTGCCGCTTAAAGAACTCAGCTCAGTTTAGATAGTCAATGCACTACTGTCCATATTTGCGCGAGTTGGTTTTCCTGCAGAAATTCAATCAGATCAGGGCACAGTGTTTACTAGCGCTTTGACGACAACTTTTCTCGAAAGGTGTGGGGTAAAGCTGTTACACAGCTCAGTGTACCACCCACAGTCGAATTCCGTTGAGAAGCTCCACTCCGTCATGAAGCGCGTGTTGAGAGCCTTGTGTTTTGAACATCAAACTGACTGGGAGCTGTGTCTGCCTGGGGTGATGTTTGCTTTAAGGACCGCGCCGCATGCGGCTACGGGGTTTTCGCCAGCTGAACTGGTGTACGGTCGCTCGCTTCGATCTCCGCTTCGCATGCTTCGAGAATCATGGGAAGGTAGGGGCGACGACCCAGTCGTGGTGGAGTACGTACTTAAGCTCCTCGAACGCTTAAGAAGGGCACAGGAGTTGTCAGGTGAAGCAATGACAAAGGCCCAGCAGAGGGCCAAGGTTTATTATGATCGGACAGCCAGGGCCCGTCGTTTTGAGGTTGGCGATGAGGTCATGATATTGCGCACATCGCTAAACAACAAACTAGACGTGCAGTGGGAGGGCCCAGCACGAATTGTTCAGAAACTGTCGGACGTTAACTACGTGGTAAGTCTGCCAGGAAAGCGGAAAGCACAGCAAGTTTACCACTGTAATCTGCTCAAACCTTATAGACAAAGGGAAGCAGTGGTGTGCATGATGGTAAACGTTCCTGAAGAGCTTCCGGTCGAGCTTCCAGGACTAGGCTCAGTGACGAACAGGGAAGACACCGGTCAAGTCATTAGTGACCTTATCAGTAAAGCACCGCTGTCGCCCGAGCAGAAAACCGAACTACACCAGCTATTACAAGAGTTTCAAGGTCTGTTCTCTGAGAGGCCTGGTAGGACTTCTGTACTTACTCATGATATAGAACTTACCTCCACAGAGCCAGTACGATCCAAGGCGTATCGGGTGTCACCCCGCCAGAGCGATATTATGGAGGCTGAGGTAAAGAAAATGCTACAGCTCGGTGTTATTGAGGCAGGTGAGAGTGATTATACCTCCCCTTTGATTTTAGTTGAGGTACCGGGCAAGGAACCTCGTCCTTGCGTCGACTACCGCAGGCTTAATTCCATCACTAAGGATCAAATTTATCCGATCCCTAACATCGAGGAGCGCCTTGAGAAAGTTAGTAGCGCTCAGTTTATTTCCACCCTAGATCTTGTCAGGGGTTATTGGCAGGTTCCACTTACAGAAGAGGCTAGTAGGTATGCGGCGTTCATTTCACCAATGGGAACATTCCGTCCTAAAGTGTTGAGTTTTGGTTTGAAGAACGCGCCATACTGTTTTTCAAGTCTCATGGATAAAGTGTTGCGGGGACAGCAAGAATTCGCTTTACCGTATCTAGACGACGTAGCGATATGGCACACTTGCGGGCAGTGCTAACCCGCCTGCGCGAAGCGGGCTTGACAGTCAAGGCTCCTAAGTGCCAGTTAGCACAGGCCGAGGTTGTCTACCTCGGTCACGTGATTGGTCAGGGTCGTCGCCGCCCCTCTGAAATAAAAGTGGCCGCTGTGCGAGACTTTCCGCAACCGCGCACCAAGACCGATATTCGGTCGTTCTTGGGTGTCGCCGGCTACTATCAGAGGTACATCCCTAGGTACTCTGATATCGCGGCTCCCCTGACGGATGCTCTAAGAAAGACAGAGCCTCAAACAGTCGTCTGGGACGAGACCAAGGAAAGAGCTTTTAGCGCCCTAAAGAGTGCCCTAACAAGCCAGCCTGTGCTACGATCGCCAGACTATACAAAAGGGTTCATTGTTCAGTGCGATGCTAGTGAGCGAGGCATGGGCGTTGTACTGTGCCAACGGGAAAATGGAGAAGTAGAACACCCCGTCCTGTATGCTAGTCGTAAGCTGACCAGTCGTGAGCAGGCGTATAGCGCCACCGAGAAAGAGTGTGCATGTCTCGTGTGGGCCGTTCAGAAATTGTCATGCTATCTAGCCGGCTCGAGGTTTATCATTGAGACGGATCACTGCCCTCTCCAATGGCTGCAGACCATCTCTCCCAAAAATGGCCGCCTCCTGCGCTGGAGCCTCGCTTTACAACAATATTCCTTTGAGGTGCGTTACAAAAAGGGGAGTCTCAACGGTAACGCCGATGGCTTAAGTCGAAGCCCCTAACGTAGGAATCAGCCTCAAAATTGTTTGTTACTGATGTTTTTCTTCCTGAGGCAGGATTTTTTTTTTAACATATTGCTTTTGTTTAGTGTTTCAAAGTGATGATATGCTTTCTAGTGCAATTTTTCAATTTGTGGACGCGTTCTGAGTGATGCTAGACTACTGTAAGGAACTAGGCAGTGGTATAAAAAGGGGAAAGAGCCTGGCAGGGCTTAGTGAGGGTTGTGCCGTGCTTGCTGACTGAGCGGTTGAGTTTCAGCGTAGTTCTAACGCTTGCCGGGAACGAGAACAAAAATGTGAACTCTCCCGAAGTCACTTTGCAGTGTCCCGTGCGAACCTGAACGAGAGAACGAGGCCTTCTCTGTGCGCTGCGCTCAAGAAACGTCGAGGGACGCCCGACTTCGGTTATGAGCATCATCGAGCGACATCCCTCCGGACAGCGGATGCAGTCCCCTGTCCATCGGGATCTCCTTCCCCCGGCGGGGCGGTCTGTTGCGTTTCGCCTGCGACACGTGGTTTTGCCGGCGCGACTGCGGCGGGGCGGCGGACATTTTGGCCCGATCGTCGTCGCCGCAACACTCATCGCCAGGTGTTTCCAGGCGCGACTGCGGCGATGCGACCGCCTAGGGATCATCCTCGCATTCCAGTCATTGTGCCCGAAACAGGCGATGCCAAAGCAGGGATCTCATTCCAGTCATTGTGCCCGAAACAGGCGATGCCAAAGCAGGGATCTCGTTCCAGTCATTATGCCCGAAACAGGCGATGCCAAAGCAGGGACCATCCTCTCATTACAGTCATTGTGTCCGACCGGCAGCGCCACGACAGGGTGCTACGAGATCGTGCTCGACATGGTGCTACGGCATCGCTACGACAGTGTGCGTCACCATTAGCCCATTGTACATTCACGTGCTCGTCTTTTGAGGGGTTCCTTCTTGCCCTCAACTGCGAGAGTATAAAAACAGCTGCCCCCGGACGCCAAAAGGAGGGCTCCGATTTCTTCTGTTGAGTGAAGTGCTCTCCCGTCTCTCTACTTCGGTCAACCTGACCGCCAACTCTTTGCGATGTTAAAATAAACAAGTTGTTTCGTTGTTACCAGTCGACTCATGCTTTGCCGGGACCTTCGGATGCTTCCAGTTGTACCCCAGGCCGCCAGGCCAACGCTACCCTTGGGGCTTGCGACCCAGGTACAACCACGGGCGTCAGCGCCGAGTTCCCAACAGATCGTACCAGCGGTGCGATCCCAAACACCACGTTTGGCCAGCGTTGGGCTCATATTGCAATAAGTTTAACCCAGTAATGTCCAACGTGGTTACCGTGCTACGCCTTGTTTCATGTCTCAAAATGCTTATTTGAGCAGAAGAAACGACGCAAAAGACATAATTGCGTTCTTCATATGATGATGAGAGTTTAGCTTTGGATAGTCTGGCAAACCAATTACTATTTGGTTACTACAAAAATTAATATTTAACACAAATAACATTTTGTTCTATACACGCAGACACGCACACATTATATATGCGAATGTACTCTCCATGGCCAGAAAGAAAGGCGAATAAGTTGTTCTAATTTCCCTTGCTGTGCAAATCTGTTAAGCATTACAGTGTTAAACCGATACCGACGCGTTATGTATGGCTTGTGCGTGGGTCATAAATCATATTCGTTGGCTAAATGGTACGTGTGGAATAAAGCATGATTATGCGCCCTACATGGTCTGTGGTGATTAGATGTTAGTGACGCGTGCTGCGCGCTTTAGATTGCTTGCAAAAAGCAATGGTTAATCTCCAGCACGTGTAGTGTACGAGCTGTGAGCTGCATGTACTGAACTTAAATGTCACGCATATACTGCGGTGCGATTCCCTTAACTTTGCCGGTTAACTTCCTTGCATTTTCCATACCATTACGCCCTCGCTCCTTTTTTGTACTTGCAATTTCACCTGGAGCGAACGCATACTTTTCAGTCCCATTGTTCACCAATATACTGGGCAACACGAGGTGTCAAGGCACCTTAAAATAAATTGGCAACACCAGCACACAGCCCGAATGCAGAGCGCAGTGTGCAGCCGGAATGCATTCAGTACGACACTGTTCGTACCAACGTCATCCCTGTTCGCTTGACCCTTCGGCGTAGGCAGCGATAAAGCATTATATGTGAAAGGTGCATCGTAAACCGTAATGGTGCAGCAATATCGATGCTAATTCTTGTTCTAAAACAACACAGTGATATGTAAATTCTTTTGCTAAAGCTCTTTCGGAGCTTTCTTTCGCTTGTTCTGTGTGGACTGAACGGTAACAAGCTCTACGCTATCGCCACGACCATCCGCTCGACCATGCTGATAATAATCCGCGACCATGTTGATAATCCGCTCGACCAAGGAATGATAATAGAAGGGTATATAAGATACTAGCTGCAGCTGTACTCAGCTCCTGAATACGCAAAGCGGTACACGTGAAAATATAGGAGAGCAAGTCGAGCGTTACATTAAGAAAGGAGATTCTGGTAAGCTCATGTCACTTCTAGAGGATAGCCCACTACATCCGACACTAACTGTCCAATGCAAAGCACACGTATACACTAAAAAAATCGTGTAGCATGTCAACACAGAACAGGTGGGACAGCTTTCGTAACAAAATAAATAAATAAATAAATAAATAAATAAATAAATAAATAAATAAATAAATAATCAATTCTGGTGTATTATGTGCCGAATTCACGATCTGATTATGAGACATGGCATAGTGGTGAACTCCGGATTAATTTTGACCACCTGGAGGCCACCCAATGCACGGTACACGGGCGTTTTTGCATTTAGCCCTCATCGAAATGCGGCCGCCGCGGCAGGGATTTGATCCTACGACCTCGTGTTTGGCTTTTATAACTGTGGTCCATCAAGATGGTTATAGCTTTTTTGTCTTTGATGAAAGGCATATCATAAACAAGATGGAAGAAAAGGAAGAAAACGCCGCGGACTTTCTTGAGCCAAGTTAAAGTCACTTTTGGCTCAATTTCAACCAGCTGCGAACGTTCGGCTGAGTGGCTGTCTTGTTGCGCAGGCAGAGGTCCTAACTTCTGTCGCGCTTAACGAGTTGGTAAGCTCAATTTGTCAAGCAGCTGGACGCCATCGGTGGTTCCGTTGTAGGACGGCGGTTGACAAAATGTTGTTTCTGCAGCTTTAGTGAGCCTTTTTCACGAGTGGTGGCGCTGCCGTCTTAGAGGTAGGAGGGTCAGAGAGGCCGAAATAATCTCACGGGTGGCGGCAATGGAAAAGAAACCTGCCATGAGTAACTACTTAAGAGGAAAAAACAAAATCTGGAAAGAAACAATTTATGATAACTCAAAGGGAAGCTCATTACTTTTCGGAGCGACATCAGAATGCCTTAGAACACGCACCTTTAAACCGAGATATAAGAAGGAAAAAGAAGCATGTGCTTGCTGCGGTAAAGATAGGTAAACTATGGAGCATGTTTTATTAGAATGTGAAGACGTCTACCCAGCGGTCGATTTAGGCACCACTGGCCTGCTTGAAGCCCTTGGGGTCAGCGAGAGCAGTGTAAAAGTAAATATGTCCGCAATAGGGATTAGTAAGAGGCTGTTGGAGGAATGGTGGAAGAAAAGTAGGGAAACGACAAAAAAACGGAGACTTACAATAGCACAGTTCGCAATAGGGGATCAGAAAATTTGATTGTGGGAGTTCATAGTGTTTATTTTTTTCTTGTTTTACCTAGGTAGGACATTAGGCAGTATAATAGCAAGAGCTTGGTGGGGCAACCCACCGCCCCGTTCCAAAAGGGACGCTCATAACATCATAACATCCATCCATCCATTCATCCATCCAGGTGCAAATATTGAGAACTAGGTACGCTCAAGCAAAACTCCGGAAACCACTCAGCACATCCTAATGGAATGTGAAGGGATTTACCCAGTGTGATTCGTACGTAACGTACCCCTTCCAGAAGCCCTTGGATGTAAAGTTGACTGAAGCATCTATCGGTCAGGAGTCGAGATAAGCTAGAGAAGTTTAGAGTATTGGGGGGAAAAAAGCAGGGATGTGATTGATACGGCTGGATCCGTTACAGGCATACGGAGCGGTACAAGGCAGAGACGTTTTGAGGGGAAAGAAAGATTAAGGAAATGTGTGCAAAATTGCTAGAATGAAAAACATGCATAGCATACCTTATTAAATGAAGAAGGCTAGGTGACTCTCATATATATATATATATATATATATATATATATATATATATATATATATATATATATATATATATATATATATATATATATATATATATATATATATATATGAACAAGGGATGTCTGTGGCTGTATGGAGCCTGAGACGAGCGTTTTTGGTCGTCCATCTGTTAATAGCTTTTGTACATATACATATATATATATATATATATATATATATATATATATATATATATATATATATATATATATATATATATATATATAACCAATGAGGTCTACTGTTGGTTCCTATGTCATTACACAAAAGCTATTAACAGATAGACGACCACAAACGCTCGTCTCAGGCTCCATACAGCCACAGACATCCCTTGTTCATACGTCCGCTGATCTCTTCCAAGTCTTCATCTTTCTGTGAGCATCTGTCTTGTTTGGATTTACACAATAGCCAGTCTGTTTGGCAGTGACAGAAACGTGTTTTAATAGCAGAATACGACCACTCTTTCCGACTGTTGTCGTATGCATATATGTTACACAAGGGGCTAGTAGGACGAGCCGTGGGATCCAAGATTACGCAAGCCGCCAGTTCCTTTTTTTCCGCGAGCGGAAACTGGGGAAGAGTATCCGGCATGTACGCTTTGATGAACCATTTTCGCGGAAACTCTTTTTGGACCGATTTTGGTCAGATGCTTTGCCATGCGTGTGGCAAAACATCTGCTTATGACAATACGTATGTTGCATGTGACAATGCGCAACACTTCCACTCTAAGTTGAGAGCATTGACTTTAGCCGAGCTGTAACGCCTAAAGCATTTTCCCTGCATGTCTTGATTGGTCTGCTGTTGAAGTGGTCGTTGCATGAGGCCAGCGTGTCGGGAGCGTTCAGTTACCATGGTCAAAACAACATAATGACATTCAGAGACTGACCTCTGTTTCGGCTTCATATGCCTGCAAATTTCCTTATCTGATTAACCCAGTCCTCTACTATAATCGACTGCGCTTCCCCGCGTATATATTTAGACGGCCAATCTGACGGACCTCCTGTTACCTGTCCATACGAATTTCGTGACTCGACCCATTACACTTTTTTTCCTCTTGCTCTCAAATGCAGAGTATGAGCTGTAGCTGCGCTTGCTGCCTAATCCAAATTTCTATGTTAACGTTACACGTCCATCATTTTCTGTCAGCATTTACTCACCGATGACTGGAATCGCTTAGAGCCACCTCGCTCGCTCCATATACAGCTGAGAACATGCACTGCTCGTACCGAACTTGCAGAAAGGTGCCACACCGTTTGCGACTTCTGGAAGCAAATGTTAATGAGACAAATGCTGCCTTGTGTACAACGCGTTGTTGCGCTGTCATTTTATAATGACGCCTGTATACAGCGACAGCGGTATAGTAAAACTATTAATAAATGCAACGCAATCAGGAGCTTAATAACGCTCTATATCGGGGCCTTTTCATGCAGCAATCAATCAGGACTGATGGGCCGTTTCTGGTTAGATGCTTTCGTGTACTTTTTTTTTTTTACACCGCCTCTGTACGTATATGGCGCTCTATATGTATATCGGAGCGCAGCGACATGAGCCGAGAGGCAGGAAAAAGCTGCCACGTGTAAAAGAGAGACAAGCGAAAAGGATTATATATACCCGGCGCACGCCCCCGGCTTCTCGCGGCATGCTTAATAGCGGAGCGCGGCAACTTGTTCTCCGCTTTCGATGGCCTCGAGCGGCATCGAGGACCCGCAGCCTCCTCTATTCGACGGCCGAAGGTCGCGCGGGCCCGCAGCCCATACGCGGCGGGGCGGGGACGATCCTCGTTCGGGGTGGACAGAGCGCGCTGACGGATTGGTGCCGCCGCACTACGATGCAGTTCTGGCGCTGGTTTTAATTTCCTATACCGGACCCTGCGGCCGGTTCCCTAATAGAAAGCTATCCTCAGGAATTCCGAAACCTGCTCGCACGCGCGTCTATATATGTAAGCAGCGCAGCCGGATGGCCGTAGTGGGCCGGCCGCTGAGCCGTCTCGCCGGCGTCGATCATCATCGCTTACACGTCGCGGGAGAGCGAAGAAAAAAATTATCACAGGCCGGCGTATTAGCCCGGAAAAGTTGGCCGTCGGCGCCTGCGCCTATACAGAGTTCACCGCATGGTATACGAACGCGAGAAATGCGTGCAGGAACAGCCCCGCGTATGTCGGGGCGCGCACTATCGTCTGAAACGAACTGCACTGAAAAGATGCCATTCAAACGGAGGTATTGCTCTGCGCATTCTGACATGCCAAACTAGAGAGTTCTTAAGCGTGGCTTCTCATGCCGTCTTGACAATACAGTATAACACAATGTGGCAATGGCAGGGCATATAGTGTTCAGCTAGAGGGCGCAGTTCGCGCTGGCCGTAATGGTGTGTAGCAGTCTCAGTCAGAGGAATCATAAGCTACGTTTACATGAACCCGATAGAATCGAATCGAGTTGGCTTGTCGGGCCGAAACCGGGTCACCGGTTTCGTCCCGACCGACTAGCGGGTCGAGAAAGGCGAGCGTCAAGGCGAGTTCAAGTCGACTGCAAGAGGTCGGTTAGTTAACTCGCCAGCATACACGTCTGGAAAGACGCATGTAAGCACCGACGGGTCGGACTTGGTTAGCTTGACTTCTGATTCGACGCGCTCTCGTCGACTTCATGTAAGAGAACTTCAGGAGAATACGTGTCTGTGTCAAGCTATTGCGCCCCTCTTCGTGCATGTTTTTTTTCTTCTTTGTTTTGTCGAATCTCCTTGCGTGACTTTTTCTATCCTTAGTATTCTGCAGCCAGAGCAATCGCCGCCGCTAGTCTGAGCACTTAATCTTAACGCTTACAGCGTTTCCACGCACTTGGCTTCTCAAATCGGACGCGACGTGTTTACTCAGTTTGTCGAGACATCGCACCCAACACAGAGGCGAACACGGAGCGAGGCGCTCGCTGGGGTATAAACTTCCTCCTCTATTGAGAAAGCTTGACGGGGCAGGAAAACAGGAACAAAGGACATCGACGCCTCCGACGCCGTGTCACAGAGGTTGGTCGAAAGAGCGGCGCTTCAAAAAATGAGGCTCCAAAAAACAGCGCGTTTATTCTTTCACGTGTCGTCGCCGGCTTCTATGTTAGCGCCGTCGCGTCACGTCGTCGTATATGTCTTCAGCCGTTTCCTCAATCTGTTTTCCTTACTCGCTACACACACATTGCCCGGCCGCGGTGACTCGACTTGTTGTCGCAAAGCATCTGGCTTCGTGAAAAATACACAGGCGTGAAATGTTCGTCGCACTTCGGGCTCGCAATCACGACCGCCGGCGGTGGTCCGCCATTATTTTTTCCTCCGAGGCGTATATGCGCGCGCACTCCGCGTTTGCAGCCTCGGTTACATTCGAGACGGGGAAATAAAGAAAAGGACGAGAAATAATAATAATAAAAAAGAAACCAGCTGACTCGTCGTGATTCCGCGGCGAGAATCGCGGACAAAGAAGGCCCGCAAGAGCCAAAGCGTCGACGTGCGCATTGCGCCGCCGCTGCTCTTGTCAAGCGAACGACGTGAGTTTTGCTCGTCGACTCACATCGGCGTTGCTCGCGCGCTAAAAGGTTGGTCACGCGTTCACGCGCCGCAGCCCGATCCCACCGTCTTTCCCCGCGGGTCGCGCCGAGCCCGTTGTACGTTGTTGTTTTGCGAATTTGTTGGCTTCTTTAATCCCCGAGCATTGCCGTGTCCTGTATTATAGCGAAACACGTGACGTGTCACTTTGTCGCCGTGTCACCATACCGCATGTTCTTTTATTTACCCGTCTCTCCTGCGAGCCGTTTGCCGAGTCTCAACCTCAATGTTTTTTGTTTTTTCTTTCACCGAAAAGAACGCAATGGAACACTTTGTCAAACCCGGTTAGTCGATCTAACTTACGAAATCGTAAATCGGTCACTTTTTTTGCCAAGAGGAGAAGGGAGAGAGGTTTAATAACGATGGAAAAGATGGAAGAGGCTGGTTTCACGCGCGCACGTACATACATGCATACATGATATATACACGCATCACATGCCAACCCACACACCACGACACCTTCTACTCTACAAACACGCAACTGAAAGGAGATCGTTAGCAAGACAAACAAATTAATCGAAAGAAATACGATTAATACACAAGCTCAAAGTATTTACGTATAGACCCTAACACACGCAGATATCAGTTATGTACGACATGCTGTCTCATATATATATATATATATATATATATATATATATATATATATATATATATATATATATATATATATATATATATATATATATATATATATATATATATATATATATATATATAGTAGGACGCTTCAGAGTCATTCCACATGCCAATGTTTCGCTCAGTCGCACGTACTGCCACCCGTGTACACATTTCTTTCGCCCAAAGACACACAGAATGAAAGGACGATGCTCCTCACGTTTCGGAGTTAAGGCGGCGCTGTGGCACGACGACACATCTTGTTGCTCTCGCAGTGGCCGGCTTCGAAGTTATTGATAAAGGCTGCGGCCTAACTGAGTCGTGTGTACCCCATATGTACAGCCTAAATATCCGCGCACACTAACAGGGTTCATTCGCCTATTCATGTCTTGTTTACTTAGCGTCAACTCGAAGGTCTCGTATATTCCCGAAGGCGACACAAAGATGTCAGGTGGGTGGCGACGCCATTCTGAAATTCTCGAAGTACCTGCCTGTTACGTCACATATTATGGCAATACTTTGGCGAGTCTTTCTTTCACTAGTTTTCATTAACGAAAAAAAAACATGTGTTGCTTAGGCAAAGAAGGGGAAGTTGAATATGACGACCTGTTCGACTTTCGTTTCCGAATGTAAGGGGTCTCTGTCAGTTGGGCGTGTTGGTAAACGTTCATGATGGAAAAAGCGCGACTAAAACGAACACTGTCCTATGCTCTTGTTGAGTCTCCGTTTTAATAGCGCTTTTTCCATCACGAAGGTAAGGGGGACATAAACTCCACAATAGAGCTCTATGACGTTGCTCAGTAGCGTCATCACTTCGTCGACTAGCTTGGTGCCCAAGGGAAGCTCACAGGGGAAAATGCAGGTATTGTTTACGATGTCTTATATGTAACCTTTACCGACAAAAAGAAGAAACAAGAAAAAGAAGAAGAAAGTAAGCAAAAATTAAGGAAGAAAATGAAGTAGCCTGCATTCCAAACAATATAATGTGCCAGTCAAGTCTGATTTATTATTTGCCTTTAATTATAGCCATTGTCCGCACTTAGCAGTAATTTGTCTTTTCCTGACAGCACATTGTCACGAATCAACGCATAAGCTGAAAAAGTAGCGCACACGTATTGCATAAGCTCCCACCTCCTAAGCTCTCAATACTTAAACTAGGAGCTGTTACGTGCCAGAACCAAGATCTGATTATGAGGCACGCCGTAGTTGGGGATTCCGGATTAATTTAGACCACCTGGCGTTCTTCAACGTGCACACAATGCAAGGGCATTTTTGCATTTCGCCCCCATCGAAATCCAGCCGCCGCGGCCGAGATTTGATACCGCGACCCCGCGCTTACCAGGGCAACGCCAAAACCAATAAGGAAACACGGCTGGTAGCTCTCAATCCGACTTGTTATTCGCATATACGTTCAAGTAATTACTGCTTGTCGACTATTTTGCGATTATTATTATTATTATTACGATGTAATCGTACTTAATTTTTTTTAAATAACAATTCTTCTGTCCAACTCCCATCCTCCCTAAACTCCATCTCAGACAAAATAAAGTTGGTACTGCTACTACTGGAGTATACAATAGTTCAGGAACATTGCTGACTCATTCTGCTTCCTTGTTGCTCATCTAGTGGCACGCTGGCGGCTTCGTCTCTTTCCGTGACAAAAGAGACAGGAAAGAAGCCGTCACAGGTCATTCGCATGTGTCGACTTATGTATATAGTGTGTCTCAGTCTTATGTTCCTTAGGCCCAAAACGCTGGCTGCCCAGTCAGTAGCCATGGTCTGCACGACCGGGTGTTCGGAGGGCAGCAATCCTTCCAGTTCTTCAGGGGTTCTATGCTCCGCGGGGAAGGATCCGCCGGGCAGTGAGAAAGGAGACGGAGGGCAGATGCGCGAGGTTGAGGACAGAGAGTGCAGGCTGAAGTGAGGAAAAGTGGCCGGCAGTGAGTGAGAGTGAGAAGGGATCAGCATGCAAGGGCTTCTGTCTTGAGCCTGCGTGCCGGGCCGACGTCCACTATACTGCACTCTTCCGAAAAACTCTCAGGACGCTCACGTGTACGGGAGATAAGGCGTCCGTGTCGTCGATTTGCGCGGGGCCAGTGAACCCCGCCGGCGCGCGGAACACAAACAGCGAACGCGGTGCCGCTGCGCCAGAGCGCTCCGGTTCGCCCGACCGTCCCGAGCCGTCGTCTCGGGTTCCCCAGATTCCGTTGGGGCCAGTAAAATAATCGCGAAGGAATTCTGTCTAAAAATACGAGCGTGGCGCGGCCGTACGATGGATAATGCGCGTCAGCCTCACCCACTCACACATCCGCACCACGCCGTCTCCTCAACTCACTCGCTCTTTCACACTGCGCCCGTGCGGTGGGACGTCAGCACGACTCCCTTTTTATTCGTGCTTGCTTACACTATTTTTCTGTCCACGTTTCGTCTCTGTGCTGCTTGTTTCTTGATCCCGCGGGCCAAAAGGAAGCGTTTTGCATCGTCCCTCTCTGCAACACACTCAGAACGTCGCATTCGCTGTCGACCCGCCGGCGGACGATGTCATCGCGGTCGGAGACGTACGTTGACGCTGCTGCCGCAGCAGCGGCGGCGGCGGCAAAGCGCTGTTCGGACCCTGACCTTCGCTCCCGCAGTCTGCTTCCTCGTCGTGCAGCTGCGAAAAGCAGCTCGCTCCCGCTGCTCCGAGTGCGCGCTTTTCCGAGGAGAGCGCAGCCTTTTCTTTTTTTTTTTGACGCGGCGAGCGTGAGCGAGCTGTATCCCGTGCGTATGGCTGACCCCGGCAGAGTTCGCCCGCTCGCGTTCGCCTCGTACGACGAGGGCGCCGCGCTTAATGGTCTCCTCCGTTCGGTGTTGACACGTCGTAACCGCTGCCCGCCTGAAGTTGTCGGCGGGGCGCCGATAAAGCGAAGCGACACGCCGCATGGCTTGCCTGCGAAAGAGAGGTGCAAGTTGGTGGTGTTCCCTAAAGATTACAGGGAGAGCCTTCAGCGTCGCTGCGTAACGTGTCAAAGAAATAGGCGACACTGCCGTCGATTGCGTGGCGTATATCGCGGCCGCACCGTTATTTCTATGTCACTGCGCATATCACGCTGTCCAACTGCACATACGTTGTGTTCTGGACACGCGTGACTCTCCCCTTCTTTTTTTTTAAACGATGGTTGTTCAATGAAAATTGAGGCTCGTGATCTGAAATCTTTCTTTCTGAAAATTATTCATCGGACTCTTATCCATTTCCATATCAGTAAGTGAAAGGCACGCGCCCCACCGTTTCTACCAAGCCTATGGATAACATAAGTGGAGCCATCTTTTGCCACATTCCTAAAAATTACCTCCAATGTCCTAACTGCGCCTTGTTCCATGTTAAAGCTATGCCCATTTTTACCGTGGGGTACAGAAATAAGCTGAAGACTGTACGACGGATAAGGAAATCATTGAAGAGCATACAGAAAGGAATAAAAGTGGTCGATCAATAATTTTCAGAAATAGAGATTTCAGAGCACCACTCAATATTTATTGAATTACTTACCTATCATTAAAATATGCCTGGTATAACGTAATGATTCCATTTCAACTCTTTTCCGTGTCCTGTTTCGTCGGTTGTCCGAGCGGATCCCTATACCTACATTATCGATAAAGTAGACCGGCTCTGAGCGGCGGCATGATGGCAAGAAATGAATGGAATCGAGCGAAAGAAATCCTTACATTAGGCCGGGGAAAACACGGGGAAGGTGGGAGATGGAAATTCAAGACGATGAGCAAAACGACAACAAGGGGAAAGCAGGAGCCAACGTTTTGACAAGTGGGCTTGTCTTCAAGGTCTTGAAGAAGACAAGTCCACTTGTTGAAACGTTGGCTCCTGCTTTCCCCTTGTTCTCGTTTAGCTCATTGTTCTACATTAGGCCGGCCGCTTATTCCTGCGTTTCGCGGCCGTATAAGTTCCGCTGTTCAACACCTACGCGTCCCCGGTCAAGATCGCAAGCCATGCTAGACGTCGTCTTGACCATAATGTATCACCGACGTGCAGAGGCATCTGACCACAAAAAATAAACATTTGGGGTCCAATGGAACGCAGCAGGTGCAGTGTTTGGCCAAATACGGTTAGGGTGGAGCGGATAGGCGTATTTTCTGTATACATCTATTGCGGCAACGAGGCAATACGTTCATTGCGGCAGCGCTAAAAACTCTCGGTTCTCCTTATGCAAATCTGCGCCTTCCTTGCACATAAGCTATCTGCAATGCTACGTACCTCTTGAGTAAACATAATAAACATAACTGGATCCGTAACAACAAACTTAAGAAGTGAAATTGAATGGTATAATTGAATACGAACGAGTGCTGCATGGGAAGGTGTCCGGTGTTGAAGACTGCCATTAAATATTTTTGGGCACGTTATTTTACCACGGAGCAATGCCTATCTATGCTTTATGAGAAAATATATACACAATAATTCCCATCTGAAAAAAGAAGAAAGTAGAATCGGCAGCATGGCCATGGTTATTTCCGGTTGAGTTTCTTCGTTGTAAACGAGCGCTTTGCAAATTATATTTACGCTGTTAATTCAGTGCGGCAGTAAGCTCTAGTCATAAAAAAACAGTTATGTTTTGAGACGAGAAAACGAAAGTAAATGACCTAAACTGTGTAATCGCGGGTAGACCGATGGAAGCCCAGCGGGTTGTTGCCGCGCCGGTGCCCTTCGCGCGCTCCAATCTTATTCTGCGGGAACGAGAGCCAGCGCTTGAAGAGGTCAAGCAGTGGAGGTGATCGCTTCCAGTACCGGCATGCTGCAAGACAACAGAGCGAGCTTACTGCGCACAGTACTCATGCAGTGTACGAGCGTTTCTTTTTTCAACGCTGCGACTTCACGCGCACGCAGTATATCGCAAGTGCTTGGCGCCTCTTCGCGGTTTTAGCGAGCGCGCACACTTGAGGGAGCGCGTATACGTGCATGCATGTGCGTGCGTACCGGTGTGTGTGCGTGGCTTCCTGTGTGTCCGTGTTTGCGTGCGCGTAAGAAAGAGTGAGGTTCAGAGATCCACAGTGGTAAAAAGGAGTGAAGAGATTAGGGGGAAGGAGGGGGGGAGGCTAGGCAGAAAAGGTAAGCGTTATCCACATAGCCATCAGCTAAGCGTGACATTAATGTCGTCTACTTCACTACAAACGCCCTATCCATAAGCTAAGCCATTTACTGTTGGCGGGCTTATAGCTGTAAAAAGGGCGTTAAGAGGATCAACCTAAATGAAGACGAAGATAGCGATAGCACAGGTGACGTAAAAAAAAAAAAAGGTCTAAGCCATTACGACACCTCCTTAGATGCTCTTGAAGTTATTGAGCTGTCAGCCAGTCAGCCCTTCATACATTCTCTGCTCGGTAGCGCACACCAAAGGTCTCCCCAACGCGCGCTGCTCTAGCGCACGCGCTGAGTTGAAATTCCCCTCCAGTCTGTTCCAGCGTCGATGACCGCCTCTCGTCTCCCCGTTGGCGGCGGACGAGCCGGCGCCATGAAAGTGTTCCTTCTTCTTCTTCTTCTTCTTCTTCTTCTTGTTTCGCCCTCCTCAGCGCTCGTGTTTCAAATGGTCGGCGCCCGGTGCCGTGTGTCGGGCAGCAATACGAAGCCCAATTGGATCCCTGCGCACGGCTGCGGCTGTCCCTGATAACGCATTATTCGAGAGCGACATCGCAATCGAGAGACTCTCTCCTAGACTGGCGTCTATTTTATCGCGCTCAACAGGATCCTTGAACCGCGGATGTGCGGAGGTCACAGGCTCACTGGAGAGAATCAAACAACTTGTCTTCGCCGCTCGGTCTCTACCGGCTGGCCTGTGAGTGACGGGTGTACGCTACCACTTCTTTTCCTTTTTTTCTAGCGCAATACGTTCATCCGGTCTCACAAGTGGCCGGCGGGAAGGGTAAAACGGGCAAAAAGGAAGGCCGCCATATATATATATATATATATATATATATATATATATATATATATATATATATATATATATATATATATATATATATATATATATATATATATATATATATATATATATATATATTCACTAGGCAGTTGCTTTTCACACGTTTACACTTCACTTAAATATAAAGCTGGCCTCGCTCCAAATGCAACGCGAGACAAGCAGTAGCTCACCACTTGTTCCTTTCGTAAAGCATTTGAAATAGGTGAACGATTAAGTGAGTCTAAAAAATATCACCACGTCGGTAGTATAATGTAACTGCCGCCTGCAGTGCCAGATCCGATACTCCTTCCGAGATTATTGGCAACAGTTGACCCATCGACAACTAACCTCCATTCTTTACCTTTGACGCCGTCAATTATACGCAAGGCCATCAGTGATTGCGATCTGCAACGGAGTATCACCAGGCTGGCCCCGAAAGATCAAGCGATCTGCCTGTTATCTATTCGCTCAGATTTTGGGCGCGAGTGACAACTCATGGCTGCTATAGCTGCATTTACTCCCTCTTTGGTCGTTCTTCTGGAGCAGTCACCTGACATGCGATAGCTCCCATGCATATTTAAATTTGCGGATCTTATACTTCTCAGCCAACAAGAGTGTCTGTCGCCTGCCGTCAAAAAACTCAGTACAATGCAAGGCGGGAGCAGGACGCATGTGCGTTTCCTTCGTCACCTATAAGTTCCTTCGCTTCAGCCTTGATAATCACCATGGCCAGGCTTTTCTGGCAGGTTCTCTGGTAAGGCTTTCGAGCATTGCTTTTGTCTACTGCGTAATAATCTCCAACCTTACTCTTACACTTTCTCGGCTAAGATCCTCAATCACTTGTTGCGAGTCACCTCCTGCGTTTCTGAGCAAGACAATGTAATCTGCAGACCGCAGGTTGCTGAGATATTCGCTGTTGATCCTCACTCCATATGGTGTGTCCCTTGACTTTAAGGCTTCTTCTGAGCGTGCACTAAATAGTGTTGGAAAGATGGTGTCTCCTTGCCTGACCGCTTTCTTGATCGGTATTTTTCTGCTTTTCTTGTGAAAAATTAAGGTATAGCTGTGGAGTCCTTATAGGTATTTGCCAAGACATTCATGTATGATTCCTGTACTTCGTCACTATGCAATACCTTCATAAATTCTTGTACTTCTATAAACTGAATCAGATGCATTTTCGTAACCTATGAAAGGCGTACCTATAAAGAAGTTGGTTGTGCACGGTAGATTTCTCAGTTGCCTGACTGATGACATGGATGTGATTCTCCTAGCCTCATACATGCCAACACAAAGTACTTACAGGGATGAATTAGTAGCAGCTGCATGCAGAATGGCTGACACTGCTGCGTCCGCGTCGTCTGATCTTTATATAAAAAGAAATACGTGCACGTCCCAGCGGCCTTAGGTGCGCACGAACGCCATTACCTGGTTACCAAATGGTTATTATTAAATGTCTCCCTAATGTGGCCTTCTGTGCTGAGGGTTTGGAAACGCAAGAGTGTTAAGGGCAGTTGCTCTGTGTTTTAAGCAACATTGCAGGCTTTCAACTCGGCATCACTCAACATTTTCTTTAGGGACAGCAGTTGAAGGCGACGCTGGGTTCTGGAGCGGCATCTTTCCGGCGCCGTCAGCGTTTCCATCTGGTCAGTCAGTATGCTGTGAAGCTTCACCTCAGATGCCCCAGGAATCCGCTGTGGGGCGCGTCGGTGGCCCGTGACGTCAATTCTGCAGACGGGCTGCGCCGCATCGTTCCGCGGAGGAGCGAGAGAGCCGAACTCGACTGGCGGGTGTTCGTGCCAGGCCGGAAGTGCGTTCGTGCGTGCTCGTCAGAGTGCAAGCTTCAGCTTTCGACCCAGGCCCGCGTAAATTTCCCCCCGCAATTCGATGACGGCATCCGAACGGGCGCGAAGGGCCGGCGGCCGGTTCCGATTGGTCGTCTCAAGGTGCCGCTGGCGACCCCCTTCCCCCCCCGTCCCGTGGCGGAACCAATCGGGAAACGGCGTCGTCGAACTGCGAGGGCCAATCCGGAATGGCGGCGCCTTCGAAAATCAATTAGGAGTAGCGAAGCGCGAGGAGCGTGACGCCAGCGCCGGCGCGGCGTCAGCGGCGTCAACGGCGTCGGCGCCGTTAGCGCGGCGGCCGTCCCGAAAAATGCGCACCGACCAATCGCCTTCCGAATCGATGGCCCCCGTTTCGTCCAGACGGCCGGGCATGCGCAGACGGAGTCCCCCCTTTCCCCCCTTCGGTGCCGGCGATCATCTCTCGCTTTCTGGTCGGAGGGTATCGGAGCCACTTGAAGAAAACGCGGACCGAAAAAAAAAAAAAAAAAGCGTTCGAGATGGTCGAGGGCCGACATGATCGGAAGGCCTGCAGAAGCAGCATTATCTTCGACACAGTTGGCCTCTCTCACTCGGGTTCTGCTATTGTATTTGGCGATTGCTTGCTCATTCTTTGAAATGACGTGTGCTCCCTGGCGACCTTGCGTCGTCAAAAAATGTGCTGAGCAAGGATTGTTCGTGGTGCTAGTGCTATCCCACGACAGAATACCTGCATCGTAAGAAGTATCGCATCGCGAGTACTGACGACGCAGGGGTGTGCGTCGATCGAAACTCAGGGAGAGGGCGAAGATGTTTGGCTTGGTCATTACTAGCAGACGTGATGAGATGCGAGCATCCACGAGCAGCCGAAGGGATATCGGTGGCCTTTCGAAAGGCCGCTAGGCCCGGACGCCGTCATCGACCGCGCTCGCTCGCTCAGTCACGGCGAGGAAAGGATGCGATGTGCGAGAGCGCGATCCGTCCGGGCGCGCCTTCTCCATCTTCCGCGCTGGCGCGGCCATCTTCCTCCTCCGTTCGCCCCGCTCCACCTCGCCTTCTCGACTCCCTCGCCGTCGTCTATAGGGGGGAAAGGAGGGGGGGGGGAGGAATCGGTCGGCGCGCCGCCGCTGATCGGGGCTCGTTCGACGTCGGCGGCGGCGACTCCGCCTCCCAGCGACGACGACGGCATCAGCCCACCTTGTTCGAAGACCGCCTCCGAAGATGCGCTCCGATGCGCGCCGCCGGCCGCCGTTTGATTCCGAGGGACGAACCGATACGGGCGTCGTTCGCCCCGCCTTCGGCTTGCCAGTCAAACAGCGTCGTGTGTCGGACGGGCCGCTTTTCTTGATACAGGCGAATCGGCCGCCAACATCCGCGACCGCCCTTCAAAGCGGAGGGCGAACACGTCTGCGCCTATCTCGTGCAAATGGCGAGGCGTCAAAACGCGAAATAAACTACGAACTACATTAGACAGGCCTACACGAAGGCAGGCAAGGTGGAGGGAGGGAGCTTTGCGTACAATGAACTCGGACACGTTGAGCCGAGCATTCGCTAACTTCACATCTCGCAACCCTCGGAAAATTCCTAACGAAGCTATCCACCAGCACCTTCGAGTTCTAAGCTTCAAATGCGAGTGCGTGCGAATGGCTGAACGAACCAATGACACTAGCCCAGCGTAACTCAGAGCCTCTTCGGGATGTTTCGTCAGCCCCGTCATCACACATGAGCTCAATATTTTCTGCTGAGTCCCAAAGAGAAGCCTTGTATCATTCGTACGTGGAAAGTCGGAAGCCGGATAGCGGTCCTCTTCGTACAATCTGGTACTGCGTCAGTGAATTCAGGGCGTGGACCAATACTGCTGCTTCTTTCTCGTGTGTTTAACGATGACACCATGCTCGCATATTGTTGATCTGCACTCATATTTCTGAGGAATATCTATGTATGTGAAGCGTGTGACTCATGACAAATGCTTAAAGACTTTGCGAACCAGGTACCTCAGGTCATATACTTCTGTACACCTAATAGTAATAATATTTATCAGCGTCACTGTGTCTTTAGCTACGTAATTAACATTGTCCATATGTTGAACCTATTCCTTCGGCCATCCTTCACTGACTCTATGAGCGCCTATTCCAGAAGACGTTCCCGGCCAAGATCACATTGTATTACAGCTCAGCTTGGCTCATGAAGAATGTGGTCATACTGCAAGATCGTAACACGGCTAACCTGTCCGTCTAAACTGTGTCCGAAGTCGAGCACGCATACGATGTCACTTATTGAATCTAATTGGGAAATGGTGGCAAACTATCTGTGGCAGCAGGTTTATCCTGGCAGTTCATTGCGGCTGAGCACACTCGTACACCATCTCGAATCATGCAGACACACATCCAGAATTTTGCAAGGGCCCTTTAAGGATTGTGTCCCGTATTCACAAAGCAGTTCTTGTGATAATGTGGTATACGTAGGGACAGGTGAAATCCATTCATTACAGCTAACGTATTAACTTAATTAGTGAAGCCAGTGAGCTGGTGACAAGCAGTTCTCGAAGTGAAAGCTTCGTGAAATCGAGCATATATAGGTACACGGAAGTTTTCGGGCAACAACACAGCCGCTGCGCAAACCAGGACGTGGATGCGCACTTTTCAGAAAATTATTTTCGAGACACGTGTCTTGTTCAAATCGTTTTAGTTTATGCGTTGCACTACCGGATGCACAAGGGGAAAAAATACCCCGTGCCTCTTGCACTTAGCGCAGATATGGGAGTAGGCACCTTGTCTTGAACTCAGCAGACGGTGGTGTGACTAATCGTGCCTGTATATTATACGAAGCATATAGGACTGTTTCTGCTGTCCAGCCCGTTCACCGTCATGGCAGGAACATGGTGTGACGTGTAAAAGGGGTGATTCTTCAGTACTCTCACTTTTGTCGTGCTATATATGTACATGTATACACTGTAAAATAATTTACACTCTAAAAAGAGAGAAAAGGTGTAAATGTATCTATAACTCACACCCTTAAGGTGTCCGTTATATGGATAACACCCTAAGGGTGTGAGTTATAGACACATTTACACCCTTTTTCACTTTTTATGGTGTAAATTAGGCATTGCTTTGATCCCAAAAAGCACCAGAGAGCACGCTTGCAGTGCTTAAGCAATTGAGGCAATTCTTGCTTACGATGCTGCTGCAAATCTGAAATCATTTTTTCACTGCAGCAAACAAGTATGTGCTTCGATATTGGTTCAAACGTTGAAACTCCGTCCAAAAACGTTTGTTTCCGATGGAAAGCTCGCTCTGTCACAAGAGATCGCTGCAACGGCGCTCAAGCTTCGCGAAAATGTAGCCGCAGCATCCACGCTGCATGTCGTGATCAACGAAGCTATATATCTTCAGTGTAGACAAGAAATGCTTTTTAAAGACGCAGAACCGCGGTGTAGTTCACCGAAATCAGTCGTGTTAACAGACGAAGAGGCGACTCAGCGATGGGTCAACGTCCGTTGCTCTGTCTGAAATACGGCCCGTGCTCAGAAGACAGTCGCTTGAATAAAGCAGTTCGTAAGAACTGGCAAAATGTGATAGCGAACGTAATATTATTGAAGGTGGCTGATCAGTGACAAACAGTTCTTACGAACCGAAAGCTTAGGGGATTCGGCCACAGGTTTCGTATTTCCTGCCGACGTCGTTCGTTCTGAAAACTGAACTATAGCATATAACTTTCGAAGCTTAACAATTCGTTTCTAGGTGGGCCGTCGGCAATGTCTGTCTCAACATTTCACCACGCCCAAGTAAATATATGTCATCCGTGTTCAATTTACAGCACAGATTTCGCAAGGTGATGGTTAGTTGTCTACATCATTCGCGTCCTCTCAGGATACCACTTTGGTCGTCGAGCAATTCTCAAACGATTGCCACAAGAAGATGAGTTATTGAAGTTAATGTTTGCTCAAAACGGCTAATGCTTGGATACCATAAGATAGCCTTAAAGTTTGCTTGAGTGCTTGCTTTGATGCTGAAATTAACTGATACGGCGATCGGCACTTCAATTGTTCTTCGTCAACACTCTTTCCCAAGGCGTTCCAAGGATACCATGACTGCCTTGTTGTTTTGATAATGCTAGGATTAATCAGGCAGTGTCTTATTCAGCACATAAGTCTGTCGACAAATCAGTCGGTAGAATTGACAAGTATTTGTGCAGGGACCTTGCACTTCGCATTTTTTCCTTCATATTTCTTTGCTGAGAGGCGAACGCAGGATTCATTGTCTTTTTGATCAAACGATACAGGATAAACGAGTGCACCCCCCCCCCCCCCTTCTTCAGGCATCTAAATAGTCTCCATCACGGGTGGACAGTCACAGTAAAACGTCGCTATTCCGAGGGCATACACATCAGTCTGCATTTCCCCTGCTGTTGTCCTCTGAAAACTGAATGTAAATTGCACATGCTAATAAATCAAAACATTTGGAACTATTGTGAGCTAAAAGCTTAATTCGTCTCTAAAGGTGCCCCAATCTTATCCATTCACTTTAACTTTCGCTTACGATCATGCCGCATGTGCCATTTCACGCTGCCTTGGCGACTTCGGAATTCTCCACACATTCTGGATTAACTGGTTTCTATTTCGTCCGTCAGGTATAGTGACGAGCTGATGAACATATTTCAATCACGGCATGGCTGTGTCTTATACCGTGCATCTCGCCGTGTCCATCATGTTGCCGCACCTGTAACCATGCATAGGTATATTTTTTAAATTATTTTTTCTGTATTGAATGTTTACGCACGTTCACGAAATTGGCCCTATTGCCGGAACGCTTTCTGCATCAACTCATCATCATTTCATTATTTAATAATTTATTGTTTTGGAGAAGTCGGCAACACCATAGTTGTCAACATTTACAATTTCATCCAAATAACTCACTCGCTCACTCACTCACTCACTCACTCACTCACTCACTCACTCACTCACTCACTCACTCACTCACTCACTCACTCACTCACTCACTCACTCACTCACTCACTCACTCACTCACTCACTCACTCACTCACTCACTCACTCACTCACTCACTCACTCACTGTTTCAGAATCTTTCGTTTAAAACTCTCGATAATATGAATTCACGAAGCTTTTGGTTAGCACGCGCTGTTTGCCATTGGCCGGTTACCACCGGTAATGATTGGCTGGCATTTGCTCTTACGAACAATTCTAGCTTCTAAGAACATTCTTGTGAATACGGGCCCCGATACGGGCGCGGCACCTCCTCACGGGACTCGTCACTACAACCCCTTCTCTCGAGTTCTAGTCTCGGGACCAATATAGCGCACGTGCGGCATCATCTGGTCTTAGGCCGCCTTCGCGAGACAAGTACTACCGTTATCCGCACATCGTTTATGCCGTGGAGACGTTTCGTCTTCGCTTCCTGTCGCATCTTCGCTCACCGCGAGGAAACGGACGACCGGCCGGTTGGCCTCGGCTGTGCGCTAAGCCACACGAGCCTCGTCGTCGACCGAATATGGATATAGCAAGCGCATCGTCCAGTGAAAGCAGAGCGACAGACCGGAAAAGAAAATAGGAACAAGCAAGACGGCAGGAGATGGGGAGGGGGGGGGGGGGAAGGGGACCGCGAGACGAAAGCGCGCACTCCCGATGATTGCGCCAGCGCACCGTGGTGAGCTCCCGTTTTGCCTGAGACGAAGTCTCACAGGAGCACACGTACGTGAACAACAGTGGCGATAAGAACCCTCCTTGTCTGAGACCCCACCGGAAAAAAAAAAAAGACGAAGTGAAGAATGAAGAATGCTGATGCGACTCGAGACGGAGCTGAGCATTCAGGGCCATCCTAAAAAGCATCGCTTCGAAGCATTTCTTTCGTGCGAGCCAGCGTTGAACGAGACGAGAAATGAGAGTTTAGAGGAGAAAAGAAAAAAAAGGAGAGAATAAATGAGCGAGTTAGCGTCTGCAGGCGAACGCGGTGCACTGAGATGCACGCGGTTGCGCTAAAAGCGTCCTGCGCGACGCGCGCGGGGCCAGCTGTTCGCCGCTCGATCAATGCGAGCTGGAGTCGAGCGGCCGCTCTTCCTGCAGACTCGGGTGCGCGAATGCGCGCGAGTACAGAGTCGTGTGTGCCGTAGTGCGCAGTATACGTACGAGAGAATTGGTTGTGCGGGCTTTGGGTTACGCATTTATAAGATCTCCCCTCCTTTTATGCCTTGCCTTGTGTGTCGTGGCGGACATCTGCTCGTTAGACATTGCCTGCCTTGCGACATGGGAGACAAGGCCGAACAGCCTGTCTCGCGTCCAGGTTGTTGACAGCTCACGCGTCTCTGAAAGACGTGTGCTCCATGCAAAATACAAGATTACTCCGGAGGGAGCATCGCCTTCTTATAGGGGAAAAAATATTTAAAACAATATGATAGCGTTCGTGTTGCATCTTTCTCTGCAGCCTGGTCTAGTTTTTCTTGTTCTTTTCTTTTTTTCGATACATGTCCCAATTTTTTCGGGCACAAGCTCGCCTAACTTTCTTCTTCTGGGCAGCTGCGCTGTCGCGGTTCCATTTGTCGCGCTTTTCTTTTTTTCAGGGCGATATTTTCAGCTATTTCTTTTATCACTTGCATCAAAACCCATACTCCAGGACGTAGCCGAAGAGAGCCACATTCCAGCTGGCCGCTTAACGCAACAAAAATAATCACTGCTGTACAGTGTACACTAAGTAGGAGAAGCAACAGAAGTGTAACGTGTGTTTAAATTTGAGGCATATTGAACTTTTTTGGCTCACTTTCATATGCAATGTGTGACTTCTGCCAGACTGCTAGGATCACACAACAAACGTGGGTTTGCACCAAATTGGAGCGCCTCATCATTGCGGCTCGACGCCTTTATAGGCGAGCCCGCTTTCATCAAACCGTTATCATCCCCCTTGGCGTGTGAATTCTGTGCGGCTGGTTATTTTATTCATATGGAAGACGTCCATAACAAAGACAGTTGACGTATGACAACGATGGTCAGTCCTGCCATTTGGAAGCTCTAAACCTGTTTTATGCGTTTTGTTTATTTGGTCACTATTGTAACTCAGCTAGCCTATTCACAAAAACACGGCGAAAAAAGTCTCCTTGTTCACATTCGAAACGTGGTGAGGTTTATCGGAATACGCGCATTAGCTCTTGTCGAGCGCTCGATGGTGAAGAATCGGTTGTCAGAGTACGATGCCTAGGCATTTTTTCTCCTGTGTCAGCTACGAGAAGACCAACGCTTGATAGCAGAAGCAGGGAGGACTTCTGCCGATGCACGGCGTAGCTGTGACCGTTCTTCTGATGCGCCGGGAGAGTGGTGGCCCGTTGGAAGAGACAGTGAATCGCTCAGTCTATGGTCCCACTCCGGAAGAATGGAACACTGTGAGGGTGGTTGCGCTCTCGCAGCGTGTTTCACAAACACGGTAGCGGGCACGAGCATTGTCCGAGTAGTGTTCAGCTCAGAGCAAAGCACCTTCGCCGGCGTAGCGTAACGAGTTCGCGAGAAGGAAGGGTGCTCTCGTGGCGGAGCAAGAAGGGGGGGTGCCTCGGAGGGCGCCTGCCCTCGCCCGGGCCGGCGCTGTCAGAGACGGGAGGGGGGGGGGGGTGCGTTGTCCTCCCCCGCGCGCCTGTGTGGGGGGGTCACGTGGCACGCGCAGTCTCCGCCCGCATCCGCCTGGCGTCGCCGCCGCCGCCGCCGCGTCCTCCACGGGCCAACAGGTTGATTCCGGCGAGCCTCTTCGGACGACCTGCGCCCGCCAGCGCTGTTTTCTCGCCCCCATCTGCCGCAAGACCCGCGCCGCCGTGTCGTAGCCACTCGCGCAAACCCGGCTTTCTCCGCCAAGTGCACAAACCCCTCCGCACGGAAAGTGTGCTCCGCAGCGCCGGGAGGTTCTGCAGCCCGGAAGTGAAACCGGCGCGAGCGATCATCACTCCGGACCGCGGCTTGGCCTCCGGAGAGCGGGAGGAGCGCAGCGACCTCGACTATCGGATCGCGAACGGCCTCCCTCCCACTTCGGGCGCCCCCCCCCCCACCCTCCCACCCATCGCCACCCTCCTTCGAGTCCGTTCTCCCCCCGATCGCTCGACGACCGCTCCCAAGTGGAATCTGCGTCTGGTTTCGGTTTCAGTTTACCCCTTCACCGCTTACCGACCTGTCGGTTTGCGGGGTGCCAAGTGGGGTTCGGTGCATTTGACGCTTGCCGAGTGACCAGTGCGTTGGAATCGTCCTTGCGCGTTCACGGAATCCTGGACGTCGCCTTTCGTCGTTGTTGGAACCGCCACCACCGGCGGGGCACCGCGCTCGTCGGTGCTGTGTGTCGCTGACCGTCGCTGTGTGAGGCTGTGAACGGCGTGCTGTGTACACCGCGTACCGTACTTCGCGTGTGCCGGCGTGGACCTCTGCGTCGTCCCTCTTCTACCGCAGGCGCCTTGATGTGAGTAACACTTGGATAACGGTCCTCGGCCCGATTTCACCTTGTTCAATGCAGGCCACCAAAGTTGCGTTCTTTCTTGCAATTATTAGAATTGAAAACTGGGCCTATACTTCGTACGTAATCATCTTGTGGTTCCTGCAGCGCCCGCATGAAACGAGGACAGCGGAGAGGAAATGCACAAAGCATACGCTTTCTTGTACATTCCTCCTCTGTCGTCCTCGTTTCTGGTGAGCGGTGCACGAATTACAACAATTGGGTGGCACGACTGTATAGATTTGTGATCACGAGGCAGATAAGTTAGGATGAGCTGGATGTGGGAGCTCCGTAGTGTGCAAATCAGGCACGAAGAAAACTTAACATTCTGCCGGCTTAGCTTCAGCTCCTTGCCTCTCTCTCTGTGCCCTGTCGCACTACTCTCTCTATAATTTGTCCCAGCCAAGTCCTGCTTTTCGTTGCACTTTGTCAACGTCAACTTATTGCAAACCTTAAGGCTAGCGCCCGAAAGTGTCCTTCTCAGGCCAGTTCCGTACTTCATTTGGTGTTCAGTTACTCTTCAATGCCATGGTTGAATAATCAAGCCAGAAGGAAGTAACCCGCATGCTAACATTGCGAAAGCACTGAATTGCTTTTTCTGCAAGGTATTATAGGAAGCAGCACGTGTTAGCGACCGCTAGCTTCACAAAAGCAAAGATCGAAAATGAAGCAATGCATTCATCAGGTGTAACGAATCCGCATGGACATGCTCATCATGAAAAGGCTCAAAATCCGTGACATTATTGCAGACTTCAAACATACTTACATTACATGCATTAGCTAACTTAAATGATGATCTTGCCTACCAGGTTGCGCATTTTGTGGACGTTGACTTCAGCTGCGCAATAATACAAGACATTTAACTTCTCACGTATTTGTTTCTGGCCTGAGTAGCGCATATGGTTTGGGTGCTGTCAAAATGCGCCAACATTAACTTCGCCAAGCAAGCTAGATGCACGTTCAAGTTCCTTTTAGAAGCCTATACGACCGGAACTACGACGACGAGCCATGTCGATGATTATGAAGCAAATGAGGTCACTGAGGTCCCTTGACAACAACCTTAAAACCCAGCGCACAATGTGACCTGTTTGGGTCTATACGTAGTTTTAGTAGTACACAACGAGCTGACGGATTGGATTACATTATTTACTTCTGAAGCATGATCGAGGAAGGGAAAATACGAACATTGAGTACTCAGAATGGAAAGCGCTGCTACTGCATGTGTCATGTCATGGGCGTGTTCACACGCGACGCCATAACTCTTTTTCCACAGTTTTACGATTTTGCTGTATTGTTGTGTAGGTCTGCATTTTTCAAGATAAATCCTTCGCATCTCCCTGAACTTCTTACGCGCAGACTAATTAACGCAGTCGCTGTGCAACAGCTGCAGAACTGCAGATAATATTTTCTGGCAGTAATGTCTCCTGCAAGGAGAGCTTTATATATTCACTTAGACATCCAAATGAAATGATGTTATAGACTTATTAGCCATATTTGAAAAAAAAACAGAGGATATGGTTTTGTATTCCCAGCTCTCCCTTCTCAACCAATCCCTTCTCCGCTGACGTTGCGAATTGGGTTAAAAATAGTTGCCCGGCGATTATACAAACGTTTGGACACATGGGTAATAAATCAGAAAGCACTGAATCCCTATAAATACATATTGTACCGTTCAGGGATGTTCATTAGATGAAAACAGCCCTACTTAAAGTTTGCTACTCATTAAAAAGGCCCAACATCAGACCCATTTGATGCTAGGAAAGTTTTTTCTCTTAGAAGCTGATCGTAAGGTTGCCCTTGCATGGGAAACTGAAGTGCATACACGAGGTTCATTCACGACGTCAAAGGGACGAGTGTAAAAATGGGCTTAGTCCGCTTCATTTGAGTGAGACCTATCCATCGTAGAGAAACCAGTGTGGTGTGTCCAAACGCGTTCTTGTCTGAAAATGCGTGCGTGTCATTCTCTGCTAAACCGAAGGTATACGTATACAGAAAATTGATTGGCTATATATATATATATATATATATATATATATATATATGACAGCGAGGTTCATGTTTCTGAATAATTACTGTTTTGTAGTATATCCATTTTCATTTGGCTCATGAGGTCGTCATTCTATGATTGCCTTACACATGATGGGTGCTCTTAAACTGATCAGCGGTATAGATGGCAAAAATCAAAGGAACAAGGCCGAATGAATGCAATATACTGAAATAATTTTGGCGTCGCTGCTGTAAAATAGGGCAGCTATATGCTACAACGCTGCGTGAGAACTTCCATGTGCGGTTTCAGTTGCCACATTGCATGTGCACTTGTTAAGTCTATTACATGCGCGGTACTATGCGCATATAACACATATGAAAAGACCATTTAAGCACCAACACCGTATATGTGCTACATTTCAGGTGAATTCATTGCGGTTCAGTGTTCTAGCAAAAAATACAACGCAGTGTCGCTAATTTTCACGATGACATGATAAAGTTTATAACACCACTACTGAAAACGACACATCATGATACGTTAAGCACGTTACTGTGGAAAGCAATATATGAAACAAAATTGTTACACTGCTGATTTATGCGTGCGCTATAGCGCTCGAAGTCCAGTATGTCAATTTGAACGCAGTGAAATACAGCTATCATCACAGTTTCATAAATATACGCAAACAGCACAAATATTGTATTCCAGAAATGCCATGTTTGCCTCGCTTGGCTTGATCTATTTGATTGGGAATGTTTGAACATCTTAGCGCCCTATACGGTGAGTGAATTAATGGACGTTTTTCAACTCTTCGTTGGGTTGTCCAAGCGTCTCATACACGTCTCATCGTATCCATAGCCTATATGTCGACCACATGCTGTAAGGTCGGTCGCACTCATTTGCTTTAATGGTGTTAGGGTCCTGTGAGCTGAACTCATTTATGCGATGCTTGAAGCACTGGTATACTTTGTTCGCCCATTGTAAGTTTACTTGATACTTCGGAATATATTTTGTTCGTAAAAACGTTGAAAAGAGCGTCAGGCGCATTGTTTTCTATAGCATACTAACGCTTGTATGTTGCAGTCAGGTTCAGATTTTATCGTTACATTATATACATGTGCATATTTAGACGCTTACGTTTGCAGATGTAGGTTTCATTCAAACTAATTGTGGTGAATAATGCACAATGTGCTGCCCTATTTTTCTCCGCCATTTGCCATGCCTATAGCATGAACAAATATACTTGGGATGTCGCTCTAGTATTAAGTGCTCTTGTTGAAATCTCAGTTAAAGGGACTGACAACTGGCCAGAATGTGTTGTGAGAAGTTGATGAAAATGAAATGACGGTTATTTATAGTGATAGAGTCCAGCATTCTGTTCGCGATTTAAGTAGGAATTATAATTTTAGTTGGAAAAAATGTCTCAAAATTTAGTAAGTGGCGAGGCCTGGTGGTGAAATCTTGGTACTTCGGATGTAGTCTATAAGATTACTGTACGAAATTCGACTGTTATTAAGTGCAACGTAATTTTCGCTTAAAATTGCTGTTGCTATATTATTACTCACTTGCGCTTTATTATATGCTTCGGAAATCAAAAGCGCAAGCATGGCTACCGCAACACGCTGAACTGCGTATCACGTGTAAAACCTTGCTTCGTTTTCGATCCGGTCGGTTTCATTTTGACTGGTCAAATACCAAAGCAGTTGGACAGGAAATCACGAAAACACAGAACTATTATCGCTGAAATGCTTTAACACTTCGGAAAACGTGAACGCAGAAACGTCGACTTGATAAGCAAAATAATACTTTCTCACAGTTACAGTCGCACTTGTCGTTTGCCTCCCACGAATGCCGGCGTATAATCGCTATGCACTCACCTGTCAGCGTTTTCAGCATGCTTCCAGCGAACGACTACATCCTCACTGCAAATCGAAAAATTCTGATAAAACAAAAATGTTCCATCGTGTTTTCCGCGTTACCACTTCATGATTAGCTCAGGCCGGTAAGCTTCCCACTGCATTAAAAAAGATAGGTACCAAGAAAATTGGTTGTCAGTCCCTTTAAGTATCCGTTGCCTAACGTATCGAGCACATGGATTTTCTTGCTTTTCTCATTTGTGAACTGGCAAATGAGTAAAACTATTGGCGTTCGGTATTTTCTTTACTTCGCTGCAAAATATTCTTGAAGTCGATTTTGTGCTTGTCCGAGACAAAGCAAAAGAAGCCAAATTATAATATTAATAATAATACATACCTCGCATATCTGATAGTTACCTTTCCAGTTAACAATTTAATAAAACCCTCGTCTAATTTCACATCTGCAACATCATGCAAGTCAGAATGCTCGCGAGGAGGACGAAGACATCTGACGATGATGTCCCGACGCTGAATCATACTACTACGTTAATGCCATCATAATGTCTGGTAGTACGAACACTTTTCCTGTTTTGAAGGACAGGGGGAGAAGGGGGGGGGGGAGTGCGTTTGGCGCGCTGGTTTGAGAAAGGATAACTGCGACTACCACGAGTTTGTATACAAGTCATTTTGTGGATGCAGAAACCTGAGGGGAGCAGAGGTAACCTCGTTTAATTATAGGACCCAGCACTTTCACGCAACAGACTCTTGACAATAGCGTTGAGACAGAACTGGGGGTAAAACCTTCGTGCCAGCTTTCAAAATGAGTAGAAATAGCAAATTGAAGACAGGATATCATCTTACAGCGACTGAATCTTTAATCAATGTCCATTAAATCTCATATCAAAGAAAACGAGCCTTGCATACGCGCTTTCAAGTATAATGAGGAGCAGTGTTCGCAGTAACTTCGCAACTGCGAGCACCATATAAGTTACTACATTTTCGTCGGCACATTACTTTGCACTGCTGCAGTAGTTCTGGGGCTGAGTTCGCAAAATTTTTTTGTTTGTAAGTGCAGTTTTCCATTGGCTGTCCACCTTCATTCATATGCACGACGTCACCATTGGCCGGAATCTGCCCTTAGAAGCAGTTATGCTAACTTGAGAACGTTGTTGTCCCCAGCATGGACCTCCATTTCTTTAGAAGTCAAATTATATTGCAGTAACAAATTATTGAACCGTTATCCCTTGATAAGAGCTTTTTGAGCGCACATCATGCGCACTTGCACACTGCGCGCGCTATTCGACCTCATTTATGGAGAGTTCATTCACCTCCTATCCCGGCCAGCGTTGTCATTCAGCGACCAGAACGATACTCGGCGACTGTGTCCGTGCAGTTCGGCAGTTTCTTCCGACACCTCGGCGGGCTTTCTTCTGCCCTGAATAGGTCGACTGCTGCTTGAGCGGCCCGCGCGCGCCGTTCACAGCCCGGGCCACGTACGTATGGCGGTGGCGGAACGCTCTTTTTCCGGTGCGTGCGCTGCGCTACGCGCACGTGTGCGTGCGTATACGTGCGCGCCCGTCTTGTGCGCACAACACGCACACAGGGTTGAATGGCGCCGCCATCACAGAAGCGAGGAGGAGGCGTTTCGGCGGCGGGCATAGCGCCCCCGGCCCGAAGCAGATCGGCGAAGCAGTGTGTACCGCTGTCGGGGCGGCGAACCGCTGCCTTCGCCTCGACGGAGCGTTGCGTGGCTCGGGGGGAAAACAACCGCTCGGAAAACAGCCGCCCCTTCGTAGCTGGCCGGCCGCTCTTTTTCTCTCCCCGCTCCTTTGAGAGGCCTACAATTTCGAGATTGGCGCCCTCGTGCTGCCGCGGCGCTACTTTGTCTCCCGTGTTTCCACAAGCGGTGGCTCCGCGAGCGCCACGCGCCGCCCGCCTTGCGTCTGGTGCGGCACGCCGGACGGAGCGGGCGCGATGCCGTCCGCACGCTGCCGCCCGTGCACGGGCACCGAGATTCAATAAGCGCGCCTCTCGGCCGGGACGCCGTTTTCTACTAAAGCGAATCTTCCGATCGAAGAAGCTCGGTGCCGAAGGGTGGCGTCCGCAAGGCGATAAATGCTGGCCACGCGTTCCGTGAGAGCGACACTTTGGCGGTTCAGCTGCACTCGTGCCAGTAGTCCATAACTGCCACCACCGTACAAAGATAGCTCTAGCCTGCAGTTCAATGAATGTCCAGTTCGTACAGCGAAAAAATCGGAGACAGCTGAGAAGTTCTATTGCTCGTGCAAATATTAAGGAACAATATGAATCTTGCCAGCAAAACCCGCTAGTTTTCTAATCTACTCACATGGCGTATTGGCTGACGCAGGGCATGCGTGATAAATTGGAGATGACCGGTGGCAGAAGCCTTCGTCACGCGGTGTATCCAAGTTGGCTGATGAGAAATCTCGTTAACGCTGTTGCTGCATGTGAAACAGGACCCACGTGCACACGAAATTGAATGACGCACTGAATTGTTGGGGCGTGCATTTTAACACAAGGAGCTTCTCTCTGAGTGCATATTTTCACTGGCTGAGTACGATCGCGATAATGGCCGGCTAAGTCAGCGCAAGAAGAGTGGTCCAGCTGCGATTCGATTGACAGTGCTTACGTTTCCTGAAAGTGGTGCCCCGTACCGATCCTTTCTCGTGACAGGCAAAGTTGTTGCGACAATCGTGGTACTTCCTCTCCATGACAGAGCGAGACTCGCCATCACCACTTCTGTGTCTCCTCGCCATACGCAGCTTAGCGAAAGCGCCTTCACCGATTGTGTCAGATAAAGGTCCTGCAAGTCGGCCACATGTTTCAGTGAACAGCAAGGAAATGCAAGATAATAAAAAAATTCCGGCAGAACCCATCTCACGACGAATGCCGACGTTAATGCGATTAGCATCAAATCAATGTAGCAACCTGCCGTATTCGCACTGCAGACACACAAAGTGGCAATCTCGATGCCAACCACGCACAATGCCGAATGATACCACGACGCAATATATCTTGTTGTAGTCACTGCACCCCAATTAAAACTCCGTAGTATATTCCTACTATCCTGGCTGCAACTTCGTGGCAATGGCTCCCCGTCGCACGGCCGTGCATGACGCGGAGGTGTCTGTTATGGATGGGGCGCTATCGCTTTAATATCTTTAAGGCTACGTACTACTTATGTCACTTGATTGAAACGTAAAGCGAGAAGGTTCGAGTAATGCGGGAAAGCCGTATGCACCTGTGGAGGACAATGGTTGGTCTGGCGTTTCCGGAGCCATCGCAGAAGTGGCAGTCCTGCTTTCTCTCTAAAGCACCTAGCTTGCGAAACATATGTCGCAGTCAAACATGTGTGCATTACAGACGCGGCGGTATACTGTCATCGCCGTGTAGAAACAGGGGCATGCAGAGGGTCTCGTGTTCTTCTGCGCTCTGCCGCTGCAGTGGGCCACCATTCACGGCTGAGAAGGTGCACAGCGTCGCACAGCGCCACGCGGCCAATGCGCGTGCGGTCTTTATGGCCGCGCGGCGTTCGTATTCGTCCCGCTCCACTAACGGCGAGAAGCGTGCGTGTGGCGAAAGCCGGGCCGCCCTGGCACCCGAGGCACGCCGACGCTAATGCAAACAGAGTGGCTGCAGGCGCACCTCCACACCACGTGACCTGTGCGCAGGAAGCCTGACTCGGTCAGCCGGCACATAAGCGAAGCGAGAACCCCGTTGGATGGCGGGTTGGCGCAGGCCTCAATTTTGCGTGTGTGCGCGTTATTTAATATCTCGCTGGGCCGAATCAAGCGATTGGATCTCTGTCTTTTCGCAGACACCCTTTCGAACTGATCTGGCTGCCGTGAGCTATACGCTTCTTCGTCGCCACGTGTGTGGAGCACTAAGCGCCTCCAGTATCTTTCTTGAGGATTGCGTTTTTTGGTTCCGTGTTCACTGAAACGTCCCCCTGCCTTTGTAGTTCTTTACATAAAATATAAAAAAGAAAGAACAAAAATCAGCGTGCAGCTTACACGAATCCAGGAAACCCTGAATGCGGCCAGTCTGTGTCGTGTCCGTAAGTAATCCGCATGACGTCAAAAACAAAGCAAACTATTCGTGGCGTCCCTTCAGGAATTCTAACTCGCGTCCTCCGCGCTTAGACTGCCACGTTCTGAACGGCACGTAACTGATGTGTATGTGCACGATTGTGGACATTCCTGTCGCATATTGTAGGCGATTCTTGTTTGTTTTATTCTGCTTTAAGATTGTAGCAGTGAGCCATATGGGTATCGCTTGCAATTTTATGCATATTGTCATATTAACAGATAATGGAAGTAAGAAACTCATTTAAAAGTTATGCACAACACGAGAACCGCAAGGTGTAGATTAATATTAATAAAGCTAGATGCATAGTGATGTTTTAATTCAAGGACTACATTTTTTTTTTGTTAATGACCCCATTCGCTGATCGTCTTGTTCAAGAATAACCTAAGAGAGAGGACTTTGGTTGGGTTAATTGCCGCAAGAGTGAGAGGGATCGGCTTGCAACAAATTAGAATTGAATGGCTTTATTTTCTCAAGAAGTACGAGCGAACAACTTGGCGTCGCATCTAATTAATTTTAAAGAATACTTAGACCTAGAGACCATGACCCCGCGATCCGCCGACTGTCGATATTATTTAGTTACACTTATATAGTATGCTGTATAGCAGTGCGTTTGGTGTGTGTTCCTTTTCTGCGTCCTGTGTGTTTACAGCGCTCTAAGTTTTTCTAATGCATTACCAACTAGCCCACCTACCCATCATTTTGCATGCCCTCTTCGGCAACGTTGCGGATAACTTGCAGACTTGTTTCAGTCAGCAAGGTAGCTGCAGTAGCGGATGACACATGCACAGCCTTGTTGCCTGTAGTAGTGGCGTAGCCAGCAATTTTTTCCGGGAGGGGCACTCATTTCACCGGTGAAGAGACGGGGGAGCAAGGGCTGGCGAGGCGGCGAGCAGGGGGCGCTGCCCCCACCCCCAGACCCCCCTCCTAGCTGCGCCCTTGACTTGTAACTGTTCACCGTTTGCAACACGACGGCGAAGACAACCTATGCATGACGCTTGTCGTGGAACAATGTTGAGGAGAGGTGCGCACACGCGAGAGAAGTACAGCACGTAACCAAGTACATTTAACGCTTCTTTGCAATTTGTGTCAGGGTATCACACATCCATTCTGTGGGATTGTCTAAGAATGCGAACATACGCAGTGACGCCTACTGGCTGCTGTGTTGTCTACTCGACAACACAGCAGCCAGCAACAGGTTGTATACTCGTCCACATACCAAGTGATTCACATACCGAGTGGCTCAAGTTCTTGCCTACTCGGCAAGACAACAGCAGCAGCACCAGAAAAGTAAGAGGACGGGGCAAGGAAAGCTTAGTTTTAAAAAAATACATTGACGCGCATTCAATAGAGATGCTCAAGTGATGAACTGAACCTTGCCGATTTGCTTCAAAAATTAGTCTATAGTCATTGCTTTCTTGTGACGAAACTTGTGACGAAACTAAAGGTCAATCAACAAGTGACAGAAAGGAAAATGCAACAGGAAGACAGCATGGATTACGTTGGTTTAGATTAAAAAGAAGTGCAGTTGGGCAGGCCACATAATGCACAGAACAGACAACTGGTGGTCTTGTTAAATTAACAGAATGGGTGTCAGTGGAACGTAAGCACAGTCGAGCACGACAGAGCATTAGGTATAGAGTGAAGAAACTAAGGAATCTGAAGGTATATGGTGTACTTAATTGACTAAGACAGAGGTAATATATGAACGGGAACGGGGGCTTCGTCCTGCAAACGACATCAATTAAGTAACATGATTATGATGACAATGACAAAGAAGATGACGAAATCAACATGCTATATGTCATTTGTATTGCAGTATTCTACACTATAGAAGGCGTGCTTTCTCCCCCTATCCCCCAGCTCCAGGACACCTAAAACTCCGTCTCCTCCTCCGCTCAATATTAATTTTTGTTCCGGTCATATATATGCCTCTAGTTTCAAAAATATAAGCCTTGGTTGTTGTATTTATTTTCAGTCATTTTTTTATGTACGTATGTTGGTATATAGGCCTAACTATTTTATGTAACTCATATATAATTCGTTTGTATATAAGCTATATGTAACTGTTGTTCTCTTGAACTAATTTGCAGTTGGAGTTGCACATTCGTTTGTCACCTTCTGTCGTATCTGTATTTTCTGCATCGGGCCGCATCACACAACAGTATCAACTCGCCCAGATTTCGATTATGCTTGAACAAGACGCACCGATCTGCTCTCAATTACATAAAACGAATGGTGAATGGTGTTTCAAATCAACATAGACGGACACTAAAACGATAGGAGAGGAGAGTGTGATGGTCAAGACAAGGTTGCTTTTGCATAAGCCAGCTGTTTGCGCGCCTGCTATTCTGATGCAGATTTAATGGCACAGAAATTAGCGGCGCCTATGGGTTCGTCCAATAGCGCGCACCTCCTCGACGAGAGCACGCAGCCTGGCATAGTTCCCGGCATGCACTCGATCTTCGCCCACCGAAACGGCATCGCGCGGCGGCGTTTATTTCCACATTGAACAATGGGCGGCCTGTTTACGCTGACTCGTGCCCCACTGCGACTGCTCTTCCCTCCGCCGTCAAATATTTTGGAAGCGACCCCGAAATGTCTAACCGGGAACATCTCCAAGAACAGCTTTTCTATTTCTTTCTTTCATTCCTGACCTTTTGCTTTGGTCTGTCATGAGCGGTAGCCGGTGACAACTTCAGCCATTTCCTGTCCTGCGTGAAGTGCTCCGTCGCATACTGTGCTATCTATAAACATGACGCCTGTTTACCAGGAGGTAATGAGCTCGACCGATATTGCTGCGGGCTCAGCTTCATAATGTGCAAAGCGAGTGTCCTGTACCGAATTCTGCGAAGCTCTCGTAGGTTGGCGAAATTGATATACGTTCTTGATATACGTTCTTGGTCTGGCCCATTCCGCCAGACCAAGAACGCATACCAAGCATTTCATGAGAAGCCAACAAACACTGACACCAAGGGGCAATTACTTGTGCTTAATAACTGAAATATAGAAACGATTAATATATATATATATATATATATATATATATATATATATATATATATATATATATATATATATATATATATATATATATATATATGTACAGGGTGCCTCAACTATCATGCTCCAAGATTTAAAAATGTGCAAGTGCCACGTGGCTAGACAGGACCAAAGTAATGTTGTTTACCATCGCTTGGAGTTACTCAGAGAATCTTTTTCTTCTTTTGCATTCCGCCTAATTGTGTAATTAGCCTTAATTAATTAACCAACTTCTTAAATAATATAGTTAGACGAAAAGTGTCAATGACAAAAGTGTAGAGCAACATGAAAAACTCCCCATGCAGCTTTCTTTTGCTCAATACCTGCTACATAAAAGTGTTTTGTGAGCGTGAAAGTAGCCGGTGATACACGCAAAGTGCCAGTCGTGCGGCAATCTTGCGTGTATTCGCGGGCTTCTCTCTCGCTCTGAAAAACACTTTTATGTACGTAGCACGTATTGAGCAACGTAAAGCTATATCGGGAGTTTTTCATGTTACTCTACAATTTTCTCATTGACCCTTCTTATCTACTTATGATACTTCAGAAGTTGGTTAATTAATTCAGACTAATTACGTAATTAGGCAAAATGCAAAAAATATACGTGTACATCGAAGTGACGGCAAACAACGTTAGCTTGGTTCTGTCCAGCTACGTGGCATTCGCATATATTTAAATATTGGTGCATGATAGTTGGGACACGATGTATATATTTGTGCGTGTGTGCATAAGACTTACCTTATGTCTGTGCTGCTTTGGCTCTCACTCGTAATGGCTGTGTTCCCAAGATTATTCAACTGCATGCAATAAAAGAAGAAGCAGAGAACAGTTGTTTCGGCTTGCCTTCGGCGTTCTATAAAGGCGATGCGTTTCCTCTTCGTTATATGACGCCAGTGCACCGAAAACTTGCCTTACGGCCCTTGGTTCTCGCTGCAGCGGCGAAAACGTCAGGGCTGACGATGGCGACCGTCCCAGTGCGGCAAGCGGGGACGCCAATATCTCGGTTTCCCGCCCGTCAGCATCCATCCTCTCCGAGCTGGCTCGCCTACATCCGCGGATGCCGTCGCACCCTCAGCTTTTTTTTTTTTTTTTCTATCTGTACGCGAAGGGGGAGGGGCGGCAAAGGCCCGCGGTAGCGCAGCCACAGGAGCTGAGGAGGAAGACTATCGAGGTACACGTGGGCACGCGTATTTCGGGAAACCCATTGCTCCCGCGCCTCTCGCAGTCCCCCGTGTCTCTCTCAGCAAAACATCAGTGGACCGCCGATGTATGAGTCCTCAAACTTAAGGGCATCGCTTTCTTCTGTTGCGCTCTGTCTCTCGGCGCCTCGTGCGTCTTCCGCAGCGCCCCGTTTCTGCTCCTGCGCGCGGCTTTCCAGGCAAGCACGTCACCCCGCCCCCCTCCTCCTCCTTAGCCGCCTTTCTTGTGGCTGTCTACTTTTCGGCGAGGTTCGAAAGCTCATTTTTCATCGTCGCCTCGAGCGTTCGCGCGGCCCTGCCTGCCATCCAGCCAAGGGCCGCCGCCACCTCCTCAGCGACGACGATCAGCGCGGTGCCGCACCAAAGGCCTCCTCGCTCCTGATACCTCCGCTCTGGAAGCGACCACTTGGCAGTGGCTCAGCACTTCTGTCATTGCCGTACGCGTATTTGTTTGTGCCTTTGGCCCGTCGTTCGCTCTCCGTCTAGGTGCTGCGTCGCAGAACGCGCGTTTCCCGCTTCACTCGCTGAAATCTTCCAGAAAACAGCCTGACAGCGGAGGATCGCCGGCTATTCGTGCCAACGCATACTTGGATTTTGCAGGTCCTTTTTGCAACCCCGATTCTGTAAAGTGCAGAAGCCAGGATCAGGAGATTTTTAGTTCGTATGCCTTCCTGACTGACGCTTTGGTTACATAATCTGTAGTTTGAAATCACAACTGGCCAACGCGGACCATGGCGAAATCTTCAGTACCACGAACTGTGAATCTGTGAATCGGCATCCAGTAATCTAAAAGTCTAAAACGCGCCCGTTGAGGCTGCTGTTGGTGGTGACTACCTCAGCTTGAACTTCATATCCTGGCTAGAACTGATTTTGTGTCTGAAATTGATCTGTAACTGCATCGCCTAGAACACACGCACAAAAAGAAATATGAAGTTTTACGTGTGAAAATCACGATCTGTTTATGAGGCACCTCGTAGTGGGGCACTCCGGAAATTTGGACCACCTGGGGTTCTTTAATGTGCACCTAAGTCTAAGTACACGGGTGTTTTCGCATTTCGCTCCCATCGAAATGCGGCCGCCGTGGTCAAGATTCGATCTCGCGACCTAGTGCTTAGCAGCCCGACACCATTGCCACTAAGCAACCACGGCGGGTGCCTAGAACGCCTACAAGGCGTAAAGTACGTCCACTGTGGCTCCTCTGTCATTTCCCGCGTAGCTGGGTGAACGCCACCCCACTGTTGCTAGATGCTTTTGCCAGCATAATATCAGAAGGAACGAAGTAAAAAGGACGAAGAAGCCGCTATTGTAGTAGGCTTTAGCATGTGCGCGCAACAAGTGGAAGAGTCCAGCGAGAGTGCAACATTAACATGATATTAATCTGAGCCAGCGACTGAACTTCAACTGGTTTTGTTAGTGCAAGCTCGTGGAAAGGAACACAGAAATAAGACAACACAATTGTTGTAGTATAGGGCCTGCCAAGCAAAGGCAAGCAGGAAAGTCCAGGGCACTGCAGCAAGAAACAACATGTCTCAATGCGAATCTGAGTGTTTTTTTGCCAGCATTACATCAGATAAGTACGAAAAGAAAGTGGGCGAGAACACTGCCGTTGTTCAAGCATCTAGCAGATGAAGACAAACTGGCAGGAAGATAGAACCATAAAATAACATTAACTAGGTATGTAGCTGACATTTCATATATAGATACTGTCAGTTTATATTGGAGACAAGGACGCCAGAGAGACAAGCATTTCAGGCAAGAACGGCGGATAACACTTCTGCTGTCTTTGTCTGAGGTCACGCTAGCAAAATCAGTTCACGCGCGCCATTTATGCCGTAAATCACCATCGATGTACCACGTGCTTAACAAAGTGACGCTACCCGTCTGCGAAACGTCATCGTAATGCTATAAGTGGAACACAACCTTAATTAATGGCTGGCCGAACTGGAAGATACGCCTGCACCAGAGAACGACGCTCGGCTTTACTGGTTGCGTTTCTTCGTCTGCGTCGAATGTCTGCATTCCTGACGCCTGACGGTGTGACGCCTGGCAAAAGCCTACCAACATTGCGAAAACCGTGTTCATGAGAATCGCACATAAAAAGGAGCCTTTGAAGTTCCAGTACTATTCAAGTAATAATTTTCTCGGGGAAGTACAACATTACACGTACATATATGGGCCTCTGGATCACAAATAATCTTATTTGGAAAAAGTACATTGATTATATGACGAGCAGTGCCAATACAAAACTTTTTTTTCTTTTCTTTGAAGTGCAGTCTCAGGGATTCGGCTCCCGATATTGGTTTTCTTGTTTAAAAATACATAGTACTACCAGTACCTGACTAGGCAGTCATCTTTCGGGATCCGTTCACAGCATTCAATAAGAACAAGTTTGAAAGCGTACAAGACAGGCAGTTATTTTCATCTATAGTAATTGTGGACGAACATCAGTAAATTTATATATCAAACAATTGACGGGCAACGTAAGGTAGATTTTGCCAACTTATATATATTTTGCCCCGGGTTACGCTGCAAGACAACGCCACCATCTAAGTACAACGCCCTTTCAAGCGCGCAATTCCTTTGAGTATACTCGTATCTTCCAAGGACAGTAAGGGGTGAAACAAAGTAACAGATGACGTTGTTTTGCAGCCATCTCTCGAAATATTTGCCAAGTGTCCCTGACGGTTTCCTGCAGCGGGATTTGATTTTGCTAGTGCATTTCTTTTTTATTTGCTTGCATTACATTGCATAAATATACTTGTAGCACTTGTATTTCTTGCTTCCTGGTTGAACCCTGGTTTTGCGGCACACATACACACACACACATACACACACACACACACACACACACACACACACACACACACACATATATATATATGCTGTTCATTGTGTTGCTGAAAATCTGCTGCTGAAACCTGCTGAAAATCCCTCCTCGGGATTGCAATATATATATAGATAAGTAATAGATAAATGAAAAAAAAAATCAACTGGGGCTCGTGCGAATGTCTTACGCTAAAATTGTTCGTAAGCGAACATTTCATCGAATTCTAGTGTTCTAAATATTATTATCGAAGGCAACCGGTCAATGGAAAGAAGACTTACGAAAGAAAATTAAGCTTTGTAAATTCGACCCCTGCTTCCGGTTTTCCAGCAAAACTCCTGAATCGGGAATGAAATTAACCTCCTGATTTAGCGTCTGTCAGATATTTTGACTGTCAGATGGTATCGAAGCAAATTCACGGTAGAATCTTCCAGTCATTGTGGGACGTGAACTTGCGGGCTTAATACGTGGCACGTGCCATGGCGATCCAGCCCCGCTCTGGGCGGCATTGCTATCCTGCCGCAACCGATCTGTAGATCGCGTGGCTGCAGCCGCCGCGTTGCGACACCGCTCAGGCCGAGCCCCGACGTTTCGCTCATTAGCGTGGAGCCGGTCGCGCTGCGCAGCAATGGAGACCAGACACAGACCGAGCCGAGACAGCGGAGGGAGAACGTTGGCGTCGCATCGCGTTTTTGCATTGGGCGCTCGTTGGCTAAGCAGGAGGCGTCATCTCGAAGACGTATAGTATACTCGGGAGAGGCGCAGGCTTACGACACTAATGTGCGCCGATGCTCCACGATAGAAAAAGCCTTAATGGAGTGTGAAATGTTGTTCAACTGCTCCTTAGGTTTTCGTGAATTCCTTATATTTGGGCCAGTCCGTTCTTGGGCCACTGGTACGTGCCCATTTTTGGCCAGTCCTGCAGAGTGTGTAAGTGGCGCTGTGACAAAAGAAGTATACGGAGTGCGCAAACGTATTTAGATGCCTGCCATGCTTCTCTGTGCATGCGCCTCTCATCAAGATTCTTCCCTCGACAAGCACATTAACATCGCATCCTCATTTTCATGACATCTATACCTCACAGGGTGCATTCGCCTCACTCTGTATCTGCGTCAACGCACAGAAAGTGCACTTCGAACTGCATTTCGAGCCGAACTTGTTCCCCTCCGCTTTGCTTGTCCTGTACCGCACCCCTCAAAGAGAGCCTGGCAATTGGTCGGTTATTTACCTCAACACTCACTCGTGCTACGGTAAAGACGGAAAACTTAGCAACATAACTGAAAAAAAAATACATCCGTCAATGCTCCATGCCTTTCTACTTAGTATTTATATAAGAATAATATCGATGCTGAAAATATTGATGAAGAACCAAGCTCGGTTGTAGGGCCAGAAATGAGTTTAGCACTGCTTTGGGAGGTGGTTATTTGCATGGCACAGGTGTTGCACTACGTTTTATGGGTGGCGCTCCCCTTACCACTTTCCCTACGCGTGCACGTGTACCAACCGGCACTTCAAGCGCCACTTCCTCGAGAACCAGTTCGGAACCCTGTGCAGCGTCTGCGACCGGAGACGCAAGGCTTCAAACGACATTGCCTGCATCTACAACTAGACCGCACTATCGTCGTGACCGCCCCACAAAGATGGTTAGGCGGTCACAGTAAATCGCGATTTGTTCAAAGAATGCTGAACTCATTAAAACAAAGGCCATTTCTGGTGATGCTAACTCCCACGCATGTAATTCAGTGTGAATGCTTCTTGTTTGTGCGTCTTTCTAAGCATCACAAAACTATTGTAGCACCTCATTTCCTCCTTGTAATGTACAGTGTATGTGTGGAATGCTTGTTGGTGTACTATCCATCTTTGTGCCGCAACAGGATTTTTCAGGTCCGCCGTTCTGTGTTCTCAAGCTGCAATTTTCGTTAACTCCGTCACGTTGTGCATGATAAGCGCTATCGAGTGTTTATAGCGCCATATTCATTGCGCTTTTTATCGCTTTCGGAGCGCGCAAGATATTGCCAGTGCGGAAACCGACGCTCCCGCCAGAGTATTGGACACCTCCTCAGCATGATGGAGAAATGCTGATCATGTGACAAAGGATTGTCTTCCTCTGTTGTCTGATATCCCTTGAAAGAAGGCGTGCGACGAAAACAGGCTTTAGAGTGCGGCCATCATTGTGATTTTATCATGCTGTCGGATAAACATTCGCATATATCTCGCGATGTACGTCTCCTCAATTAAGCGTTAATTGCCACTTCGGCCATCTTTATTGTTGATAATTGTTTTCCTTTCCCATTGCTTACTTTGGGGCGCTCAGTTCCACTTCCCTTTTCCTTCTACGTCACCGGTTGTATACATGTATTCATCCTACCTCCCCAGCGAAGCGGATGACGTTCTATGTGGCGAGCTGTTAGTGTGCGCTGGCCTCGCGCTTTATCTGCGTGGAGCTGGCGATCCGCAGATTGCCCTGACGTATTTCGCCTTATCGGGTAACCTTACACTCCAGCAGACGGGTCGCCCGCCCCGACCGCGATAAGCTGTTCAATGATTCCGTTCAGCCTGGATGGCGCCAGATTCGCCTTTCACTCAGAGATAAAATGTTACTTTCTTGTCTGAATGTATGTTTCTAAAGAGGCTCCGAATACGACCAGTTAAAAGCTCAAAACTGAGTCTGCAGGGTCCGCCCGTTGACCAGGGGCACCGGGTGTTGGGCTACTTGTTCTTGCGTTATAATTATGGTAGGTTAGGTCAAATTACCACACGAACACAAAAGATGGTGCTATGAAGCAACGGCGCGCATGCGCAACAAATTGTACAAATACTAGTCGGTGAGTGGCATATGAATAAACAGTTGCTAGTAGCGGCTGTTCTTCTTTTTTCTTTTTTTTTTGTAGGTCTATTAATTTGCGCTAAACTACCATAATTATAAAGCCCGTTCAACGTATATTCGTTGTACGTGATCGTGTATATACAGTAAATTCTTGCTATAACGAAATTGAAGGGGTAGCCGGAATTACTTTGTTGTATACACTACTCCGTTACATCCAATATTACATGCGCTGCATTATGGGTCTCTGTAGGTATTTCAAAAGGGAATTTCACTTACTTCGTTATATCCATATTTCGTTACATCCCCTGTCGTTATAACGGGGTTCAGCTTACTCAATTCTGTACTTAGCAGGCAATCCTGAGGGAGTTACCCAAGTAAAGCGTGCATGGTCATAGAAACTTACGAAATGCGCTCCGCGCGTTTTGTACTGCAGTTCTTTTTTTTTTTTTGGAATTTTCTAAGGTTTATACAGGCTGTCCCAGCTAACCTTAGCCAGAGTTTCAATATATGCCGATGCACTCAAAGACGACGCGACCAAATGCATCTTGCCCACTTCTGTATGTAGTGCGTCGCGCTATTTTTTGTATTTTGCTTAATTAGATAATTAGATATTTTTAAACTCTGGCTAAACTTAGCTGAAATGCCCTGTATAGGGCATAATAACTTCATACATGTTAGAACTAGAACTTGTGTGTGTAAGGTTACATCGGATCACGTATTATTTAGGTGCCTTTGTGTTTCCACTATGCGGACGTACTAACTTTTGGTCGCGAGCGCGAGCGGTGCTCTACGGCCGCTGCTCGCAGAAATTTCTCGTTCCGCTCGTTTGGTTCTGATCTGTGACGCCTCGCATGCCTCTATCGTTCTTTCATATGTGTTGTACCCGTATTTATTAGCTCGCTAATGTGTGTGTGTGTGTGTGTGTGTGTGTGTGTGTGTGTGTGTGTGTGTGTGTGTGTGTGTGTGCGCGTGCGTGCGTGCGTGCGTGCGTGCGTGCGTGCGTGCGTGTGTGTGTGTGTGTGTATGTGTGTGTGTGTGTGTGTGTGTGTGTGTGTGTGTGTGTGTGTGTGTGTGTGTGTGTGTGTGTGTGTGTGTGTGTCAGAAAGTGCCTCAAATTTCTTGCTTATGATTTTCATCTATGATGACAAGAATTACACATCTATATAGCATTGAATGAATGAATGAATGAATAACGCCCCATGGAATCAAAAGCGTGACGTACGATCGTTCTCGCGTTCCAATTGAAATGCGATCGCTACGGCGGGAAATCGAACATGCGGCCTCCCTTAGTCCATACTCCCAGTGGCGTAGCTAGGTCGTCTGGCAACCCGGGGCCCTTCGGTCTTCTGTCCCCCCCCCCCCGGGTGTAGCCGGCGGAGAGAGGGGTGTCTTCAGACATATATGACCCTCCCCCCCCCCCCCCTCTGGCCCCTTGCACCCGGGGCCCGCGGCTCCCCGGCCCCCCCTGTTGCTACGCCACTGCATACTCCGTAGTTTATACGTCGGCGACTCCAGTGCACATCAGCTCCTGACTTTCTCTCCCTTTCTTACCCTTTCCCTCTGCTAGATTTCCCCTTCCGCCCGGTTCAAAGTGAAGGTGAAACAATAGGGCTTAATCTTGGTTAACCTCATACTTTAATTTTCTTTTTCTGTCTCTCCATAGTAACTTCGCCTCCACGGGAGTTAACATCTCTTCTGCACGCTTGTATTTTCCACCGATACTTGTCACGCTTGTCACACCGTTCCACTTTTCTGACGGTGTGCTGCACACCTCTCCTCGAACAGCTACGAAGGAAGAGTAAATCGTCATAGCTCACGTATCCCAAAGATCGTCTCTCGCCTCTGTTCTTCTGATAGCGCCCCTCCCGCTCAGCCTAAATCGCCCTCGTTCACTAGCGCAGTGCACAAGAACAAATTTTCGCGCTCCTTCCTCGCCGTTTTGCCTGTCCCGCCCAGAGAACTCACCGCAGCGCATACGGGAATGGCGTTACGTCACGTTGCATCAGTGTCTGTGCCTGCATGCATGGCGGTCGTGGCCGGGACAGAGACCACCCCGAATTGAGACGCACTCGTCTTCCTGGCCGGGCAACGCGTGCGGCGAATCGCTGTCTCTCTCTTTCCCGGGTCGAGGTCAGCCGGCGGCCATTGTATGCAAAGGAGACTGCTTCTGCCGACTGCGAGCAGGCCGCTTTACTGCTCACCCCTCCCCGACTCTGTCATAACGGCTCGGACAGTCCGGCGGGCCTCTCCTCTCCGGGGCTAATTAAACTGTCCCTGGTCCATTAATCAGCGCGCGGCGGCGACTGGGCTGCGCGCGCATGACCATGCCATGCAGCAGCAGCCGCAATGCGTCCAGCAAGGCACGCCGCTTAGTGGAAACGTCGAGAGCGATCGCCGAGACGACTCGCAACCCGTGCTGCTGCTCGCCGTGCTGCCACGTTGGCCCCGACGAGAGCCGTTGTAAAATTGCCGTTTGGCCACTGGACAGATCGTGCTACTGCTTTCTGCAAATGGAGTGTTTTCGGTGAAGCTCCCACTGAACGACCGCCAACGATTCCCTCATAGCTGTGTAGCACGTTCCTGTACAAAGTGGTATCCACAGCTAACATTGTAACGAGGCCAACTTATTTCGATAAGCTGCGTAACGTTCTTTAAACGTATGATCACTTTAACAGGAGAGGATCTTCGATAACCTCGTTAGTTACTCTTGCACCCTTCTTCAGGGACATTTCTTTCTTTCTTTCATACATTCAATATTTTTTTTTCTTTCTTTCTTTCTTTCTTTCTTTCTTTCTTTCTTTCTTTCTTGACATGACTATAAACGTAGATGTTGGCAACAGAGAATGTTGTAGGCTACTTCTTGTCTCATGAGAAAACTCGGTGTTCGGACTTTCACAAATGATTAATGGCAGGTTCCACTCCGAGACGAAGCATTTCAGGCTCAGAACAAGTTCCTAAGAAACTTCTGCCACGTACGCGTCCTGTCTCTATGTACACAACAAAAGTGTGAGCAGAGAGATGTGGACTTGAAGGGATCAACAGTACACGTGGACAAGGAAATGCTCAGCCTGGAGCCGGCCAGCTTTACTTCAAACGGACTTGTCTTCGCCACCGCCTTGCCAAAGACAGCATATACGCTTGCCATCTAAGAAACTCTATATAATGTAGGTATATAAATCATTTTAACGGCGCTTCACGAGCATCGCACTGCATAGAGCAGACGGAACGATCGCAGACAAAGGAGGACACGGCACGCTCTGTGTCGTCGTGTCTTTGTTTGTGGTCATTACGTCTGCGCTGTACACAGTACGGAGATTACGAACCAACGAGCCCAAATTTTCCGCTATCTTGAAGTTCATGGGCGCTTTTATTAAACCATTATCTATTTATGGGAGCCGTTTTCGGGCGGCCGCGACCCTGCATAACCAATATCAAAAACCAATGATAAGTCAAGTATGTCTATTCGCAAATCAGCATTAACCGCTGCATGCTGACATTGTAGGATTTAACTCTTTGCCGTCAAGTGTCGGGCACACCCTGACAACGAGCTTGGCTTAAACCGGAACACACCTCCGTTGTATCTTCCGTCGTTGTGTCGGCTCCAATATACAGTGAGCCCTCACTTGAGTGAACTTCAAGGGACCGACGGAAATAGTTCACTTAACTGAAAGTTCACTAAACTGAATATTCACTAGCCCAACATAAGAAATGGCATCCATATAGTGTTAGAAATGTGTGAAATGGAATTTGTACATATCAATGAAAAATACACCACGTGGGTCGTTTGTATGCACACGCGGAACCGACGAGACTGGAAAGAAAGAGACGACGACCATGCCACGACTAGCTGGTCCGAAAAAAACACACACCACGTGGTTCGTGGTGTTACAAATCGCTGCTTTGCTCTGGCAGCGTTGTAAGCGCCAGCGATGTTACTTTGTTCATGGCCTGCGAGATTACATGCTTTATTGTTGTGCGCAGGCCATCTTGGAGGCCATGCCTCGTTGCCATTCGTTTTCTGCGCCGCCGCATTGCTCCAGGGGCGCTGTAGCGCCAGCGACGTTAAATTGCCGCTGGAGCGGCGATTTGATGAGGGCGGGCATCGGTTGCGCTTGCAGTGCAGTGCAGTGCAAGCCTTGGTCCTCTGAGCGAGTTCGTTAAACTGAAATATTCACTGTTCCGAAATTCGTTTAAGTGAAACATTTTTGCATAGAATCTATAAGAAAACTGTCGGGGATTTTTAAAAAGTTCGTTATTCTGAAATATTCGATAAACCGACGTTCGTACAACTGGGAGTGTACTGTATACCTAGCGCCAATTTAACTTTGCCCGGCGACCGCGCTGTAATGGGAACTTGTACCGTTTCTTTACCCATGAAAATGGATACCCCGGGACAAGTATTTTCACCATTGTATCATAAGCGCGGTTCATGTGCTCGTACATGAATATATATATATTACATATATTACGTACATATATATATATATATATATATATATATATATATATATATATATATATATATATATATATATATATATATATATATATATATATATATATAATGGCAATACACGCAATATTTGTCTCGCTTTCAAGCCACATTCTTGGCTACTTGCTCCAGGGTAAGATCTTTAACGACATAAATTTGCACCGACGTCTGCTTTCTCTCTCTCTGAGCGAGCGACGTGGCGCTTGGTTGATTTAGGAGCGCTCATTCGGCGTAGCCCGTCACGGCGGCCATTGCGGCCAGCGGGGATAGTCGCTGCGACGCCGTGTGACCGAGGATAATTTGTCGCCGGGTAGAAAGGGGCGGCACAGGTCGACATCCCGGCGGTGGAACGCGGCCGTCCCTTGCGCACGGCCATCGCTCGTGCGCTGCCGCGACGTGCGGAACAATGGGAGGGGGGGGGGGGGGGGGGAGCGCTTGTCGGCGCAATTTCGACACCTCGCGACGTCGAGAGATCACGTCGGACACCCAGTTCACCCGAGGGCGCTCTGCAAGCCCTGATGCCCGGCTCTTCCGTTCCTGTGGCCGGTGACTGGCCTTGGGCGGAAGGTGAATGACTACAAGAGTCTCGTGGCTTTCGCCTACCGGTTGCGTCCCACCAGCGGTGTTACCCCACAATCTTTCGCACCCGCTGAGCGACACACACATTGAGTTCTCGCTTAACGAAGGAGCGTTTAGCAAAACCTCCTAGCGGCCGACGTGAGATGGAACGTTGAATCTTCCTTCTAAGGTGAATTTCAAAATGACAGTAATAATACGCCAACTTATTATTTGTACGTAATTATCCAAAATAATTAAATAAAGGCATTTCTTTCTTGTATATCCAATTGTTTTACTTGCGGTGAAGAAGACGAACACCATGAACTGAAGATGAGGCACATCACCAACAGCAGCAGCATCGTGATCGCTTCACGCAAAACGACGCTGAAGTTACGCTTCAGATCACTGCCCGGCATAACTGCTCAAGAGCCAAGTTTTGAGGCAACAATAACAACTGCTCAAGCCACCTGATCCGGACAATAAACCTCATTTTAAACTATATTCCACTTCTTAAGACGGACATAATTACAATGTATCGGTAGGTATGTGGGTGGCTATCAAGTCGTACACGAAGCTTTGTGAGACGAGACACTTGTAGAACGGGACTATGTTGAAGTATTTCGACAAGGCAGCTCAACGGCCCACTTTTGACTCACGTAAAAGCCCTCTTTCCTATTTCAGATCAGCAATGTCTATCAAAACTTCAATCTAAACTAAAGCGTCTATATATACCTTCGTTGTGCCGTATCATGGTAATCATGACCTATCTGATTATGGACACTAAGAGAGACCGAACAATAAAAGCTTGAGCCGGGCAGCAGCTGTAAGGCGCACTCTCTTAACTCTTTCAGTGCAGCCGCATTTGTAGATATAGACCTAACCCGCTCAGAGATTCGAGCGTAAAATGCCTTCTTATGTCTGTCAACTGCGTACGGAAAGACCCGTCGTCACATGAGAATGCATGCTCGCCCCGGCCGGCTATGCTCACGCAACGTTTGTGGCCTTAGAACGCATTCCACGAGAGGCTCATATAGAACATGCTGCGTCACTATACAGTGGTTGTTGCTGGCATGCTCGGCACGTGTAATTTGTTCACAGGCGCTGGAACAAAGCCAAAATGGCCTTAAAACGCTGGCGCACTTGACTCTCCGTCGCTTCACCGGTTCATATATGAGTGTTTTAATGCTCACTATATCAGATTAGACAACGTTAATGCTTGTTCTCATTTAACGTTAATTCAGGTAAAAAACATAAGCATCATGTTTTAACATAGGCATCATGTCTTTCGTTGCTCAATCAGCGCACTGCATCATATACGCGGACTCAAAAACGCGGACTCCAAAACTGCATTCTTGTGCTTCCTATATGAACCATATATTGTAGCTCTGGATTCATTGAAAGTGCTTTTCAGCCACAATAAAGTATGTCATAGCGGCCATGTGTCGTAGTAATGCTATGTAGACCTGTGTTGGAAACCGCTTATGTGTTTGTGGGTTACAGCGACATACCGCACGTGAAGGCTGCTGGGCTAGTACCAGCTTGGATAAGCTCGCATAAGACTAGCTTGGATAAGCTACGCTATGCACGTCGGCAGCCATCCACGCACGCCCACTTCGCCTGGAGAATTTGCATGCACGTGCTCCAAAGCGCTCTATTGCTTCGCTTTTTCGATAAAGAAAGGTGCAGCGCTGTGCAGGCCATAGCGGCCGTCGGTTGATCAGTGGCCTAATTCAGAAAGAACTCCACAGCCAAGAATGGTTCCGGATGGGCAGGCGTCCTGGCCGACCGCGAGGCGTTCTGGCATGAGCGAAAATTCTTACGAACTTGACCTCTAGTTGGCTGACCAGTGCTGCGTAGGCTCCTTAACACTGCACGTAATTGGGTAGAGCGAGGGCACAGCGTCCGATACTCGCAAATGCCAGAGAAGCGCATGGCTGTGCGCACCGCGGGACGCACGTCTCGGCACGCGCGCGTGCCTTTTGATCGGAGAACCGAAGCGCGATTCCTGCCGCCGTCTGCTCCTCCTCCTCCTCCGCTGCTGCTGCTGCTCCAGAAGCAAAGACGGTTTGGGTCTCGTGGCCGTATACCAGCCACCAGCATCTGAATGGCCTCTGCAGGCGGCAGTGCCCGCTGCGAGGAGGTTGAGATCAGCGGCGCAGAACAAGACCGCCGCCGCCGAACCACGATCCGCCGCTGGTCGGCGGCACGCCAGCGACTCGGCTCGGCTTGCACACTCAGAGCGCCTCGGTCCCCCCCCCCCCCCCTTCCTTTGTGACAAAGGCCCCTCGGACGGTGGAATCGCCGCCGCCGGGCTATGGCATCGCCGTAGCCGCGGAAGACTTGTGCGGTCAGCGCGTGCCGTCGTCGCCGCTTGGCCGGTCCTCCATTGTGGAGCGCTCCCGTCATTCGTATATACGCGCTCCGCCGCGGACGCTGACTCCGGCCGCCATAGGAGCCTGAAAATAAAGGGGGGAAAAAAGAAAGAAAGAAGACGTGGTCTATAGCCTCCGCGCCCTCCATCTGCCACATCGCTGTAGCACTTTCTTTTCTTTTCTTATTTTTTTCTTCCCTCTTCCTCGATTTCGGCTTTACCTCCTACGCACAGAGTGATGGAAGCGGCTGACATCTTCCTTCAGAGGTTGACGGCCTCCTTTTCTGCCTGTAACTATTCTGGATAGCCATGTTGCATTATATATAGGTGCTCGTTCGAAACAGGCTCCTGTATAGTGGAAGCGCCGGTTTGTGCCAAGAGCGATAGTGTTTGTGCAATTCATTGGACGAGCCTTGTGCGATTCCTGTTCTGTACTTAATGTTGAAGGAGGGCTATACACCAGCAGCAGGAAGTTTGTCGGCAAGTGCCTTTTGTCTTTCAACAATCGTCCTCCTCCTCAACAAGCCATTCCATTTATATCCCAGTTCCTGCTCTGAACCCGTCAACGTCGCTAAATATTGTATTTTCATATTTTCAGTCATGGAGCGACAGTAAAGTTTTGCTTCTGCTTAATTACTGGTGAAAACTCATCAAGTGTATGACATAGATATCATTTATCTTGAATGTTGAGATAACGTGGTCGTTTAGTAGACTTTATATGAAAAATAAAGCAAGAGAACGGTACCGAAGGAAGATCATGATAGCCCAACCATGCCCACGTTCTAATGCAACTCAACCTAACCTAACCTATTGTACACATGGTTACTTCAGGCCATGGAATCTAAAGAAAACTGAGTTGATTAAGAAGCAGAATAATGGATAAGACTAGATCAAGGCGTACATGCTGTTGTACGAGTTGCTTCATTATACTAAAGACATATAGAGATCACAATATAATGTTCCTAAGAATGCACGTGTGGTAGAAACGGCCATGCCGATTTTCCTTAAGTCTCCTGGTGACGTCGGAAGATGAAACGTACGTACCTTTCCGTTGTTTTTGACCAGTCGTTGTCACGCTATAGATGCGGAGTGTAGTCTACACATTGGTGAGACTAAGCATGAGCTCGAGAAAGAATTTTTTTTTTCTCTAAGCCGAACGTACTCCACAATGAATATTATGCGACAGCTTAATGATTCTGGGCCCAAAGGCCGCTCATTAGACCACTTGTACACTTGTATATGTGTGTTGTGTGGGAATTTTGAGAACTTAATCGTGATGATTCAATTCATGTCGTCGTCTCATTTGAAGGAGACATATTGCATATTGTTTGTCGAGTTTGTGCTTGTAGTCTGCGCACAAAATATCCAGGCATGCAAGATCATACATAGCCTAATGAAAAGCGAGTTATCGTACAATAAGTTTAACCGCCGCTCTGTAGAATCTAATATTATATATAGCTTGCGAAAATGCACATGACTTTGTCAATTTCGGGCTGTGTTTTCTGGCCAGAGATTAAAGTTTTGAGCTATTTGATTTTGTTCCATTAGTGTTGGCTGAAGCGTGCGACCCCTTTCCGTTCGTTCTTTCTTTTTTTTTCGTACTGGAAGCGTGCCAAGTACTTTCTGTCATCGTTATATTTGACATCAGTATTCAAACGAAGTAGCTCTCGACGACTTTCCGAATCTGCAAACACGTTATGCATATACGACATTTGAATCCGGACATTCCCGCGGCGATCACTTCCGTTTATCCATTATTCAGAGGTACCGACGAACTCCTCGCATATTCGACACTCTCGCTCAAAGCACCGTCGGCACGGAAAGCCGTTCGTCCCGCCACACGCGAAAGCTAATTTGACTCGCCATTGCCTCCGCGTGGTGGGAGCGCGGCACGAAACGAGGAATTCGCGTACGTTCGGGAGAAACCATTTGCCTGTCAAGGCTTAGTGGCACCGTAAATCACGCTGCCATGTTTTGCGCACATATACAGGCACAAACACTCACGCGCTGTCCCGCCATCCTCTTCCATTCAGTTCAGCTCCCGAATCTAGGACTGTGCACCCCGGGCGCGCGGGGGATTAAACAGGGTGGCCTCGCATCTCTCCGCGGTCGAGGCGCGGTCGCATGCATATTCATGCACTGTTACATTCGAAAACGAAGTCTTTTCTCTTTCCCAGGCGGCCGAATAGAAATAATTTAGCGTTTTCAGCTGCTTGCTTCGAACCGCGCGCGCGCCTTCTGTCCTATACGCGCACTGTATGGCGGCGCGGCACACGGCTTCTTCGTGCAGCGAGCGATTGCTGCGCGTCGTTTCTTTCTCGCCGCACTGGCGCGGCCTGTTAGGGTTAAGCAGGATAAATCTTGCTCTCGGCCCTCACTCTGGGCTCTGCGGCAGCATCGTACTTTCTTTCCCATTGTATATATACGTCTTTATTACTTTTGCCTCTCTCTCACTTTGCGTCAGGCACCAGAAAGCGCGCTCGCCTCGGGGCGAGGAGCCCAGACGCGGCGGCAGCGGCGGTGGTGGTGGCAGCTCCGTCTATAACGTCCTCAATATTCATGGCACTTTCACGACGAGCGAACGCGCCAGCGCTGCGTCGCGAAAAAGCATCGCCGCAGTCTCTGCGCATGCGCGGAAGATGATTCTTTCCACCCTTCCTTCTTCCACCTTCTTCCCGTCTCTCTCTTTCTCCGTTTCACTACATACCTCCGAGCGCTTCTTTTCTTTGTTTCATTTTCTCGGGCTATTTTTCTTCATTCGTCCCCTTCCCCTCTCGCGCGCACATATATTCCCTTTCCACTCACTCCTGGACTCCCTCTCCGTCTCCCTTCCTCTTTGATCCCTCGGCTCCGTCACATCGGTCCACCTTGGGCATCGGAGTCTGCCTGCCTCCCCCCGAAGCCCCTCTTCGCCAGCCCCGCCGAATGACAGCGAATGAGAAGCCGCATCGGCGGTTGCGTCATCAGGTGCGCGTGCGCAGCCGCAATGCGGGAGAGACCCGGGGCGGGACCGGGCCCGGGGCCAAGCCAGGCCCGGGCTCCCCCCACCCCGCTCCTTCCTCGCCCATGGCGGATCAATCGCTTCGCCGCAGGTCGAGCGCTGGCTCTGCTCTCTCGCACGCGCCTGCTCCGAGCCGATAACGGCGCTCCATCCTCCTCCCTCTCTTCTTCCGTTGCCCGAGTTCTTTTTTTTTTTTTCCTTCTTTCGAACACGATCTGAAAAGTCATGAGCTCACATTTTTTTTTTTTTTTCCTCCGTGCGGATGTGGCTTATTTGTTTTGCTCATTCCGTTCGAATGGCCAGCAGTGCTATTCGTGGTTTGCTCTTTGCTGCGCCGTCGTTTTCGCTCTGCCGAGCAGCGAGGGCGATGCTTTCGCGCCGAGAGGGAGCGAAGGGTACAGTTCGAAGCGCTCTCAATCGCTCATTGGCTGACGGAGAACCAATCGATGCACCGTGGCCGACTTTGCCGTTCGGCTATTGGACGGTGTGTGAGGTCAACGGCGGCTTCTCGCCGAAACGCCGGCGAGTAAAACTTCCGGGTACACTGAAGCGTGGACGGGGGTAATGTATGCGTTCGGCAAAGATTACCGAACGTGGGCGGTCGAATCCGCCTTGAAACACTTTCTTCTGTGAAATGTAGACGCGAAAGGAAAAGGAATCCAAGTCGAGAGAGACCGCGTTTCTTTCTGGTCATTTCAATAACGAATTGAGCTATGCATTCGCAGTCAGAATGAACGTTACAGAACCAAACACGGACCAAAATGGTCGAGACTGTTGAGTCGTGAGATAGGAAAATGTCCCATATTGAACAAATATTCAATTATTTACTTATGTGTAGTCACAAATCCGCGACAGCACATTGGCGGACGATATATAATGCAAAAGCTAGCGGTATTTGAATTGTTAAATGTCCGAATCGAATACGAATATTCGAGGAAAACTACCTTCGGATATCGAATCGAATAGAAGATATTTTCCTATTTCTATGCAGAGTTAACTATATAGTTTGGCTAATGTCTCTCTGGCGAGAAACTGTTTATTTACTTTGATACATCCAATGCCGTTCACAGCAGGACGTCCAGTCAAATGAGCCGCTTTTAAATGATGAACAGCTGCTTTCTGTCATGTGGTTCATCACTAGGGTGATGACAGCAATGAAACAAGGGAACAGAGCGTCAGCAGATGCACGCAGAGTTCTGCGTTCATTGAAGTGGAAGGGTGTGACGCTATACAAAACCGTACATTGTTTTAACGGGACGAAAACACGGCGAGACTAAACAAATAACATTTCTTCTCCATCTTTTCTTTTTCCTAAATCGAGACAACGGATTTGTAGGCATGCCTAAAAGAGAGCCATTCTTACTGAATGACAGGAAATATAGAGCAGAAGTTGTATGCCTCGTGTGCTCGTTCAGGAAGTGGTGCGCCTGAGGAACACAAGTGGGATTCTGCGTGCAACAGAATCTTTCGGATTAGCATCCACTCGCTTGCACTGGTCTTTCTTTTTCCAGACTCCGAATTGCGAATAGTGATTTCTTGAATAGAATACAAGTCGAATAGCATGGACTAGTAGATTCGTACTCAAAGGTTCGAATATTCTCACTCCCCTACTGAAAATGTAGCGATGAAATACATGCTATTTATACGTCACCTCAGTTTTGTACCTTTTTCAAAAGTATGTTTTGAGCTGCCGAATTCTTTCAACAAGCGAATATTTACAGAGCGGACAGAGAAATAAATGATAGTTTAGTAGTAAGTGCGCGTGACTATTTCGAGTTCTCACTATCCACAAACTTTAGAGATTGCAATATAGAGCGGTGAGTAACCGGCTAAAATATTTTTCAGCTTCATATACGACTCAGCGCTCGCTTACACTACTTGAGGACCACATAAGTAATCGAGTCAATCGACGCATATCAACTACAATAATGAAACGTTCAAATGCTCTTACTGAGTTCTCCCTTTCTGCACACTCGCACTTACGCACTCACTCCCAAGCAAACACTCGCTCTCACACTCATCGTCTTCCCATCGTTTCTACACATCAACATACACACGTATAAGGGCCCACATAATGCTGTATTCATTTCGAATGCAATCTCATAAGGATCATTCATAGGCGTAAGTTGGTGGAGAAGGAGGTGGGAAAGAGTTTGGTTGTATCCTTTGCCTAATAAACACACAATATTTCTCATCATAATTAGTAATTCGTGTGTTCGCTCACTTTGTATGTTTTCCCTCCAGCCACGTATACACTCACATTGACCAATCTGGCTCGCGCTTGCACTGATGACTTGCGATAAATGCGGCGACCATGCGCCAATACAAAAGCCGCACATGCTTGTTCGTAACCGGCCTCAACGAGCGCAAGGAAAGTGAGCGAAGAGCACGGATTTGTCTCCGCGCCGTGCCTGCTCTTCTTTTTCCCACGCTGCGCGAGATTTCCAAGCTACGGGAAAGAAGTGCGCAGATGCAAGAACAGTACGCGGCACATGTGGCGGCAGGTCTCGCAGGGCCGGCAGGCGGCGCGCATCAGCGAGGCGCAGGAAGTGCTCGCCCAGGCGTGCGATGACACGGACGCGACGTGCGAACCGCGAGCCCTCGTGGTCCTCGGCTACTCGACGCGGTATACAGTTGTGTGCAGCGCCCTGCGGCGCCGCTGTGATCTCCGCAGGAAGGAGACGATGAGTTACGCGGCGGATACGCCGCGATCAGGATGCGTGGCTGAAATTCAACAGGCTATAGTCGTGGTCTCTCAGCATTATTCTTTTTCTCGCGGGCACACCCGCGCGCATAGTTCCTTAGGATGGAGATCGATGTCTAGAACCCTTGTCTATCTTCGTCAGCTTTATGACTAGAAGGTGTGCTCAAGTAATTATGTCAGGAAGTCAGATGTCGTTCTTCACACCTTGAAGCCCTGACCTGATCTTCCTCATTCTTTTTTTTCTGTGAATTTGTACGCACTGATTTCTGAAGCTATACTGTGCCACGATCAAGCATTGAAATCATTATTGCACTTTGTTATTCGGTAACATTTCACCATTCAACGATAAGGAATAACTTCACCTACACTTCTGATGAATCCTCGTAGTCATTGAACTTACGAACGACATATATCCACGGCATTGAAGCAGGCTTTCAATGTTGAAGACTAAGACGGCCGGAGACAGGCGACAAAACAGAGTGATCTTATGCGTCTGAACATGAATTAACGTGCTAGACTGAGACGTAAAATACAGCTCTGTTTTCTTACGCTCATTTTTGCCAAAAGCCAGAACTTCTTTTTCTTCCCCACCCTATTGGTGTTCGTTCGGCGTCCTCTGGCCAGCCCCTAATTGCCTTCCTCGTCAATTTTGTTTGTCCATTCACATTGTCACCATTATCTAATAGGCACCAAGCAGCTTTGCATCAAGTTCTCGCAGCGGCGCCTATGTGAAAAGTATGTAATTGTGAAGTTGCAGAAGCTTAACGTCGCCGAATGTAGTCAGTCGTGCTGAAACCAAAACTAACGCTTGGTATTCAGGGTGTCCCAGCTAACTTTAAACAACTAAGCTGTTCAGCGAGAAAAAAAAGGGATGATAAAAAACAAACATGGTGCACGATACGATGGGAAGACCTACCGTGTTCGTGCGCCAGGCCTCTGACGACCGAACATCGTAGGTCTTATAATTGTGTATTGTACGGCGTACATTAATTCTTTTCTTTTTTTTTTTTGTCGTTGAACAGCTTGGCCAACGTTAGCTGTGGCACACGGTATATATATTTACTGCGTAAGGATGAGGCCCAGCAATATTAAGTTTACCAAGCATCGAACTGAGTTCAGTCAGGGCAGGGGACTGTATTCGAGCCAGCTGTTACCCGTTGCACAGCAGCTTCGCTTTTTGCTAGTTCGCAATTCTGTTTGGTTGTCGTGTGTTTTCTATATCGGGCGGCCTTGTGTAACGGGCACCTAGGTAGGGAAAGCGGCGGAATCGCACTTAACGCCAAGCCTCCCGCCCTTCGAGGCACTGCACATGATTAATCCTGCAGGACGGGCGGCGAACGGAAGAGGTCTGCGCTGCTCCCGCCTCCGCGAGTCGCCGTTGCTTCTCGAACGGACGGTGCTCACCGTACTCCAGATGGCATCTTACGGCTGCAGGGACGGAAAGTCAATGCGGTCCCGTTGTGTCGCCAGTGCTCGGTCGCGAGTGGCGCCTCTCGCTCGCGAGGTTTTTCCATCGCAAGCAACCAAAGGCGACGGCTCGTGGAGCGCTCACCCTTGTCCTTCCAGACACTGCGCGTCGTTTCTTACAGACGATTTTCTCTGTTTCCCGTTGATGTGACGTGGTGGGCTGCCGGAATCCGTCAGATTGACCTGCTGTGTACCTCATCTTTTTCCTTGTACATGCAACACGTTTATTCAAACTCAGATGGATCCTTGTAAGCCTGTGCACCTCCCTGGTGTTGCGTGCTCCAGGGTAGCGTACCGTACTGCTGCCGAGAAGTAGCGGCGCCTGCCTATCGAAGCTCGACCGACATTACTTATTGGGTAGCGTGGCGTTGTCGGCGGGCTGCAGGCATCCGGTAGATCATGGCGACCAAGCAGGGGCGAGACGATTTGCTAGTGCGAAACTTGCACTGTTTATTCAAAGGTAGTTGAAAGAAAAATAAGAAAAGCGTGAAGTATGAAGTATCTCAAAAGTACATTTCGGAGCCCCTTAAATAGGCTGTCTACAAGTGTGGGCGGGTTTTTGCTTCCGTCGATGACACGTGACAGGCACCAAGAGAGGGCCCCTCCTCCTGCAATACCGAGCACGGGTAGGAGAAGTCGATCCTCTTTTCGACGAATCCGGGGAGAAGGTCGGGTGAATGACCTCTCCGGTGCCGTGGGGTCCGGCCAGTAGAGGGTAAGGCGATGACGTATCACCCACGGTGCCACGACCATGAGAGGGTAAGGCGATGACGTATCACCCACGGTGCCACGACCATGAGAGGGGAAGGGGATGACGTATCACCCACGGTGCCACGACCATGAGAGGGGAAGGGGATGACGTAGCACCCACGGTGCCACGACCATGAGAGGGGAAGGGGATGACGTAGCACCCACGGTGCCACGACCATGTAGAGGGTAAGGGGATGACGTATCGCACTTGGCGTCCGGCCATCCCTAACACTGGTTGATACTATTTGATCGCATACAGACATTTGCGGCAACGTTATCTCGCAAGGCTGATCAACAACAAAATTATATTGTTGAATAGTCCTTGTTTGCATTTCCAAGAAATCGTCATGCAAAAGGCGTTATTACTGTTCTTTTTCTTGCCCCCAAATATGGTTCAGTTAGCGCATATCTGTTTAAAGTGTTTGTTTCGCGTTACTTTAATGTGAACATCCTCACGGACGGTGGTGCTAAGTATATTGCTGTAAGTTCGGTCAAGGGGCCACCTATTTTATTGGCTACATGCAATTGGCAGTCGGTAACTAGCAGTGACTTCTTACTTCTGGAGTGTCTCAACGAAGTGACTTCTGTGAGAACCATATCAAAAAGCTCGACTTGGAGTTAAGCACACGCTTACCTGTGAGGTGTACGAGTCAGGTGGCACTATATATGTGCATTTGAACACATCGCGAGGCTGAAGTAAAGAACTCGGAGGGCAGCGAAGAAGATCGTTTCGGTATATTTTCTCCTCCGCACTGCACGAGATCCGTGTACAAGCGCCAAATGGGAGAACTGTCTGTTGGCCAGAAATGTCCAGTGTCCTTACAATACCTTGGGAGAAGCACAAGACCTTAAACGCCAGCCGAAACCAGCCAGAGGATTTCTATGGTCTGCACGTGGGAGACGGCCAGGGAGAACGAGAGACCTCTTTTCAGGGTATACGCCGGGGCGAAGAGCTCGGTATAGTGGCGCTGTGTTAATTCGTGTTGTTTCTCGACGGCGACACCATCGCGCGATTGCTTCGGCGTGTCGTGTCATCTGGTCGTCCTTTCGGGCCGGCGGGCGGCGGCGCCAACAGGCCCGGTCGAGGTTGTTTGTGCGCGATCAATTTGTCCCACAATCGGCCCTCTTTGTGCTTTCCCCTGCTCCCACGAGCGCGACCTCTCGGAATTTCCGGGCCGCCTCTCTCGTATGACTTCATCGATGTCGAAGGCCTCGTGTGCTTCGTCTTCGTTTCCTGTCACTGTACACGCGCGCAGGCTGCCCTTTCTTTACTTTCTTTTCTCCTCTTCCATTTTCTTGATGCGCGCCTGTCTGTGCACGCGCCTTCGAACGATACTCTGCGAGCGCGCTGTCTGTCTGTAGCTCAGTCGGGCCGTTCGCAGTGGCGCTCTAGATTCGCCCGCGAGTTATCGCCACTGCGCCCTCCGGCGTCCTTTGTGGGCTTTCAGCTATGCTGTCTCTCTTCGCACTTGATCGCGTGCCGTCCTCTTCCCTCCGCATTTGCGCGCGTGGCAGAGTGGTATTGAAGCGGCCAGATCGCCGCAGACGCGACAGATCGCGGGCGTTCAGCCGCGTCGGCTCGGCCGGCCGACGTTCTCCAGACCACGCGTCCCGAAGAAGGGCGCGACGAGCGGGGCCGATATCGAGCTATCGGGTGTCTCTGGTTTCGCTCATTGCGCTGCCGCCGCCTCGTGTCCGCCTCTCGAGGGCTGCCCGGGCAGATCGCGTCCTCTCGTCGGCCATGTGATGGCGATGCATGGCCTGAAAACGATTAGTTACTCTCGCCTTCGCCGCAGGGAGGGCGAGCCAGTTGGCGCTCGTGACGCCACTGCGCCGGCCGGTCCCCCCTTGTTTCGCTGTCTGCAAAGTCGCTACACGAACTCATTCTGACAAAAACACTTCTTGCTTTCCTTTGCGTTGTCCTTAATTCACGCAATCCTTAGCGCGCAATAGTATCCAATACTGTGATTATAACATGTATTTTAGCGTGACCAGCCTCGGGGGCCGCATTCTTGGTCGTTCACTTTAAGGTACACTATCTGCGACGAAATGTCCAGCGTGGCGTCTCATTGGAGCAATGGTTGTTCTGTCTGCCGCCTGATACATTCACCGCGCGCTGAAAGCGACATCCCCGAAAGTGATTGACCTTGAATATCACCACTGATACCTTATCTTCGGTTATCAACCATTCTATAATTACGTGACGAGAACTACGTGCTGGTGAATACACTGTTAAGGGAACTATGCACTTCTAGAACAAGTGGAACAGGGTATCAAGCAGCAGGACGTCACACAATTACACGGACACGCGAAGGAAATTCATGAAAACAAAAAATTAAAGATATCCTTTCCAGCAATTTGGGCATGCGCAGTGTCCTCTGCAAACGCTCTGTCATCGGCCCGTTTTTCTAACACTGGCATACCGTCATTGGACAAACATATTGTTCTAGTATTCGATTGTGGAGAGTGCGGTAACTGCGATCGTCCTTACGACGTTACAGTGACGCCGTCAAGAGCCTGGGGCGAAAGTAGTTTGGAACCGCAGGCTTCACAGCAAGGATCAAGATGTTCTAGGTTATGAATACTTCAGTTTCAGTTTGTAGTTTCAGTTCCAAACTTAAAATTGTCGAGACTGAAATAGCACAGCCGGACCCCGCATCCTCCCACCACACCCATTTTAATATAGTAGATTAAACATGAAGTGACTAGACACTGCAGGGTGAAATTATCGCTTGCATTTCGGCAAAGTGCGAGACAGAATACAGGCATAGTTGGGCTTTCTCTATTTATAGTGCAGAGTCTTTTTTGAGGAACTGTGCAGAATTATTTGGCCTCCCCCGAGTCGCTTCGAATGCTGTCGGACGCGCAACCTGAAGATAGACCGATGTGCTCGTCTTCGTTTACGGCATCCTCTGACGGCGCGGCAAACACGACGACCCGAATGGTCACAGGGAGACAAGACCGTCGGCAGCGCACGTCATCGTCGGTTGGACCGCGGTCGGTTGCCCGCCGTCCCCGAACTTTTACGATCGACTGCTCTGTATGGCGCCCCCCATATAACCTGTGTATCAGCTGCGTCGTCCCCGCAACGCCCGCAGACGGTGGTCGTCGCATTGCACCGCTTCTGCGCGCCGTCGAGCTTTTACGATCCGCCGACCATCATCGTCCGAAGGGCCCCGCATTGACACGTCGATAGCGCAGCCGCGCGCGCGCTGGCCGTCGAGCGAGACGCGCAGATTCCCGATTTTACGGCGATTGATAAGGCCCGCGCACACGCAAGCGGCTCTCCCGCTGTTGTCCGGCGGTCGCCGCTGCTGCGTCGACACCGTTATACGACACCGCGTGCACGGCGTCCAACCTCTTAACTATATTGACAGGCGATAAGTGCGCGCGCAGACTCGGCGCGTTCGCCTATATCGAGCTCAGCGACGGAACGACAGCGACTGCGACGCGTTCCAGGCGAGGCCGTTCGCTCGCTCGGAGCCTATCAGTAAGCAGCCGCGCACTTTCGACTTGGATTGCGTTTCTCCTGCGTGAGCTCGTTCATGGGTGAAGGGGGGGGGGGGGGGGGGAGCTATGTGAGAATGGGGAGAGAGAGATTTTGGGGTCCTTTTCGCTATCGGGGTGCGTGTCCGAACGAATTCGCTTCACTTGCTTGTCCTGCCTCTTATCTGCGGGCTCGTGAACCGTGGGCGGAGGTTCCGGGACATTTACGCCTCCTTTACTGCGCGCCCACAGTGACTTATCTATGTGTGGTGCAAGTTAGAGGGCCCATCTAATGAGGGCAATATACACGAATCGAGGTGCGATGCCAATGCGCGCACGGAAGCCGCTGTCGCGATTTAGCCGTAGCGACAAATCTGCTACGAAGAAAATCGACTGGCACGCTATGCGTCGGGCTGTGCGTTTGTAAATGACGGAAAAGACGATTGATTTTTGTCATCATGGTGATGTGACACGACGAGCCACGAAGAGTGGCTTTTACCAACTATTCTAGCGTAGGATATGGGCACTGACCACTGTGCGACGAAATTTGGTGGCGGTAACTTGAAAAGATTAGAAGGCGGTAGTATCTGCTGGAACGCATACACGCGGTTATATATATTAGTCTAGTTTAGAGTAAGAGAAATACGTGAGGTTTGTACGGGCAACGGTGTGCGCGCAACAGTGCGCGCCAAGAGAAGCCAAATGCAGTCGAGGATGGCAGGGGATTTAGTGGCCCGAGATTATAGCACATCTGCAAGCGTATAGTATAGTATAGTATAGTATAGTATAGTATAGTATAGTATAGTATAGTATAGTATAGTATAGTATAGTATAGTATAGTATAGTATAGTATAGTATAGTATAGTATAGCGACGCCGGTGTCGCAAGTCACGTCACTGCTTTGTACGGGCCTTTGTCCTATAATGGACGTCATCAGTTACTTACTGTGATGGCAGTTATGAATGTTCTTGAACTTCCTTCAATCGGAATATTCGTTGTAATGAAACTCGTCACCAAAATCATGTACAAACGCGAACACAATGAGCATAGCATCGTCCTGTTTCCCTTTAAATGGTGAGCGATAAGCTTACGAGCTATCCTGTAACCCGAGCCCTCCAGTCGACCTTTCGGTCGAACCTCCATCGTTGCAGGCTATAAGTTTAGAGGCTGTGATTAAAGTACGCATTCAAAGTCTTTAAATCTAGTCCGGTTCCACACCTATATAACACGCACGAAAATAATGAATGCGTAGTGTTCTTGAGAGAAGGTTCTTAATTTTTTGCATACGTGTACCCAAACGCGTTCACGCATACCGCCCATGGCGCTCGTGAATCGCTGTCAGCTCACTCTTGCCCGAGAACACTTACACTTTCATCAGTTATGTACAAGTTGAATGCTCTATAGAAAGCGTACGACAAACCACCGAACGTCTACGGGGTTCTCTGTTTCCACGTCACATAGGAGACAAACCAACACAAATCAAAGACGCTGCAAGACTGCAAGACCTCATACTGCAAGACCTCCGCCTTTGCAGCCTCCCGTTTGAAGCTTATGGCTTAAGGTGTGACGAGGATGCGAGGCAGCCAACAGTTCGAGCCTGCGCCCATGGCGTCTCGTGCCAGCAGCTCACGCGTATATATACCATATGCACGAGCCTCCATCTCCTGTTCCTATTCATAGCTGCCTCTGGCGTCGTCGTTGTCATCGCCGCGAATGCTCGCTGATTTAGGCGGTGATGGTTCACGAAAGGGCGTAGCGCCACTTTGAAGGCGGCTCCGCGCCGCAAGGAAATCGCCTGTATATATACGCGCACAGCTCCTCCGATACATCGCCGCTCACAGCGATCGTCCTCCGCCCGCGCTATAGGGCGTGTGCGCGCATGTGGGCCTGCGCTCATTTGTCGATTTTGTTGCCGTCTCGATGCGCCACGCATGGCGTGCTGCTGCTGCTGCTGCTGCTGATGGTTTCGGGCCTCTTTTGTATCCGGCATTCAGCATTGGCGGCGACCATTAGGAAGGCGCACGAGGCACGTAATTGCGCGAGGTGATCTTAGAATACTCGGTGGAGCCGCTTATTATTTGAAGGGCGTCGTCTTCGTTTGAACAGGTATGCATTGAAGACAGCCTGGGTTTACTATGATTCATCCTTTCTTTTCTTTTTGCGTAAGCAACGCATGGTGTCCCTGCCTGGCTTATGTTCCCGGTACTCGCAGAGGCAAAATAAGTGTCATTACCACTATTTAGCGAGCACCGAAGCTGGCCTTTCCTCCAAATAAGTGACGTAAAAGACTAAGGCTGCAAGTTGTACTAGAAATACTGGCTGGCTATGTCGTAAATTTTGCCCGTCTTGCCACACACTACTGGTCACTTTTGTAATGGTTAAACTATACACAAACGACTTGTGCTTGTCAGGTGACGGGTCTCCCATAAATCAAGGAGATGTTAAATTTGCCAGGTAAGTCGATCCCTCTCTCCGAGTCATTTCCTTCGCAGTTATGCTCGCTTATCTTTCTATTGAATTCCCTTACTATCGCATAAGAGTTACAGGGATGGTGTCGGAAGATGCAATTCTTTCCCCTGTACGAAGACCAACGTCAGGCGTTTTATCATTTGCCTCGACCGATACTGCAGCCAAATAACTTGAATACCACACTTCAAAGCTTGTCTACGCCGTCTTACCATACGCTGTCTTTCCTTTATACAATCTTATTAACTTGCGCTCTGATGCTGTCTTTTTGTTACTGTGCGAGTCCGAGCATAACTTTGCCTTCAGGCGCGCGTGTTGTGCGGAGAAAACAAACGACTTTCGCCTTCCCCCTTGCTTTCAAAAGCTCTTCGTGCCTGAAAAGCGAGGAGCCAGAGCAACGGTGACACAATCGCTGCCTACGCGTCGGCTTCTCCGCTCGACACTGGCGCTGTGCCGCTGGAGTGGCGCCGCTCACTAATGATGATTGGCTGCGCGCGTCGCATAAAGCCGCGAGCGACGACGATTATTGCCCTAATCATTTACCGGGTCTGGCAGCTGCTGGTGGTGCGGCTCGGTGTCCCTAGCCTCGGCTCGCGCTCTCGGAAACGCCACTGGCGACCTCTATGTGCGAAAAACTCAGTTAGCGGCGCGAAATAAAACACCGCGCGCTAGTCGAGTCTCGGGGGACCTCGATGCGCACGAGCACCGGTGTGGCGAAGCCATCGCAGCCGTTAGGTGCGCTGGCACTGGCGCCTCGCTTTCCCCCCGGCGTTGAATTGCGATGTCGTCTGGCAACACGGTCATGTCTGTGTCACGCCGACACCATTGTCGCCCAGCTTGACTACTGCTCATTCTCCAAGAAATTGGCGTTGACTTTACGTACGGCGGCGAATATCACAGCATTCAACCGAATACTCTTAGTAATAACTTCGGACAACGTGCAGCTACATTCCCTTTATTAGTGCGGCTTCATTCACCTAACGCCCACACCGCATGCCAGATGTTTCTTTTTTTTTCCCTAGCTGTACAAACCTTTAAGAATTGCCTATGGTAGATAGCACAAGTGTAACCATTGAGCTAGGTTACTCGATTAGGCGACCATTACTCCTGCAAGAAATCGCAGTGATTAACTGGATTATTAAAATAATTACACTAATTAACCTGTTTAATTAATTAGTTTATGGCATACATTCAAATTTACGAGTTGTAGCTTCGCAAGGCGTATTCACTTAAAACGAGTTCCCAGAACTGCGCCAGCTTCGAGAAAAAAATTGTCAAAGAGTCCGATCAAACGCATTGGCGTTGCAGTTACTTTTGTGCTTCAATGCATGAAACAGCGTTTTCTTACAAAAAGTAACTGGAACCAACAGCGCATTTTTACCGCAAATTTGACTGCTCATATCTCGAAACCAGTGCCATCCTCAATATTTGTTCCAAGTCAATGTGCTTTGCAAACTCAAGTGCTGCAAATCGTAGATGGAAATATGTGCCGTAAAGTAATTAATTTAAAAAAGTTAATTACTGTAATTATCCAATTTATTCAATTAAGCCTTTTGGTGTCTCGTAGAAGGAATGACCATGCCTCATCGAATAATTTACGTCATGGGTTAGGATTATGCTATCTGCTACGGGCATTTTTTTTTATTTGGCACAGTTAAGACGAAAAAAGAAAAGCTATATAATTTCCACAAGGCTGCATAGCCCTCACGAGGCTGCGTTTGAACGTGGACCCTTACGCTTCGTGACCTCCATTTCCTTCCCCACCGTCAAAGCTTTAAGTTTCACACTTGAAAAAAAAAAAGAAGAAAGAAACAGCGCTACAAAGACGCGGACTAAAAGAACATGTAGACGAACAGGCGCTAACCAACTCTGTTAAGCCAACTCGCCCACATCAAGCTTCTGCTGTTTGGATTTCAAAGTGGGAATAATCACGCTCGATATTTGGCAGAAATGCAAAGCGAACAAGACGCCTAGCGTGGTCATTCATTCATCCCCCAGAACCGACCTACGTCGAGGGGTTTTGTACGGCCTGTCGATAGTCGATCGCCAGCCCATTACTCAAACGCCTCGCCTTGCTCTCGAAGCACATATTTCCTCCTCGCTCACTCTCTCTCCTGCAGGCACGCGATGCAAGAGCATCGATGCTAAATCGGAAAGGCAGGCGCGCGCCCCAAGGCCGACCTGAGCTCGCGCCGGCAGCGGACCGAGCATGCATTGAGGCGTCGCTAATTCAGCGATCATTATTGAACCGGTAATCATTTTTCATTTCCCGCGGCCACGGGCCATTAAACGCTCGCCACCGGAGACGCCGCCGAGAAGAGGAACCTCTCTTCGCGCTTCGCCACACTCGAAGCCATACGGGCACGCCACGCCCGTCCGCGGCTCGTGTGTGTACTATATATCGCCGCAGCGCTTCGAACGCCGTACAGGGAAATGAGAACCGATGAAAGGCTGCTCGCGCATCTACTGCGCCTTGAGCCTGGTGGAAGCTGTTGACGTATATACTCGTGAATAGGAGGACTCTCTCTCTCTTTCCTCGAGATTACACTTAGAGGTCTCTTGCTTCGTCACTCCGGCACATGCATGCTTTTTCAAAATGCGACCTTGTATGCAAGGCGGTGGCAAGAAAAAAAAATAATAAGAGTGCTCTCTTGAAATTCTGAAATGAAAAAAGAAAATAAAGAAAACTCAAGTTATTTAAGCGCTGGCCCTTAATGAGTGACATAACAAAAAAATAATGAAACGGAAAAATAGCGGCGAGAACCATCAGAGGTTCTCTGTTTAACCCCGAATTTAAGCAAAGCATTCTGCCCCAGGCTGACCACAATGAAGCCGAATGTTTAGCTGCGGACTCACTTGCACTGGTGTTGTTGATGCAGGCAGATTTGCTTTTATCTCCAGGCTAACGTATACAGGTACCATTAACCGTGATCGCTCACTCTCTTTCAACTCATGACTGCGGTATGAGAGCGCATAAAAAAAAGTCCACGCAACCATTTCCTTTCAAAGGTGTACTGTTCGTGCGTTCTTGGATGCTGCTAGTTAGCTACATTGAAGTGTGTTCTCGTTTTCCGTCTGAACAGCCGTCGGCAGGAATGCATAGAGTTCTGCGTCAAAGCATTCAGGTCCTTTGGCGGACTTCGTTTTTCTTCGGTGTACTCAGAATGCATGGCCATTTAGTAGCAACATAAGTACTGCCGAAATCGCAAAAGCCGTAGAAGGAGCAAAGTTCAATCTGAACTAAACTAACTGAGCATAGCGATGGCAGCTCACAGACTGAGTGTGTTGGAGGTCGCCGTGTGGGCGCCAAAATTTCGGAGCCTGGTATGTCGAGGGAAAAAGCTACTTCACTGATCGTGCAATAATTGATACTCTGGCAAAGGAAAATAAATTAACATATCAGGAAAAGAAAGTGATTTCAACACACAGTACGAACTCCTGAAATGCACTTTAAGCTATAATTGCCTGAATTTCTGCTGCTGTTCAAAAGATCTGCAGCAGTCTCAGTATGATCTGCGATGGCCAGAGATTACGTTGCATTTTAGAGCGGGGTATATCGCTCGACGACATGCACCAAATAGGGTGGAACTCGGCTTGGAACGGACACTGCCTTCTTCTCATTGTAATGATAGCGATCAATCACCTGTTTTTTCCGCATCGTCTAGTGAACTGAGAAGCCAGGTAACATGTTGCTAGTAATTCCAAAAGGTCCTTGCCTCTTGGAGAAGGTGCTGTAAGGTGGCGCGCCTCTTTTTCGTACGCCACGTTCTACATGTCTCTGTGACGAGTCTTGTTCAGAACAGACCCACGCGCACCAGCTTAGAGAAGAGGTTAAAGGCAGAGAGGCTAACCAGAGTGTCCGGTCGTGTTCACTGGCCGAATCGCGTACTTTGAGCATCCAAATCCGCATGGCGTTGGTGGCATCGCACTTTTTAATGTATCCCGTGACGCCTTATATCTGAAAAAAAGAATGTGTAATTGGTCAAGTTAACACATGTAATCGTTATAGTATTGTAATAGCAGATGATTTATAGCCACGGGTAGACATGCACAAGCTAGCTAAATAAGTGAGCAAAATCGAAGTAGCAGCCGAGCCAAAGAATGCTTGCGCATTAGTAGACAATTCTGAGAATTTTTATAGTATATTTTTGACTTTCTATCCTATAAGTCCGGCTCTAGCTTTGCAGGTTTCGTCGTTGCAACTTCAGTCGGTCCTCTTTTTTAATCCCGGTCCTCCAAAGCATATATGAGTTTCTTGACGCCCCATGCGGGCTTCTATCTTGGTCCCTTTCAGCACCGACAGACTCATTAGCACGGAGTCACGACAGCGAGCGACCGGCGCCTATAGGTGGGACAAAACTTAACGCGCTCGTCGATAGAGCATCCTGCCGACAGCTGAAATGAGCGCGCGCCATTCATCACCAACGGCGGTCAATGAAAGCACACGGCCGATGGCAGAAAGGGGCCCGTATATATCGGCGGCGTGATTTACGCCCCTGCGGTTCCCAGGCGATCCCGTACGCGCCGCTCTGCGATTCGCGAATATATGACGCTCGCACGCGCGGCGGCAAACGCCGTTCTTTCCGACGTCGCGTATGGCATGCGCCGAGGGTCCGCGTGTGTGTACAGTATATACACACCTATCGTCGTGGAGCCGCGTTCCGTGCAGTCCTAATGCGCCGACAGCGGCTGCAGTGACGGCTATATTTAGCCGGGTGCTCCAAAGTGGCGAGGCGATAAATCGAATTTTATGGGAGTAGCGAGAAGAACCCTTCGTGCTGAGCCTTCGGCGTCGTAAAGTGACTCCCCCTCCTATTTCGCGAGCGCGTTGAGTAGAGCGTCGCGGTCGTCGCGGAGAAAGGGGCGCCATCTGCGAATGGCGCGACAACTGCGCGAGGAACGAGCGGTGCTTCGCGATTTTGCTTACTTTTGGCTTCTCGCTGTCTCTCTCGCACTGCGCGGCATCACTGCTTTCGTCGGCAATAAAGAGGAGAGAGAAATAGACGTAAGAACCAATACGTAGAAATACCAAATTTCCTCGTCGACTGGAAGCGTGCAAAGCGACGTGTTCTCCCATATAGTTATGGGCTCTTGAACTCCACGGGAGTCTTCTGTTTTTATGATTTGGTGGGGCTGGAATCAGTATATTCTGCTCAACTCACCACATGGGAGCACAATACACCTCTTCAATTAAGCAGCATTGCCACAAGCTTGTAGTATTTTCCCTGTTTAAAGTTAGCTGGCTGAAGACTAAATTAGAAGCGGCCGATGTAACTTTGGCGGGCGTTATGAAGGTATATCGAAGCAGCGGGATAGGATGAGGACAATAAAATAGCCACAACAGGAGTAGCTAGAGCTTTTGGTGCTAACGCGGGAAGTGAGCACATCGAATTTTTGTTGACCGCATTGTCAACGGCTCTACCGAGCGGTGTTTATAGCCACGCTGATATCTCGAATGACTGTGCGCATCTATTTCGTTTTGACCTCATTTTTCTTCGTATCCTTTCTTGAGGCATTTAGTTTCCTCATATTTATCCTCTCTTGAATAGCGTGTTTTGATTATAGCGCAATGAAGAAAAAGTATCGTTTTTTTATGAAGGTGTTACAATGTGTATCAACCAATGTCTCGTGATGATGTATATCTTACAGAACGAGCAGCGGTCGTGTAAGCACATAACCATTCTACGTATCCACACTGGGGCTGCTCTAGATACGTATATTACATGTCTAAAACATGGCATGTCTCCAGCTCCGCAACTACTCCCGGTGCCTGCAGCCCGCAAAAGCATAGCCTCCGAGATCTGCTTCTGTTACGCAAGAAGCAACCGACGCTGGTGCGTGAGCTCCGGTAAGAACGTGGACTGTGAAGGTACTGGGGCTGTCGGCTTCAATGCTAATCTGGATCAAGCAGACACTGGCGTTCACGTGATATCCTAAGTATGGCGTATTACTGATAACACTTGGCGTCGGGGAATGTTCAGAAGCACCGAAGTGTGTTGTATTTTCTGTGGAACATTTAGATTTGGAGAATATTCAGAACCGGTGAGTTGCAGACATATTATGCAAGATTGATAGCTTTTGTTGAAAATCAAGAGAGGACAGGGTACGGCTACTCAGAAATTTCTGCACGACAAACAAGTCTGAAATGACGAGACAGCAGCAACTACACAACAACAACAAAGAACACGTAGAGGAGGACATAGACGCGGGACTCCCAGACGAAACATGTAATGAAACGGTCATAAGTCTTGTAATGTTTAACACGTACTTGACGAACACGCTGCGATCGAGTATATATCTCCTGCTTTAGCTACGGTAGTGTCCCGGTCGTGACGTCACCGGCACGTGAGCGCGCCGCGCACGCGAACGTCTGTCCGCGGCTTCACGCATTCGCAAAGCAAACAAAGCACCGCGCAGCAAATTATTGGCCGGCCCGACGAACGCGCGCGCGCGCGCGCCGCGCCCGGGTCCTAATTACGGTAAAGCGCCGTGGCCGGACAACCGGTTCCCGTGGCGGTGCGCGGTTTCGTTCCGGCCCGTGACGTCACCGCGGCGCGTGACCTTCGCCGTCCGGCCGGGTCAGCCGTCGCCGCGTGGCTCCGTGCCGCCCTCGTGCTCGCCGAGGACGGCACACCGCGCGCACCACCACACACACTAGGGCCCCCCCCCCCCTTCCATTCACTATGCGGCTTCATTCAGGAGGCGCCGGCATCCAGAGGAACGGCGAGGGAGAGGGGAAAACGCGCTTGGCTGGACCCGCTGGACCACACTTGCCTTCTCTGCACGCGTTGCGGCCAGCACTTGCCAGCGCTACGCTTACGCTGTCTTTAAATATCCCTCTGTATCTATATGACGCATTCATGAGCGTTTTATGTTCTGCACTGGCTGCACTATATTTTTGGGGCTCTCTCAGTATAGCCTGGAGACAATAGGTCATTGAAAGTGCAAGGTGACTCACTGCATAACTATGGCGTTCTGACGCTGAGTGCGAGGTCGCAGGCATTATTCATGGCCGCGTGTGCCGCATTCTGACCTAGGTGACAAGTAGGGCTTAGAACCCTAGTTCATCAACATTGCTTTGAAAACTCCATTGTGACGCTGCCCATAGCTTACTCAAATTCTCGCATGTAGTACCCCTTCGATTATCAGAATTATCAGCGATTAGCGCTGTGTCCGCGTCATGCCACTGTCCTTCGTCCCTCTTCGTGCGCTAAAAAACCTCTGAATAGCGCGTTGTCATAACAGCATTGACAGTCGAAGTAATACAACAGACAGACTGTAGGGTGCCGGCCTGTGCACGTTCATTGGAGTGAAAACATTTTGTAAGCACGAAGCAGGCCGCTCTATCTGGGGTGTGCCTTAGAGCTTCGCCGGGAAGGAAAAGCATATGCATCTGCTTGGGGAGCCATGTTAATCGCTTGGTCCCCAGGAGTGGTGATTAAACATTTTATTTTTCGCCTTACAAACAGCGCAGATAATTTTGTCCACTATGCTGGTTGCGGGAAACTGTGCCCTCTATGTGTTAATATAGGATGCTTCCCCCGTTTCTTGCTGCAGGGCAAACAGTTGTATTGCAAAAAAAAAAAAAAGGAACAGAAAAGAAATCTGTTTCCTCTATGTTACAGTGACCTCTGTTACTGTTTATGATTCATTTCACTGCTGCGTCGTCTTATTGTCTCACCATTATTGACTCATAAGATTGCAGGCGTATCACATGCGAGGATAGCTTTTGCGGTTTAGTGATGTCGAAGCTTGCCAGATAATTATGCGGCTGACAAGCAGCTCTGACATACGTTTACACTATAATGATTGTTTTTTTTTTTTTTTTCTCTCAGAAAGAATAACAGGCAGTCTTCACTGTCAGAATCAGCGGATTCCTTCGATCATTTACAGTTTGGAGGTTTGTGTACATGAAACGCGTGCCACAGAAAGCGCAGCCACTTCCGTGGCTGGTGTGCCAGAGTTGGAAGCCTCGAATTGCGCTTCACTTGCCGTCGGTGTAATTCTTCAAATGGTATGGAGGCCTGTGCGCCCTTGAAGGAGCGTATTTACGGCTGCATCTCCAACTCAAGGCCTCATGCTCACTCCAGTTGCGGTCGCAGTGCATCGCAATGTGTGGTGGGGAGCAAGCAAGGGTTCTCTCTAGTGCGGCAACAGCGCAACCGGTGTTGTGTGACGCATGCACGGCAGACACCTTTGCATGCATTGCTAGAGAGTTGCGACCATTACACAATCGTCGTTTCTTTTTTTAGGTATTCTACAACTGTGCAAGCGCATGGAGTAAGGCAGGCTGTCTTTAATTTTCCTGCATAGGGATGTCATGTTCCCCACAGCAAGGTGAACTATATAGACGTGTGTCCTATATATAGTGCAATGCGGATGTGACATTGTACTGCCTTGCAGAACTAAACGCAGCATAAATATCTAGCATGATTCATCAGTGGTGCCTCAACAGGGTGAAAAGCTATACGGGCCTGACAGCAGCCATAAGGCTTTCGGGAAATAAAATGACATGAGAGTTAGGCAATGTATGTGTTTCAAACATACGTGAGTGCACTACACTGCGGACGCACGAGTCTTCGATATTGCTTATAATGTTTTCATCGAACTGAAATTATAGAGATCAGGTCAGCTAAGATGACAAAAAGTACATAGAGACCCCCCTTCCTTTCTCCCCGCTCACAACAAACAGAAATATAAAACCGACACCATACCGGATCTGCTTTCGATGTCTATCAATGTGGGAAGTCAGGCTCGTTGCCTTGAGCATCAGTGGTTTAGATGAACGTGACTATAGTTATAAGTTAGGCTACTCAGTCGCAGAATGACTCTGGATACTTGATCCTGACGAGCCTGCTCAAGTGAAGTGGTCGAAATGGCATTTTCAAGAACGATCCTCAAGGACTTTCACTCCGAAGTGCTATACTGTGTACCTTTCGAGGCTTTTTTCTCAGGAGAGCGTTGCGGAACTTCCCGCGCACTTTCCGGATTCGGCAGATCTCGAAAAACCGTTCTGTGGGCGTCCAGTCGAGGCCGCAGTTACCGCCACCGCGGCAGGCTCGCTCCATTAGGTTCGCCAGCGCGCCTGCCGTGCGCTGTCCGGCAATAGCCTGGCCTGGTCGTCGTCTTCGGCGTAGGGGGTTCCTAATGCATTTCTGATTGGCCGCCTAGCGGCGTCCACGTAATGGCTGTCGGCGGCGGCGATGGTCAGCAGCTCCGCCCCCGATTGCCCGCTCGTCGAGGCCGTTAACGATGTGTTCCGATCGTTGCCGCGGCGGTCGTCGACGCGCCGCCAAAGTGTTTGGGGAGAGCAGCGCATATATATAAGGGAAGAGGTCCGAGACCGTTCGACCCCACTCGGCGTGAACGATGGTCTGTCAGCGTGTATATGTCCGCGCTCGCAACTGGCTTCCCCCCTTCCGCCCCCGCGTTGCTTCCCATAAGCGTGCCGTCCACCACCTCCTGAAAGTGCGCGCGGGAAACGCAGCGCGGCAGTGCGATATTCACTGACCAGCAGGTTGCGAAGTCCCATTCCCGGTTCGCGCGCGCGCGCGTATGTTTGTGCGCAACCATACCGTGAGAGAGAAATGAACCGTGCAGAAACCAAGTGCGCGGACTCGGAAGTGGTAGGAGCGACGAAAGTTTTCGCTTCTTGCTCTCCCCGCTGTCGAAGAACAAGAACCAGGCGCTGCGGTCTGCTCAGAAATGATGAAACCTGCTGCTCATATAGAGCGGTCGCCCTATAGGCTATAGCGTGAGAGAAAGCAAGGTTCGGACTTGTTTCCTTGGAACAGGGTTCTCTTGTTGTTGAGTATAGATGTTGTTTTTGGACACTTCACAGCTAGGTTGTTCCCGGATCACGTCCAGAGAATCTCTCCAACTAAGGCCTGTCTAGAGTTTGCGTTCATGTAACTACCGCAGCCAAATCTTCCTTTTTTATCAGCCTTCAAGTTCTTCATCTTCAGACTCATCCATCATGAAGTGCATAATTTCGAACAGTGGGATGATTTCTATCGCGAACTCTAGCATAACTAGATTTTCTGAACGCAGTAATCTGCTGCTCACCAGTGCTCAAACTAATTATGGCATGTTTACGGTACCATATGAAGTGAAATCATTCTCACCTGCTCTTTCTCCTAAGCATGCACTCAAGAAATGTTTGCTTGCTAAGCTAACATGACCCCTAATGCTTCTTGGTAAATAGGTTGTTTTCAAGTCAATTGGCGCGTTTGGTCCTCACGTGTATGTGTTTTTGAACACTTGGCTGTAGCAGATGCTATATAGCTACGGTAACAATTTACTAATCTTAGACGTATTGTTACGCCTTTACAAGGACGTACTGCATGCTGTTTTATTTGTATTTGTTGCCTCTTCTTGCAGTTATTATAGCACATGCGCTTTGCATACTAAACTTCAGTTTCCTACCACTTACCGTACTTGCAATTCTATTACCACTTCCGTTGACTAAAGAGGTCCCTCTGATAGTTCTTGAACTTCGGAACCGCCGAACATAATATTATTACTGTGCTCTCTCTGTACTCAGTCACTGAATAAACTTGAACTTGACTTGAACTTGTGCATTTCAAAATTGTCCATTAAGGGTCATAGCCAGTAGCCCAAATTGGCGGGAAAGAGGTTAGAAACGCACACCATACCGAAAAATTCGTGAAGTTCTAAGAAATCCTAATGGCACTAAAAAAAAATTTTTTTTTCGACAGGCTTGCCGTGGTGGCAGTAACAAATGGCTCGCAGATGTAAACAAACTAAGCGGCTTCTACGAAAATTGTTTTGAGGCTTCATCAATTTGAACCATTACACGTTTAAAACGATCTCGCCAAGGCGCTCACACAACATGACGCAACATGCAAAAGTGCAGTGTCGAATTGTTCCATGTGGGTTACATTTAATTTGAAACGCGAGTAGGATTCTTTTTTCAGCCTTGTCTTTATTTTAGGGCTTGCTTCCAACTTCCTCCCAATCTGTTTCTCTTCCTGTCTATCGCGTTATCAATGGTCAATATGATTAATAACATGTCGAGAGGCGTTTTAACAACGTAAACACTCCACACCCGCCTAAAGCCCTGCTTTGTTGTGCGCGCGGTGCCTCTGTCGACGAAACGAGAACGAAGGGAACATTGACCAAAAAAATGTGCGCGCATGCAGTGCGGTCCACTATTAAAATTGACAATAAAGAGCAATGTCAAATTTGTTTAGTCAGGTGAAATATTATTTGAAAACTCTATTTGAAGGTATTTGGAGGAAACAGGCTGACTACTAAATAAAATTTGTAATGAGAAAACTTGCGAATTTGTGTCGTTCTTGTGCAGAAAAAGAAAGTTTGGTTTATTTAGAATTAGATGCACTCCGGGTGTTTATCGATAAAGGTTAACGAATTTTGAGCAGATGGCCGCAAAATTCGTGGTTCTTGGTGATGTCGCCACCCACTATTTATCCTAGCGTTCTTTATATATATATATATATATATATATATATATACCCGCCGTGGTTGCTCAGTGGCTATGGTGTTGGGCTGCTGAGCACGAGGTCGCGGGATCGAATCCCGGCCACGGCGGCCGCATTTCGATGGGGGCGAAATGCGAAAACACCCGTGTGCTTAGATTTAGGTGCACGTTAAAGAACCCCAGGTGGTCGAAATTTCCGGAGTTCTCCACTACGGCGTGCCTCATAATCAGAAAGTGGTTTTGGCACGTTAAGCCACAAATATATATATATATATATATATATATATATATATATATATATATATATATATATATATATATATATATATAATGGTCCTTTTCGAGGTTCTGCTTTCTGTTACACTGACATTTCTGGCAATCCAGAGTTATGTATAATTTGCCAGCTTAGCTTAACAGTACTTAGTGTCCTAAAGAATTAATACCCAATTGGTGTTCCACAACCAATTGCAGGTGCGACATAACAAGATGGGCTGCACTCTGTACTCTCTTCACACACAGGCGTCTGCATGATGCTTCATTGGGACCACTTTTGCCGCATAACTTCGAAGAAATGTTGCAATTTTGTTGGCTTTGTTACCAATGGGGTGTTCCGTCTGAGCACGTACCGTGCAAGTGTGAACGTCCTTTCCTCTTTTCGTGCTCCTCGGTCTGCTGTTCACCATCGACGTGCGTTATTTCGGACCAAAAAACGACCGGAACGTGTCTCCTCTGATGGCTCGCATCCGGCGAGAACCACGAGGCTGCAGATCGTCCCGCGCTTACACGGTTCGGAGAAGGGGCGCTACATATCGGACTCGGGGTTGCCCGTAAAACAACCTCGGCCTTGCACCGAGCGCGCAAGCCGGGGTTCACCCCGCAGCCTTCTCGTCCGAGCAATGTGTATACGTGGGGGTCTCTCGTGCGAAGCGGCCGCTCGCTGTTCTCGCTTTCGTGCCGCCTCCTTTTCTCGCGAGCAATGATGCGTGTTCGCCACAAACGCGAGGCCAAGCGCCAAGTTACGCGCCGTGCAGTCGCACGACGTACACACAGCGTGCGTGTACGCGCCGCCATCGGCCGGCCGCTAAACCGGCGCCGGCTGCCTTTTTACACGTGCCATTACACGTGCCCCGGGTTTCGATCTTGGGGGCGCGTGCTTCTTCGAGCCCCGCTGGCGGCTGTGCGAGTGCTTTCTCCCCGCGAGTCTACCGTGACGCGAAGAAGCGCGGTGCCCTCTTCTTCCGAGAGTGCGGCCTTATTTACGAGCCCTTCCCCTCGGCCACCCTCGCGCGCTTTGCCTCGCGAAAAGCGCTTTCGGCGCCTTTTACTAGCTCTCGGAGACGTGACCGGGTATAGATGAGCTCGCGGCGTGTTTAACACTCCTTAGAGGAGGGAAAAGCTCGGCTACGCTGGAACACTTCTTCTTTTTGGTGCTTCTCGTCCATGTATTGTTCCCTCGAAAGATTTGCCCTCTGCATGTGCTTTATTTGAGCAGCGCCATAAGAAAGTCGGCTGAGCTCCCCTCATTTGTATCTGGGCTATCGGGCGGGCGGGCAGGTTGCGCGTCCCTTCGTGTTTTACCGCGCACTATCCTTTCCTTTATTTCTTAATTCGGGCTACGCAAGCCCTTCATTCTTTCTTGCTTTTATGTAGCCACAAAAGCCAGGCTGTTTCTATTTTACAGCCTGTACGAAGCCCCGTGAGCAGCTTTTGCAGTAGGCATACCTTTATTCGTTTTTCTTTCTCTCTCTGCTCTTTGCTATTCTTCTCTTTCTACATTCTTTTTCCGTATTTTCTTTTTCCTTTTCGTGATGACAAAGCGAAAAGAGCATTCGACACTGCATCTCGCTAAAAACCTTGCAGTGTTCGCGTGGGCTAATCAGCGGCCGAATGTTGCTTAATAGGATACTGGTTACCGCAATAACAGCCAATGATATGTACAGTAGACGAACCACGCACCAGTCACAAGGCGTCGCTGCAGGCGAAAGGCTTCGTGAACAGAGTTCCACCGTTACAAAAGTATGTTTTGTTTTCCAGTAAGAAACGTTGAAAACCAATTAATACTTTACTGTAAAATAAATGTGAAATCTTGGTTTGTACTTTAGTAAGAGACATAAAACTTTAGTATGTCCTTGATGGGGTTCAAGGGTGGCGGGGGTCGAGAGACTAACCCCCAATACCCTCCCTTCCTCAGACGGCGGCCAGTCCTTGCTTTCTGGCGGCGTCTTCGGCCATCCGGACGGCCCAGAGCTGCTCCTCTGGGTCCAAGCTGAGCAGCAATGTCTCCCACTGCTCGGCCGTAGTTATGATGCGTGTGTTAGTGCGGGAGGGTGTTGGTGGGTCAGGCTTTGGGGCATTGCCAGATAATATGATCGAGGTCAGCGCGGGCCTCGCACGCTTTGCAGAGTGGGGAGTATGCATCGGGGTAAATGCGGTTATAAAGCACGGGGTTCGGAAAAGTTCGTGTCTGAAGGAGTCGCCAAATGGTGGATTGACATTTATTCAGTGTTTTGTGTGCTGGGGGTAGCGTAACCGCTCTCTGCGGTAGTGTAGGAGAATTTGTCTGAACGTGACCATTCCGTCCCGCCCGTGACCGCGATGCAGAACAGAGGGCTGGTGGGGATCGGAAGACGCAGGAGAAGGATGATGCGCCCGGTTTGCGAGAGCTCGGGCGGCATCGTGGGCGGCTTCGTTTCCAGCCAGACCCGAGTGACCAGGGGCCCAGAAGATCTGCACGCGACGTTGCCTTGAGGGAGGAGTGCCAGAGAGAATCTTCTGCGCTTGGGGTGCTATCAGTCCTCTTGTGTAGTTATGAATGGCCGTTTTTGAATCGCTGATGATGCAGTGTGCATTGGTAGCCGCGTAGGCCAAAGCGATGGCCGTTTCTTCTCCTACTTCGGGTTGCGTGGTGAATATTGATGCGGCCGCGGCGAGGCGGTACTGCGAACCCGCGACTGCGACGACCGCCATGGCGTTTTGGTTGGGGTATTCTGCTGCGTCCACGTAGGTTATGTCAGCGGCTTGGTCGTAGCGTAAGTGGCACTGGTACGCTTAATGTGAGCACGCCGGGCATTGAAGTGCTGAGTTATAATATCCTCAACTTGCTTACCGAGACACTTATGCACATTCAGATACTTCGTGCCTTCTTTGACTGCTGGTTGTGTAGACTCGCTGCGACATGCCTTGCTTTCGAAATTCTTATGCTGAACCTATGCGCACAAGTATGCAGGTCGTTTTGCGAAATGCCACATAAGTGCTGCAAATGATCAACAGTGGCCGTGAAGTGTTAGGGGTGTGTGATACGATGTAGTTCGCACTGTAGACCTCGTAGTTTCGGAGTTGTCCACCTCACTTCACCCCTACCTTCAAAAAACAACAAAAACAACAACAAAAAAAAAAAAGCCGGCGACCGTCTGCACACGACAGTGTTGTGTACATATAGAAGCATCATACGCCATCAGGCAGCTGCATAGTTGGCGAAGGTAGCACTCATCACGTGACGTTGCGCAGATGCCAAAGAGAGAGAGTGGTGGGCGAGATTTTATTAAGCTAGGCAGGGACTGCTGATGGCCACTGCATACCAAGTGCGCGAGCATGCTGCGTGGGACCCGTGCAGCCAGCTGTAGGATGGCCTTGCGAGCGCGTGGCGTCCGTATTTGGCAGCATATTGATAACTGCGTTGGCTAATCTTGCGCGTTAGGTAGTGGAGAGCACGATTAATCTATTAAATATTATTTCGTTTCGACTGAATCCTTCTCCTGAAAGGCTGCTCGCGGACTCTTCCTCGAAGTCACGTCGCTTCAATGGCAATAAATTAAATAGACTGATAAATAAATAAATAAATAAATAAAATTGCCTGGTCAGCAATTTTATTTATTTAGTATGTCCTTCGCTGTATAACCTTCGCTGTATATAAATATCCGCAGATTAGACCAACTAAATACCATTAGACCTGGGTAAATAGGTTCACTTTGCTTATACGCGATACCCCGTCTCATAGTTGTAAAGAACCGGTGGCCCCTGGTGGTCCCCAAAGCTGGTCACCATTAGTGCCTAATACCTCTTTGCTTTACTGTTATGTTGATTGAACCACGGGGCGTTTCTCTCCCGTCATGTTTTCCTACTAAACAATGTTGTGCTGAATGTTTGCTCTCCCTCCTTTCCTTACAGGTACGTACCGTCTCGTGTCTCAATGGTAGCGCGTGCGAGAAGCGCGGCTCTCCCCCTCTCCACACCGATCAACATCAGGTGAGGTGTGCAAGATAGCGCCGGCCTTTTCTTTTCCCATCGAATTGCTTCTCTCTGCATATGCGAATGATGCAGCAAGTATTCACCAATAGCAAAAGAACGAAGAAAACGTGCTTATATAATAGTTATAAAGCATATATTTATGTTCTACTCAAAGCTATAAGCTTATTGTATTGACGGTGACCGGTCAATGATGGCAGCATCAGTCATCAGTTCATTCAGTTATGATTATTGAGCGAAGACAATTCAGGGAGGTTGCACTGTATAATTAAGCCTGTGTTATGTGTATAAATATGGCTGTACGCATACAGTACTTTGTGCGAGTATTCAAAACTTGTGCACAGCTTTGTTGGAAGAGAAGTTGGCGTTTGCAAGAGGGGAAAGAAAATGCTGAGAATGCAGAGAGACGACAGCAGGCTAACCTCGATTTTCCAAAACTTTCCTCCACTGTGTACGCTCCATCTCGACCCGGGAAATCGGACGGTAGCGTCGTCCCACGGCTGAAGCGGTCACTGCGATCCAGTGGCAGTCCGCGGTAATTTCCAGAGCCGAATTTTGTAACCAGATGTTCTCGGGGTCCACACTTGAATGTACTGGAGGGAAGGGCGAGGACCTGCTCGACCGGAGAATCACCGCGAAGCGTTACCGAAGCCCGGCAGTGGCCTTCCGAATTGTGGCGCTGTAAGAGCACCGGATGAAGGCCCGTGCCCGTTGCAACAACAACAACAACAACAACAACAACAACAACAACAACAACAACAACAACAACAACAACAACAACAACAACAACAACAACAACAACAACAACAACAACAAGAATCCGTAACCGTTTGTATCGGATTGAATCCTTCCATTTGGGAGCTTCCTCTATGGGACATTGTCCTGAGGATGCCTGCGCAGTCGTTGAGAAAGTTCTACTTGATCAAGACGATTTCCTCGTTATAGAAGAGGTTATTTTACCTTTTCTTTGATCTTTTCACATTCTATGATTAAATTAACTATTTATTTATTTATTTATTTATTTATTTATTTATTTATTTATTTATTTATATGAGCATGAGTCATATTTAGAGGAGAACCAACCAACCATTCGAGATTCGTATTGGAACGTCTCGAAAGGGGACCAATATCAATATTAATGAATTGGGGGTGACCACGTTTCTTCATCAAATTTTTTTTTTAATGTGGGTGTGTCAAGCTTTGTTTAAAATGCGCCAGTCTTGGAATGTAAGCGAATTTTACTTCTTTTTCCTTTATTTAGTGAATTGATCGCTTACCGGAAAAGCAAGAAATATCCTGTCTCGTTCTAGGGTCAATATTTTCGCACGAGTCGAGTGATTTTTGAAGAAACACGAGACACTGGCACCCGGCTGCAGCGTGCGCACTCTTCTTCGGTTCCGTACACAAGAGGGCGAATCTAACCGTTCCTAGCGCCGCCGCAGGCCCGCCAGTTGTGCACCATCAGTGCATGGTCGGCACGGAAACTGCGTGGTCAAGGTGACCGTACTCGCATTCGGTTCCGACTCCAACGTGCGTTCGGCCAACCGTGCACGAACGTCGAACTCTCTGATGGCACAAACGCGCGCCCCTGCGTAGGCGACGGAGAACGCACACAGCACGACGTTGCGGGATATGCAATATACGCTCCTCGCGACAAGAGCCGCCTTCGAGGAAACCATTTGTCAACCACGGAGCCACCCCCCCCCCCCCCCCCCATCCCCGCCCGCAAATTTTCGGCGAAATATAAATAATGAAAAGACGACGTCGTTCGAACCAGCGCGCTACTCTTGGATTACCCTGCCTGCGCGAAAATAAAATAAACATAATGAAAGGGGGATAGATGTTAATAGCGCGCCGATTTTCTACTGCACCCGAGCGTCGCTCGCGTTCGCCGGTGTAGCGCCCACGCTCGACGACCCCGCCGCTGTACGAGGAGGCCCGAGGAATGATAATGGTGCGGCGGCATGCGCGACCGGCACAAGGAGTCGCGCCTTGCTGCCACCAAAAGCGCGCTGCGAAAGAATGGAAGACGCGCCCCACGTGGCTGGCTGCTCGCCTCTGTATGCTGAAAACAAAAAAAAATGTACACTGCGGTGCACGCGCTCGGGTTCTCATATAATCGGCGACGGTGGCGGAAGGGCGGGGGAGGAGGGGTGCGGAGCTGTTATGAACCTTTCTTTTGGCGTTTTCGAAGCAACGCTTTTTCCAGCGTGCCTCACGGCTATCCTCCGCACACGCCCGGCGACGGACTCTCTTCGTGGCTCGCGCAGACGGAAGTTGCCGCCGTATATAAACCACAACGGAGAACGCTGTAGGCGTCACCAAACCGCGCGCGCTCTGTCGCTGCGCACGTTCGGCGCGCTCCCTCCCCCGTCACTGGCTTCCGCGCTTTACTCTTTTGTCGACGTCGTTTGGCTCCTTACCGTACGTTTTTTGTTCTGTTTATTCCAGGGCGGTAGCCCTTTCTCGCGGGCTTAAGTTCGGCGACGGGTCCATTGATAAAGGGTGGTTCAGCGTCCGTCGGCTGTCGGCCCCTCGACGATCATACAGACGCACACGCGGGGTAAAACGAGCGATATTCTTCCAGCACGCAGCCTCCCATCGTTCCGGTGGTCGTATACCACTTGCTTCCCCGCCAAAGAATGTACCCGCCACCGCAGTCGTGAATTTATGATCGGCGACCGGAATTTGACGCCGCTCCTGTGGCGATGAGAGACAAACTTAATAAGCGACCGGATAAAAGCAAAACTGAATGGGGAGGAACAGGGAGCATTGAGGGTGGGACCCTTGCTTTCGTCCTTTCGCTGACAGCGGGAAAGTGCGCGAGAAAAAGGAGAGGAGCCGTACCGGCGCCAAATTGAAGCCAAGGAAAGAGGGAGACCGCGAAGATTGGTGCCCACGCCGATGAAAACCCCCGAAAAAAGCCTCGGTGCAGTATTTCGGCGCTCGATAGTCTCGCTTTGCCGCAGCACCCAGCCTATTAGCATATACTATGTCTCAACGGAGGGGAATCTTCTGGGAAACCCTTTCTAGCGTTATAATTACTTCAGGGTTGGCACACTTGCTTCATACCATACATCAGGCTTATTTAATTATTTCAGATTCATTTTGACATCACTGCGTTTGAGATATCCAAATCGCTGTAGCGAAAATTTGAGCTCTTTGCACCTCGCACACGGATGCTATCTTCGTTGAGCCACATGTCCCCACGACCTGCCCCCCGCAAAGCATACAAGCGTCGTGCCGATGGGATGACTGATCGCGAGAGACGACATCAATGTCTGCCGTAAATGTGGTGCCTAGAAGTGGCAGGGCCTAAAGGGCGACTTTTTGGGCACACTGTTGTATTGATGGCCTCCTAGAAAAAGCGCAAGCGCCATCAATAGCTGGTTCAGCTAAGAAAGACTACTGCAGGTGCTGCGGCAAATAACCAGGAATGAATAGGCGAGAAAAATACACATATTTTGCTTTCTTTCTTTTTCTGTCTTGTGCTTTCTTTTTTCTACATCGTGGTGAAGGGGAGGGTGACACATATGCACGCGTATGGAGTTCCATGTTATACATATTACGGAAGAACAAACAGAGAGCACATGACGAAGATCTGAATGGTTTGCACCGCCCTTAGACATCTGGCAACGCTAGCACTCGCCTCGCCGATGCAATGCATTTGGCAAGGCTTATGCTGCCTTGCTTCTCTGTCGCAAGAAGGCTAAAATAACCGTGTGAGCATACACTGAAACTGAGAAAAGCATTGGGCAATTGGCGTGCGTCATAAAAAATGGGCCGCCTTTACTTCTTTATTTCATAGAGAGGAACTAAAGGTGCAAAGTAAGAAAGAAATAAAGAAATAAATAGAGAATAAAAATAAGAGAGACGGAACGTACGACAAAGGCATGGGGGAAACATGCGTTGTGGCACCAAATGTAGTTGAGACAGCGACTGTCCTCTATTCTACTTCTGTAAATATGTGGCCGTGCGAATGGCGAAAAATCGGAGAAAACTCGAAAACAATAGCGATGAACGCTCGCTCTTTAATTGCAATAGGCAGATTGCGTCATGCATCTCTTATAGATTCAGTGGCCTCTAACCCATTTGTTCCATGCACAGACCCTTCCCCCATTTTGCTTACAAGACTAAAGAAGGAGGTGTTGCCATTAGGGGTATATATAGTGCCGGTACTCAAGACAGAAAATGTCACAAGAGAGAAATATACACGTATGAGAACGACGTAAGCACTAAAAATACAGAGATCGAGAAATGTTAGGAGATATTTTGTCTCCTGTATTACTGCTCGAAATAGTTAATGAAGTACGACCATCCGCGTCATCCTGAATGCGAATATAAACGTTATGTTCGCTTTATAAAAGGCAGACATTAAGAATGCTTTCTGAAAACGTGTGTTAGAGCAAGAAGTGCTCGTTTATGAGGAGTTTCTTTTTAGTCACGGGCCTTTGCGCTCTTTGGCCTTCGATCAAGGCCCATTAATTCGCGCACCAGTCGACTGGGCCCCTCATTCCACCATAATATGTGCTGCGAGGTGCGCGCGCAAACTTTTTCTCGGGAGGAGCGAGAGGGTTAATCCGAGCTGGAAAGGAGGGGGGACCTCGCGTGCACGAAACAATCGGCGGTCGAGCTTCCGGTCGTCCGCTGATGACGGCCATGACGTGGCTGTACCGGCCTTCTCCTTCCACTGCAGTTCGGGTGCGGGCCTGCTGCTGCCGCACGAGCCGATTTCGCCCGAACCGATGCCGGTGGCGGTACTGGAGGTAATAACGTTCCCCGCGGACATGGCCGTCGCGAACGATCTGCTTGTTCTCACGCGAAACGACATTCATGAGTAAGCTGCTCTGTCGCTTGGTTATGACATATGTGCCACATTAACGGAGTAAGCCACTGGCACACTGGGGTTCCAAGCATGCGCGAACTGTGGCTGATCTTTCGCGCTTGCTCTTCCATCATAATATTTGGCATTGGACGAGCTCCTTTTCGCAAGGTTTATCGTTTGCTCGCACGATGTTCTTCGTCCTATGGCGCCTTCGACCCGCAGGTGCGAGCCCTCGCTGAAGTGAAAATCTTCGTCATGGCTCGTATGTGTAATCAAGTTGCTATGGAAGGCTTAGTGGCATCTATACACGTGCGCGACTTCAGCAGTTAGAGCCATGCTATCCGTTTTACGTAACGTCTCTGGCCCTTTGACTGTGTACGAATTAATGATAGGCATTCTTCTGACTTCTCACTATCTTAGTCCTTATAGTGCAATCAGTGCTACTATTCGTGGAGAGGCATTTAAGCTTTTGGTATGAACTTTATGTACAATGATTGTTCGGAGTTGTAATGCCGAGACCTTGGATGTTCATAACACGCGGAGGGTTGTAGAAACCAGTTGACCCGCCGTGGTTGCTCAGTGGCTATGGTATTGGGTTGCTGAGCACGAGGTCACGGGATCGAATCCCGGCCATGGCGGCCGCATTTCGATGGGGGCGAAATGCGAGAACACCCGTGTACTTAGATTTAGCTGCATGTTAAAGAACCCCAGGTGGTCGAAATTTCCGGAGTCCTCCACTACGGCGTCCTTCATAATCAGAAAGTGGTTTTAACACGTAAAACCCCATAATTTAATTTAGAAACGAGTTAAGTATTAAATGCAATGCCTTCGCCTGGCGTATGGGGATGCACTTGGAAGCAATGACCCGTCGTACGGAACCGTGCTTTCTAGTCTTCCTCCATTGTTTGTTATTTCTGCGTGATTGGACAGTTCAATAACGTCTACTTTGCGCCTTACTTCTGGATGTGCAACAAGGTCATCGCATTCGTAAACGGCTGCGGGTTTTTCTAAGCAGCGCACATCGAGTCATCGACCTTCAGGACAGCGGGAACAACCCGTTCGCGCGCGTATTGCCAAGTGTTCTATAAGCAAATAAGTGGCATACCATGATTGTGTATCCGACACGCGCATGCTTATGGCTGCCTGATAGTTTTGAAATGAATAAGAAAATACATAACTGCCTCGGCTGCGTAGCGGATACGCCGGGCACAGTTCGGGTGCAGCTGTGATTTCACGCTTGCGTGCGCAGCGACGTGTATCAGCCGATAGAAATAGTTTAGTGTGATTATTGTTTTAGTAAAAAGCAACTGTACTTGATAACTTCTACATTAAAATAAATTTGTCGTGCACAAAGAAAGTAAAATTGTTGTAGGAGGCGGGGGTTGATAAACGAAATTAAACTGAAAGTTTGTTGTCGGCTATTGGATAGCCACTGCCGTTCAGAACTCTGAAAGTCCATTTTTGTCTGTGATGTTCTGATATAGTAGTTAAAAACAACAAGTGCACCTGAACCGTGCGTTGGGGTTCATTGTTCTACTCAGGCAAAATGTCAGAGCTTAACATTCGTTCAGAGTGCTCAGTACACTCCCCCCACCTCCCCCTCCCTCTTCCTCAACTTCAATGATTAAACAAACATTTGATATGGCTGCAGCTATCGAACTTAATATATGAGATACGTTAGAAGTATTTGAAACGTAAAATCCAAAGCACTATAGGTGAACAAATAAATAAATAATTATCCGTCATTAATAATTTTTTAAATGGACGAAACATTGCGGCGGGATTGATCGCAGCAGATGGTCTAGTAGATGTGAAGGACGAGAAGGTTAAACTGCCATGCAGCAGGCATACACCACGTGTACCCGCACCCCAAAGGCCTTCTTTTTTTCTTTTCTACGTTTGTTTTATTATCAGCAGGATACAGAGAGATTAGGTTCGCTCAGCGGGATGTTTTCTAATTTACCGCCTGTGGTCAGTTTTTTGGGGGTCAAATAAGAACGTCACGTTGAACGTCATTGTGTTCGACTTGGGGGGATAAAAAATGAGTGCAGCAGCATACTGAATGACAAGCGCGCACAAGAGTCAAGACATATGATATGACTGTTGTGTGCCTTGCTTATGCAATGTTTCCTCGCTTTGTAACTATCTTGTTTCATTTCTTCTTATCTTTATGATATGTTCAACCGTAGATGGTACGCAAATGTCACGATTTACCCGCGAGTAATGGCATTCGCAGACAATGCTGTCCGTTCAGTTTTTGGACCCTAGACAACTTATCACTTCTTTTTCTTTTTCTTTTTTCTAATAACAGTTCCAAAAGTGAGATTGAATAAATAGTTCTGGCGTGTGACATTCAATTTAATAGCCTATGCGCTAAGGGGAAAATATTACACCTGTTCTTGCTTTTTTCCGCTCTAGCCTTTCCATGTTTCGCATGTCCTTAATCGAGATGGTGTTCGCTGTATTAACCTAATCGCTCTCGGCAGTGCCAATGCTCTTTTGCGCACTTTCTTGGAAAAAAGAATTCTGCGGTTTTACACGCCAAAACCACATATGATTATGAGGTACCCCGTAGTACGAACTCCGGATTAACTTTGACCACCTGGGGTTGTTCAATGTGCACCTAAATCTAAGTAGACAAGCGTTTTATTTTCTTTATTTATTTTATTTCTTATTTTTCTTAACGTTGGGGTGGGCTCGGCGGCTTGGTCCGCTTCTTGTGGTACCATGAGCCCAAGCGCCGTTATAAGATCCATCAACGCGGCCATATTTGGCGGTGTTGAGTCGAAGCGGCGGCTGAGAACGAAAGCGCGTCCGTCTCGGGGCTCGAACCAAATGCGCATGCGCGGCGTCGATGATCACGGCGTTTGAGGACTCCTGGTGACGAAGATGACGCTACAGTGTAGATATAAAGTAGCCTCCATGCGAAAGTTTACGTTTGAAATACGAGTGGATGCTTCACGAAGTGCTCGAAAAAGTAGCCTTTCTGGTGCCAAAGCTACAACAGAAAAAGAAATAAATAATGCCGCGATTAACGCTTGGCCAGAAGTTTCGCATAACTCAGAACGTGCGGCTCCATCGGTATGACATCCGAGATTGGACACCACCCCCGGCTGCATAGTTTCTCGCTCGCTATATTACCTAGAAAGAAATTTGGCGCCACCGTCTATGGGAGTTTTCTAAAGCGCGCTGTGCCGTCATGGGCTGTGTTCCAATACTCGCTGTAGACGGAAAAAGAGACGGCTAAGCGGATAGCGGCCATCTTAAGTTCCTCTTCTCACGAAGACGTCAAAGTAGACAGCTTCGCGAAGACAGCATCGAAGTCAAAAACGATGCAGGCTGCTTTCTTGTCCAAACAAGATGGTGGCTGAGCAGGATGCTTGGAAAGCCGACAGGAAGGTTGTCTGCGCCCAAGAAAATGTAGACACGCTATCCTACACCCTTACTGTAAGCTATATCGTGTTTTTCATAAGTTTACAGGCGCAAAGATTTAAAATACAGAAATAATGGGTACTTTTCTCAACTTTTTCTTGTCGCCACACGGTGGCGTCACGTCGCAGAAGTGTCTTCCTTATGTCTTCCAGACGCCTAGAAACGCGTTCGATTACATGGCCTCAAGGCTGTCTCGACTGTCTCCTTAGCTGTCCACGAAGACTGTCTCTGATGCTGGCCAGAACTGAAGCACGCCCATGAAAATAACGGTACATGGGTGTCCGAAGCTTGTGTTGGATGGTGCTGTACGACGCTTCGCCTAAAATGTGCATATGGCTACACAAATAATGCGTTCTTAAAATAAAATCTACAAAAAAGGTTTCCATTCGTCACATTACACTTTTCATTGAAGTTAGCTCATCTACAATGCAGAATCAAGCGGAGGAAAGCACGAGCAGACGACAAACTGTTTCAAAGCGAGCGCGAATCTTGTGTGTCCTCTTAATTCTTTAGCGGCCCGCTGATACTTTTTACGTTTCATATAATTGTACATCCATTAACAAGTCCTCGTAAATAAATAAAACATGTTTTTCTGTAATAATAAAGCTAAAACAGCTTTTTATATGCTGTTTCAGTAGGAAATGAATCATAGTGACAGACGGAATCGTGCTAACCAGGCACGTCTTCAAGGCGTCCTGGCTTTCTGAGAACGATGCCAATCCGAAGTCACAATATACTGGCATTCCAATGCATACCACAGTGCAGCAGCGCCAGATTTCTCTCTAGGTAATATAGCAACAAACTCTACACTGTAAACCAATTTGCACCACTAAGCATGCTTCTCTGCCCGTAACTCCCTCCCTTACCCACCAGCGGGTGTAAGTGCGTACATTATAACCCGATTTGCACCCTTAAGGAGCCTTAAGCGTGTAAATCAGTTTGCAGTGTATGCCCGACTGTGTGTAGCACACTGAAAAAATCTCGGAGACGCCGTTCTGAAGCTTATACGTCATATCCGCTAAACACCCGATGCGCCCAGATGCATGCATCGTCTGCTTATGCACTATTTAAAGGTCATTAATAAATAAATCAAATCAAATCAAATCAAAGTTTTATTTCATCTCTCAACAAAGAGAGAAAGGGGGTGGCGGGAAAAAGCTGCATTACTGCAGCTTGACTAAGCCCGGCCCACTATCGTACAATTCGACAGTGTACAGCAGTAGTATAGGTACATAACATAAGTCAAGGCACTTTACAGGAAATGTGAAGAAAAAAAAAGAATGGTGACATGGACGTACAGGCAGTAATATTTTTTTTTGTTTTTGTGCAGAACAACAACAATAATACACACAAACAAAATAGTAAATTACCAGCTCTGCAGCTTTGCCAAAGTTCCTTCGGAACGTATGCTGCTCATCTATAACCAATTTAGCCAAAGTGAAATTTAGTTGCCCTTAATATAAAGCTCGTATACCCAACTTGCAGAGGACAGGCGTCGGCGGCGCCCAGGTTAGACTCACCACTTTCGTCAAATTCCGGCCTAATGCCGCGCCGGGGCTGCGAGGCGACGCACGGGTCTCCCTCTTCTCGGACGAGCGTGATAAATTAGAAGGCACAGGCCCGCCTCGTGCGGTTCGCCCCCGACACCCTCGCGGCCACGGAGCGCCGCCACTTTTCGAATTTGAACCTCGCCCTCGCCTTGCGAAGCGGCCTTTCTGTTTTTTTTTTTTTTCATTCGTAGCTTTTTCGTTCTTGTTTTATACGCGGAGGGTTCCAAACTCGTGCACTCTTCTCCGCCACGAGCGGCTTCCGTTCTCCTCTGACCACATTTCACTACGCTGGCCTTAGTTCAATTAGGGTGCAGGACATCACATCCATAGACACACAAAAGGCCACTCTATCAAAGTATATGGCATATCGAAGCACTCCCCATTACAAGGCTTGGAGCCCTACGATAAAAATAAAAGTAAGAAAGGAGAAGGCAGGGAAGGAAGCTGAGGCTTCGCCAAATGGCGCTTAATGGTCTCTCGCGAAACGGTCCGAGCTTAAAGGGACGGATTGAAAGAGAAAAAAGAAAGGGAGCGTAGCCTAGACCACGTCCTCATTTTAGAGGAGGCTGTGCTTAGAAGAGCGATGCGTAGTGGTGAAGCGGCGCTTCTCCTCTCGGGTGGAGTCGGTAATTGATCACGTGACCACATCCACCGGAGTGATCGCGAAAGCGCGCTGGCGGTGGAAGCGAATTCGGCGTGCAAGGTGTCTAAGATATGCTCGCACGCTTGAAAGTAGCTGCTGTCGCGATTGCCGAATAGTAGCGAATCGTAGCGCCATAACAACTCGAAATTTCTGCTAAAAAATGAGTGGCTCCGAATAACTTCAGTATTCGCAAAGACATCTCGGCTGTTATCTCCTTCTAGACTACCTAGTAAGTCATTTGCACCATTGAGGGGAGGAAAGCGTCGCTCGTCGACAGAAGCAGGCACTGAGCAAGAAGCAGCACTTCTTAACAGTTATTTAGCTATAGTTTCTTAAGTGTGATCTATATACTTGAAGGGACTTGCAATGAAGCGTAAGCTTCTCTTCTTCACACTAAATTGAGGCGGCGCTGTGGCCCACTCAATTTTTTTGCAAAGCCTACTCAATGGTAAAGCCCCAAAATGAAGTCGGCAGGAGGCTTGAGTCGAGACGTGTTTTCAGATGCATGGGTTAACTGCTGTAATAAACCTGCAGCGAGTCAGGGTAACTTCCGATAGCGTTTTTCTTTTCACACTTATGTTAATGTGCACGTCACATAATGAAAATACTAGAGTTGGCGTCAAAACACTCTGTGACAAGAAAGTATGCAACTGATTTGTAATTGCATGTAATTCAAACTGCAGCATCCATGCATCTGTGGTAACCGAAGCATCACTTCATGTCGTGGTTCATTTAATGTTTGCTTCGGTGCACCATGGCACTGGTAGTAGAGATTGAGGGCGCTAGTAGCTGAGCGCCGATAGGAGGACAATACTTTTTGCTTCTACGATCATTTCGCACACGGTACACCGCAGCAGCGCAATACGTCAAAAGTCGTGTTCGTTTAAGGTTTGGTTATGACGCATCACGCGCCGTGAAATCGTGTGAGTAGCGCTCACGTCAGGCACACGATGGATGCGCTCTAGGCGCGAGACCGGCAAGCACGTACATCTTGGTGCACACTCGACTAGAAGGACATTACCGGCGACGAGGGGGAGCGAGAGAGGTCCGTGCAGTGAGCGGCAGCCGTGCTGTTTGCGCAGCGGCCCGCGGCGTGCGCGTAAATTTCTGCTTGGCAGAACGAAAGCATTGTTATACGCGACCGGCGTGCAACGTCAGACTGCCCTGTGCTCGCGCAGCGGCTCTCCTCTGAAGGAAGCCGCGGCTGGATAATTGGGCGCAGCGTAGCCGAAGCCGTGCAGGCGGAATTCCTCGACCGGGGCTACGCGAGAGAAAATAGTCCGCCGATCGCGCAGCCTTATGGCGTATACTCGCCTGGCGGTCTTGGGTGCTGCTGCCTTCGGTTGGCAAGAGGAGTCACTACAAGTACCACATTTAACGTCGCAACGAAAACTGAGTATTCATTGGAGGCCGTCATCGTTTGACTGGAGAGTACGGTTAAGCCCAGTTATCTTTCGCCGTCTGCAACCCAGTCCAATGATATGGCCCCGTACCGCTCAAATACGTAACGCGCGAGCGCTTGTGAGCTTTTGGAAGCGCAGTGCACTAAGCACGTAGACATAAGTATGAGAAAGCGGCTCTCTAAAATGGCGGTGGAATATGATTCTGGAACGCCCTATTCCGGCTGATCGGGGTGGGTGAGCAGCGACCGTGGCGTTTCGCGCGTACTGCACGCAATGAACGGGCACGTGTACCGTCGGTACGGCTGCCCTTTTTGCGGCCGACCGAGCCGCGCCTCAGCGCGTTCCTGGCCGAGTCGGTGTACACTGGGACTTCGATATCTTTACGACCGAGGCTCGCGCGCATATATGCACGCAGCCAGCCGCAAATGCAAACACTTCGGCGGTGCTCACAAAGCGAGACGGCCGACCGCCGCCGCGCTCGTGTCGAACTCTACCGGTGGAAGAGTGTACGCTGCAGCTGATGCGGTGGCGCAGCTGCCCGCTTAGTCGAGTGCGTGGGAGGCATGCGAAGATCAGTGTTTGCCGCGAGGAGAATTCCTTCGGGCCCTGTCACACATGGCTGTGACATGATTTGTCGCGAAAGCCTATGGCCTTGCGGCGTATCGAAGTGAATCATTCGCTTTTATTCGTAAGTGCATGTGTCTTGTACTCTCCCATGTCTTTTACGCGTACCGGAGCCGTAACCCATAAAACGTAGCAGAGAAAAACAGATGTAACAAATGCTCGAAAAATATTGATAGGGATTCACTTACTGCCTTGAAAGATAACACGGTCAACAGCCCATCCATCTCCTTCCCCCACCTTCCCTGGAAAAAATAAAGAAGAAAGCTCAATACAAGCATGGATCAATTTTATTGTTATTATATTTTATTAAATAGCTTATTATTTCAGCATGCTTGGACGGGCGAGTTTGTTAGGTTTATTTTAACGGGGCGAAAAATGGACAAAACGTAACACAAATAATGAGAGAGAGAGAGAGAGAGAGAGAGAGAGAGAGAGAGAGAGAGAGAGAGAGAGAGAGAGAGAGAAAGAGAGAGAGAGAGTTAACCAGTGTAGACCGGCTAGCTACCTTGTACGCAATGCGGTACGCGTAAACGGAACACAAAGGCGCGAAATTGAGCTAGCAGCTAGAGTCAGCGCTATACGCTGTCGTCCATATCGTACAACATTGTAGCGCTTCGCTCGAGTTTCATTGCACAGTAGAAAATTTGAAGTTTATGCGTTTCACTGAGCAGTTGCAGGCACTCAAAGTTGACTTTAAATTTTTAATCGTTGGAATACCAACAGTCCATATCCCTAAAACACCAGCCTCTCTCCTTATCGCGGCCCACTTTCGTCCTAAACATTACTTCACGCGTTCAGGGCAAGAATTCTGAGCCAGTTGTCTTGGACGTGATGTTTTTCCAGAATTTGAACAGGAAGCTGATGACGGCACAGGTGCTCTCAGTCTAGCGTTACCTGTTTGACTGAGCCAGTCGAGAGGTGAAAGTATTAGAGGTTTGGTCATCCAGGTTTTATCACGCGTCCTCTCGACCCGTGACCATGGCTCTCTGTTCGCTGCCGCGTCACCGCGTCAGGTAAGATAAGTTATGTGCGGAGGAAGTTTATTTGAGGTATCGGCGCTAGGAGAGGCGTTCAACCCACCCTCCTTTAAGCTACTTTCGCGTATGTAATGTGGGGCTCTCTTCCAACTCTCTTTTTCCATTCTCTGCTGGATAGAGAATGGAAATAAATAAATAAATAACAGTGAGGCTGCTTTAATTATTTATTAAATTATGTTGTTATAACGTCATGTAAAGTGCTCCGGCTTACACAAGATGAGTGCATTACACCGAGGGTGCGAGACTTCACGCATCCTTAGAACGACACGAATATGAGCAAGTTTGCATACGGGAAGGCATGCAAAAGGCGTTTGTGGTGCCCCTCTCGTCATTCTTGCGCTCGTGCTTTGTACGCCTGCCTTTCCGTACCACCACCAACCATTATTATGCGACGGGATGTACCCACTCTCTCCGTCTGTCACCTTCTATTCCTTCTACTCCGTCCCACAGCACAGGGTAGCCAGGCGATATGTACGTTGATTACCCTCCCTGTCTTTTCCTCTCTTTTTCTTCCTCCTAGGCGAAAATTAAAGTATAGTAAATTAAAAGTTTAATGCGATAAATCCACGCAGCTTCGTTTGTTATCCGCAAGGCTCCACAGCGAGCCTTCTCAAGACCACGCGCGCTGGTCCAAGGAGTGCGCGCTCGCAATCCGAGGGACGTGCTTGCACCGCTGGCGTCTCTCGGGCGGCGCGGATCGCCAATTCGGCGGAGCCGCCGGGCGTGTGGCTGCTGCCCGGCTTCCGGGAAGAGCGGAGAAGAGCCCTCCTTGGCTCGTGTACGGGGTACGTACGTGATCGGCACGGCCGCCTGCCAGATCGCGCGCATCGAGCCGGCATTCCAGCCGCTGATGGACGACCCGGGGCGCACATGCGTTGTCGGCGGCGTGTGCCGCGCTGCGGACGCGCCAGGCGTGCCCCACTCCTCCCTTTGGTAGCGGCACCTCTCGGCCGGCCTTGTAAACAGACGGTCGCTTCGAGGCCGCGCCCTCACCTCTGACCTTCCCGGTCGCGCGCTTCTTCTGCTGCTCCTGTTGCTGCTGTCGCCTGCCGTGCCGCTGCAGGCGTGCCGCGCGCGCGGCGCCTTTCGAAAGCTTGCGTCCGACACGGTGTGCGAGCATCAGCTTGCGTCCGATATGCCGGCTAACCCCTCCTCAGCTCTCCTGTATTGACCTTTCTTTCGCCTCCTTTTTTCTTGCTTTCGAGCTGTTGTACGCGGTGCATTGGCTCTGCGAGTGAATCTCGGTGTCCGATAAATCCTTACAGCCGAGGGAAGCTGGCGGAGGTGTTGTATTGAAAGCAGGGCGTTCCCTTCTTTCCGCTGAGCTCTGCAGAATTGTGCCGTGCGTTACGTCGCTGTGGTGTTTCGCTAAGTTGATGTACGGTGCGTTGCGAACAGCTAGCTGTCGTAAGATCGGTTGCCGGCGTGCTCAATGCCCGCCAGAGTGCTTCTTTGCTTATTTATATATTTCTGGTAACGGCGTGCGGGTGAGACTACAGCAAATATATAGAAGGCCGCAGTCCCTCTAGAGAGCAAAATTTATTGACGGATAGTAATGTACATCTTCTTACGTCGTAACTTCGCACCTGACTATATGTAAGGTGATTATAGGGCAAGAGAGAGAGAAATGAGAGAGAGAGAGGGAAAGAAAAAGGCAGGGATATTAACCAGATGGGTATATCCGGTTTGCTACCCTACGCTGGAGAGAGAGGGGAGGGGCAGGTAAAGTTATAGCAAAGTAGAGATGAAGAAAGAAAGGAGCATAGACACAATCACAGTCAAATACTGTCACCGCATACCGTCACCACACAGCACAGTAGCACTTGCAGCGCTATAAACATATGTTCAGGCTACAGCCGCTTGTTCAATTATATTGCCCTTAAAAAACGCAACAGTGCCCTCGTCGCCCTCCGCTGCGATGGCTTGCGATGTCGGCATTCTAAAATAAGTTCCTCTGTTAAACGTCTTTGATCGAATCGCGATTTCGAGCGATAACCCCTGTAGATTGTAGCGAGGACAGTCACAGAGAAGGTGTGGAACAGTCTCCTCACTACCACAGTCATCATACGAGGCGTCGTCGGCCCATCCGATTCGGAATGCAATGGGCTTGGTGAAGGCCACCCCTAGCCTTCTACAAAGCAGGGTAGCTTCGCGACGGCAGAGTCCAGTTGGAATGCAAAGGCGTAAAGAGGAGTCTATGTTGTGCTGCCATTTGTTTTGAAAACTTCCTGCGTTCCACAAGGAGAACGTGATATCACGGGTGAGCATTCGAAGTTTTCTAGCAGCACCTGTCCTTGATAATGGCATCGGCTTCTCTTCGTCGCCTTGAAGAGCCAAACGAGCAGCGTTATCGGCGTGTTCGTTACCTATGACACCGCAGTGACTTGGAAGCCACTGAAATGTCACGTGGTGTCCTCTCTCAGTTAAGATATGGATTAGTTCTCTAATCTCGAATACCAGCTGTTCGTGTGGTCCACGCCGCAGGGCTGATCGATAGCAGAGACTGCAGTGCTGCCTTCGAGTAACTGAATATTGACCATTTTCGAGGTTGTTCTTGGCTGACGAGACGAAGTGCAGCCCGAAGAGCTACAAGTTCCGCAGCCGTTGGTGTCCTTGGGTGACACGTCTGGAAACTGATGGCGGTGGCTTTCGCTGGGAAAACCACAGAGGAACACTGGGGAGTTGCCGATCCATTAGTACAAATTATAGGGCAAAAGGAATGTAGAACCAATTAGGACAAGTACACCATACTAACTGAATTGAAAGAAGTGCAAGATGGACCATGGTCCATCTTGCACCTCTTTCAATTAAGTTAAGTTAGGCGGAATACCCAAACTTGCACTAAACCAAGTAAAGGGAAGCAGGTATGGTCTTTCATGCCAGTTCATTGCCCTGCTCAGTTTCTTGAATTTAAGAGATGATGTTCGAATATATCGCCCTTCTTGTCACGTTTCTGGCTTCCTCTCGCAGCGTTCGCGCTCTTTCAACCGCCGATCCGTCTCCTGCGGCAAGCTACACTCTGAGAAAAATCACGGGGAAAACGGGAGTAACTGGGCCGTTAGTCCTAAAAAAGGTGCTTTCGTCCCTCAAAGGACTAACTGCATGAATGTGCGTGCCGTGTGCAAATTTCGGAGAGTAAGTGTTTAGTCCCTGGTCGGAAAGAGAGCAATGGGAGGACGAACGGCAACAGTTACTCCCCAGGCACTTCGCTGTTTTCGTCCCTGTCATGAAGCGATGCGGGAAAACGGTAGTGTCTATAAATCGTGAATGGTTCGAAGTTCGTGCATTGTCTATTGAAGCACATGTAAAAGAGCAAATTGCCTCTTCGTGAGAAAATTGCGTGAAACATAAAACTGGAATGTAAAGAGCCCTTCGTGCGCACACCATAAGTGAGATACGCTTTAAACGCGCAAGCCATTGATAGACGGCTAGATTTTCTTGGTCAACAGTACCTAAGTTCCTTCCGTTCCAAGGAGGTTTCGAGCTGAAGCGATGTGTAGCTCGAACGGGACACGCTAAGCGACAGAGAAATTGGCCTTCTCTGTCGTCTTCGGTGCCTCGTTTGGGCTCGCTACACGTATACATGGCGTAGTGCCTAATTTTAAATCACCCTAAGAATACTCGGGCTGATTTCTTTTCGCAGTTGCTTATGGTTGCAAGTACACTCAACATTATACTCTCACTGCATAGCTTGCATAAAATGCGGAGTCGCTTTTATATTGCCGCACTTGCGTTCCCATGCTTAACTTTGTCTAAATATCCTATCCTGCCAACCGAGCGGCGTGGTGAAGTGGTTAGAGTACCTGACTTGTGAGCGAGAGGACGTGAGTTTAGGTTTTTTTTTTGGCTTACTAATTTTTTAGGGTAAAAATGCCTAATTTCATTAATTCCTCCTTTGCGGAGCATCGCAACGAATTACCGTTACTCCCTTGAGGAGCATCGGACAAGGGCAACTGTCAGTCCTCGAAGGAGTAAGCGCATGGGGAGTAACAGGTCATCCCATGTCAGTTCGTCCCCAAAAGGACTAATGGTTGTGGCAAATCAGTTAGTCCCCAAAAGGACTAACCTCCCTACCCCTTTTAGTCCTTTTTTTTCTTAGAGTGTGTATAACGAGAAAAGTGATAGGTTCACGGCTTCTTCGAGGAGGCCAACGATTTTCATCAAGTATACGCACTCATTGCGAGGTATATACTATACTTTCTCCCACGTCTCGGGTCCCATGCTCCATGCACACATGACTTTCCATTCGGTCGTGCTTCTGTAAAAGAAGGGAGCGGGACGAAACGCGCGCGTGCGCCGTCTCTGCTGCGTGGGGGCGGCTGCCATCCGGCCGCGTCTCTGCCGATGCTCGTTTGTGCGTCGTATATTACATCTGGGCCCGCGGCGGAGATATTGTGCGTCGCGTGGGCGAGCGCTCGATCGAGTATCCATGTCAGGGACACGTCGCCGCCCGACACAAGAGAGTCGGCGATGCGCTCCGATGGTCCTCGGAGGCGCGTGGCGGGTCGCCGAAGACCCTTTCAGCCCTTTTCACAACTCGCCGCCTGTGTGGCAGTTCCGCTCACTGGAAGGACAGAGCTAGATGTCCGTGGGACAATCACATTGGACAACGGAGAACGCCGCAAGGGTTCGAGAAGCTTTCGTGGACCTCACACTGCAAGCAATGTTGCCTAATGGCAGGTGGACTCGTAACCGCATGTGAAAGGATCAACTGTGGAAGGCGCCGCCCAAAACTTGTTGTACGCGCGCGTTCTGTCAATTTCAGGGGCGCGAAAACACTGTTCGCTGATGATTCATGTATGTGTACGTGTCTGCCACTTTGTACCGGCAGTACCTTAGCAAGTCTCTCGTAGGCGCACTTGTTACCGCGAGTCAAAGCTATTTGGGGATAAAAATAATCCATAAGGGGGGGGGGGAGGTCAAAATAGCAGAATGCGCACTGCGAGCTCGCTTCCAGAAGACTTCGTTAAGAAACTGTTTCGTCGTTGATTCGCTCGAGTAGCAGAGACATGCATACATATGCACTGTGTGCAGGCCAGACGAAATGAAGGAACCGAAGGTGCTCATAAACAGAACTTTATTTTCATTAGTTCGGTGTTTTTGCTATCTTCAAAACACAAAATAGCCATCAGCGGCATAAGATAATGCGCTGGGCAAAGGGGAAAAAAAAAGAGGAACGAAGTGTCAACGCCTGGCTGATCTAAATAAACAGCCTAGCTGGCTGTGCTCGCCCTACTTAAACCGGTGGCGAGCTACTTTAATGCGCAAGCAATTTGCGCGACATCAGTCGCCGGCCTCTGGGACAGCGCCACGAATCTTCTGCGGTGAGCGGCAAGAGATCGCGCGTGGTCGATCTGCTCGTCCCTGGTCACCCTCGCGTATATCGCTCATCGCTTCTCCGCCACAGCGTCGCTTTTAGCTCTCAAGGGCAGCGTTCAAAAAGCGATGCGTCTTCTCCGTTACGTGCCACCCTTTGTTCAGAGCATGCTCGGTGACGTTGCCTTCCTCTGCGACGAACACATAAGAGCAAATAGAGTATACAGAGATGCCGAGCGGCTGCCTTCTATACGAGGGTATCAACAAAAGAGTGAGCTGAAGGCGAAGAAGCCTTCGTCCGTATACCCTCCGTCAAAGTGTCCGGAGCATGCAGCAACAAAGCAAGAAAGGTTACCGTGTACGAGGAACAAAGCGCACGACGCTGGAATGAAGTGGTCGTTAGACGGAGGCTTTCTGTCTGAATCGATTCCCGATTCCGCCCCCGCGTTTTCGCGCGCCGCAGCTGCCAAGTCAATTTCGGGCAGCCTTGTCTTTGGGGTCGCGCGACGCTGGAGTAACAAAAGAAGCAGGAAGCACGGAGGAGGCTGCAGCCTTCGCGTCGTCATCCGGTGCAGCCCGATATTCGCCTCCCGTGCGATAGTCGGGCCCCGGAAGAAAAGAAGGCCCTGCGAGACGGCCCACAAGTCGGGCTCTTGAGAACGGTACCCCCGCGTGCCGCCGCGGCTGCTTTTGCAGCCCTTGAACGAAGAGATGTTGCTAACGGTTAAACAAGTGGCATTGTCAACCTGCAGCGCACTTCCGAGTCGGTTGAGTCTTTACTGCATTGTCTATATGTGACACATCTTTTCGTTCGTTCGTTCGTTCGTTCGTTCGTTCGTTCGTTCGTTCGTTCGTTCGTTCGTTCGTTCGTTCGCTCGCTCGCTCGCTCGCTCGCTCGCTCGCTCGTTCGTTCGTTCGTTCGCTCGCTCGTTCGTTCGTTCGTTCGTTCGTTCGTTCGTTCGTTCGTTCGTTCGTTCGTTCGTTCGTTCGTTCGCTCGCTCGCTCGCTCGCTCGCTCGTTCGTTCGTTCGTTCGTTCGTTCGTTCGTTCGTTCGTTCGTTCGTTCGTTCGTTCGTTCGTTCGATGCCAGGGCGTCTGCGAAAATCAAGTAGGGCCGGTAGGAACGTCTTCCGAAGGAATAAGAATTGCAGATGAGTACCCGTGGTGTGGGGCCGAGTCCACGCTGGACCACTTGACGTGGGAATGCGACAAGGCTCCTTAAGACAACAGTCACGAAAGCATAACGCGAGAGGGATGAGTGGCCTTGCTCTCCAGCTCGGAGGAGGCAAGCCGTAAAGCTGAAGCGAGCGGAGCCCTAGAATAGGGGCTCCGACGAGCCTGAAGACAGCTCGTCCTATTTTCTACTATATTTTCTACTACTTATGGGGAGACTGGAAACGCCAGAGATGGAAGCCCTGGCTTATGCCTTTGGGTACCTTACTGTGTCGCATGTGCGCTGGTGTGGCACTTTCTGCACTGAGGATGTCACACATCTGGGCATGTACGTAGTGCTGAACTGCTCCAGCTTTGTTCTTTTTTTTTTTTCTGGTTTCCACCGATGTGAATGGCTAGTTTGCCGCTGGTATTATTCTGTTTGTATGCACTGCATGTAATGTACAAACAATTGTATCGAATTCATCTTTCTTAGACGCACTAGAACATCAAACAATCATGCTCAGCTTTGATATGCGAATAGGAAATTAGCCTGTATTGCGTCACGAATAATTGCAGTTATCGAGGATTTGATCGCTCTTCAGCCCCTTAGGAAAAGCCATGTCATTTCTTATTTATTTCAACTATCGCGCCTTGCTGAAACGGATGCTGTTTTCCAAGAAGATATACTTCTGCAGATCATAACATTGACTATGGTGAGTATGTATTTCACCTAAACATGCGAGCTGTCATTTGTGAAAGCGCCTATTCCGACGAGCGTGAATAAAAAGTCATGTATTTGCCAGCAACGACGGATCACTTTGTAAGTCCCAACGCCTACTCGAGCTTTTTTCTTCCATGGGCGCTAATTGAGAGGGCCGTCCAACAAGTAGCACAAAGAAAAAGTCAATCAGAAGAAAGTGGCCCGTCAAAAGAGCTGTGAAGTATGGTATCGCCGCTTAAAAATAAAATGCAAGCAAGAAAAGAAAGGCGCAAAGAAAGAACGTACGATACCAAGGTACAGAAAAGACATTTAAAAGAAGGGAGGTGGCGGAGGATTTACGAGAAAGAGAGAAAGCAGAAATAAATTGGAACGCCTTAAAGAGAGCAAGAACACTGATGAACGACAGGTTAGGAAAGACAAGAAGAGCTGCGTAGAAGTTGAAAAGTGTAGAAATAAAAAGAAAAGGCAAACAAAGAAGGCAAAGCGACCTTCGGCAGAAGTAGCGGGGAAGAAAAACGGCCTCTCGGGAGGGAGGGCCGTTGCCGCAGCATCGGCGGTGTAGCAGCAGAAGCAGCAGCAGCGAATCTTCTTCGATCGGCCGCGGTCTGAGACTGGATGGAGCGGATCAATTCTCCCTTACACGCTCGGTCGAGCAGGGAACATGTGCACACACGGACGGATTTGCGAACCGCTGCGCTTCAAGTGGCAGCGCGAGAAAAAGAGGATTCATCGCTCCCCCCCTTTTCCCCCTTGCCCGCCTTCTTCGCTCCTTGTGTGGTTGCTGCGAGATTGAGACGAATCCTCCGCACCTGTTGATTCCTTTCCCAGTGTGTGCGCCCGGTTTGATTTTTATTGCCTCTTGCGCCCGGAGCTGTTTTGTCTCGTTCCTGGTGTTCGATCGCTCTTTGTTTTGCTGTTGCACTCGTGTTCACTGCTTTAGTGGATTGATCAGTGCTACTTATATTCTTTTTTATTTTTCTCGAGCAGTTTTTTTTTTATGTGTGTGGCATCGTGTAACGGTTAATTGCTCATTTAATTTATTTTGTGTTCTCTTTTGTAATCACCTCCTGAATATTGGCTTTACAGCAGCACGTGCTTCGAGACGGGTGCTTTGACTTTGAGACAGAGGTGCATGACTTCATGTGTCACAAATTTGTTTCCGCGACGTGTGTGGAGGCTATATTTTGTTTGGAATAAGATTGTGTTGCACTTACAATTACTATATCACAGTTTTACGGCCAACATGTTAAAGTAACATTATTTGATCGCGTGCAGTGTTCAAACTAAACAAATACGTTAACCCGTCTCTCTTTCATTTTTCTTTTTTAAGACAAGTTATTGCATCACAATAGGCCACGGAGCCAAGTGTGTTTCCATGACAGACTCGAGGGGGGTGGGTCGAGGAGGTGCCTCCAAGGCTTCCTTCCCCCCTCCCCCGAGACATGCCCCCTCAAGGCCAGTGTTCAGAGACAGAACACGTCAACTCAGCTAAAATTTAGACTCAGATGCGTAACATTTATGTCGGGAAGCTTTATCAATGGAGGATATCGATCCCGCGGGTAGATTCTCACAAAATCAGTGATGGATGGTGCACTTAAAACACAGATTTCCAAAATAATCGGTAGGCACAACAATACTGACAGTGTAGCTGCGTTAACTTTACAAATGGTATAAATTTCACAAAGATTTTTACTAAATGCCGAGTATAAAGAAAGTAGCTAATTAGGCTATGAACTGCACCTAAATTCCGTGCACCCTAGAGTAGGTCACTCATTCTGCTCAAAGCTGAGCATACACATGTCTAAGAGGGGAAAAAATAACTGGATTACCATCAAATGACCTTTTATAAAGCAAACGTAGTTGTACTTCGACAAGAAATTAGGCAGAGAAATTGCCAAAGCCCAGTCTTTATTAAGTGATTCAGATTAGACGGGTGCGCAGCAAGATCAGTCGCTGAGCCTTCTTGCTGGAAAACAGTAGCTCCTCACTTTGTGAGAGTGAACAGTGACGAGCATTTTGGAACTCAATCTTTGTGGTTTTAAAGGGGGGGGGGATTGAAGGACGCTTAAGCTTCGCCTTCAAGAGTGGAACGCGATAGCGTTATCGCACTCAGTCATTCCGCCCACTCATTCGCTCGGCTTGCTCTTGAGTCACACAAAGACGAAACGTGTGCCTGAGAAAGCGGAACGAACCCAAAAACTCCGTGTCTCGGAGGGAGAAACGATCTACACGAGCAAAACGTCGTGATTGGCAGGGACAGCCGGGCCGCGACGCGCCATGAAGGCGAACGCGATCATGGGGCTGACGCCTCGATGGGATCGTCCTCTGTCCCGCTTGGAAGCACCACGCATACTCATGACTCTTCGCCAGCAGCACGGCACACATCGCAGGAGACGCTTTCCCACCAGACGCGCTACGGCGCATCGATCAAGTCACAGGCGTCCCGCATCGGACGCTGCGCCTAGGAATCGCGCTGTGAGCGGAAAGAGGAACCGCGTCGCCTAAACGCGAGAGTTCGAGTGACGCACGCTGGAAGTTGGAAGTGGACAGAGCGAGAAAACTTATTAAACGCAAGGGCATTGGGGCATCCTCGCACCGGTCCCCGCACGGCCCCAATGCGCTTAAAAGAGACGAAGGGGAGAAGGTGGCGAGTGGCGCGCCAACTGTCGAGGCAGCGCCGTACATTGTGAGGAGGGAGTCTTCTGTGTTTGCCGCAAGATGGCTCTGCGTGTGCGCCAAGCGCAGAAGAAATGTAGCGGAAACGTACTTCGCTACTCGTTTAACTGCGACTTCTGTAATTTACATGTCCATAATTACGAATATACACCACAGTATAACTTTCTACGGCAAGTTTCTAAGGCAACACCGCATTCACTAGAGGCGCTTTTGTCCCGCTTTGAACCATCGAACTCGTGGCTGAGTGGTGGCGTCTCCGTCTCACACTCCGGAGACCCTGGTTTGATTCCCACCCAGCCCATCTTGCAAGTTGTTTTTATTTATGAATTGCCTTCCGGGAGTTTTCGCTCACGGCCAGCGCCTCCGACGCCGACGACACCGGCTTTTCTGCGACCCGAGCCCCTTAACGCTGTCGCGGTTAGACGCTCCGCAGTGGCTCCAACACATCCGCTCATGCACGCAGTGGCTTCGCAATTTTTGGAATTCCTGCTCATCGAATACGTTATACTTTTCCCTAAATTTTCGTTGTCTTTGATACATGAAATACGAGATCGACTCGTCTAGGTAAGCTAAGCTTTGTCATTCAGCGAGCCATGTTCGCTGTGTCCTTACTTATGTCACTGTAACTCCACACGCAAGTATATTTCTTTTGGAATCGTCGTAAAATGTGCGCGCCACAACAATAAAAGGACGAATACGTACTCTCCCGTCACTCGTTTTCGCAGGTATAAAACAGCAAACACTTTCGTCTCCCCGGGATGTTTCCGCGCCCTCCGTCAGCGATAATACTTGCGTACTGAAAGCTGTTTGTTTCCACCTACGCCCCTCAATGCACCACGTCGCTTGCGCTCTCTCTCTCTGTCTCTCTTGTTTTCTTCTTTCTACTTGGGCGCCCCCAGCCACTCTCGTGCACCGCATGTGCAGATAGGCCGCGTTGCTTGCGTCGATGGCGGGGGGGCTAACTTATTCATCGCGTCTGGCCGGGTAATCATGCTAACAGTATTTCCACGTCGATGGAATCTTCGCAGGGCAGCACGCCGCGAAGCGAACCTTCGGAGGCTCGAGCCAGCGTCGATCTCATTTGCGCACCGACCTCCTCCCCACCCCCCTCTCCACCAACCTTGCTCTTTCTGTTCGTCACGCTGCAACTTCGTACAGGGCAGGCCGCGATTCGCGCGCTGACGGTTGCGCCGAGCTACTGCTGGTGAGTCTATAGTCAATGATGCGGTGTCCACGCAGTCAGAATACGCAACAAACCAGGGAGGGGTGTAGGCAGTCAATGGAGCTGAAGTGTTAGTGAGCAGAAGAATCGGGCTGGTTCGTGTATATCTGAAATGAAAGACTAGGTTTGTTGAAGTGGCGATCCCCGTGTATCTTATTACCAGCAGAGGTGAAGCCAGCATTTGCCGAACATTCGCCTCTGAAAGAGTGTTCCGAGTGCTGAAGTCGGTTCACAGCTCCAAGTGCTTTTGCTCTGCTAATGTGTGCATGAAAGTCTTCTTGGAAAATAAGAGCTTTCAGGCTGTAATAATAACTTCGGCTGAACAGTGATTTGTAATCTCACATAAAGTTGGACAAGACAAACAAGACACAAATATACATCTAGAGACGGACCTCTACCGAAAATTTTGCCTAAACAGGTTTGTTTGGAATGCGAAAAAACCGCTTCATTTTCTCCGCTATAATATGGTGGTGACCTGACTTCGCTTTCTGAACAACATGAGCGAATGAGTCTGCTTTCATACAGTTCTCGTCGACCGCGCTGTAGTTTTTTGTTGCGAAGCCGAAAGTGTTGTACAAAAATTCCTATGAAGCTTGGTGCTGTACATGTGACGTATAGTCATCGCCCATCCTTGTGATATAACCCTCCCCCGCATCCCCTCCTTCTCTCCTTGTTATTTTTTTTCTGCAATGGAATCATTTTGATTATGGCACACAGTATCGTACAGACCTGCACGAACCCAAATTTTGCAGTACCTTCCTCTTCTCCTCCCTCACTTTATTTATTCTTTCACGTTGAACTTTTTCTGCTTTGTTGTTTGCTTCATCAGAACTTCCTCGGACGCTGCTAAAAAGCTTTATGCAGCGTCTCTACTAGCGGCACCGGACATTGCTCCATTGAAGGTGTGCGAACCTCGTTGGCATATTTCATCATCATCATCATTTATTGTCCCTTAAGGACGCCTTTCACGATACTACATAAGGGGGGGGGGGGCAAAAGCATCAAGAAACACTATGGTCATTATTATACAGTGGTTAACTCATTTGTACAACGGTAAACAAAACTTATATACATGCTAGTAGACGATGGGCAAGAAAAATTAAAAACAAAACAAAGTAAGCCACGAACCGGCAGTAGAAATGGCAACACAACCGGCAATATAACAGAGAAATAAAAAAAAAAGTTCCACGTTCGAGTAACAGCATAGTAGTGGTAGGTTAAGGGTTTAAAAAACATGACAATGTGTGTCTAAATTTATCTGGATCACTTTCGTTTACTATGCTGTTGGGTAGCGCGTTCCACAATTCAATAGCACTAGGTAAGAAAGAGTTGTTGAAGGCATTAGAAGAACCATGAAGACGTTGTAGACTCAGGTTGTTAGAGAGACGCTTAGAAGAGCGGTTGGGCGGAAGTAAAAGTGTGTTCCTCAGATGTGGGAAATTATAATAGAGTTTGTGGAAAAGAGAAAGTTGTGAAATCTTCCTACGAAGTGTTAAGCTAGGGATGCTGAGGGATGATTTAATGCCGCTTATACTTGTATGCCAGTCATATATTTTGAAGCGATAAAACGTGCTGCGCGATTCTGCACTGCTTCGAGCGAGTTAATAAGATAAGACTGGTGAGGGTTCCAAATTGCTGAGGCATACTCAAGTTTAGTCCGAATGAACGTTTCATAGGCGAGCTAGCGTGCGGGAACAGGAGACAAAAAATTGGTATTTTGAATAGGCCAAGTGATTTAGAACAGTCGTTTATAAGTTGAGTTATGTGTGCAGACCACTTAAACTGATTAGTGATAGTAACGCCTAGATAACGGTAAGAGTCAACATGAGTCAGGGCTGTGGAATTAAGAGAGTACTGGTGGTTAATGATGTCCCGCTTGCGAGTTACACAGATGTACTTGCACTTGGAAACGTTGAGGGACATGAGCCAAATAGAGCACCAATTTGCTATTTTGCTTAGGTCTTCCTGGAGTATTAGTTGGTCATTATGGGAGGATATGCGCCCATACAGGACGCAGTCATCAGCGAATAACCTCATTGATGAAAGAATGCTGTTAGGGAGGTCATTTATAAAAATTAGAAACAAAAGAGCCCCGAGCACAGAGCCCTGTTGTACACCTGACAAGACTGGACTACTTGACGACTTGAGGTTATCGATGACAGTGTGTTGCGAGCAGTTTGTGAGAAAACATTCAATCCAGGACAATACAAGTGGGTCGAGATTAAGACAAGCAAATCTCGCAGTAAGACGTAGATGGGCGACACGATCAAACGCCTTTGCAAAGTCAAGATAGATAACATCGGTTTGGAAACGGGAGTCAAGGTGGAGGTGAAGGTCTGCGGTGAATTCGAACGGCTGCGTTTCACATGAGTGACCGTCAACAGCCGGGTCCCTTCCGCATCAAGACCTGACCACCAGTGTTTCTTCACGACGGCTGTAAAATAAAAGTTCGGCAGCATGTAACGTTCCTGGAACACGCGAAGGCGAAAGCCTGCTGCACATGTGGCAATGCATTAAGTTATACGATCGGAGGGGTCCGTCTTGCAAGACAACCCGCCGCAGTGTGACGTAAACGTATGGCGCTGTAGGTCGAACTCCTCAACGACACATGAGAGCAATGCACTGCGCGAAGGTTCTATCGTTCTTTCTTTCTTTCCGTCTTTCTGTCTTTCGTTCTTCCTTTCTTCGTTCTTTCTTACTTTGTTCTTTCGTTCTTTCTTTCTTTCGTTCCTTCTTTCATATTCAGCCATTGCATTTTTGCTTGCTTAGCAGGTATGAGCCATTCCTGATGATTACATTTTTTACATGACTGATTTTTTGCATCACTGGACTACACGCCGATTTTATCGGGTATGAGCCACTGCAACGAGCCACTTGAGCATTCGCCTTAAAATTGAAAAATTTCAAGAGGGTGTCGGATTATTATTCAAGCCACTACAGGTTTTAAGCACTGGCACGTCCTCTCAAAGATGCTCAAACTTCATTTGATTCACATCCGTTCTAAGCAAAGATGGCACCACTGCCGTGCGTCATAAAAGGGCCTTACCCCGCTGGAAAAGCTAAGGGTGCAGCCAACTGCGCCACAACGCTTTCAAACGATGAACAACAGCTAAATGCAGCTCACAGCAGACGCCCCGGTTGCGGTTCGCACAACAGTACACGAAGCAGCCTCAAACCAGATAGCCATTGATGCCGGCTGGAGAAAGTCAACTACATAAACATATTTGTTGAAAGCTTCCTTAAAGCGGTCTACAGAGGCTGGCACTGCAAAGAGAAGTCGGCTGTCTTCGTATTTTGGCAGTTGGCTTCACGTGCACACCGTATTGAGTGGAAAATAGATAAAACGGTAAAAATTACAACTACTGTCACTGCATCACGAAATTGGGAAATATGCGCTCTATGCTTTGCCCGCAATAATATGTGGCAATGATGTGTACAGCTAATAATGAAAGCTTACTTGTTCGTCCATTACTACAGCACGCCTCGATTTGCGACCAGGCACCAGAAAGGGCGCGGGCGCGAAAATATGAGAGGTCTTTCTTTAGGTGTTTTGTTCCTTAAGAATTCGCCAGCCACGTCATTCTGAAACAAACAAGTGTCCTACTCGTTTTTAAACGTGTGAAACAGGTGATGCGGCGCTTGTAATACTGACAGACCCGCAGCCGGAAGAGGAACGGAAGTGACGATGGAGGCTGTTGGGCGGTGATCGCTGCCGTTTCTTACATGGGCGATCAGCGCGCAGGCCAAGCCATGCTGAGCGCGCACGCGGTGGGTTCACGTACGAAGCCCGAAGAATGGGAGCAGGCACGGCGGGAAAAGGCAAGAACAAAAGGGTAAAAGATGCGAGCGGCGGTGCTAGCGCAATAAAATGGGTGGCACAAGCACAGGAGGGGGTGGGGGGGGGGGGGGGGTGATGGGTGTACACAACGCGGGCGGTTTGCGCCTCCGCTCGTTGCCGGCGCTGCGGCAGAACGCGGCGGAAGCGCGCGTACACAGGCCGTCGTGTCCAGCTCTTGGCGCGTCACGTCGTTTGTTTGCTCGTCGCTGCTGCCGCACCGCCACGCCCACGCGCTGTATCGCGCTCGCAAGTCGCACGCGCTCGGCGCGCGGTTAATCAGTTTGAATAAATTAGCGGACCTCCGAAGGCTTGGTTATTAGCGGAATGCGGTTGATTGCGTATCCGCCCTGCTCTCTGAGGGCGCCGACGACGCGCGCGTTCGCCTTGCGGTCCTCCCCTCTCCACCCCACTTTTCCCCTCTCGTTCCCCACGTCTCGTTCGCGCCTCGCCTTCGTCAGCGGCGCGTCTGCATCAGCGGGGTGCATGCACTTCCGCAGCGGTGCCTGCGTGGATGTGTAGCGAGGCCGGCACTTGCCAAATTCGCTTCGTGGAGCAGTCATTAATTCTTCTCTCCACCTACACGGCGCCCCTTTTTCTACTCTACTAACGGCTTGTGTGTTTACTTGTTTTACGTCAGCCTGCTGGTGCGGCGAGCTCGCTGTCACGACAGGAGGACAAAAAAAAAAAAAGAAAGAAAGAACGAGAGAACGCATGGGCACCGAAAATTAACGGCGGTTGTTGCGGATAATACCGTAATAGCCGGCGGTGATATGCGCAGAAGGTGTTTTAGTCCGTCTACAGTGCGGTCCAGCTCTTCATCATGTCAGTCGCGAAAAGCGGAGCTTTGTGAACGTACACAATGACCACCTTATTGAATAACAAGACTATGAGGACTGGACCACTGCTTATCGAGAAGTGCTTAATTTGACGATATTTTGACATTTTGCCTTTGTCTTTCCCTTCTCGAGACCGGCTTCGAGACGACCTGTGATTTAAATTTGGCCTCCAACTGACCTCTCACTTCACTTGCGAATTCTACTACCAAATTGCATCCACAACGCCTGCAGCTTCGTTTTTTGGAGACCGACGTTGATTTGCTGAACAGTAGTAATAATGATTACGACTTCCGCTTCCAAAGCCAGGCGCTTGAGCTAAGAATCACGCCAATCGATATCTCTCCCGGCCTATTAATTCGCTCGATGGCAGCAGAAACTCTGTGAAAATGGTGGAGTTTGGAATCGGTGCAGCAGCCGCGAGCCAATTGACCACCGTGCATCTGTCACCTTAACGCGAACGAAACGTTGAAAGCACAGCGCATACGAAGCTACCGGCACTACGTGCACTCTGCAAACATCGCAAATCGCTTTGAAGATGAGGCGCGCGCTTTGGCGACGTCGCAGATCGCTTTCAAGACACACGATCACCGGCAACGCGTCACTACGGCGTCCGCGAAAGGCGTCTACTAAGGCGTCTGCGATTCCCGTGGCCCACGCCGTAGTAGAAGCCGCGGTTGTCTCCACTCTTTACGGAGCGGCGGGCGAGGAGGACGTCAAGGCACCCTAGCAGCCGCCGGCGAAGAACGCCCCTACTCCCTCGCCTGCCTCCCCCCCCCCCCCCTGCCTCGCGCGCCACAGGAGAGGACACGCATCTGTGCGGCGTTCCACGCTCGCGCCCGCAAGATTGAACCGCGTTCGCCGGCTGACCCCCACACGCTTTCACTCAAAGGAACCTAACGGCAACGGTGACGGCAGAAATTCGCCTGGGGTGTCTATATAACTGGTCTATATAATTGCTAACGCAATGAAAAGAATTTGCACCATAATCTTACGCTACCCAATTCCAAACATTCTGAACTGTAGTGCGGCTTAAGCTTCCGACCCTTCTACTATGTTTTATTTCCATTGCTTCTGAGTACGAGTCTACGTCACGATGACCGTCTAGGTATCGCCCCGTAACTTACCCTTCCTCCGTACTTGCATAGGCTGTCGCATAACTTGGCATAACAAGTTAATTTGCGCAACATAACTTGGTGCGCTAGCTTGTTTGACATATTTGATGCAGCAGCGCGCGAAAGACAATGAACGCAATAATGCTTACTAGTGGCAGAAGAGAGTTGCAGGTAAAGACACGTTGATTTGTGGGAACTTAAGTATGGTGACAAAGGAAATAGAGTCTAGCAGCGAGGTCATACGAGTTCAGTAGCGTTAGAGTATCATAAATCCATCTGCTCAACTGCCAGATGCCACGGTGTGACACGAACGCAAGCTGGCTTTCCCTAATATGACCCAACAGGTTTCAGACAGCGCGTTACTTCGACTGGATGGACGCGGATCGCGAAAAAGAAATTGAACAAAGAACGGTCCTGAATGGGACGCTAAAGAGAACTCGTGTGAGGCGACGAGCTCACTCACTTTGCCCTCGGCGCAGTCGTCGCGAGCGCGCTGCAGAATCGGCCGCGTCGTGCCCGTCTAGATAGTGCGGCTTCCCATCTCATCGGCCTCGTCCCCAGAGGGTGCTCTCACCAGATGAAAACATTCCGAATAGACAGGCGATACGCGAGCCATTTGCAAGTCGTCCTGCGGGCACATGGCCATTATTCCACTACGACGGCGGACTGCCATCACTGGGCACGGACTGCGCACAGACGAACAAACGAGGGATGGCGTCCATCGCAGATGGCTGACCGCGCCCTGTGGGCCACAGCGTCGGACACGTCGGTTGCATTTCATCTCGCGTCGCGCACTGCAGTCGGTTCCCTCATTTGACTAATGTCCGCTGCTGAGCTCCGGACAGTGGCGGGGCGAAGGGCGGCTGGACGCGCTCCCAGCAGAGCTGTACACGCGGCGTTGAGTCGCGCGGCTCTGTTCGACGCGGATGATGCAGTTGCGGTCGCATCCTGGTGCGCGGTAGTTTGGTGCTGCTTTTAGAATCATCTGCGAAGAATGTATACATATCTGTATTTTGGTGAGTGCGGCAGAGCGACGCGTCGTGCTATCAGATGCTCTCGCGTCACTGGCTAACTGGTGTGACATAATTTCAGTGCTTAATGATGCTCAGGCGCAGTCGCGAACGTGCGGAAAGCAGCATAGAAAGAAAATGGCTGCGAGAAGCTGGTTTCCTTGTTTTCACTCTCCCTTATCTCCTTCTCCCTCTCTATGGGTGTGTATTTTTGCCTGCGTGTGCACGCATGAGACTTTGCGCTATAATTTGAGTTAACTTCTTGCGTTATTAAGATATCAGTTTTTTTTTTAATAATCTGTGAACGTAACCTTCTACGTTTCTCTGCTCCTTCTTGCCAGGTTTTTTTCCGCTGTAAAGCTCTTTTCAGGCCGAAGTAGTGTGCTTCTCATTGCCTCTATCTTTGCTGTGTTTTCTATGCTCATTGATGGAGCCCCAGTTTTTCTGATAGAATCTTCTCACTTTTATTGTGCTCATCCTTTCTCAATTTCTTCTTCCACCTCCTTGGGATGTCTCTCTTTCTCTTTATCTATTCCCTTTCCCTTCACTTATCCTTCTAATCAGGGTGGCATTTGGTTTCTTCTTAGGGGCCTGTATCAGGATGTTTAGCTTTCGAATGTTTTTCGCCTTTGGTAGAAATGCTTTTCATATTTAGTAGCAGCGGGAGATATACGTGAGTATCTGTCAGGCATCAAGCGCATCACACATATGGTCGCAATAGGGGAGCGTTCGCAATAGTTCATAGTCAGTCGTGTACAGTTGCACCATGGGCTAGACATCTGATGACTGCGCGCTATGAGGGCTGCCCTGAGCTATGGTCACAAATCGCGTCAGTTCGCGGGTTCTGATTCGCTGGCGTCGTTTGCACGGGACGTTTATGGCAGTCCTTCTGGTGTACTAAGAAGTTAAAAGCTCCAGTTTCCTGTGGATGACGTCTTGGCTGGAACTACGTGCAGAGGTATGCGCAAGTGTTTCCCTGAGAGCGGTGGGCATCTGTATAGTGTGCTGTTGAGGGTGAGGAGGGCGATGACGATGGCGCGCGTCCTGTGGGTGCGCCTCGATGTCGGCCCGCGTGCCTCCTGTGCCTCGACTGGTGCCCGGATTCCCGCTTCGAAGAGGAGCACCTTACCAAGACCCGGCACCGGTCAGTACGGACGCCCGAGCGGAAGAAGAGGCGCCCCCTTAAGTACAGAGCGGTGCCGGAATCGATCTTCCATTATGCATCGACATGCACATTATCGCGCCTACCCCACGACGGCCGGTCGACGCGAAATGGGCCTTACGGAGGAGACAGCGGCCAGCTCGCATCTGTGCTCACCGCCCTCGCTTTGGGCGGCATGGTGGAGGGTGTGAGGGATCGTCAGGCTTTTTCTCCCCTACTTTTTTTTCTTCCTCCACTAAAGCGCTTGTTCGGCAATTGACCAGGGAATTCTGGCCCTTTGATTGAGCAGCTTCACGCGCTCTCCACGCTCTTTATGCCTTACCCCCTCCCCTCTTTTTGCTGCGTGAACGCGATGTTCCACCTAACCATGCCCTAAGGAATAAGCGACACGAAATCAGAAAAAAAGAAAAAGAAAATTGTAGCTCTTCCGTAGAGCTTGGTGTGGGTACTACGTATACAAATTTCTCGGGTTGGGCAGGAATGACAGGTTCTTATGAGCAAAATGAGCACTTGTGTGTTTAAGTAGGTGCCATATGATAAAAGAACTGTAAAAAAGTGGGGTGAGAGAGGTGAGGGCAAGAGAGCTATGGGGGGAGCCGTCAAGGTTTCCTCGTAAAGACTAATGTCGTCTTCAGCAGTCAGAGTTGCCCGGTTGCGCTGCTTCAGCGTGGCGAAGGAAGCCGTCCAAAAGAGCGTTCCTCCCCCCTGTGCCCGCCGACACTCGCCGGTCGACGCGAGATGAGGAGAGCTGCTGTCACCCCTCGCAATCCCTCGCGGCTGCCTAGAGGGAGAGAGGGGAAAACCCAGGGCGTGGTGACGCGACAGGGAGGGAGGGGAGGCAAAGCGTCGCCTTCAACGGCGACAACGACGACAGGTGGGCCCTGTACGTCGTCGAGCCGCCGGCGGGACCTTCCCGTCCTCCTTACCGCATAGCAAATTCGAAGGGCAACTCTCACGACAGCAGGAGAAGCGTAACAGGTGTTCGGAATTCGTCGATATCCGGCGCCCCGCAGCTCCCGCTCTTCGAGTCCCCGCGGTGGCCGCGGCTCCTCGGCGCTTTTGTTTTTATTTCGTTCCTCTTTCTTTCTGCGCGGCTTCGGTTGCCCGCCGACTGCTAACAACTGCCGCCGCCGCGTACGCGGCGCAAGCTGAGCGTCCCGTTCTCGACCTTCGCAGCAGCAGTCGCCCTGCATGCCCTCCCGGCCCGGCTCAATAATAATCGGCGCCGGACTCGAGCGCGCTCACCGCGACCGCGGCTGTCATTTCCGGGAAGAAGTAGCCAGCTTATTTTGCTTTCGCTCGCCTAATAGTGCCGCTCCTCCTCCTCGTAAAAGTCAGCGAGCGAGGAGAGGGCGACGTCGGGGCTTTTAGAGGAGCTGCTTGCGCCCTTCCTTTTTCTTTCATTCTTTTCTCTCGTAAATATATTCGCAGGATTATTGCCGTTTCACTTTGTTCACTGCTGGCTGTTTTGTGTTCGGTCATTAGGAGGAGAAAAGGAAGGCGTCACGCTGTGGGCAGCGCGGCTTTTATCGCCTCAGCACCCTGATAGAGTGGCGGAGAGGGAGAGGCGATGGAAGCACTACTCGCCGCGGGGGAAAAAAAAGAAATAAAGGGCAAGAGCAGGAAGAGGCGTCGGAGACGCTCGGTGCATGCTGATTCAAAACGACACATGGAAAGCGTCTTCGACAACGGTCCGATGGAAGCCATCTTTCAAAGTCGCACTCCCACACATTATTCGCTCGCCGTCTTGCGTTCCTCCTTACCAAATCGTTTTGTTTTATTGCTTTCTTTTTGTCTCTCTACTGGCGTGTACACAGCGCGTCATTACGCCTACGGCTCTATAGAGAGCGGCGTTTATTCCTCGACTCTCTCGAGGGCGTTTGCGCGACATCCGATTCGACTCACTTCGGCGGAAGACAGCTTAAGGCTTTTGTTTTTCTAAGTCGAGTCGCGAAGCGAAGCGACTCCGGGGGTGTGAGCGGTTCGGGGATTCTTCGGAGAGAGGGGTGCCTGCAGCCCCCGCGCTGCTTCGAAAGCGCGGCTTTCACTTGGCCGAGTCCTCGCACGTGTTGTGCGGCGGGGTGACCCGGTCCCGAACGTTCGGCAGGCGGAGGCTGCGCAACAGCTGTTGATCACTTGACGCAAGCCGTCTGGTGCGGCTGCTTTTCGTGACTGCAGCGTGCTGAAACTGGGCCTCGCGGCACCCGCCGTTCCCAGGGGTGATTATTTCTTGTGGGAGCACTGCTTGTGCTGCGTTAACGTTGCCTGAATCCGCTTTATAGGAGAGAGAGAGAGAGAAAGAAAGGAAGAAAAGGAAAGACGCGGAGGCGTACCACGAGTAGTGGCGTGCGTCATGTGGCACAGTTTCAGCGGAGTGCATTCGGCGTTTGTTTTTTATTATCATTTTTTTTTCGATGCCTGTCCTAATCCTCGAACTTGCGAACTTGGTGAGAAACGGTTGCCGCTGTCAATTTGTTTTTGCTATAGACGGTGACAGCAGGAGAGGTGGCTTGCTTCATACACGGAGCACGGAGGCAAACAGATGAGCACACGAACACAACTCTGTGTTGCACCACTTTACAGAGTGCGCCCGCGTTGTGTCGATATCCTCTTCATGTCCTGTCCCTTCGTATGTTAATCCTAATATAAGCTGCTTTTTCTCGCGCTAGGTGACCAACCTTGTTTCCCGTGGCTAATCTCCTTGCATATCCTTAGTCTTGAGACGTAACTATACTTCTCCTGCAGTGCTTGTTTCCCTTTCTTTTTTTCTCTTTCTTTCTTTCTTTTTTATTATTTTTAATCTTTATTCGGAGTGCTGCCTCAAGGCACAACACAGTTTGCGACACAAGTACAAAAGCGAGTGACGTACATGCACTAACAAGTTTGCTTCATCTTGTCAGTCTAGCCAGGACCAGTGAAACGGCCCATGTATCTAGTCTTACAAGTCGGGAGGATGGACCGGACGAATACCGATTGTACCGCAGACGCGCTTGCTGTAGCCCCGAGCACGACCACACCAAGTGCGTACATCTTTGCTCTTGAGCATATGCATCAGAACACAGCGTGTCAAGCCCACCTTTAGTTTCCGCAAGCGCGCTATACCTCTCTTTCTATTCGTTGGTGCCGTGTCGTCGTCTTCTGTTGCTTACAGTCAATATTCTCGGCGCACTTCAGCGACCCACCGCTGTGTAGCCCTTGCAGTTCTCCCAACGTGCGTTCATCCATCGGTGTCACTCAGTCGGCCCCTGGGCCGCCAGCAACACCGGCGCCCGTACACCATGCACGTCGTCGTCGCCTCGCCAACAACGGCCAAGAGCGCGCGTCGGCCGCGGGGGCGTCTAATTTGAATAGTATTAACCCGCAGCCAGGCATGCGAGAGAGTTCCTGCCCTCGTCGGTGCGCTCCGCCACAAATCAAGGAGCGCGGCTCGACATGCGGCGAAGAAGGAGGAGGAAGCACCGATCGCGCTATACACGGCGCTGCAGCGACGTGGTGGCCGGCCGAATGCATTCCCGCGGCACTCCTCCAGTGATTTCATTAAAGATTGGCCGCCGAGGAGCACGGCCTGGCTGTCCTCGTCGCAAGCTCTCCCTGCGGGATTAGCGACATCGAGGGAAGAAGGCGCGACTTGCGGTCGACCGCGCATTCGCCTGGGCGCGTTAATTAAAGGAGTGCTAATCGCGTTAGTGACCGAACCGCGTGTTGGAGGGGGCACGCGCCGAGGCGATGCCTCCCGCATAGTATCGCGAGCCAGCACCGCGCCCGAGGGTCGATGGCTGCTGCGCCGTCATCGTCGTCCATAATTGGGATTTAATTCCTCGAGCCATGGGATCGCCGAACTCGCCACCTCGGGCACCCTGACAAGTATGATGAAACACCGCGTCTTAAATATCGAAATCGTAGTAACGAGTGAGACACCTCAGTCTTACGTTGCTTACAGGGCTACGGCACGTTAACCGCGTGATAGGGATGCAAGAAGTGCAAGCCTCGACGTGGCCAGGTTTGCAAAGCTACACGGCTGGGTTGGTCTCAAGAGATAATACTCTATAGACAATCCTGGTCGAATGCCTATGAACGTTGGAGGAACTTGTGGCAGCACGTTCAACGCCTGTGCTCTTTTCAAGGGCTGCAAATGCAGAACGATATACGGGTATACAGTTTACATGTGGAAAGACGCGTCGTCGCTTACACGCTTAGTCAAAGCGCGTATGGCAGCATTGAACGCGCGGCACAGCTAAGAAAAACCAACCTGGCCGACAGTGGAACGCGCAGGGAATACAGCACGCGTCATCGAAGCCAGCGCTCGATCCGCATGAGTCGCCACGGTGCGTGGCTTCGCCGGTGCGGCTAATCTGGCCATCCCGTTCCAGCGCAGTGCGCAGCATTTCGATGGCTCTAATCGAGCGCTCCCTTTGTGCCCCTTCACGGAGCGCCGATCTGATTGGCAGAGGACGGAAGGCCTTCCAGCACGCGGTCCCACACAAGTGGAGCAGCCGTTCATGCCTTCGCTGTTTCTTTGGCCGCCTGTAGAAAGACAAAAACTCCGGACAAAGTCGCGGGTGGGTGCGTGCCTCGAGGCTATGCAAAGCAGCCGCGTTGCCTGAATCAGTCGTGCTCTGTAAGAATTTCTGTAGGCACTGGTCCTATAGCATCTCTTGTGCGCTCTATACCGCCACCCGCTTTAACAGTTGTTAAGGAAATGGTTAGTACGTACTAATGTCTTGGAAGAGCACTATGCTGTAGACCTTGTGCGCACATAGCGCGACCGCGGGATTTCTTCTAAATACCGATTATGGCTACCCGAACGAAATAACGTTAACCATTTGGTCGGATTGTCTTATACGAAAGTATAAGACATGCAGAGAGAAGAAAAATTAGGAGACAGAAGCTGCTCACTTGGCTCACAGTTTATCAGAAAAGAGATCTTCTTTTTACGCCTTCAATAAAGTCAAGACCTAAATGCGAACTAATCGATACTCTCTTAAGCAATTTTCCACATAAAGGTTTGCTCTATACGCGAGGTTCAAGTGTAATTTGTTTCACACGACGCCCATTGTTTCGAATTATGCCGCAGTTACAAGCGCACCATATGCATTGCACTCTTCTATCGGAGGCTAAGGGTACACGGTCTTGTTATTCAATGTGTTGGGATCTGGGGTATGCAGCTGATTGTCGCCAGCATTGAAATGCCACAATAGAAATATTTAGCTCGCACCTTAATTGATAGCAGCCATGTACGTTAGTCTTACTCTGTGCGAATGAATGAATGAATGAATGAACAATACGTCGTCCATCTTCTGTGCACATTATACCTGTAAATGTGATATATATGTATTACTACCATTATTACATCCCAAAAGCATGGCCAGACGGTATGTTGTTCCCTTCAACGGGTCCCGGCGTATACACAGCCATGAATGACCCGCCGTGGTTGCTCAGTGAATATGGTGTTGGGCTGCTGAGCACGAGGTCGCGGGATCGAATCCCGGTCACGGCGGCCGCATTTCGATGCGGGCGAAATGCAAAAACACCCGTGTACTTAGATTTAGGTGCACGTTAAAAAACCCCATGTGGTCGAAATTTCCGGAGTCCTCCACTGTACGGCGTGCCTCATAATCAGAAAGTGGTTTTGGCACGTAAAGCCCCACAATTTAATTTAATACACAGCCATGAGTGACGGAAACAGTTCACACGCATTTTATCATATCGCTCAATGGTTGGCTGGCCTAAATGGCTGACCTCTGTAGGCTGCGACGTGTACAGATGATGCGTCCAGTTACAGCATAGCCAGCTCCTTGAGCATCCTAGGCGTACCTCCGGTATATGTGGCGTGAGTCCGAACATCGTGTTCGGTGTGGGGCTTTAGCCTCCTTCTCCATGGGTGTACGCTGCACGGTCGTGACCACCGCCGTTGCTTCTCTCGTTGCGACAGAATGCATGCTTAACCGCCATCACTGCGTTCACACTCTGCTTTACGTACGTAAAGGGTCGTTACGGTCCCGCTCAACTAAATGCCGCTTGCCAGCATTTTATGCTAAAAGACATTGGCAGTCGCTGACAGTGACAGGACATTTATTGTTGGAGGCAATGCCCTCTGCAGTGCTTTTTTTTTTTTCTGATGTAAAAAGAAGACAAAACAAGTGAGGGTAAAGGGGAGGAATTGGAGCTGCACTACCGTGACGGGGAGGCACCACCGCGTTAGGATGGAATAGTGCGCCAGAAGTTACACGCCAATTTGGCAATTCGTAATGACGCCTCGCACGAGATCACCCGCGCCGTCCGGCTAGCTAGGCTTGGGAGAACCACGCTGCGATCCGCATCGCAGGAAAGCTTCTGCCGAGGAAAGCAGGGGGCGGGAAGCTTATTTGTTAGCGCGCCGCAATCCGCCGGAGGAGATGGAAACTGTTTATTCGTTTTGGCGCGCTCTCTTTGACGCTCGGGATAAAGGGCATTTAAGGAGGGCAGACAGAATAAAGAGAAACCGCTCTCTCTCTCTCTCTGGCGCGCTTCCCGCCGCGGTTGACTCGCGCGATGCCAGGTAATGGCGCGTAAAGGTTTTGCATGGCTGCATGTCGAGAACTGCTCAAAGACAAAGGATCACAAACAACAACTGAAATACGAGCAGAAAATAAATAAATAAAAAAAACAAAAACAGAAACTAGAAACGGGCGTTTATGTTGCCAAGCTTCGTGCGCTGTCCGCGCGTTTGTGTGTACTGGAGCATTTCCGTGCTTAGTGGCATCAATTTAATACATCGGCCTGCCCGCTCGAAGCTCCCGTGATTATCGTCATTCTCATTACGGCACCCTATTGCGCGGCCCCTCGAGCTCGGATGTAATGACGGCTATACGGACCCGCTCTTCGCGAGGCCAGTGTACAAAGGAACGCTACCTATGTTGCTTGCTGTTAGTTGTTGCTTTACTATATCACTTCCTATTAGGAAGCACAACATGGGTATAGGTGATCTTGGCGATCCTCTCGAGCTTCGCGCATATATGCCTGTGCAGTGATTGTGGCACGTAATTGATGCCTGTTCAAAAGATGTCTCATTACATCCTGGCAGCGCAGTCATTCAGGTTGAAGCTGTTCTGTAAACAGCATACATCTTTATATGGAACATGATGTTTCTAGCCTTGGACAGAAAGATCTGCAAAGAAAGTGGAACTGTCCCTACTTCGGCATTGCGAATTACTGCTTTTCGTGAAAGTCGCCGCAACAGGCACGGCTGATTGCCGCCGAGATCACCCGAGTAACTTTTGAGAACGTCAATGGGCGTTCTCTTGCGCTCGCATACCTTCTGGAGATCGTGGCGGTCGCCGCAAGAATCCACGAAGTGATTTTCACGCGATTCATCGTCACGCACGCGCCTCGTATCGGAAACACAACAGGTTCTCACCAGCCGCCTATAGTATGCGCGCGTCTTCTTTTTCTCGTTCCTGGCCACCCCGTCGAGTACGCCGACGGAAATTTAATCGACAAGGGAGAGAGGAGGGGATGGAGAGAGGGGGGTGCCTGCGCAATATGCATTCCTTGACCGGCGAAGGCCGCGCCGACGCTGCCGGCTCGTTTCGGCGTACGCCCGCACACGCGTCTTCTTCGTTCCGGATGGGGCACGGGCCTCGAGACTCTGCCTCGCTTCCCAAAGCGGTCCACACCCATGGCGGGTCTCTCTTCCTCGCAATCATCGGAACGCGCGCGGACGCGCTGCCGCCGCGTGGCGTCCTCCCCCGCGCGCGAAGCCGTTCGACCTCCGACCCCTTCGGCTGCTGCGGCGGCGTCTATATAGGCGCGCGGCTGGCTGCCTCGGGCGCACGCCACGGGGCGACCGATGCGATAAATGATACTTGCAAATCGAAGCCGGCGTTGCGCGGAGAGCACACCGTCCCCTCCCGTCTCCATCCTCCTAGTCGTATTCCAACTAGCCGAGCATTTGCCTCGAGTGGCACTCGACCTCTACTCCCGCTTAGCTCGCCGCCGCCACGAGGCGCTCGCGTGCCTGTCTAAATACGAACGCGCGCGGTAAAACGGCAGAGGCGAGTCTTGGCTGCGGACTAGCATTGCCTCCGAGGGCCAGCCGTAGGACTTGCTGACTTTGGGAATTGCAGGTGCGGCGATAACGGCAGAGTTGTTAGCGATATGTGAGAGTTCTAGAGACCACGGCGTCCGCGATGCATTCGCGATAAATGAATGGCTACAGCTATGCCGTGGAAGCCAAGACTCCTGGAACATTGGATGACTTTGGTTATGTATTTGTAAGTTTTGTGTCTGCGGCTTGAACCCCAACCAAGAAAAATCTCAATATTCAATAAGATTTCACGAGCGATTTAATTGGAGGCATCAACAAAAGTGTCGAGGTGCAGAGCCGCGTCGTTTTCATTCACAGGCTGTAGGTTATAGCCGATTACGCCCTATCGCTCACAGAAAGCAGAACCGCTTGGCAGCAAACGACGAGGCACAGCCTCGGCGGTGCACGACGCCTGTTGCATCGGCATCTGTGGTGTTCCATTACTGGTTCCATTTTTGTAGTCTGTATACACTGGCATTAAGATGAGTGGCGCGATCTTACAATTACGGGCGCCTTGTTCGCCACTGTTTCGTTTCATATTTCGATTCTTTTTTTCTTATTTTATGTAAAGCCATGCGCTGGAATCACGGTCGTGTAGCCGACGCTTGGCCTTCACAGTCTTACCACTTTGGCTGCGTATATGGTCTTGAGCCCATAGAGGTGTGCGAACGTGACCGCGTGGAATGCTCAAGGGCAGAATCGGAGACGAAACGCGCCGCTTCCGCGCATGGCGACGTTACATTGCCCGCACGCATGCGCCCGCGCACGTATGTATCTCGCGTTGCCTGCGGCGCGTGTTTGCGCATGTATAGGCGGGCGCAATTACGCGGGTGTGCGTTACGGTGGCGTGCCGGATCGAGGCGCCCTCCCCGTGCGAGCAGAAGGGCATGATTCATCGCCAGCCGTGCTGCCTTCTCGCGTGGGAGTCGCTATTGAGACGCCACGCGAGGAGAAGTGGGGCCTCCGCGTGCTCGCGCACTTACAGCGCGCGAACGCACTGCGAAGATGGTGCGCGTTCTGCTGCGAGCGCGTGCAGTGCGGAGAGCACTGCACTTCACGGTTCATTGCTGATGCACACGAGGCGAAGTTGTACGCGGGCGGTATTATTTGGCCCACGCTAAACACGCCTGGCGATCGCGGGCTCTCGATTGCTAAGCGAAAACTACAGGCGTGATTTAGTGACACGCGGACTGCGGGAACAGTACGCACTGAAATTATCCCAGGTCGTTCATCGATAGTCTGCAAGCCTTACTTTGGCGCAAACTAGCCCTTTTAATTAATTCACCGCCTTACCAAAACACAAAGAAAGAGAGAGAAAGAAATAGAAATCTGGAGTTTGCGCGCCGAAATCAAGATCTGATTATGAGGCACTGCCCTGGTGGAGCACTCCGTTTTATTTTTGACCACCAGGCGCTCTTTGGCGTTCTTACCTAAATCTAAGTGCACGAGCAGTTATTGCATTTCGTCCTCATCGGAATGAGGCCACCGACAGCGGGATTGAACCCGCTACCTGGAAACCAGCAGCGCAACTCCATAGCCACGGCTCCAGTGCGGCGTGTCCGCTTCACTCGACCCTGTCACCTTTGTTCCAAGGACAAAATTATGTTGCACTGCAGTGAAAGGTTTAACTGCTAAGCGGAAACTCCACTATGGCCAGGTCGCTGCGAGAAGAAAAAAAAAAGGAAAAAAGAAAACGAGTATCCTTGATCGTTTGACTTATGAATCAAAAGTACGTGAATGCAGAACCCTCGGCTGACAGACCTTTTCTTCTTCTTCTTCTTCTTTCTTTCTTTTCTCGTCTCTTTACCGAACTTCGCTGGTAAGCGCTTTCGACGCCCATAACGAACTGCCCATGTAACTTCCCTACTGCAGCTGTTTGTCAAAGCTGGCTTCTCCGCAACAAAGCTCTTCGTTGGGAGAAGCCTACTTCAGTTATTATTATTATTATTATTATTATTATTATTATTATTATTATTATTATTATTATTATTATTATTATTATTATTATTATTATTATGTAGCAGTCTTTAGAAACGGTGAGCTTCAAGTGAACAAATAAGGAAAAAAAGAATATTCTACGCACTACCGTTTTGCAAAAGTATGTCGTTAGTCGGAGCCGTTGATGCTGTACTGCTATCCGATACGTTCCTGTATGGTCCAATTAATCGAGAAACAGAACCGAGCATAATTATACCGCTTAGCTTTATTGCAGAAAGTAACCTTACCCCATATGTTTCTCACGTGATTGAACGTTCTTCCTGGGAGCGCGCACCAAATAATATACAAAGGCAGGGAAAGGGGCGGGGCTGAACTGCACCTTGTGTTTGCGATCCGGCAGCCTGACATGCACCGCTTTCTGGAAATGATATCTCGCTTTGCCGAAGAGAACCGACAGCTTCTGAGAGCAGGGGCACGCATGGCGGTTTCCGTTACCACTGCCACATTGCGTGCCGCGTTCTTTCGAGATCGGCGAGGTTGCAAGCGGCATCGTCGGCCTGTTCTTTCCCATTTCATACCGAAGAAAGAAATGCTCCACGTGCGTAATCCGCCGTTCTGCCTTTCCTTTGTGGCTTCTTCGCCGGTGTGTTACCCGAGGCGAGCCGGCATCGATAAGGGAGCGGGTGCCGCGTGTCTTGTGGATGCCTGTGCGCGCTAGCTGTCTCGATGCGTGTTCCGCTCTAGTGGTGAGGGAACTCTCGCACGGGCGGCCTGTGTAGTACGTGCGGCTATAGAATAACCGTGCGCTGCGGTGCCTCGTTCTTTTGTTGCGGAGCGCTTACCGAGTCGCGCGATATCGGTATCGCGCGCCGACCACCTGGTTCAATCACGAAGATGTTCGCCGTCAAATTGGTGGACTAGTGGTGTGTGGGGCACACGGCTTCCGGCACGAGTGTATACGCTATTTCTAAAAGAACTTTGTGTAAATCAAGGAAACATGGTTACCGCTTTCTTGCGGATAGTGCAGCATGCCATATGTGTAAGCGGGAGGGCATTGGCAAGACTCATTTTGCCGAAGTAAATTTTTTGTCCTCTCAACAATGGCAGGGAAACAAGGCTGTATCACAATGATCAGCCTTGTTGTTGTGCTCCAGTGGGCCGCCGAAGTTGCTGTTCATTAAATGCAACTGCAAACATCACTGCTAATCGAAGGAAGCAATTTGTGGAACTTAACGTCGCTAAAGCTATGCCTTGATTGCTGACGCTTTCAGAAATGCTGCGGACATCACCACATTTTAGTAAAGCAATGAAGGGGGCTAGTTGTTGAACGTTCATGGTTATATTGCAACTTATATTGCAGTAAACGTTCAACAATATCTCAATGCACGCCGACTCGCGATGAATCGGCTATCTCAAGGTCATATCTTACGAAGCAAAGCTTATCCAGACAAAACAATAAATAAATGGAGGCTAAAAAGCGCCTCGCACAGGCACACACGCCAATCGCATCTATAAGGAGCCCATTTGTTGCCAAGGCCATGCTGCAGATAAACATGTGTCAGCTTGTGCTCGCTGCCACTTTTAGTGTGTTCGTTGAGTGGCGATGTAGCCGCATCCCTGCAGAAAGCGTGTTCAACTTCCATAACGCCATTCCGCTAACCCACTGTATAGCGCTGGAAAACGGGCCGACTGATTTCAATGAGCGCAAAAAGCTTCTAAAGCGCGCTGAGCTGAAAGTACTGCTGCGGTAATTGTTAAGCATTTTGCTTGAAGAATAACTGGTGATTTGTCTTATTCTTGCTTTTTTAAGTTTTTTGGGGGGGTTAACAGATCTCATAGAAATTTGTCTCTTACGTTCGCCCCGCCACATCGACCACGTGTCCTAAGCGACGCGATTGAGAGCTGTGTACGTCTTCCACAAATTAGATTTCAAGATTGGGGCGTCTTCTCCCGATGCGTACCATATTGAAAAGCCGTAACAGAACATGATAGTTGGTAGAGATCCGTTGAGAACAATAAAACAGCGCTCAAAAATTCAAGACACGCAGTCCCGTGTCTGCCTCTTAGTGTCCAGTGTTATTGCGCGCTGTTTTGTTATTCTTAATGCATCAGGGTGATGCCGGCGGCCTTGTGTTTGTTGACATGAATACCTAAATATGACGTCAGCAAATCAGCAGCGCTGGTGCTGACAGTTCGCTACGCTGCCTGCTCTGTCTTTAAGTGTCTTTAAGTAAAGTGCATTTTGGAAACCAAGCATGACAGATCCGCGCTGATGTTTTGCTGTTATTGGCGTTGTGTAGCTGCCCGTGCTGATATTTAACTTTTCTTCGCAGGTACGTATACGCCGCATCGTGTCTCAGTGAGGGTAGCGCTTGCGAGAAGCACGGATCCCTTGCTCCTATTTTCCCTGACAGACATCAGGTGAGCGTGCGCTCTCCTTATGCGGCAGAGCGGCGGCTGACGCTACCCGCAACGTTTTAAATTGAGGTGCCATTCATAGTCTCTGGACGAGGATGTACTGGTTCGGCGCCTTTCTAAGCTTCAAAAAACAAATATGTCAAAGCAGGGTGCACCATTTAATGGGCAGGGCAGATAACCAGTGATCTGTTAGAGTTGCGGAATGGGTGCCAAGGAAAGGGAAGCGCAGTCGGGGACGGCAGAAAATTAGGTGGTCCGATGAAATCAGGAGGAGGAGGAGGAGGAGGAGGAAAAAACTTTATTCTTGTCCTGTACAAGGTGTTGCCACCCGCCTGGCTAGTCCCATGTTGGGACCGGGAGGTCAAGCCTCCTAGCCCTATCACGGGCGTACTGGACAGCCAGGACTTGAGGGAAATGTGCAGGCACATGATGGAATCAGCTGGCACAAAGACGGGTACTTGGAGATTGGTGGGAGAGATTTTCGTCGTGCAATGTACATTAAATAGGCCGATGATGGCGATCACAGCATCCTGCCAGAAGATTTTTGGAGAAATGAAATTTAAGAAAAAGACCGAAATTATTCGCAGCTTCGGGTGCAGTTGTGCTCTGCGCATGTCGCACGCGCAGCTTCAGTTGGATCGTTGGGCGCATATATGGCAAACGTTGCATGCATGTGCGCTGGAGATATTATTGGCAAAGAAAGTCGCAGTGGTTGTACGTTAATATTTGATGTCGACATGTTCTGTGCCGATAAGGAAAAAAAAAAATGCAACGCGTTAGCCTCAGCCCCCTTATACTTTCGAGGGCCCAGCCTCTGTGCATTACTCACTTCGCTTTGTTATGTTCTTATGTTTATTTTTTGCCTCGTATTTTGTACATGTCTGTAGTATTTTTTTCGTATGCATTTAATAGTGTACCGGCACTGGGGGTATCAGGTGTACCATTGCTCATACTATAGATATGCGTAATATTTGCAAATGGCTGCTATAACTTCAATGTGTTTTTCGTTGTACTGCTGGTACACAGAAGCTGTGATTACTCAGGAGAGAACAGCGGATTTTCTATGTATGAATGTTCACTATAAAACTTGAATGCCACGGAAGAATCCACTACACTGTGCAGCAACACTTTCGTTCAGGCGGATATTGAGCTGGAAGCTTTCGACTATAGCTTCCGACCATTCATATTGGCGTTCGAGGACGAGGGAAGTCTCCTTGTGGGCCGATCATTGCTCGTATTTGTCCTCATTCTGCGAAGAACAATACGTGGCGATCTGAGGAACACCAGGAGAGGGGTGCATCAAGCCGACTTTGCTGCCGACTCTGGGGAGTGTTTGTTCTTGCATGGCGCAGTCGCTGCGCCACCTCAGTCGGCGCGGGGGCACACATGCGCACGCGCGTAAAGCTGCCTCGGCGGCCATCTCTTACGCTGGCGTTTATTTCGGCGAAGAACGATTTGGAGCACGTAATTGCGCGCTCTGCCCGGCGAGGCCCCGGAAATCCTTAATTGCAGCAGTCGGCTCGAGGAGCGATATCGTCGCGCCCTCTGCCGGCGCTCGGTTCGTCCCGCCGCGCTCTGCGCGCACTGGCGGTGTTGTTCATTGCTATTGTTGCGTTGCCGCACGGCCCGAAATGACTCCCAGTGCCGCCGTCATTTATTTGCTGGTACGCTGCCTCGCGGGCGAACACTCCGCCCGATGCACCCGCTCGCTCGCTTCCTTTGTGCGACTCATCAGCGCGTTCCTTTCCCTCGGCGCGACTAGCCGTCTCTCGGCGCGTGCTCCGCTTTTGTTCGCACACGTCTTCTTGCGGAACACGATTATTCTCGCGTTAGAACGCGAGAAAACTCTACCCGTGAAAACACCTTGCAGCAAAGGCGAGGGGGGACTCAAGAGCGAGCCTGTAGAAAGCGACGCTGCGCTGGGTATGGATGAATTCCCGTTCTGACTAAGCATTCTAAAAAGGGCACGTCCTCCCGTGTGGGCTTGCGCAAGCACACCATTGCTCGCACCCATAACACATCTCACCACACGGCAATGGGAGGCAGCGCATGTCCAGCTCCTACTCGACGGACTGGTCGCTCAACCCACGGTGTACGAATATACCGAGCGGGAAGGGCAGCTAAGGCCGCTGGGCTCCTGGACTGAGGGGACAACCTACAGCAGAGCGGAGGAGCTACCCACGCTCGTGTGCTCTTTTGTACAAAGTTTATTATTTCTCTCTCTCTCTCTCTCGCCCATAGCGGTAAGGAATAATGCATTATAACGTTGGTGCGGTAAATTCAGTCATAAAAGATTAAAAAAGCTCGGAATTTAGCGCTCCTCAATCTCTCAGTATGGGATAGCATGCTTAGAATGTGATGATTGTGACGTCTCGACAGCTGTGCAGCTGCATAACGGGTGACGTCGAACACTCTCATTTATCAAAGTGACGTTTCCATACCTCGTGTCTCTTACAAACTTGATTTAAATGATTGCAATTATTAATGGCACACTATGGCGTGCTCGCAGTACTCGCGGTGAACCTGAAGCTTTTTTTGTTAGATACCTCCAAAATAAGTGAAATGCGCCTATAATGCCATAATGCGCCACCGATGGTGGAATTGAACCTCGACCTTCCAGCACGGCACCACGATGTTCTAAACATTAGGCCAAAGTCGCTCTTTGAAACGTCTCGCGCATGCATCACATGCCGGTTTCTTGCATTCGATTTTTCCTCGTGACAACTTGCTCTTTGAAACGCTGTGTTAGGCTACACCGCCTTCGGTATCGGCACATATTACAGTGAAGCTGTATATGGCTAGCCGATTCGTCCGTCCGTTCGCCCGTCTGTCGCCTGTACGCCGAAAACTCATCCGGCGCAACCCCATGCGCATGCGCGAAAAAAAAAAAGAAGAAAAGTCGCGGTGAATCCCTCTGAATGTTATCAGCTTCCGTCGATGTATAAAGTGCATTACCATTTCCGCGTCATGTTGTCAGTCGCGGCGGTCGCTCTGAATGTTATCTTCTTATCACCCATGTTATGGAGCATGACCTTCATAGCCATATAGAAAACGTGTGATATGCGGCGCTCCTTCGCTCCCATTGGAGGGTCGAAAATCATAATAAAACGCTACAGTGTGCCCACCAATCGTCGACTTTAACGTCGACCTAGCACCCCCAACGGCAAGAGGATTGTATCCTTCCTGTTGGGACGGTTTGTAATTGAGTGCTAAACGGACGTTAATGTGCCGACCACGCGTCACCGGTCGTGCATAGATTTAACTTTTGGCAAAAAGGTGTCTAGCACAGCAGCGCAACCGATCGCGGTGTACACCAGCGACCACGAAGCTATGGTCACTGTGGTAACGAGTGAGACAAAAGACGACGATGAAGACCACGAAATTACGTGTATGTCTCTTTATTCAATCAATATAGTTGTCTATATAGTCATCCCAATACGGCTTCGCTGATTATCCTTCTTCACAGAGTGGAAGGGCACTTAAATTTTTTTTCCCTTTAGGTACCTTCAAAGTGGGCGAAGTTCGCCTATTATGCTATGGCACTAAAATAGTGCGGGATAATGCGCATCGAGTTAGGGTTGGTGAAATGCGCAAACACGGAAAGGCTGAGAGCAGTTACGATACCGTGAGCACAAGTGTGACGCATGGAAAGCAACTCTCAAATAGGCTGTGGGCACGCGTTAGCCCACGAGCGTCTGCGATCACAGACACTACCGCAGGGCATCACGACCAGAAGCGTAAACGTAGTTTGCCTTCGGGACCTGCACGACTTCTACAAAGGATATGTAGTTTCGTGGAAGGGAGGTGGTAACCTCGAGAGACTGCCCGCAGTGCAGCGATCTAGAGTCCTTCCAACATCCATATTTCGTTCGTCATCCCATTTATATGGGATGGGGATGTATATTCCAGTATGTGGTGGGCTGTGTAGGATGTATATGGGCACCCATCTCGTGTATATGAGATGGGGCGTCATCTCACGTATATACGGGGCTTGCGATGTGTGCAGCGCGAGCCATGCAATGGCGGTGTTAGATTTCTTCTTCATATGCCCGTGAAGAGGGTGTAGCGGAGGATGAGAAGGCGGCCTGACATCTGCTAGATTACGGCGGCGGCGGCGTAATGAAAAAGACGGATCGTCTGATAGGCAGACAAAGCAAACTCTGGTTCGAGGTTTTTATTGCGGTTGCGCTAAAATAAATAAATAAATAAATAAACAAATAAATAAATAAATAAATAAATAAATAAAATAGAAGAGCCAATGTATACATGTTACGGTGGAATGCAGCTAGTACGGCTTCCACGTTATATGGGTCACCTTCTGTTGGTCAACAGCCCACATCGTTGATGAGCTCTCGCGTAGGAAGCGTGTAAATATGCTACGCGTTAACGAGGGGACTGGAATTCTGCGCAGGCTCGGATCAGGAAGATCGAAGTCCTCAGTTTAAGAAAGCTCAACAAAAAAAAAAAAGAAGAAGAAAAAGAAATGTGCAGGCGCCCATCGAGCCTACCATTCACTTTGAACAAACACAAGCACATTCAGAACTCCAGTAGGAAAAAACTCCGCTCATACGTTGTTCACTTATTATGTTCACTATGTTCACTAGTGATATGTTCACTAGGATAAGCACATATCCTGTGTGCTTATTATTTTGCCTTTGTCTATCTTTAACAGTGTATACTGTACAACGTGTTTAGTTTTCTCAGCAAATGTTAATCTTCTAAAATCGCTCTCATGCTGCATTGTCTAGCTGGTGTTAGATTGTCTTGCATATCTAGTATTGCTATGGTAGTGTTGTGTGAAATTCATTGTGCTAAAACTATTTCAAATGCTGGTAACTCGCCATGATGGAAATTATGTTTCAGTTATACCGTTCATGAAGAATTCCAGCTATCACTGGAAGTATATGTGAATTATTGTAAATGGTGCACACACTGTTTACTGTACTACTGCCTTGTCCGGTCTTTTGAGTCAACTGAAGTTACGTATGTATGGCTTTTAGCACAAATAATGTCATCGGGTTTGTAAACTGCAGAATAAAAGTGATTTGAATTGAATTGAGTTGAGCTAAGTTGGGTATTGCGAAGATGGAGGGGGAGAAGCCGTGGTATAGCCTCTGCTTAAGTCCATCACTAGTAACTCCTCTTCGCGAGGATAATTTGGAGCTAAACGCGAGCCTGCATTCTTAGCTGTAGTTTCCATCCCTTGTTCCATCCCTCCGAGACTTCTCTTTCTTTTTTGCGCCCCCCTCCGCCGAACCTTCCAATCACTAGCACGAAGTTTGGAAGCGCTGTTCGCTCTTTTGTTGCTTGTTTCGCGACCGCTGGAAGTTTTTTGGCGAACCCATACTGCAGCGATACGTGAAGGTGTGCGTTGTGCAAGACCAGTGAGGCTGAGTTTGAGAAAGAAAGAAAAGAAAAAAGAGAAAGGCGAGAAGTTTTTCTTGCCCTGACGAACACCGGCCAAATTGCTGGAGGAACTGACTCTTCTCTTATTAAAAAGGCGGTCATCCTTTAATTAGGGCTCGCTGCTTAACAAGAGCGCCAGGCAGGAGCTGAACACTTGTGCCTTGAAAGAAGGAGCGAGACAGGAAGCGCCGCTCGGCTGCCGGCGCGCACGGTTGCAGACGTGGACGGCCCTGCCTAAATAATTAAAGCAACGCGAAGGAATCGCATTTGTGTTTTGCTTGCTCCGAAGCTACATATAGGCGTTGAATTCTGGCCCCCAGGGTGGTTGGCGCATAATGAAAAACAGCGGCGGCGGACAGCGCTTGAACGAGTGCTTTAATCAAAAACGATTAGCCCGACGTTGCGGTGAGCCTCTGTCCCGGTGTGCGAGCTCGAAGCCTCGCGTCGACGGCGAGCGCGCACGACCGGCGAGTCTTTGATCGAAGCGGATATCCTGCCCACCGCCATGGAAATTAGCGTTCGCGGCATCGGATGGTTTTTGAGATCGTCGAACAGCGTGGAGGCTATGTAATTTTAGATCATTGCGCGTTTGGCACGGCTGGTAATTGACCATGAAATATGCGCGCACAGCGACAGTGTCGACGATGTGCGCTTAGTATAAACAGATTTGATTCTGACCAGTTTTATTGCGTTTGACTTGTTTTTGCATTGCCCGAATGTTCTTTAGTTTGTTTTTTTTTCCTTTTCTGGCCTGTTCAAATGTCGAGTTCGGTATGACAAATGGGGCAGGTTGTACGACGTGACAACGCTTGTCCTTTACGCAGTGCTTTAAATAGCAAGCGTGCACGCATTAACGTTACTCTTTTTATCCCCCTACTCCTTCCCCCCGTACAGGGTAGCCAACCGAAGATACCTCCGGCTAAGCTCCCTGCCTTCCTATGCATCCTTTCTTTCTCCCTCTCTTTCTCATAACATTTCTCATGGAATAAACTGTTGGCCATGTATTGTCCCTGCATCTTAATACTATAATACAGCGTGTCATAGCTTTCTCACATAGCCGTCAATATACAGCAACAACACCTCGCCGCTGAGGTTGGCGAGAGTCACTTCCATTGCATTTTTTACAGCATGTCATTGATAAAAGAGCTAGCAAATATAAAATGAAGGATTAGATAGGCCTCAAATGTAGGAAGAAAGCACAGAGCACCATGCTCAATGGTTTCAACATCTGAACGTGCGCGAAGATGCGCGAACACACGCTGATCTACAGGCGGTCGCGGGATCGAATCCCGGCCACGGCGGCCGCATTTCGATGGGGGCGAAATGCGAAAACACCCGTGTGCTTAGATTTAGGTGCACGTTAAAGAACCCCAGGTGGCCAAAATTTCCGGAGTCCTCCACTACGGCGTGCCTCATAATCAGAAAGTGGTTTTGGCACGTAAAACCCCAAATATTATATTATATTATTATTGATCTACAGGCGCGCTGCTCAAGCCGGAAACGCAAATGATTAGTGAAAAGTTAAAGAAAATGGCCAGTTCAGGCTGTATTATATGCTTACAGAACTATACACAGTGGCCAGTCGCAGCACCCACTGAATCATGATCAAGACCACGCATCACGTGCAGCGCTGCAGCGGGTGTTCGTACGTCTACGGCATGGCCGCGTAATGCAGTTAACTACTATTATAGGTAACAAAGAGTAAGGAAATTCGGAGTTCTTGTGCTGCGACTCATCTCTATTTGCCCGACGTGAAGTGCTCTGCACAGTGGTACGAAAGAATAAATGCGATGTCGTTGTATAAGGAGCAGTATATATAGATACATATATTTCTTCGTACAGAAACACAACGAACGACGGCAGACATCACTTAGTTCCTCAACGATTGCACGTCACGTGATACAAAAGCCGCCACTGCCTCGTGCGGTTGACATCCGCGGTCGCCGAGAGGGAGGACTATGGCCGATGCACCATTGGTCTGGGCTGACGTGCGGCGGCGGATAAAAGCCGGCAAGAGATGGCCCGCGAAGCACGTTGATGGGAAGGGAAAAATCCAGGGTGACAGACAACCAGCACCGACCGGTGCGAGGGCGAATGTGGCTTCCCCGCAGCACACGAAGCCCGCTTTGCTGCGACGCATGGCGCCCACTCACGCAGACGAGCGTGCCGCGGCTCTTTTGCGCGTCAGACCGTCAGCAGAGTCTCGGGGCCGTGCCACCCCCCCTCCGCGCCCCGGCACACAGGGCACGGCGCACGCGCCATCCGTCATAGGCGGCCGTCGTAATTGCGACGTCGAACGGGCACAACATTATCGGAGCGGCCGGCTATTAAGTAGCAAGAACCGCGTGTCCACCAGCGCTGCGCCGCTACGAGCAAACCCGCTCGTTTATGTCTTGCGCTTCTACCCCTCCCGTTCCTGCTCTGCAGGGCCTCGCCTCGGTCCAAAGGCGGGGGGGGGGGGGGGGGGGGGGGTTCGTGCAAACAGCCGTGAACTAAGCGGCCCGTTCGCACGCGCGCTGCTGCCCCACTGTCGGCCTGCCTCCTCCTCGCTGGTGCGGCTCTCGTATCGGCGATTAATTTCCAAATTTACGAGCCACCCATGAGCCGTTCGTTAGCTGCGGCATCGCCCGCCGACGGGGCAGGGACGCAGCCGGCGCGTTCGCTTCGGCGTCGAGCGAGCGCTTAACGGCCTTTGCGCGCGCGCGTCTACCGCAGGCGCCGTTCTCGCGGAGGTCCTTCTCTTGCGCTTCGCCCCTTCACGCTTGCTTCCAGAAGCCTGTTTGCTCTTTCGGCGTGAATCGATGGAACACTTATTGAGAGAGCCGCCGTGAGCAATTTAGCCGCGGCCCTGCCGACAGATCGCCGTCGCCCTCGCGCTGTCTCCGACATGGTTCGCCGAGCGGCGGGGCCTGCGCGCGCGCGCTCCCGCGAAGCCGGCAACTGCAGCTACTTGCTTGTTTGCGACGCCGTTTGGCAGGGGCGCGAACTCCGTGCAGCGGCGTTCTGTGGAAGTGTTTACGTGAAGGTATCGCAGCTTCGCGTTGTGAGGCCGTCATCGCGTCTTTCTCAACGACTTTTCCTCGAGCCGAGCCGAAGACACGTGACGCGTTTTCTTCCGAACGCGAGGGATCCAAGTGCAGCTTCTCTCTTTGTCGAGCGCGAGCGTTAAGTAGAAGCACGGCTGCTCGTTGAAAACGCACGTTTTCATCGAGTGAGGGATCGCTTTTCAACGCCAAGTCTGACAAACGTCATTTCGTCTTTCAGCTGCATTGAAATCCGTGCTTGTCAAAGTCGTTCGGGTTTGGGATCGAATGCATAGCGCTTTACGCGCGCGCTACTTTCGAACGCTGAATATTCGCCTTAGCACCTGCACGCTGTGTTTACTGTATATGTCTCATTGGTGGCTTTTGGATCTTAAAGGCATAAATGTTGAGAGGTCTGTGGTGTAGGTCTGCAGGGTACATTATAATTTGAACCAGGTGGTGCCGTCTGCACGAATGATTTTATCTGGTTGGCAAACTTATCTATTCTTTAAAAGCTTTACGCTACTGACAGTTAAATCATTTACACTAAGACATTCAGTGAAAAGATTCAGCGGGATTTTATCCGTAAATGCGAGAGAAATGCGTTGGCATTACGTCGCACCTCTTTGAGGAGCCGGATCCACAAGCTAAACCACTTCACCATGTTGCAAAGTGTTGTTCAGGAGCTCACTCGACACGCGTCCTGCCTCTTCGAGAAGCGAAGTGCAACTGACTTTGGTCCGGAGCAGGCCACCGTTAGTTGCGCTATATACATATATGCGTATGCATACATACACACATACATGGTCTTCTAATTTCACCCACCCCCCTCTACTTCTACCACGCGACCGACTTCCTACACTTCCACACATTTTTTTCCCGCTTTGACACTGCTAATGCTCCCCCTTAAAACCTCAGAAGTTTGGCACAAATAACACTCATTTGTCAGCTTTCCGCGCGGCAATTTACTGCCACTCACGCCAAGCTATTCTATCGTGGGCACAAATTCCTCGTGCAAGCCGCCCCTGGTGTGTTTTAAGTACTGAGAAATCATTTTGCGTATGCGCGGTTACGTTGTTCTAACTACAAAGACAGGAATGCCGTGTAGGTACTGTAACTAGTTCGACTGTTATTGGACACTTGAACTTTTTCGCGGCCTGAAAGACGCAACGTCAGAAATAGTTTAGTTGGAGCGACGGAGAAGGATGGTACACAAAACAGCGATAATAAAGCCGTATAGCAGAGTAAAATGACTTCACGTGACTGCGCGCAAGGGTGTTTATCTGTACATGTTTTAAGTAAGTGTCAATAAACAGCGCAATACGACGGGACACAAAATGAACGTGATACATGTTCCCTGCGTATTTTATATCTTCCCGAATTTTCTCTTTTTGATGTCTTTCATCGTTCTATATGCTGCAAGCTACCATTCTTCTCGATGAACTACTATCGTCGTTGCCACTTCTGTGACTGCAACGAAGTGGACTCATTAGCATGGTAACATTAGAAGAGCGATCAAGGGGCTGTGAGAGAAGGCTTCCTCGCTTGTTTCGCTTCTCCGCGCTCGCCACGCAGTATACACCCGCCGTGGCCAGGATTCGAACTTGGAACCTTTTACTCAGCATCAAAGACGACGTCGTCCACTCAGCTCTCGCAAGCCGTTCAACTTGTACAGACATTTGATTTCAGAATGAGTGATACGCGTGACGTACATGTGGTACGGGTTATGTATGTGTATATGTCGTGACTTGTCCACGTCACAAGCAAATGGCACAAAACAAGATTCTTAGAGAACACATATATTCTGGTGTTTTCCGTGCCACAATCACTATATGATCACGAGGCATGCCGTAAGGGGGGCATTCCGTATTAATTTTGACCACCCTGGGTCCTTTAACATGCACCCAATGTTCGGTATACACGAGCGTTCTCGCATTTCACTCTCATCGAAGTGCAGCCGCCGGGACAGCTAAACAGGCCCACGATATCGTGCTCACAGTAGCGCACCGCACTAAGCCGCCGCCGCCGCGTGTCTAGAACACTTCCAAATGAGAGGAAGGCTTTCATTTGATAACGCGCATATATGAGTGCTACGACAAGATCTTGCCTGAAACGGCTCACGTATATATAGCCTAATGCGAACTTCTGGGCACGTTTATTTGGGTGGGAAAATAGGGATGCAGCACATTCGCCGAAACCACGCACTAGCGCCACAGGAACACTCGTCAGTACACGCTGCCAGATGAAAAGGATGATCAGCTTAAAGAAGGAAGAAATACGCCGAGAAAAAGAAACGAGAAACTTGTTTGAGGGCAATATCGCCTTTTACGTGTCCCGGAAAATTTTTTCACTCTGATGATGATGATTGATTTACGGAGCCGTGTGCCACACTCGCGTGTTGTGATCGCTACCTTTTTTTTTCTTTTTTTTCATTTGCAACCTGGCGCAGGGTTTCTCAGCCGCGGTTATTTGAACGCCGGTCTAGAGCTCTGTGAAAGAAAGCGACTCAAGACGTCTCTCTCCAAGATAGGTGAACAGCAGATGTAAATGCAAAGGCGGAGCTCAGAAAGCACCGGCTAGATAACTGCGCGATTCAGCCGAGGAGGTCGTGCCTCGTGATTCTATTTTACGGAGGCCGAAAACGCGAACGAAAATGTTGCGCTTTCGTGTGACAAACCGGAGGGCGCCCTTTTATTTTTTTTCTACCCGCCGCTTCTTCCGGAAAGCGTTGCATGCGTGCCTACGCGCGCGGCAATCGCGCGCAAACCAAACGAATTTTAAAAGTTGCGAGCTTATTTCGGCCCCGAAATCTTTTTAACGTCGCGGCACAACTGCCGCTGCTGTCGCGCTTTTCACGGCTGTCTTCTGCAGCTCATCTCTTTATTGAGTATTTTGTTTTTCCTCTCTTCTTTCGGTCTTTTGGGTACCGCACAGACGCTTTAGCAAACCAGCCTCGTCTTCTCGAGCTTTTTTTTTTTCCCGGCACAGATAGAAAGGTCGCACAGAACAGTTCCCGGATCACGCGTTGGTGGCTCGCGGCGCACTACGGGTCGCAGAACTTCCCTTTTGAACGGATATGTAATATAGTGATTTACGCTGACTCGAGCGGCGACAGCGAGCTATGGATGATAGCGCGCGGAGTTTGAGTGCTTCTCTGGCTTGCAGGTGAACCGGCCACGAAGAGGTGTAAGTGCGCGTGTGCCAAAAAGGAAAAAGTAAATAAAAAGCCGTCAGTCGCGTACACGCCTTCTAGAAGCACCTTTCTGCGAACCAAAGTGGAAAAGTAAATAATCACGAGCTCGTCGAGTAAAAGGAGCGAGAAGGGAACTTTGAACACCGCGCGCGCAAATTGAGTGCATTCGTTTACATGCATGGGTCGGCGGTCCGGGGCCGCACCGCCATTCGTCGGGTTTCGAGAATGTCTTTCGATGGTGTATACTCATCAGGGCAGTTACGCGGCTTTTTTACGATCGCGTCACGTTACGATGCGCGCAGCGCGAAGGTCGTGATTGACGGACGCTCGTCTCGGAAAAACTCGTCCCTCCTAACCTTTTTTTTCATTTATCCCTCTCTTTCGTTTTCGCTTGTTCCAAGAGTATATGGAAACGAGTTCCGTCCAGAATGTCCCTAGAAGCAGCAGCGGCCATCCGCGCAGCGGCGCCTCCTCTGTCGCGCGGTTCGCGCGAGCGTCTTCAGGCGTTGCCAGCCTTCACTATGCCTCACTAATTGCATGCAGTGTTGGCGCAAACTGCGGAGAGACACACACAGAGAGAGAGAGAGGTAGAAGTCTTAAGGGAAAGGCAGGGGAGGTCAACCAGTCTGAGCCCGGTAGGCTACCCTGCACTGGCGAAAGTGGGAAGGGGATAGAAATATGGGAAGGAACAGAGAAGTTCACACTTTGCCCTGGTGCACACACGATCAAGCGTTCCTCGCTGAGTCTGCAGCATGTTCACGGAGCCACAGAGCTATGCAACGAAGGAGTTTAGTGCTTTGTCCTGACTCTTCGTAAGGCCCGAACTGGAAATAGTAATACGTTGACGAGTGTGCAGTGAGTAGACGGCGCCTTATCAGCTTGTACATCTCAGAACACCAATTTATCTGTCACGGACTTCCGGCGACACGCTTAAAACCGAAGCGCGCAGAACTAAAAACTTGTCTTTAACACCGCTGCACGCGTTGCTACTTATCTTGGTGCTTCTCTGTGCGTATTGCGAACGAAATTTTCCAAACGCGGCCAAGCACTCGCACCAAGCATATTGCAGCACCGTCTGTTTCCACAGCGAATCACAGTGAATCAGTGCCGCAAGCTCTTCCGACTGACCTGACGGCTGCAGTCCCCAGCTTGCACGGCGCTGCATGGATTTGGAGCGACACAGTTTAAGCAGATCGTGCATGCAGTTCTTGAGCTGTCCCGCTGCCTGCCTTGCCACCGGCGTGTTTGTCACGATTCGAAGTTGTGGGCACGATTCCTTTTCATCCGCCGAGAGGCGCCTTACTCGGGTTGCGCGGCGTGCCACCGAGTCCCCTCCACCAAAGGCTCTTTTTCATTTACGACTCGAATGTGCCTAGGTCGCTCTTCGAGGCCAATCGGGCTTTCGCGACGACAAACGGGGAAGCTCTTTCTGAGCCGCGCACGCGAATGGATATACCGTCGCTTCTGAGACGCGACCGGATTCGCGCCAAAGAGAAAGAGCAACTTTTCGCACGAAAAGGAAACAAGAAAAAAGAAAGCCCGGGAAACAAGACTCCCAATGCATCCGCACTGCCCTGCGCACGGCACGAGACCTCGCTTCGCAGTAAATCATCGCAACTTCCAGAGGGGAACGGAAAGTAATTAAGAGCATCTTTGCTTCTTTCCATGCGAGGCGAATGGGTGGCGAAAAAAGCGGGAGTTTCGAGTTCATCCCACCGAAAGTTATCGCCAGCATGTGTCAGTCGAGCTTCCTGCCGCAGCTGCGTCCCTAGGTGCGATCGTCTTTTCTTTGGCGCGCATTCGCTGTTTTCAGCGTGACTCTGTCATAGAAAGGAAACATTCTGCCGTCAGAAAAAGCTTTGGAGTAGCCTCATAACCGTTGACATTGCCGGCGTGCATATATGCAAGACTGAAATGCTTTCATCTTTGCAAAGCAGAATGGCGCGTTGGTTGCGGGCCACTTGAAAGCGAGGGATGAAAATGATGGGGAAACTACAGGGCCAGCGCGATGTTGCTCGGCTTGGCCGGTCTTCTGGCATTTTAGTGCGCTTTGAGAGCAGTGCTTGTTACAATAAGTCCCTCGTGATAACCTTTTCGTAATAAATGAAGAAAGAAAAAAAAACTATTTTTTTTCCCCTCGAGCCTATAAAGTGCCCCATCTGTGTCGCGAAAAATAAACTCTCGGAGGATGTACAGCCCTCCCTGATACACTGTTCGTTCACGCATATATTTTACACGTCCTTATGCGCAACGCGTAAGTGACAAACATGAGCTGCGCTGAAAATCAAGTTCCTAAACTCAAGCAATATATACGCCTGGTTATATATTTTATGTACGTTCTGCATTATAAGCTCTCATAAACCGAGGCTGGTGCCGTTTAATATTCCTTTTCTGTCCCTATACTGCTACTTCGTCTTCCTCCTGATCCTCCTCCAAGCCGTGAATAATGTAGGAAACCTCAGAAATAACCTCTCGATGAATGGCTTCGATGTCAGAGACAGGATTACAATTTCGACTTGTGTGATAAAAAAGTGAATGCGCTAGCCGGAATGTTGAGTGAAAAAAAAAAGAAGAAAAAGAAAAGCTTGTGTCTGCCAGATCGAAACCAGCATGATGTGCGCGGTGCACCATATAGTCTCGTGACTACGCGGCTTCAACATCCTCATCGTTTAATATATGTTGTAATATTTGTTTTCCTTGGCATTTACCGCAACTTGGCGGCGATGTCGTATCAGGTGAAAGCGCTCGTTAGAGTATTTGTAACCGATTCGTTTAATTCATTGGGCACTACACGCCGAGTCGCGTTGTACCAATCCTACGAAAGAAGAAAGCTTGCGTTCTCATGACGAAACGTTACAGGATTGTACCGAAACAAGAGCGAAGACAATGATGATAAGTGCATTTCTGAAATAACAAGAGTTTGAATCGCCGCCTTTGCAGGGATGAGGATTATGCACGAATGACGCAACATGCTGAAGCCATGCTGGGTCGACAAATGCCCGGATAGTGTAGAGCGGACCATCTTGACCTCTTCTGGCGGTCGCTTATAGGGTTGCGCTGTTACATGTGGTAAAGGTCGTAGAGCGTGAGTGGCAAAGGCGTTGTCTCCGCGACCTATAGATATACATACGCTCAATTGAGTGTTGGCGGCGCACTCCTGCGCAATGCCACAAGTACTTGCTTAGTCGCACGCCCGGGTATGCGCTTTGCGCTTCAGGCAATGATAATTTGAAGGGATTCCAGGTGTCTCGAGCTGGAAACGCAGCTGCAGAGTCGACGTTTAGGCCGTTGTCCTTATCCGTCGCAGTATGACGCTTTGGCAGCATCATAGTTCTGCTGTGATGATCTGTCGTGTTTGGATTTCTCTTTGTCAGTTATCCGCTGCATCGTTGTTCTCTTCCCGCGGCTTCACGACATATGTGTCGTTTAAGGAAGAACATAATATATATATATTAAGACAGACAGAAAGGAACACAGAACTAATTGATTGGTGTAAATGCTGCTTGCCGGGGATCACGCTAGCGGTGGCCATCGCACGAGCCACAGACCCATTCGTCAAATGACGGCAAGATGACGGCACCACGCGCTTGGCACGTATACGTTACGTCTGTGCCAGTCTTCGTTCGTGCGCTATACGAAATCCCGCCGCTAAATAACGCGAAGAACTTGCCTGTCACAGCGTTTGTGCTCTCAGGCTTCGTCGCCCAACTTTACACGCATATTTGCCAGTGTATAGTTTTGGAAATTTTACTCTCTTTCCTGTAATAATGATCTTGCATTGCTACGTGCTCTGTGTGTGGTTTCCTTCCTCCACATAAGCATGCGTAGCCGATATCGGCAAAGTGACTCTCCTAGGACGAACGGTGCGAATGGATGCTGAATTTGTACCCTTCATGCAACGGAGGCATCGTCACGTCGTCGTCGTCGTCGTCGTCGTTGTTGTTGTTTCCTTTGAAGATTGAACCAACTCGGCAGCATCAAGCATTTGCGTTAATTTTATGAATTTTATTTCCAAGGTTTCATGCCAACATTGCAGAGGTTTATTATTATTGCTGCCTATAACATACGTGACATCCGCCGTATTTCCAACACGCAGAAGATTCCTGGATTCGTCGCTATAGCCTGACACGGGAAACAGGAATGGCGGCGCTTGTCAACGCGGTCCAGTACCAACGCAAACACCGATTTTCACGCGATAAGACCGAGAAGAAGGACAGCACAAGACGGTGGCGAACGTAACGGCCAATCTCAATGCCCGCCTGACGCTCCCCTATCGTGTATACAGCTTGCTTTGCGTTCCGAGCAGCTGTTGATGGCGCCATCTCCCAGCTCAAGGGGGCAGGCCGTGATGAGAGCGAGAGCCGTCCAACGTGTACTATTGTGACGCTCGCTATGACGACCACATCTTCGCCTCTTTTTCGCTGAAAAGGCGAGATTTTTCTTCCCCCTCGCGAGAGCCGCACGACATGCGGAAACGACCGTTTGGCTGAGCCATATAAGCAGCGCCTCTGAAGCGCCCAAAGACGACGCTCGGCTGCGAATGAAGCGGCAGCTCATTGGCGGCTGGACGCGCAGACATCAAAGCACACGCGAGTCGTCACCGCGCCGGGGTTTAGGGCTGCGGCTCGGAAGGAAGGAGGGGAGTTTCGGGAAAGCAGCGTCCCCCGCGCTGTTTCTTGCTGCTTCGCCGTTGCCGAATCCGCCACCGGCTCGTTTTTGGGGCGTTGTCCATGAGTTCGCGCACCGTAGCCGCCGCCCCCTAACCAGCCGGAAACTGTTAGGCGCCCGGGTTAGCGCCTTGGGCCGGGGACGAGAGATAGCCGGCCAGGCTCGGCCGCCGCGTGCTCTCTCGCGGCGATTTTTACGCTCGCCCCCGCCGCGCTCTCGGAGCCATAAATCAGACCCGGAATGGGGCCCTCCCGAAAGGAAGAGGACCGAAAAAAAGGAGCGCCTCGCTAGCACAAATGCCCCTTCCCTCCATTGATTGTGCCGACTCGTCGTCTTCGTGTCGTCTGCGGCGGAGTTGAGCGCCGTGTCCAGCGTTGCGCCGTCTGCTTCGCGCCCGCTGTGCCGCCACGAAAGGCTAGCGAAGATGGCCGCCGCGTTGCTTTAACCGTTTTCTCCGTTTTTTTTGCCTCGCTATCGTCGTTGCAATAATGGCGCGCGAGCAATTATTGCCAGTGTGCCTGAGATAAGGGGAGGGAGGCGGCTCTATGGCGGCGTTTCCCTCGAGCGAAGAGGGGGGAAAGTGCGCGTGTAAGTATGGGAGAAGACGACGTCGCTCCGTCGCCAGCGGACGGCCATTAATAGGATTAAAAGTTTACAGGAACGGAAAAACGGAACGGTTATTGTTGGCGGCGCTCGCTGCCGCTCCCCTACGTCTCCTCCCCTCCGGTCGTAATCGCCACCAGCGAGCAATATGGACATCGGAAGCGTCGCTTCGCTCTGCGGGGAAGAAGCAAGATGAATGCACGGGTCCAGCGGTGCAATAGCGCGGCGCTGGTTGGCCGTTGGCGTGCCTTGGCCGTCTTCCGCCGTTGTGGGAGCTGGAGGGAGCGGGCACCTTGCTCCAGTCCGTCGGCTGTGTGCTGCCTCCCTTCGAAAAAGCGAGCACGGACGGTGAACGTGCCTCCGGAAGACGGCTATTTTATTTGGAAGAGAGATTTCAAAACGAGCGCGAGTGCGCTCCTGTTCTTATGTGAGAAAACAGGAAATTAAGTGACGAAAGTTCGTCGTCGTCCCTTCTTCCCTTCCTGCGTATACGTGCGTGTTTGAGGAGCCGAAACGGGATGGTAGGTGGCTTAGTGCGTAAGCGGTGTTGTAGGTTCTCGTAACAAAACTTGCGTCCATACCGCGCTTTCGAAAGTGGCTGGCCCGCTGTAAATGTCAGTGTAGCGACAGCAACGGGCTTCGCGCTTTTTTACATTGAACAACGGTTTGAAATTTGCATTTCCGACCGTTTTCTTTTTGTATGTACACAACACATAAGGACTGAAAATATTAGAAACGATATAATTGTAGCAATACATAGTATGCACGTGACGTCACATCCGCTGCTGTCGTCTGCTTCCGCTACCTTACGCCATTTGGGGTACCTTATCAACAGGCGCGCGCATAGGCCTATAGGTTTCTCAAGATGGCGCTGCCGTAAACCGGAAGTCGCGGAGTATCATTGAATGACGTACGTGCATATATGTAGAGCGTATGCACTCACTCACTCACTCACTCACTCACTCACTCACTCACTCACTCACTCACTCACTCACTCACTCACTCACTCACTCACTCACTCACTCACTCACTCACTCACTCACTCACTCACTCACTCACTCACTCACTCACTCGTTTGCTCGGAGCGCTGATATCACTGCATAATAACGGCTGAAACGGATCTACTTGGCCGCGGCTTTAGGTCACGATCAAAAGTTGCTCCATTCAGCCCTGATTACAGCGTTGGCACATGACAAAGCAAGAAGAATGCAGAAAAAAAAAAGCGGCAACACTCCTCCGGAGATACGCCGGAAACGCGTTTTGAGTGTTATTCTCTTAACGAAGCCTTGCGCTGCGAGAAAGAAAAAAATACGTGTCACTGGGCATCATCATTGTTTGTTCGGGCTTCAACGCTTGCTTACGCAGGCGTATTTGTCTCTCCGCAGGCAATGTTTAGGCTCATGGGGCCGTCGCCTTCTTGATGGGCGCGGCGTTATACCCTTTCTTATAGAGTGAAGATTGATGCTGCGATTGTTTTCTCCTCAAAACCAGCGTTGTCCTTCCTGCTAATTCAAAGCCCCGTCCTGCCGTTCATAGCTGAAACAATAGAGGCAAATCTCGAAAACACACACAGCGAAGGATGTAACGAGAGGGACGGGGAATAAGAAAACCTGACCGCTGTACACTTATCTCACTTGACCGCCAGTCGGGGAGAGCTTTCGGAAAGGCAGGCTGAAGCGAGTATTGTTTGCGTATGACCGTATTTCAGCTCTCACAGTCCGAGTAGCGTCCAGTGACTCGCCTCGTTTGTTGTACAGCGGCCTGAGACACTAGGACAGCGTGCGTGTCTCTGCGACACCAGCAGTCCGCTGACGCTGCAGGCTGGTGCTGCCTTGTGCTCGGGCTATCCACTCGCCTATAGACAAGTTCAACTCGTGTTCAACACTGCAGTTTGCTTAAGTAGTGCTGTAACTTCATTCCTTGCTTACACGGCATACACAAACGACAAGAAGACGCAAAGCGAAGGTAAGAGTGTCCCGACCGTTGCCTCGACTACAGCACGACCGCTGACGCACCAATGAGTGCACTCGTTGTAGTGTTTGGGAACGGGCTGACGATGTATATACTTGCCGAATTATTTGGCTCTCATTCCTTAAAGACTACGCTTCGAAGCTTGTGGCCACGTAGGTAATATATGGCATGAACATGTTTGTTTGCAGCATTCAAAATATATTTATAGAGTCTGGCAGCATGTATCCGCTAGCATGTATGGCAGCATGTGCGTTGTCATGTATCCAATGTCTATAGCCAGCAACTGAAATGGGAGCATTGTCGGAAGATTACCTAGTCATGGAAAAAAGTACCATCATGTGTCTTTGCATGGCGGATGTTTTCTTTTTATGTTGTTCGATTCAAGACAACGCAAAATATTTCTGCATTTCATATATTCATGTATCTTTTGCTCCCATATAAAAATACACCGATAAATAAACGTCGATCGTAAAATGGAGCACTCGCGTGCTTTGGCGCACATTAGTGAACCGTTATATTCGGTTGCGGCATATCTTCCTTTCCTTTATTTGTCATTATATGTGCTCGAAACAGGCATCATGACTCTTGAAAGGTTGGATTCGCTCTGCCTGCATGACCAGCGTTACCGGCTTTTACTTTCGCAGAAATCACTTAATTTTATTTCAAACATCTGAAATACGCGACCACTTAGCCGCAGCAAGGTTTTCGCGAGCCATCGCTTGCCACCACGTCATCGCAGTCATGTTGCCTAGAGCTTAGTCATTTGCGCCTGCCCTCAGAAGAAGCTTTGCTGCACTCCGCGTGAGTCCGTGTAAGACGTATAAGCTGCCCGATGCTTAGGCGTGAGATCCCGGCTCTAGATGGATCGCTGGTGAAGCTTTACGCATTTGCATTTAGTTACACGGAAACTTCAACCCCATATTTTTGCGCTTATCACGTTTACTGCATGGATGTGCACACGCTTATTTTATTTATTATTTCTTTCTTTATCTTAAGTGAACGTTTCTTCGTTAGCTATATACCGTGGTCCTGATTAATCGTGGCTAGCGCGGCCGTACAACTGGGGTTTGAATAGGAAAAGGCGCGTATACCACGACCCCTGGATAGAAAAAAAAAAAAACAAGAAAAACTGCGGCCTGCCGCGTGCATCGAAAACGCTGTCATCCTCCTTGGCGCCGCCAGTCGGGATCGTTGTCGGGGGTCGGCGTAGAATATGCGCCAGGAACGCGCTTGGACCGCCGGCGCCGGCGCGACCAATCCCCGGCAGCTAGCGCCGTTCTGCCCCGGCCAAGCGACCGAGAATGCAACTATACTGCTCTCAAGTTCGGAGCGTGACGCCGCAGCCTGCTTGACGCGGCAGGCCGCATCGTTCTTGTTCTCCCCCCCCCCTTTTTTTTTTAAATATCTACCGGCCTTGCGTATACACACACTGCCAGCGGTTTTCTTTGAGCCGCAGTGGTCAAAATTCGAACCGCCGGAAAAGAAGCTCAAGTGCACCGCATTCTTACTTACATCGCGTCGTCGCCATCGTTGCATATTGGATACCCGGCGCTGAACACGGCCAGTCACCGTTAGATGGCGTGGTGCTCCACTCGAAAGCACCGCGCGTCTTCGTTGTCTTGTCTGGCGTGTCGTGCATGTAGACTTTTTTACGGCTTTCATTGCGGTCTCGAGAGTGGCACGACTGCCGCATCAAAGTTTGAGACGCGGCGTCAAAGCGCGCGGCCGGGTCCACGAACGACGATGGGTCGCAAGGACCGTTTCACCATCGCACGACGCGCGCGCCTTTGAGCACCGGTAAAACCGTGCCCATCAGGTCCCTCAGGTGAGAGCGAAACGAGGCATACAACCTCCGAAGTTTAGCGCGCTCCTTTGTCGAACTCGCCAACAAACAAGCGTGCGAGGGTGGGCACCGCTCCCGAATGTAGTGGCGGCGCCTGCGTTTCACGGCGTCCCGCAGACGTGCTCCCGTTACGCAAGCACGGCATTGAGAGAAAGGAAGCTTCCCCTGCTGCAGCAGGGGGCGAGGAAGCCGACAAGCGTCGCAGTTTCGCGTCCACCGGTCTCGTAGCGCAGCACCGTCAAGTGGCACCGGACGTGCGGGGAAGAGCCAAAGTCCAGCCCCCCGCTACGCTATCCTCCGTCCACCTCTGCGTTCTTTCTCTTCCCAGCGGTGCGTGCGGTTGGAGATCGGCCGTAAAGATTCCATTTGGTCGATGACGGGCTCTCGGCGCCTTTTACGATCCACCTTCGGCGCTCAGGTCGTCGAAGATGGCAGTTAGGTCGGGAGGGGGAGATCGCCCGAGAGGCAACAGGCGGTGGTAATTTGGACCTGCGGACCGAGGGGGAACGGGGGTGGGGGCAAGCAAGTGGACCGCTTTACGACGCCGCACGTGCGACGGGACGGCTCTTGCGTTCCGCCGCCGAAAAACAAGTGTTGCGGTCTCTTTCTTCTCTGCGCGCGCCCTTGTGTCGCCCTTGTCTGTGTGTACACGCGGGGCTTGTTACGCACGCGAGCCGACCCGGTCACTTTTTCCTGTGCGGTTCGTTAGTCGGTGGCACGGTGGTCGGTGTGCACTCGCCGCTGTTGCTGGCAGCATTTGCGGGTCAACGGGGGGAGGGGGTCTTTTGTGGCGTTATCTGTTCCCGTGTGGGCGAGAGTAGTTTGGCCGACAGTCGGAGAAAGACGCCCCGCCGTTGTAATGTATCTTGATCTTGCCTGCAGACTGAATCCCGACAGTGTCAGGTGAAATCGAACAAGTTTGGGGGGGGGGGGGGGGACGAACCACGGATGCTTCCGTTCAAACTGACTGAATAAACTTTATTGAAACCAGCAAGAGATGGTAAGTGCGCAAAAATATAAATTGAGGTTTACAAGCTTCATAGCGGTATCAGCACGCAAACTTGTTCAGAAGTCAAATATCGTCGGAACTCTGTGCAATGAAGCGAACGCTTTAAATTTCATCATCGACACGCGTCCGTGCTTCGCTTACACGGGAGGCGTACCTTATGTGGTTCTAAAGTGCTGCTCGCTTTTCTTCCGTAACAATGTTTTTCGTGGTCTACAACAGCGCAATTTGTAGACCTTGCTCAGACGGTACGTCTGGCCTCTGCAGTGATCAACATGCTGGCTTAAGAAAGTGAAGTCAAGGTGATTGTAATTATACAGAGCCTTACCAGACTTCCTGGAAGTCCACACTCATATTTTTTCTCACCTGTTTAAATTGTGCCTTAAGGCAACCTTCCTTAAAAAAAAGTCCGGTATGTCAAGAACATGCTGCGTCGTTTTCCAATATTTGCTGCGTTGTACGGTTTCTGCCTTTAAGTTTTGGTACGGCTTCTCCCTCTAAATTAGTCGCACCTGCACGGAACCCTGCTTTATCTACAGCAAAACAAAGTATCATGCAGTGTGCGTACAACCTTTGTATTCACGGTGTAGGCGTTTGCGGTGTACAGACGGCACTGTAATGAAGAGAGAGAGCAAACAATTGGTACAGGCGGAAAGATGAAAAATTAACATTAGGGTTTATAACTTTTGTCGGCCAACATCCGATTCAATCTGACACTTCACATTTCTTGAAAAGCATGCAACAAACTAACTGTACTTGCGCGGACAGTATAGAATAACGACGGCGCCTCGCCGACTAGCGCGGGCCGCCTTGTCATTCGGTCAAGCAACACAGGTGGTGGGACTTCAGCCGTATCCTCACCCGTAATGTGCATGTGGCGTGTGTCGGGTTTTAAAAACAGGCAGGACGATGACGCAAGCATGCGGCCGTTCGTTTGCCATCTCACGCTCTGCGGATCTCGAGAAAGGAAGCCGACAGAAGTCAGAGAAGAAATCATTCCACACTCTTTTGCAAGAAGAGGCCGCTCCTCCATCTTTGCCGCGGATGAAGGCGTGCCTGTGAGCGTGGCGCGTGTCTGCACAGAGCTTTAGTGGCTCCGAACGACGCCAACCCCATGGTTCTGGCAACACTGCGTCCATCTATTACCGCCCATTGCCGTGCAGACGCTGAGCCAATACGGCGGTTCGCTCGCCTTTTCTGTGCTTCTTTTCGTAGTGTGCCTTTTCGCGCCTATCATCCATTTTATCGATATTTCTCTAAGTAGCCTCGCCTCTCTGCAGACCACCACAGCCCTAGAATTTGATTTATCAATAATATATACAATACCTTATACAAGCTTGGCATATGGCTTGAGAAGCGCTCCGTATAACATTAGCACATCAAAAAATATTTGCCGTGCGTAAGTAAGTGCACGACAAAACCAATATTCTCGAAAACATAGTGCAAAAGCAGGCACCCTCAAATTTTCTGCGGTTGTTTCGGCACACCGCTTCCCATGCTCACGCAAAGAGCTCCTAGACATTCCTGACGACCATGATCGCGGCTCCCATTGAGTGGGCTCTACAAGAGGCGAAGGCACCCTTTGAGCCGGGAACGAAGTAGTGCTTTTCCCTGCTTGCTGCACCGAGTGGCCGTATTGGCCAGCTGAGCGTAAAGTCATTAATACACTGTATGTCTTATTCGCATTCGCACGTGTGTAGCAGCGGCGAACGCATGCTGGGCGGGCCGGCGAGAAAAAGGACCTCGCGTACGGAGGAGGCCCGCGGAAGCTTGCGCTTCGGCGATTTTCTGGTGCTGCCGTCCTCCCCCAGTGCGCGTGGCTTGTTCTGTGAGTGCTTGGAAAAGCAGTATCGCCCACACGTTCATTGTCTTGCGCTCAGAAATCGGTCATCGTTACAAGGAAACGAATTCAATTTCGTCGCCATTCTGCTGTAAGAGAGAGATAGCAAAGAGAGGAAAGGCAGGGAGGTCAACCAGACGAGCGTCCGGTTTGCTACCCTACACTGGAGCCATTCTGCTGTAGTGGCCGTTAATCAAGGGGAGTGCCTGTACTGCCGTTGCTTTCTAGCCATGCAAACAAGTCAGTGGTACGCAAGAGGATGGAGACCTAAAGAAGCGGTGTCCAAATCCATGCCCAAGAGACGGATCTTCGTGGGCCACGTAAACGATCTCGAAGGCAACGCTTTTTCTGGATGCATGCACCGAAAGCAATATCGGGAGCCTAAAATATGTCATGGGCGCGAAATTTTTAACGCCACCTAATGAACAGCTGCGATCGAACAAGGGATGTAAACGTCTAAACGCCAATCCGTGGCTCTCGTTCTACCGCTATGGAGTTCTTGTTCAGTAACGGGGCTACAATGTCTCCATGCGAGGGAGGTTTCGTTGCCTACATATCGCGGCGCTGCGTCGTTAATCCACCTCGATATACAGTGCGTGCAACTAAATATTGCTGTGCGCTGCCGGTAGCTGCTCGTATAGAAACAAGCGCACGAAACACCAAGCAAAGCACACACAAAGGTCGATGAAAGCTTAGCAATCAAGCGCCAGGAGAACAAGAGAAGATGGACGGTCGTGCTAGGCCCCGCCTCATGTTCCGACGGGAGCGCGCGCTCCACAGCGGCTGCAGCGCGAGCGTTAATGGGAATGAATGCGACGCGGTCGCTGTCGACAAGCAAATGTCGCCCTCTCGGCCGGCGCCCTCTCGGTCGAGTGTGTGTACGCACACGATACGGCACAACAAACAACGCCGGTTCATGCCTGACGCGCACGTGTCGTCGGTGTGAACAAAAGGGGTGGTTCCGCCGCTGCCCGGGCTCCGGGACTGTCCGCGGGCACACAGCGCTTGATGGGCCTCCGGGGACAACGGCAATAGTGAGGCGTCGCGCGAGCAATGAGAAACAACGGGAGTTGGGACAGCGTGTCGCCGGAAGAAAGAAAACTAAAGCCAGAGTTGCTCTTTCCCTCTTCTTTCTGCTGTGCGGTAGCGTGCCTTCCCCGGTGGCCTTCTTTTCCGCAGCTAGGCTTCCCATTCTGTGCTATCCTTTGCTCCCTTGTCTCCAAAGAACCGGGCTGACGGTGCCTGAAAGTCGAGGAACTTGGATTCCTTTATTACGGTCGTGCGCGCGACACGCGTCGACGCGCGCTCGGTTGCGCGGACGTGCGCGTATACGCCCGGGGTTGTTTACACGTGGTCTTGTGCTTTTAGCGGGGGAGCGGAGGGGGGGGGGGTTGCGTGTATGCGCGTAGGTCCGCGTCCCGGTTCTGGTTTTGCAAATGCGCAAGAGGTGCATTGTGGCCGCGTATCAGTAGATTTAATAGCATCTTTCATGCAATTAATGGTGCGGAGGAACACAACACCACTGAAGCTCTTGAAGACGCGGCAAATCCATCTGTTTAAGGTACGGGCGTTAGTCGCTGTGGCAAAAAAAATATCGACGAAGGATTTCATCATGTAATTTCTTTCATTTCACCTTCTTGAGAGCGAAATAGCTGAGAATGCAGAATGGTATGGCACAGGCTTTCGTCCTTAGTTTATCAGCCCGTTAAATATCCTGTAACGTGTATCCAACGTTAGTCTCGCTGCTGTATCACAGACGATTGCTCAATGCGATTGACTTCAGCAATTGCAGCAGCGCTATTGTGGCCTTCTGCAGCCTGATGCGGGAGACCATGGTGCCAAGATGTTGTAGGCTGAGAAATGTTTTCCGCATATAGCTGGTTTAAAGCAGTGCTGAAGGCAAGCCTTCGCGTTCGAAAGAAGAGAAGCAGCACAGACGGTGTTCTATGGTTTCCTCGCAACTACAGGCGTTGTAATAGGCGCTATCAGTCTTTTCTCTCTCGCTGAGCGCAGGGGACACTTAACCTCCCGGCTCAGCCCAGTTTGAGCTACCGTGCTTTTCATTTAACCGTTTCTGCACATATAGATATATACAAGGTTTCACACGACGCTACCTTCCACTGGCTACGTAACCTTACGTCATACGTCCGTGACACTCGAAATGTCCCGCTGTCCCATTAATCGCCAGCGTGCCGACCGAGAGTCGAGAAAACAGGGCTGCGCGGCACGCGATGTTGACGCAGCCCGTGAAGTCCCGATGCGGCCGTGTGCGTATACAACATATACGGCGCTCTCCCGTAAAGTGTCTCTGTTGCACCGCCGCGTCTCCTGCTGCGACGACCAATTTGCTCTTCTCGACAAGTGTGCAGCAGCGGCCATTCGGGCTGCGGTAAAACCTTCTCCTGGCGCTCAATTATTCCCGAATAGAGAGAGAGAGAGAGAGAGAGAGAGAGAGAGAGAGAGAGAGAGAGAGAGAGAGAGAGAGAGAGAGAGAGAGAGAGAGAGAACAATGACACTGCACCCGATCTCCGAGGGCCAAAAAGTTTGTCGCGCCCAGCGACCTCCCACCGAATAGCATAAGCGAGCTGGCGGGCGAAGGGTAACTTTGTTTTGGCGCCGTTAACGGGGCAGAATCGCGGGTCCTTCTTCTTGATCTCGGGGAATTAGCCGCTACTCGTGGGCTTTTCTGCAGCGAAGGGAGGACTGCACGAGCGCACACCGAATTGCTGCTCTGTTTACGCTTGAACGAGACGCGAAAGCCTCCGGTGTTGCTGTTTACGGGAAACAGCGAGGGAGCACTTTCAGAGTCTGCTACGCGAGTTCGTTCGCCAGTGACGTTCACGTTCGCATATGCACGCGCCACTTCGAGCTGAAGAAAATTCAATTTCCGCCACGCTTTGCTGCTTTTGTTGGGACCTGCGACGTTCGGGACCGGTGTAGGCAATGTAGTGATTAGCAGGTTGCGTTGCGCTACAGTGAGTGGCAAAGAAATTTGAAGTTCGTTTTTCTTACGTGAGCACGCTAAACACTAAGCTTAACCACTTTGGTCTAGGAGTTCTAATTTGCTCTCTTTTTTTGCATTTACCGTGCTGTCCTGCATAGCGCGAGGCTTGACTTAAATGGGCTGCACGTACTAAAGAGTTTAATAAACAGCGCACTCTCGTGATATTTTTATTTTCGTACAAAGACAGAAATTCGAAAAGCTCCTCAAGCAGTACATTTGTTCTACTCCCTAGCATCACGCAGTTTAGTGCGCATTCTTTTATGCAAAGCGTAGGCTTTACTTGAGATGTATGGAAATCGGTTGCAGTTCCTGTGATATAATAATTGCTTTGTTATATGCTGTGTTGTGGATGTTTAAGTGCGATCTCTGTCCGTAGACTACTCGTTTTATTTTTCAAAATACCACCGAAGCGTTCTCAACATCAAGAAGGGAATGGCATGCTTGCACGCTAATGCATGGCATAGCCTCCCATTTGCTATTCCCAGGTATTCAAGGCATCTTTACATCAAAGGTAATGTTCGCGTGCGAAAACAGCCACTGTCTCTGGCTGGCAGCCATAATACGCCGCCCTGTGCTAACTCAAAAAGAAAAGAAAAGAAGGAAAGAAAGAGAAGAAAAGGTCGCGGGTTTAGCAACATGCAGAAGCAGCTAGTATACTGCCGTTTTTTCTTTTTTTTTTTTCGGAGAAGCGGGACTAGTCATTCTGTACAACTGCTTGCACAGTTGCACGGAATGTTATGGAGTAAATTCGGACTGAGTGTGCGCGACAGAGCCTAAGTTTTTGTTACATAATATTTTCAAGCCTGTGGTGATTCCTATATAAAACCCGCATGCGGTGTTCGCTCAACATTAAAAAAAAGGCAAAAGAAAGAACGGAACATTGAAGCACGATGCATACGGGCGAAGCAATTCCGGTGTGGTGGGCGGTGTGGAAAATCATCCTTCGAGATGACTTCTCTTGGCGTACACAAGTTGCTGGCACATCATGTCTGCTCAACTATAGCGCAAGCTCGCGGTCTGCAATTGCAGTGGACAACAAACAGCTACAACCGCGTCCACGGCGGCAGCATGTATAGGAGGCTCGCGCGCAGCACTTCGGTCCTGTTCGGGGCGTGTTTTGCTCACAGCTCGTCCGCTGGCGTCGTCCATTCGTTCTAATCCCTCGGAAAACCCGAGCGAGCACCGAGCTTTGGTGCGTCTCAGCCGGCGCGTTGCTTTTGCTGTTGCCGAATCCCGGGCCTCTGTTCGTGCAGTTGGCGTCGGAGCGCGCCACAAGAAAAGAAGAGCCGGTACCACCAGCGGCGTGCCGTAAGGTCCGCGACGAAAAACGGCGCAAAACAACAAGTGGATTAAAAAGCCATCGCTGCCCGTAAATGGGCCCCCCACTGTCAAAATAGACGGACGGTAATGGCGCCCCTTCGCCCATGAACGCAAGGCTGCCGCCGGTGCCTGCAGCGGCACTATCGCCAACTGCTCGCTTCCGCCGGCCCTGGTGCCGCGCCGCGGGCATAAATCCGAAGCCCCTCGCCTCGCGGCGCCGTTCCTCGCTGTTCATTCTGAAGATGATTATGATCGTTTTGTTGGCCCCGGGCCCGGGCTCTGCGACGACGCGCGAGCGTAGATTCGGCGGCGGTCTATATGAAATATCTTTATACGCCCTTCTCTGGCTGACAAGAAAAGGAGCCGTTGCTGTGGGAGGGGGAGCGAGGAACTCTGCTGCCGTCGCTCCATATAGTCGCGGCGCACGGTGGCTGTGTATTGTGCCACACCGTTGGCCATTTCATCCTTTCTCGGAGTGGTGGTAACGCCGAGGCGCACGTTGCGGCTGGTTTCTGCAGCGGAATTCCCCGCCAGCGACAGGCGTATAGCCGTTGTCGATATTACCTGCCCGCTGGCTGCTGGGGCAAGCTGTAGCGTGCGCCGGAAGGTCGGTCGCGGCTGGCGACACGCAGTTAAAACGGGAATGGGCCGGGTGGGCGTATTAAAATGAAGCATGGCGCCACCCCGCGGCGTTCGGGAGCTCGCCTAGGGAAGCGGCGGCAGACGATTATTGTTCGGGCACCGTGTCGTTCCGGCCCTTTTGTTTTGGAGCACGGCTGCCGCGTCATAAAGGAAGCCAAATGAAGCCAGTGCCGTCGCGTAAATCACGACGAGGCATAGAGGGAAAAGGAAGGGTCGGGGGGACGAGAACCGCGAGGCAATCGGCCTGGATTTAGGGACGCCACCGAAGGCCTCGTGGAAACAGAAGCGAGCTAGCAGAGGCCAGACGCCGCAGCAGACGACAAGCGCAGTGCGCGCGCCATCTCCGTAATGGCCGCGATTCTTGTTTCGCCCCACGCAGCCTCGCTTCCGACGTGCCCTGCTGATGACGCCGGCCACGGGCTGTGGCTGTTCTCAATTGGAAACCCGCTTCGGGGCACTGAGCTCGTTGCCAGAGGTTTTGAGATCGACTGTTATGGGGCGTGCGTTACGCGGTGAAAAAGGCTCGCCTGAACTATACGTTTGGCGTTGTGCCGCACCTTAGCTCCTTTTACGTGTCTTCGTATACTTTTAGATTGACCTGCACGTACTATTACCGTCACAATAGGGCAATGAGCTGGGGATATAGCCGTATAAAATAGCGCTGGTCGCAGTAGGTCCTAATTTGAGGTTTTTCGCTAAAATATGCTATAGAAACTTTACAGCGGCGCGCTGCTGTCCTTGGCTCAAAATAGACTAGAAGAGCTTTATCACGAACTGAAATCACTACTTCATCGTACAACCGTAGCACTGAAGTACAAGCCCACATTGTTTTGTTTTCCTATTTTTAAAGTGTATTTTTTTTTCAGGTGTTGCTTATCATTTGTTCATTATCTTTTTTTTCCTCCCCTTTTTCTGGATACGGATGTATGCCTACATGTACAGATGCAAATATGTATAGATCCTGGGTTGGTGTAGATACACATGTGAATATATGTATATAGATGTCATAAATGTTCTGATGTGAATATTAAACTGTTTTGCACATATGTAACAAATTCTCTTTGTGAATATGCTGCAACTGTTCGTCAAAGACAGGGGACAGGAACCTCGTCAAGCTGCGATTGTGCAGCTTTTTGTTCCTGCCCTTGCATTTTCTTTTGCTCTAAAAATGAAAATGCGAAATAAAGTTGAAAGTTGAAAGTTGTAACAGTTCTCCGGGCTAAATTTACGAACAATTTTGCCAGGTGTTTTTAACTGTGCAGTGGGTGTTTCTAACGGTGTCTCTAACGGGCAGTAACTCTAAGCGCAGTGAAATTAATAGCCTGCTTCTGCACATCATCCTGTGCCGCTCTTTCTCAAGTGAAACAACCCAAAGTGACTGGCTTGTCACTTTTCCTCCAAGAAGTCGCGCTAAATATAAATCTTTTAAAGGCAGGACCACCTGAAATTTTTATACATACTCATTTTCCCTATTATTATATAAACGTAAGCCTCTGCTGAGTTGGGCTTCGTATCAGCTATAGCTGTGTGAACGCGCCTTGTTATGGGTCACATTGAACGAAAATCTTAGAGAAAATTAGAGCATGCAATAGCAGCACCATTCACCATGGAGGCCGATATCGCTGTTACGAAGAGAACATGAAGTGGGATTCAATATATGGAAACTGAAAAGCGGGGAAGGGGTAAATGGGAGGGTTTTCTTGCTCGTGTTTTAACTCCTACCTTAAAGAACACCGTATGTAGGCGACATCAAGGCCCCGACCAAGGGTTGCGCGTTATCGCAGGAGCGGTCGGGGGGGGGGGGGAGGAGGGACGCTCAAGAAATGGTTGTCCCGGGGCCCTCGGTCTTCGTTCTCGTTCTGCCGTTCATTACACATCCAGCGTCCTGCCGCCGCAAATCCTACGTGCCGCGCCGCAAGCCGAAGAAGCCGCCTTCGGTGAAGCAGGCGCTCCGATGTCTCGGGCTATACACGTCGAAGGGGTGGAACGAGGTCGTCGAGGGGGCTCGCCTTTTAATTAGGGGTAAGCCAAGTGCGGCTAATGCAATCACGACCGTTTCTCCTCGGTTTCGCCGTTGTCATCGCTGTTCGAAGCACCGCCGTTGTGGTGGCGCATGTCGGCGCGGCTTCTCTTCGGCTCCTCGTTTGACCCTGTCTCCCCCCCCCCCCCCTGGAGAAAAAACGCGCGAGACGGCGACCCTTCGGCTCGGTTGCACGCGCTGTTTCGCTGAGCGCGCGCGGGCCGCAGTGCTCCGCTTTACCGCTGATTGCGCCCCGCCGCTTGGTTCTGTCTTGGGACTTCGGGCCGCTGGCTCGACGTCGGCGGCTAAACGCACCGACCGTGCACCCTGCCGCTCGGCATGTCCCCGGGAAGTGCCCGAAGCAAGAACGATCGCACCACACGGAAACTAATTTGCTTCAAATTCGTGTGGTTGTCGGCATTTGGCTCTTCGAAGGAACGGCATCGGCAAGGAGGCAGTAAATATTTTGCAGAAAGTGAGTGAGTGAGTGAGTGAGTGAGTGAGTGAGTGAGTGAGTGAGTGAGTGAGTGAGTGAGTGAGTGAGTGAGTGAGTGAGTGAGTGAGTGAGTGAGTGAGTGAGTGAGTGAGTGAGTGAGTTGATGTCACAGCTTGCAGGACGAATTTATACGCGGCATTCCTCGCAATGCCGTGCGGAACCCGCTGTAATGGCCGAGTGAATAGGGCTTTATACTGCGGAGCACAAGGTCGCGAGTTTGATTCCCTTGAGGCGTTCTGATGTAAGTGGAACGAAAAGAAAAAGAAAAATGTTCGTGCATGTATTTTAGGTGCGGCGTTAATCAACCCGATGGTGTTCAATTTGCTGTCCAACACGTAGTTCCGCATATTTCAACGTGCAGGTTTGTCGTAAAAATTATAAATAAATAATAATCATTAATTAACTTGTTTATTAATTGTCCTTTACTGTTCCTAAATTATGGTTCATTATTGCAAGCAGAAATACACACTTCAAGTATGAACGCTATCGCATGCGAAACGAAGGGAATCGCCGAAGCTGCCTTCTCCACACAGGCAACCTTATAGTGGAGAAGCCAACCTTGACGAACGGACGTTGGAGAGTTCATAAATAATAATAATAATAATAATAATAATAATAATAATAATAATAATAATAATAATAATAATAATAATAATAATAATAATAATAATAATATTAATAATAATTTGCGAATATTCTTTCTTTAGTGCTTTTTTTTAGGATGTGTATGTCTGCGTGGGGTAAATGACGGTCATATCAGTTAACTTGTTTCCATTTCTTGCCTTGGAAGTGAAACATTACAAAATTCAATGAGCCGCTCGGTGTTGGCGTCACACCTTCAATGAACTGTGCGATAAATGGCAAGCGCGGCCACATCTTAACTTGCGGTTAAATGTTCCTTCAGTGTGTTGCTGCTGCCTGCGTTCCATCTCTCAATAGGAGCAGCTCGAAAAATCGAGTCCCATATATAACAAGCAATTGCTCTAGCGAATGAATGACCAGCTGTAAAGCGAGTAAAACAGCAGCATGGCGTGACAAAGCCATGACAATGTCGCCGATTGAGCACAATGATTCTGCTCGTTTTTCTGTCTTTATTCGCGGTATATTTGCGCTCCGGAGAGACTTCCCAAGCGCCACGTAATCGTGCTCGTTGTCAGCTTAGTATGCGCCAAGCGAGTGCCTGATATCGCGCCTCCATCTGAAACACCAGTTCTTTTGTTGCGCCAAGCTCAAGCCGACGACTCCGACCGGATGACTCCGCGGTATAAGTTCCCGCCACCACCCGAAAAGAGATCGTGCTGCACCGCAGGCGACTCTCGCCATGATCTCGCAAGATTGGCCCCGGGGGCGCTCGGAGACCGCGCCTGCGTAGCCTGCCTGATCGCCGCACGCAGCTGTTTTCCCGAAGATTTAAGTACCCGGCCACCTCTGTTACGCGTCGCGAGACCTTGCGTTGACTGCTGGTCGACGACGAACAATGGACAATGGGCCTGCACGGGAGTTCCCCGTAAATACCACCGGTCCGCTCCGGGCCCGTCGTAAAGATTGTTTCCACAGCGCCTGTCCGAGCTGCAACGTTTCGCGCGTCAGCTGCTCGCGCTTGACGTCTCCCATTGGGACTCGTTGTTGACTCCGCGCTTCGTCTCATCCTCGCACGCCCTTCGGTCCTTCTGCAGAATGTGTTTATCGTTCGGCGGCCCGTCACATTCACGCGGCACGTCACTTTCACGTGGGTCGTCGCTGAGGAAACTACAGCGCCAAATACGCAACTGTAGCAAGTAGCGATATGGTACAGGACGCGGCAATGATGATACAAACCTCTGGTACCCTGTGTTACTTCTACCGCATGCTTGATTGAAGCGGAGTGAAGCAAGATTAAAGCCTTTAACAAAAACTGATGCAGGAGCAGGACGAAGATTGGTTTAATTTGATTTGTGTTAAGAGTCTAATAAATAATTGTGCAAGAAGCTTAGTTCCCCCGTCTCCGTTACTTCAGGGCAGCCCACCATGCGTGACCATAGTTAATATACGTGCTTTCTTCCTGTACCTCTCCGTCTTATTCTCTCATACTTATCCTTAAATATATACTTCTCGCGTCTTCTTTTTCTCTCGAATATTTCTTGCATGTTTTTTTTTCTTCAGAATCATGTGGTCGTATAAAACAAATTTGTACTTTTTTTGTCGTTTATAGGACATTTAGGTTTGATTCACAGTAGACGTTTGTGGTGCTGATCAGCGAAGCGTTCTTAAGTTTCATTCTCACCTTAGTTCCTTCTCTTTCCGTCGGTTTCTTGGCGTTATCGTGCAACATGTGCTGCTACGCATTGTTCGGCATTGTTCCGAAACGACTACACGCAAGCATGTCAGCTTCTGTCCATGCGGTCGTTTTATTTATTGGTATTTCTTACAGAGGTTTCGTGACGTTTGTTGCATTTGTAATTGTGCTGTTTCCTTGGACGAAGTCACCAGGAATAGTGGACAGATTTTTCACCACTACGGACTCGATCTCGCTTACGTACCCATGCCCGTGTGAACCATTGCACTATCGTCGTCTAGTCGGTGTGCTGTCATTATGGTCGTGTCATCTTTGGGATGTATTCAGTCCTCGTGCCATGTAGTCGTTGTTCTTGTCGTCAGCACTGTCGTCATAGCACTTTCATCGTCGTCATTCTTGCCATGTCTGTTGCGCTGCCAAGCACGAGCTCACGGATTCAAATTCCGGCCACGGCGGCCGTATCTTGATGGAGGCGAAATGCAAAAACCGCTCGCGTACTTAGATTTACATGCACGTTAAAGAACCCCGGGTGATCAAAATTACCCCGGAGTCCCCCACTGCGGCATGCCTCATGACCAGGCTTGTTTCTACCAAGTAAAATTCCATATTTAAAGAAAATTCTTTCGGTGCCGTCGTCGTCATCACTCTCGCCATTGTCGTCGTTCTGGCCTTCGCAGCCATCTCGCCGTATACGGTGGCGCTCTAGTTTGACCGTTTCTTTACAATGGTTCTCCCCTCTTCATTCACCTCGCGCTCTGCCTCATTTCGTTGAGCCGTTCTTTCTACATAAGACACGTCGTCGGGGCAAAGGCTGCGCTTGAGGAGGCCGCCGCCGGTCGCTTGGCGACCGCGATCGCAGCCAACCGGGCGCCGCTTCCTGCAGCTCGTGCCGACGTTTGGTGGCGCGCGCAGCGAGGCCGAAAAATGGTGGCTCCGAATGGCTGCAGTCAGCCTCGCCGCTGAAGCGTTTCCTCCTGGTTCCTGTATACCTGTAGAAGTGACGTCGAGCGGGAAGAAATCTCCTCCTTGGGCTGTACCCCGAATCTGGCTGCCCCCCCCCCCCCCCCTCCTTTTTGTTTTTTCTCACCGTGATCGCCGCTTCCTTATGATTGCAGCTCACTTTTCGGGGCGTGATCCTCCTTATGGAACAATTGCAGGGGGCAGACGCTGTATACGTCGCGATTTGTATGTTCGGAAAGCCTTCTGTCGCTTTTGCCACGCCTTGCGCCGCAACTCGCGGCGTTGGCTAAATGATCCTTCAAGACCCGTCGAAACGTCAGCAATCAAATCGTAGCAGCAGATAGCGCTATATTTTGGCTATTTGTTCCTCGTTATATAGCTGTCAATCACCGCTGCAAACGTGAACAAAACTAAAGAGGCAAGGTCATCGACAAGTAAACATCGTTGACCTTACAGAAATAATGCATGCTGTTCATTTTTATCTCAACATACATTCTATTGAATGCAACAGAAGGCCAACAGTAGTGAAATACCATCTATATCATTATTCTTGTAAGGGCTATAGCTGTATCCGGCAAGAGCACGCTTTGGATATATCTATTTTAACAGCTCCAATGTGCGTGCTGAGCTTTAATTTTACAGCTCACTGAACACATAGACAGCAACAACGGCCACTGGGATAAAGTATGTACTACATCCTATCCTTGCTCAACCTTTCATGGGTTGTGTGCGCTATTTTCTACAGGATAATCAAATCTAATTGATATTACCTTTGACTGGAGGTACAGATCTTCAGAAAGATAAAAGGCGACGAGGTCGTCCGATGATATGATTAGGTCTAATCGGCAGTAATTAGGCCTTGATCAGGTAATTCTTGTGTTCACACTGAAATCAATTCTACTTGACGTGGCTGCCCAGATTATTTCGCCATATTTTGACCTCTGTAGGTCATGCTTAATGCCTTACAGTGCTTCCCCGAGACGTTTTCCCACTTGTGGTAGTGTGTAAGGACGCCTGTACGTCACGTCCCCACGTCCTGCTGCCTCTCTCTCCCCCCTGTATTTGCTGCAGGCATCCATATCCGCGCCGCCACAGTCCAGCGCTGCCGCGGGACGCGCTCTTAATGACCACGCTAACGGTCGCCAGCCGCCGCAGAGGTTGTGTGCGTACGGCGACGTGTGAAAACTGGGCACCCGCCCACACATACACACGCACACACCCGCGCGCAGCCGTGCGGCGTTCATGCGCCGGCAGCGTTACGGCACTAGCTGCTGCTCGTGCGCGCAAGACTGCGCTCGCTCCCGATATATTGTGCGCGCCACGTCGACTGGAAAGCGATATTTTGATACGCGTTGCGCACAGCCTGAAGGGACCCGTGCGTTGGCCGGCCGAAGGAGAAGCGAGGTAAGAAAGAAAATAAAAGGAACGGTGACTTCTTTTGCGGCTCCACTTCCGCCGTGCGCACTGAAGCAGCGCTGGCGCGGCCGGCGCAGTCTTGTTCTTCGAGCAGGGCGCTTTATGCGCGATGCCGTCGCCTTTCGGTGGTGCATTGCACGCGCGCTCGGCTTTGGTCGTCGTCGACGACGTCGTCGTCTCGTGCCAATGGGCGGGGGTGAACAGCCGGCCGACAGCCGCGCGCCTTGACGATTGACCGGGCCCGCCGTACGCCCCCCTGGAGCCCCACCGACGGCCTTTTGTTACGCGCCCCCATATTCATCGCGCGCTACGGGTGGCGCTCGTGCGCGAGCGAGCGCTTGCGTTGACCGTCGTGGCTTTGTGCTGCGCCGTCCAGTTTGCGGGGGAAGGCACGAGGAGGCCGTCGTTTCCCTGTTTACATCGCTTTACTTTTCTACACTGCGAGCGGTACGTGTATGCGGGGTGGCTTTTATATCAACTGTCTCAAAATATATTGTGCTTAAGTCAACTTGCGAAGTGTATCCCGTCGTTATGTTGTTTCGATGCTGAACGGGAGTTTGCCGGACCCACTTCCAGCCACATGCTGGATGAGGCGGAATGAAAGAACACCTCCTTAATATAATAATATATATATATATATATATATATATATATATATATATATATATATATATATATATATATATATATATATATATATATATATATACGTGTGTGTGTGTGTGTGTGTGTGTGTGTGTGTGTGTGTGTGTGTGTGTGTGTGTGTGTGTGCTCTTGGTGATCGATTCGCCACACCAACCTTATCAATTATTAAGTGCTCGCCAAGCGGTGCACGAATATAACATTTCTTCCAATGACAGGTGTAAGTTGCCGACCTCGAAGAATTATTACAGGAAGCCGCGTTATATCGCCAAACCGTTCGATCAATTTTCTGATCTCGAACCATCAGCAATGCTGGTATCGCGTATGCGAGAGAGAGAGAGAGACAGAACAAAGGGGAAAGGCAGGGAGGTTAACCAAAGAGGAAGAACCGGTTTGCTACCCTACGCTGTGGAGAGAGGGGAGGGGGAGGTAAAGTGATAAGTAAGTAGAGATAAAGAAAGAGGGGAGCATAGACATACAATTACAGTCGGTCACTGTCGCCGCATACTGTCACCGCACAGCACAGTAGCACAGTTTTTCGCTACTGTATGCGAGGCAAGCCAACTCATGCCAAACATCGTTGACAACATATGTATCCACTTTAAGACTTAAACTGTGGACATTTTGGACGGCTGCGCGACGAGCATAAGCCGATCCAAACTACATTCTGCTGTAGCCTGCAGTACGGTGCTCGCGCAACGCTGGAGCAGCACCACCGCGTTTCATACGGCGAAATCGCAAACCAGGCCAGCGCAGCGTATTTCTCTGCTAAACTGCGTTGAACTGAACGGGTCACTTCCGAAACGCATTTGTTTCGCGCGTTTCCGATCGCCAAGCAGAGCAGGACGACAAAGACCGCTCGCGAAATCCTCGATAAACGAAGTTTCTTCCCGGATATGCCACCGCGCACTCTTTTCCAACAGCTACGCGGCCGCGTGTTCGAGGTCGGGAAGTGTTCCTCTTCCCATTCGCCATCGCTTAGAAAAGGAGGAGGGGACGATGGCTAAGTGAATTCGAGCATCGCAGAAACAGAAGGGGAAGGGAGGAAGAGGGGCAGGAACACGCGGCTAGGAAAACTCGCGGCTCGAATTCCCCGCTCAAAAAGTGCGCCATGGCTGCGTCTCCCTCCTCGCGGTTCGTTTTGAGCAGCCGCAAAGTGCGAGAAGGTCCGGATGTTCGCGCCGTCCGAACGTCCGGAGGAGGCGAAGGAAAGGAGCATTAATGGCCTCGGCTCACGTGCGCCGACGCCAACGCGCGGTAACGCGCTGGCGCGCCGGGCATTCGCGCATATATATGTATACCATACGCGCTAACGATATTCCACAATCAAACGTTCTCCCTGGTCCCGTCGTCCCTGCGTTCGTTCTCCCCCTCGCCTTTTTCTCCCTAGCTCGTGGCGACCCCCGTGGCCCCCGGGCAGAGTAAACATTATCGGCCGGATATGCTTCTAATTTCCAAAGTCCAGAGCCGCGGTCCGAGAAGCTCTCTCACGCGCTGCGCTCCGCTGACCGGAACCGAGAAAGATATTCCAGCGGGCGGCTAACGCGCACCGCGCTCTAAACTAATCGCCGCCCGGGAGTGGGGTGGCCTGCCAAGAAGCGCGTTTTCGGCGGCATTCCTCCACCGAACCCAATCGCATCACACCGCGGCCACCGACAGAAAATGGATGCTGGACGCCCGCCGGCTCCGCAGAAGGAAACGTTCGGGGGAAGAAGAGGAGGGGAGCCGGGAAAGAAGCCAGGGCGAGAGCCAACTTTCCTGTTTGCAATAAGGCAGCTCCTTCCATCATCGCGGGATCGCGTCGCCGCAGACGGGTCCGTCCGCCTGCTTCGCCACTCAGCGGGCATCGGGCGCGCTGGTTGCGGGCGCACACGTGGCGGCCACTCTCCGCTGCCTCGACGTGCGTTCCTGTATATATTTCACGAGCCGTCCGTCCCGATGCAAATTAGGCCTAACTGGCTTTCCGGAGAGCCGCCTGGCCATTTGCGGCGGCGCCCCGTGTGTGTCCGAAGGCGCGCGAGGGCGGCTGACGGACGCGATGCGTTATGCGCGATGCATGCTTAATGCAGTTATTGCTTCTCGCCGCCTCCGTCACTTCTTCCTCCCTGCGCGCTCTCTGCGGCTGGCAACTTTTTGGAAGCGCGGCCGAGCGGTTTGGGGGGTGGCAGGGAAGGGGTGAAAAAACGGGGCGTTGATTAGGATCGCGCTGGGCGCGTGCCTGTTGCGGGGGCTCTGCCCGCAGTGCGCTCATTACCCGCGAATTCCAACAATGAACGTTTTCTCGTCTGGGCCCTGAAAGCTGCGTGCCTGCGGTGCGCGCACTTGGTTTGTCTGCGTCTGTGCTGCCGGCGGAAGGCGATGGCCTAATCGCCCCTGGATACAGAGGCTCCATCTGCACGCCTCGAGAGCCGAGGGGGTGGGCGGCCGCACGGGAACGGAGCACGCCTCGTGGTGTTCTTGCAGTGTGCATGGTACATGCTCCACGCGTTCCTGGGTGTCTCCATCTTTTATACTGCGCGTTCCTTCTCGGCGCTTGGAACTCCTCGGGAGAATCGCGAGTTCGTTCCTGCCTCTCGCTATAGTCGCCTCACCTCCTGACGATCACCATTCGTTTTCGAAGTCGCATTCGGGCGCTGGTATACGACACACGTGCCTGGATGAATTCGCTATTACGCGCCGTGCGCCTTGCAGAGCGGCTGTCAGGTCCACTGCCATTGTGGCGAAGCACGTTACCGCGCCGCGTCAGACATGCCCGGTCTTCAAGACGCTCTACGACCTCCCCCCTTCAGTCGCATTCAGACGAGTCTCGGGCACAGTGGCTTCCTAACGACGTGATTAGGCGCTTCCCTCCTTTCTTAGTTTTCTTTTACGACATCGTGAGTGCGTGTTTGTTCAGGCAGCCTAGCGAACTACCGCGACTGCATCGGTTCTTAGTGAATGCGACGGAGTTGTCTTATATAGTAACATAAATAAAGTACAAAGTGGCAGCGGCGAGAAGAATGACATGACTGTTTCTCGTACAAGCACACAGGCACGCGTGAGTCTCAGCGAATCGAGTGCGTGCTCTAAGACGAGCTCCTCAACTCGGTTCAAGCCGCGTCGGGGCCTTGGTCGAAGTCTGTGAGGCGTCGGTTTCAAGACGTTTCGAAAGACCACTTTAGTTCAGCGCAAATCGACGGCAGTCGTGAAACAACGTCGACATGTCCGCAGCATAAATATCACTTGAGCTGTTTACTAGGCAAGCTCGTCACCCGCTGTCATGCGCAAGCTTTTGCTATATGTAACTTGATTTCAACAGCTTCCAGTTGGTATGTATTGTAACTGGCAGCTCAATGCTCGTGCCACTTTGTATCAACAGAAAATGAATGTCAGGCCTATCTTTGCGTCTAGTGACCCATTCTGTCCTCGACCGTCAACCTGTGTGGTCGTGTTTGTCACTTCATCATAACACCCGTCTCGTATTGTGCAACATCCATGGGTGAGCTACAAGTAATGTGTGCACGTCCCTTTATTACATATATAAATGTCCCACTGTCCCACGCATACTGTTGTATTGTTGAGGCATGGACCCTTGCGCGGCTGCGTTGTCGTTAAGCTTTGCTCTTCCTTACTTACGCCACGTTTGTGGAGTCGCGTGCGCGGCCGCCATCTCTCATTGGCGCTTTTGCTACAGCTGCCGCACTCGGGCCAGTCCGGTCAGTGTGGTGTTGCTCGCGGCTTGTCGAAGAGAGAGAGAGAGAGAGAGAGTACGGTTGTATTTTACGTCCGAGAGCTTTAAATCTACAGAAATAATTTCCAGAGTTCAGGTTTCTGGACTAAGGGGATCCTTTGACGGCTCTTTGGCTATGACGTTCTGCTGCCACTGAGAGCGAGGGGAAAGGTTCAATCTCCAGCCACATCACATTTCGACGCAGGTCTAATGCAAAAGCTCCGGCGCTTACCGTGCTTTAGGCGCATATTAAGAACCCCAGGTTTGAATTTAAGCCGGACCCTCCGCTACGGCGTCTCTCATGGCCCATTGGTCGCGTTCAGACGTTAAACTCCACTTCGTATTGTTTTCTCATGTTACCATAAAATAGACGCTAAATTTTGCAAATGTGTGCCCGAGGTAGGCCCCTTTTGCGCCTATATATAGCAGATTATTAAGGCCTGCTACCACACTCACTTCAATTCAGCCTGAATATATTTGGAAAACTACCCGTCGGGCATACAGCCGACAACTAAAAGAAAGAACTTGCAGTCAAATGTAATAATGCCTCATAAAAATATCCAACAAGTACATTTAATAAAACGCGCACACTTTTTCCTATTCATGTCATTGCTCTGTGGTGGTTCATGTTGCAGTAGCAGGGGCATAACTTTACGGGACGTGAAAGAATTATGCCTTAAGGGCAAGTCTTTATCGCAATTTAAAAAAAAAAAAAGACAACAGTAATTGTAGTGTTCCGAGAGAAACTTGCGTGCTGCAGTCCTGAATCGGCTGACTATAGCAAGCCAGGTATTGAAGTAATGTTTCATGTTTGAGCGAGTGCGGGCAGCCAGAAAGTGCCAGTATTTGGAATTGCGCGGGTGTGAGCTGCGCCTTCAGGGCTCCCGACTGGTTGGTCGTGTTCCCTCCATCGCCATCATCCCTTCATTTCGCGTTCAGAGATACTTCGCGGCAACGTTATATCGCAGTAAGGCAGGAAACCGGCAGTTGCGCTGCAGCTCCAGTTCAAACTATATCGACGCGTACGCTACTGACATCGACAGGTGCATCGTTTCTTGTATATTGCTATATCGCTATAATATATGAAATGCTGATAAACTCTTATCATGCCGACTTTACTAAACACAGGGGACTAAAGAAGCGTCTGATGAAGACCACGTATTTTGGAGTGAGCCAAAATTTAGTGTTCCAATTACCGCTATAAAAAAAAGAAGATATAGAATGGACTGGAGAGGGAATATTCTTCTCTTCCCTCTCCTCTCTGATGAATTTCGCTCCCAGACAACTATATATAGATACCGCAGCTGCGAGGGCGCTGCACTCAACTGGTAAAACTTACCGCAGCGTTTTCGTAGAACGGTGACCCAAGGAAGGCACGCTCGCGTGATACCAGACCGTCAAGCTGCTGCGCCGGAACCACCATTCCCCACGTGTCCGTTCCCATCCCCTTCCCTTCACCTGTACACTTGCGCACACAGTACACGGCCCTGTTCGCGTCCCCGCTGTAAGTCAGCGTCCCATTGAACACGGGGCGACTTCATCAATGGTGGTTACGGCATTCGTGGCATGAACGGCCATAGCGGACAGTATACAGTCTACATTGCTTCCCAAGGCATTTATTTTCTTTTTTATCCGTTTGCTTCGTGCTCGAGGAAAAATGCTTCGGAGAAATGCCCGTTAGTTCCTTGTGCAGAGAGCACAGATATTCTTGCGAGAATGAAGTTTGACATAGAAGGTGCACTTTGTCTCATTTCACTTCTGTGCCGCTCTCCTTTTACGGGAGATTGTGTACGCGCTGCTATTCCGCAAAGATGTTCGAATTTCCTTAAGACGAGCTGTTGCTCCTACAACTATAGAGTTGAACAAGACGTGCCGATACGCATGCGTGATAAGACTCCATGGACTTCCATCACTTCCGCACGAGCTGCCTCCATCGCACGTGAAAATTGTGGGGTCTTAGTGCCTCACAGGAGTACCGACCACCGCGGGTTCGAGCTTAGCGAGCCACAGGGCCGCGTCAGCCGCCAGCCTCTAGCGCGGCTGCGCACGAGCTAAGGCCGCAAGGGGCTACCGAGCGACGCAAGCAAGAACTACGGAGAAAGAGAAAGACTCTGACCCTGTTCTCCGATCGGCGATATTGCATGCGATGTTTGCCCTGCCATCAAAACTTCCCCTGCTAATCACTGCCCTTCAGCAGAGACAGCCTCCCCACCACAGGCATACAAGGCGCAACCACTGGCATGATTAAAATAATCGTTATTTGCCCATACAACTGCCTCCGGAGTTGTTGCGGCACATGGTAGCCGGCAGCAAACTATAGTGCACGGCTCCTCGAGCTGGAAGCGCCTATGCGAAGACGAGGACGCCATGCGTGCCACGCGAATCCTGCTATAAGACGACTGTTTGGTCGTGCACCCATTTACCCGTCACCGGCTGCGCGAAGCTGCCTGCCACTCGCCGTCAGCTGTACACGCGGGTCCCACAAAAGGCTTTGTCCGAGCCGTTCTTCGCCACACGACGCGTATCAACAAAGACTCGGACACTCTTTGCCAGAGCGTATAATAGTTAGCCCGCTGCCCGATAGACCTTGACACCCTGGCCTCTTCGCACGTGGGGCAGAGGGAGACAGTATAATGCTCGCTGGCTTCCACGGACCGTGGTTGCTTGGGGGATGCCGTGTTAGTCCTGTTCGTGCCACCCGCGAAGGCACGCATTGATCGCATAACGCAGTTAACCCGCGAGCCTTATAACCACTGACGGCGGCTGGCAGCGGCGCGTTAATTTTGGCGTCGTTGTCGACGTGGCACGCGGCTTCAACGTGCAAGGAGAACAGCGACGGCGGGTTAACGTCTCACCTCGGGACGAGACTGACACGTCCTTATTAACACCTTAACTGACTCGATGGCCCCGGTATGTTCGCGTGAATTATACTCAGGCCGTCCTGCTGTGGGCACGTTCCCGAAAGCCTGGGTGCTGCATCTATACAGCAGCCTTTTCTGTGGGGCATTAGCGGCGTCTCGTGCCTCCGTGTCGTCGTGATTACACGTTTTTTTGCGTGGGGTAAACAGCGTTAATAGAGTTTGTGCCCAAGTGTCAGGGACCTTGGTGCCAACGAGCTGTCCCGATTGTTTCAGCTCGTCTCGAAGCTCCTTCCACGCTTGCAACACTGCTGTGATCTCACTTGAAGACTCAGTCGCTCATACTGGACTGACCTGTGGCGAAGTTGAAGGTATTCTTTTTCGTTGACACACGCTGGTGCTCGCCGCGGTCATTACAGTCTTCGCGCACACAGCCGAAAGAAAGCGAAGATTCTCGGCCTTCGGAGTTTTAAAAGCTATTAACAAATCATCTGCGCCGTGGCCTATGCGCTCGATAAGCACCTCCTTTCGCGTATTTGCGCTTTATTTTCCGGGTTTGCGAGCAGCATTAGCTCTGCGGCAAACCACTAGACGTGGACATGCTGCTGTTTGACCAACATTAATTGCTGAGCCGAAAATGGACCGAGGCGTGTTTGTGCTGCTGGAAAATTACCGCTTGCAAATATACGCGCCTTGTGGCTCACTGGCCAGACGGTGGCATAGGACAACACTTCCTCGTCGCCTCTTGGCGACCTATGCACTTCGGCGGCGACAACCTTCGTCGTCGCCTTAGTTGCTTTGTTTTTCTCCAGCTCGTGGCCGTCGTGATGCGTCCAGATAGCCCGGCACTTTCAGCTTAAATAAGTGGAAGAACGAAAAACAAAACGCAGAAGGAAGGAATCGTACGGGACAGAAGCCGAGTCACGGGCGCGTGTGTGCCTAGCACGCCTCCTTCCAAACGTTAGACCCCGGGAGTCGAAGGAAACGACGCAAGACCAAATTGTTCGCTCCAAGGTGGCTGCCTGCTTGGCTGCGCGCGTCTCTGCTTGCTGCCGAGCGGTTTCAAACAATGATAGCCTATGAAACAATGGTCCTCCTCCATTACCTTCATTTTTTTTTCTTCCTATCTTATTCGCCCTAATCTTCTTCTCGGGCAAATGGCGCCTGCGTGGCTCCTTCGCCGCCTTCTGGGAGCGGGCGTCCGCCGTTCAAGCCTGCACCTCTTAAGAGGAAGCGATAATGGAAGCTGCTCCGCTGAACAGCCACAATTAAACGGCCATCGTTGTAATGATCATCGGAGGAGACGCTTCATCCACTACAACGCCACCCCGCTTTCTTTCTTTCTTTTTTCTTTGTCAGCGCCAACTCCTGGAAGGCGCCCTTTCCTGTTACGCGCGCACTTCCAGCGTCCGACCAACTTCTCCGTCGCCGCGCTTCGGGGGCAATTATTATTCCGCGACTGCGTGCGGAGACAATGCGGTCGGCCTCGCGAGGCGCCCATGGACTCGCAATCTAAAGCCGGCCGGTCGCATTGTGCGCATGCCCCCTTCCCCCTCCCGTCCGCGGCTGCATATCCCGTGGTCTGAACCGTGTTCACCCCGAATGCGGCCATCATCAGTTCACCGCGCCCGGCAACGTTGGTGTCTTGTCGAATGCTTGTAGTGCAGCTTTAGATCGGTTTATACGTGAGTGGACTCGCACGAGTAAAGGCGCGTGCAGTCAAAGCTGCCTGTCTGCGTATTTCGTGGCGCTGTGTTATGCACGCATGAAATAGGCAAAATTTGGCCCTGTTTGTTTTGACAGCATTTAGAACAGTCTGGCTTGCCGTAAAGCACAACGCCACATTTGTCGGGAAATATAGCTCTTTGGGGAGCCACGAAATAGATAGGATAAAGACGAAAAAGAAATAATAATATGCAAGCAGCCGGCTGTCTGAGACAGAAGAGAACTATTTTTCGCAACGTTATGTTGACTGTCACTCGCGTTGTGACCATTGGGCATGCGTCAGATCGAATATGCCAAGTCTAGCTTCTGCCTCTTCTTTTTCCTCCTCCTCTTCTTCTTCTTCTCCTTTTCTTTCTTCTTCTTTGTTTTTGTTTGTTGCTGGCGGTTTCCAGCTATGGTGACATTATACTATTGATTCAGGTACGTGGTGCTTTACTTTGCCCCTCGTGAGTCGAAACTCGCTCCTCTTACTCCTTGCTCCTGGAAGCCGCTTAAGTAATACCTCTCTCAAGTGCACACTAACTGCTGTACCATTACTCTCTCACGTGGAAGAGCTCCTCTGGCGATACGGACGCTCTCGATGTCATTAATCTATAAATAAAGGTTCTGCCCATTCTGCATACCTTATCGTGTTGCACAGTTCTAATTATTAGATAGTGCAGCTTCGCTGAAGAGCAGACGATGCGTGTCCGATTTTCCTGAACCACGGTGGCCCTTCACTCGACACAGCCTCGACTAGTCGGTACAGTATGTCACTTAGAACGTCCTCCAAGATACGCGTATTTTTCGAAGAAGTGTATAGTTAGCTCACTAAACGCTGATTAACTGCTGTGAATTGTTGAAGGACTAACTTGTGCAACACAGTCGTTCGCTGTGTATGCCTATCTCTTAACCATTAAGTCTGTACACGGATGGCCGTTTCAAGGAATCGTTATTGTGGCTCCCGTCGTTTTGTCAGTTCGTCCTTGCTTCTGTCGTCCGCCCGTTGTGAGCGCTTATTTCGAAGGGAAGCTTGCCAGGAAAGTGTCGTGAAATGATCCCGCACAAATTAGCAGAGGCGAGCGCAGGCTAGGACAATGGCTTCGTCAGTCTCTCTCCTGCATTCTCTCTTGCGTACGTGTAAAACACCACTCGCAGTTATGCGCTGGGCGGGCGGCTGTTACAGCGTTGCCTGCTTCTGCCATGACTGCCCCGCTGCCGGTCTATCACTGCCTGAGCGCTCTCTGCGTGGCTCCGTTTACTTTTGGCGCGTTTTCACGCTTTGCCGTAAAAAGCAAATGCAGAGACCGTGTTCAAGCAGCTGGTGGCAATGATCATCTCATACTAAGCCGCTGATGTCTTTTTTTTTTTTCGTTTATTCTGGCGAACACTATTATAGCGGGGCAGACCGAAAAAAGTCCGCCTGACTTGCGTCAGTAAGCGCGTTAAAGAACCACTGATGCTGCCCAGAGCTACGCTCTGATTTGGAACTTATATTTGCTTTCGCGCCCATGTGACATAACGTAACTTTGTCGAATTTTACCACGAAGATTATGATACCGCAAAATGTACCGAAGCAATGTCCAAGAAAATATTTTGTCCCATTTAGAACTCCTCGGAAGCGGATAAAGAAAAAGAGAGATGTTAGTAATGTACTCAACAGGAAGGGAAAATCCTTTGGCGGGAGCTTGCGTGCTGCAGCCTGCTGTGAACTGGTTGGAGAAGAAAGAGAGAGACAGAGCACGATAGACGTATGGTATGAATAAACGAATGAAAGTTCTTTATTCTCGGATATATGATCGCTCTAGTTATTGGCGACAACAATTGTCAGAAGTCCTAGGTCGTCAGAGAAGAAATCTCCGCTGCGTTCTTCGTCCACTCCATCGCTGGAGACATCCCTGACGGCGCAGTGGATAGGCGTCGTCGTGCAGGTGAGCCGTGGCCTGCACGTATAGGCGCTGTTCACCTGCGGTCCCGACAGGGCGTCTCCTCCGGCATTCTCTTTTCATTTATTCGTTGCCTCTCCTCGTGGCGTAGCTTTCTGGGGAAGCCACACAAGCGTGTCCAAGACGACGGCTAAAGCGCCGCGGTCGCAGCTGCCGCGGTTCCACCGAACCTTGCCAGGCGCAGCACGGCCGCCATGCGAACAGGAAGAGCGTCGTGGCCTCTGCTCCGCAGCCGCATGCAGCAGCAGGTGTATTATTCGTCCACTCGCGACGGCGTCTTGAGAGTGCGCATGCAATAAAGGCAGGTCGGTGTGTGCCCGCGGCGAGCAGCCCTGCACGCTCCGTCGAGCACCGCTCGCGCTAATTTGGTCGCCTTTATCGCTCATTCGCCGCCGGACGATGCGTCGGCTGCTGCCGCGGCGTGTCGGCCGCCGTGCCAGCAGCGGCAGCAGCCGGCGTCGTCGACGGCGCCCGGAGCTCGGCGGCGGCAGATGCCCCGTCGTCTGATTATACGACTTCCGTGGCGCTCGCTTCGCTTAACGATCCCCGCCGATTAAACCGTCGACGGCGTCGCCGCAGCAGTCGCGCCAGGGGTCGTCGCGTCCAGCGCGACAACGAATTGGGCACCGCGCTTGGCGATGACCCCGAACGCTTCCGGTGCCACCGCTGCGGCCACGTATACGTGCAATCTGCTGCGCTCTTTCTTGACGCCCCTTCTGTCTTCTCTCTCTCTCTCATTCTCCTGTCTCCTCTCTCTCTCATTCGTTTCGTTTCACCGCTGCTCCAGACGCGTAACCTCTCATTTTCTGGTTATTTCCGATGTGCGCCTTATTTTACTGCATTCAGTGAAAGAAAGGGATTAAGGTGTGATTCGCCTGTTTTTCTAGATCGCGTCGGAAGTGAATTGCCAGGGCAACAGAAGCAGCTGCGTCAGTGCACTTGACCGTGGCATGACCGCGTGCTTAACGGAGCTTGCTTCTGGAGGAGTTGCACGTCGTTGGGCCACGTTAGCACCGGTGCCGTCCAAGTTGTCAACATACTCCAGCACCGTCTCCACGGACACCACCTTTGACGGTGTCGTCATATGGGTGTAAAATGTAAGCACGCTGTGCTTTTTCTGTCGTAGTATGCTTCCGGTTCTTTCAGCGGTCCTCAAGAACAACCGAGGAGAATAGCGGGCGTTTCAAGAATTCCTCTGTTCTTTCTTTCCATCCTTATTATGGCATTAGAAATGACTCAAATGAATATAAACAATAAGGGGTGAAAGATATTATAAGTGCTCAACCTGAAAAGAAAAGGCTGAGCTGTAACTAACGCAGTATGAATACCATAAATAATTTTTATGGCGTGACAGACGTTGCGGAATGCGCACTGGAAAATGCGCTTGAAACGACGGTCTACGGTCGCTGATCCAGTGACTCGCTGCTTAGAGATAAATTAAGATCTGCGAAGAGCAATAGTCAAACTGAAAGTTCGAGCGTGACGGCCACTTTGCGTTGTCGACATTTTTATGCTCGTCATCAAGTTCCATGAGCACGCGTTCTTTATAATTGTTTGCCTTGCCGTGGCTCCAACAGCCGGACTCTTTTGTGTTATCTTCCTTAGCCCCTTTTCCTCTGAATAGGCTGACAAACCGGGCGCGGGTATGATTGGCCTCCCAGAATTGTTCTTTCTTTCTTTCTCCTTTTTTTTTTCGGGGGGGGATTGATATAGACATACATTGTCTGCCATAGAGACTAAAGGAAGATCGACTCTGCCTGAGTAAGATCCCTCCACCCGTACATTGTTTTTTTTCTTTTTTACTCACTCTCAGAAGCGATTTACCGGTGTCATCACATGTTTAAGAAGTGTCTCTGGTACAAAACTGATTTGCTGCACGTAAGAAAAAAAAGTACTCTTACTTAAAGGAGCTTATTTTAATGGTATCTGGCACTCTGATGTACATCGTAAAGATAATTAACTTCTGCGAACGGACTACTGGCTAGTTACATGTCTGCACAGTTGTATGAGATCCGCTTATTCCTTATCTGACAATGTATATAGCAAACAGTGTCGCGAGGATTAAACAAGGTGACGATGATGACATCTTGTTTGTCCTAGGATGATTATTACTATCATTATTATTATCATCAACATGTTTAAGTTCACTGCAGGGCGAAGGTCTCTCCAAAGGCTTTCACTTAACCCCTATTCAGCATGAACTGAACACATCCTGCGCCTGCACCTTTCCTACTAGCATAATTTCGTATCCTTGTAATCACCATGATTACTTACGACCTAACGACTGAAGTGTTTTGAACGCAGCACTCGTGGAGAATTGAAGGCGCTTCTAGGGTTCAAACCTAGAAGAATATGTCTCCAAGTTCATCGTCGGCGACGCAAGAAGGTGCTCGGCGAGGAAAGTTACTTCATCTCAAAGGCGCAGACCAGCGGAGCGGATTAAATCCGACGCAGCGGCACGCCCCGATAAGCCGAGGAAAACGATACGCGTTAATGAAAAGGGCAAATCACTCGCACTGCACGCGGCAGCCAGCGCCCGCTTCGCAAGGAGCAGAAATTAGCCTCGCCATCTTCGCCGTTCAAACGGAGAACGGCGCTGAACACTCGGCGGCCGCGCGCGCGCGCACGTCTCATCTTCCTCTTGCGCTGCTGCTGCTGCTCCCGAGAGACGTCGACGCCATCTTGTAATTAATGTGCATGGCTCGACGCGATAACGGCTCCGTCGCCGCAGCAGCTTCGCTTCGCGAGCCTACGTGGAGCCCCGCCGACCCGCACACAACACGTGTGTGCACGCACGCCGACGGGCAGGTCGCTCCAGCTAAACATGCTGCGCGCGCGCGAACCTAACTAACAGTAATCAACCAACCCAATAAAGGCGACGTTGGCGGAGGAGCGGGCTGACTGACGATGCCTCCTCCGATGTTACCCGGCTCCCCCAGGTTCTTTCCTTACTTTTCGGCCGCTCTATTTTTGCTGCCCGTATACACATGCTCGGGTCGCTTGTCGTCGCTCCCGATCTCTGTTCTTTTCGCCCTAGCGAGGTGGAATCCTCCCATGCAACGAAGCCTAGGCATACGTGCCGAGAGGCAACGGCAGGGAGTTCGGGCGCGGATGGGGTCCCGAGAGCGGGCCATACATAACCAACTTAGCAGTGCTGACGGCGCGTGTCGCGGTACGTGTGTGTGTGTGTGATATGCGTGCGTGCCGCGGGGTTTGGGCACTGCGGTGCAGGTTAGCCGAACCCTTTCTTTTTGGTCGCCCGCTGTGAGTCGCCTTCTCTTGTTTGTACCGGGTGTTCAGCCCGGGGTGCTCTTGTCCCTTCCCGCAGGACGGCACACAGTGTCGGTACACATTAGAGGTGGGCTTTTCGGCAGTCTCCGCTCCTCTTCACTGATAGAACGTGCGCGTTCCCTTTTTATGTTTCACTAGACGATAATTCTTACAGGGATAAAAGAAAGAAACTTGCCTAACAAATGGTTGAAGGGAATGTGTGAGCGCGTTTCGCTTTTAAAACAAGCTGGTGGCATTCCCCACCACGTGTGTAATTTGTCTCTGCTGATAATAATTACGAATCCAGCTTTTTTAAAAATCTTTTCATAAACGTAACTGCGTCCTGGTAAGTAGGGCAAATTTCTTTTTATCTATTCGTACATTTAGGATCACGCAATTTTTATCGCTAATATGTCTATATCAACATGTGCCTTTCACGCAATAATGGCTATTTACTTATTGCAAGCGCAGAACTATTTGTCCGTCTCGCAGACGTTGTGAGATCGACAATTGCAGCCTATGAGGACGATACAAAGGTAATAACCTGCTGATGTAGTCCATACCTGCGCGTTTCCTTCAATTCATTTCTTATTATTTATTATTCCTTTATCTATACAGGATGTCCCAGCTAACTTTAGCCACAGTTAAAAGATATGCGCATGCCACGTAGCTGGAGAGAACCAAGGTGATGTTCTTTACCGTCGCTTCCAGATACTCAGATTATTTTTTTTAATACCGCTTAATCAGATAATTAGTCCTAATTACTTATTCATCCTCTCAAATATTATAATTAGATGAAAAGTGCCAATGAGAGAATTTTAGAGCGACATGTAAAACTCCAGATACAACATTCTGTTGCTCAATACGTGCTACGTAAAAGTGTTTTTGCGAGCGTGAAAGAAACCCGCAAATGCACGCAAAATTGCCGTGCGACTGGCCGCTCGAGGCACTTTGCGATATATTTGCGGGCTTGCTGTGTTGGTAGTTTGTCATGTTGCTCTACAATTCTCTCATTTACACTTATAATCTAAATATAATATTTGATAAGATGAATAATTAATTAGGACTACTTATCTAATGAGGTGGAGTGACAAAATTTTTTTAAAACATTGAATTACGGGGTTTTACGTGCCAACACCACTTTCTGATTATGGGGTACGCCGTAGTGGAGCACTCCAGAAATTTTCACCACCTGGGGTTCTTTAACGTGCACCTAAATCTAAGCAAACGGGTGTTTTTGCATTTCGCCCCCATCAATGACAAAAATAATCTGAGTATCTCAAAGCGACGGCAGACAGCATTACCTTGGTTCTGTCCAGCTACGTGGCATTCGCATATATTTCGGTGGGGGCGAAATGCGAAAACACCCGTGTACTTAGATTTAGGTGCACGTTAACGAACCCCAGGTGGCACAAATTTCCGGAGGCCCCCACTACGGCGTGCCCCATAATCAGAAAGTGGTTTTGGCACGTAAAACGCCATAATTTGTTTATGGCATCCGCACATTTTTAAACTCTGGGACACCCTGTATAGCTGGCAACCTTAGTAACACCTATATTTTGCAAGATTTCATCTTTCACTTACCTTTTTACTTACTTTATATTTTAGCTCTCGCGTTAATATTTTTTGTGCCCTATATGAAATAACGTAAACTGTAGGGGACACCCCTTGCAAACTTGTTAATATGTCTTTTGGCGTAGGCGCGTGCCGACAGAACTCCAAGCGCTACTTCCATCGTGGTGTAGCCAGCGTGCTCCGAGAAGCACGCTAGGTCAGTATAATTAAAAGCATAAAATAAGAGACGCTCGGCGCTCGAAGAGATCTCGTTCCGCATGTATCGTTCTCCACAGCGACCGTGCACTCCAAAGACGGGAAGGGTCGCATCGGCCCGACTGCTTGTATGCAAGGTTGTCCGCGCACGCACGCGCAGAAAATTGCACCCACAATTTCTAAGGCGAGGACAGATATCCGAAGCAACGCATCGCGTTGCGCCGTTCCTCCTTGATCTTCCGCAAAATTAATTCACCTCCGACTCTTGAACTTTGGCCGTTCCTTCGCGCACCTCCCGAATAAACATGATCAAACTGAGTCGCGTATGTGTGTACATATAGTGGAAGACGAACAACGAAAAGAAAGCAACATGAAGAAACTGGATAGCGCCGCACAAAAACTCAATTTGAGCCGAATATACGCTCCGAGTCCCCCCGTCTCGTCTCAGGGGAGACGACGAAGGCTGCAGGACCTCCCCTGTCCCACACTCGGAACAAACCGCGCGCGTCGCATTGCGCGGGCGCCGTGCAGGCATCGAAGGAGCGCGGAGCCAATTGCATATCGTTCGTACACGGGGCATACATTATATACGGCAGCTGCATTTCTTCTTCTCGGAATGAAAAATTTATCTCGCCCGCCGGGCGCCCAATTCACATGCCGAATCTGTATGCGAAGTACTGCAGAAAGTAAAGGAAGGCATACCGCGCGGTGTACCAGCATTGCGTGCCCGTGCGCGTCGATGTGCCTTTGCTGCGGGGATGTTCCCAAGCTAGTGTCTGTGCGTGTGAGTGTATGCGTGAACGATTCCCTTCGCCAACCCTCTTGTTTGTTAGTGTTTTGTGCAAGAATTGCCACGTTTGCTTTATATTTATTACTTTCCTTAGCTGAGGAAGGCTACGTGGAACAGGTTGTCACACTCGTCCGTCTGGTCAAGAGATGCACGATTTGATCAATTATAAGGCCCCGATATGGCTACATTTCACACCAGTGCAAGGAGGTGGTGGCCCTTTCTTTCCTTTATTGTATTATCTTTCGCATTCATATTTCCCGATTTCCGTGAAGGAGGTGTGTGGGGGGGGGGGGGGGGCGAAGGGGTTGCGTTCCAATTTCAATACATTTCGCTGTCAGAACGATTTGCTTTTGTCGTCTTTTTACTACCAGTAAAATAAAGTATTGCGAGGCGAAGGTCGGGTTTCTTTTGTAAGGTTAGAAAATTGATTGGCGGTACATACATCCTTTAGACATTATTGGCGACTTTAATGCTATCAGCAATGTATCTTATGGTTGGTGGGTAACTGTTGATTATATGTTTTATATATGATTATTATTAAAGGCGGCACACACCCAGTGACAGACATGCGCTGTGGCACAAGCTGGCATCAAAGAGCTTTATTGAAGAACCAGCACACGCCCAGTAGCGAATATACACTGCGACCCAAGTTCGCGTCAAAGACGTTCATTGAAGAGCGGCACTTACCCAGTGGCATTATTATCAGAGGTGGCACACATACAATGGCACATACCCAGTGACCCAAGTTGGCGTCAAAGAGGTAGATTGAAATGCACCACATACCCAAAGTTTCATACTTAGTGATCCAAGTTGACCCACGTTGACCCAAGAAAATGTAAAGCCTAAATAAATACCAATAGTGTTACAGGGTGGCAATATCGTTTTGTAATTATCGAGCTTTACAATGAATTTCTTAAACATCGCAGTATAGTAGTGTCCATCACCTTCGGTTGATTCTTATTGTGCAGAATACGAAGGCAACATTCAATATCCTGGCAAGAAAATAAAAATTCATGATCGCCAGTCAGCCCCTAGAGTCTGTGCAGGAGTACGTTTATCTAGGTCAATTACTCACAGGAGACCCTGATCATGAGAACGCTATTTACTGAAGAATAAAAATAGGTCGGAGTGCACACGGCAGGAATTACCAAACTCTTACTGGAAGTTTATCATTGTCGTTGAAAAGAGAAGTGTACAATCATTGCATTCTACCGGTGCTAACATATGGGGCAGAAACTTGGAGGTGTTGTGTGAAGTCGGGGGTAGTGCGGCCGACGAAGGTCCCTTGCATGGTGCCGTACCAGGTGCCGGGAGAAAGAAGGGTTCCGAGCGACTTGAAGAGAATTAGAAAAAGTTTACATTCAAAAATAGATAGTTCAGTTTTACACACATGGCTCCAACTCTCGGAGTACACTACATGCTGGAGTCTTTGCATGTCCGAGCCTCTCTTTCACAATCGTCTGGATCAACTTTTTATGCCGTTTATTTCTCTCCTTCCCTCGTCGAGGGAATTCACTGGCCATTCACAAAGCGCCGAGGCGTTCACATCATCCCGCCTCCAACGTCCCCCCCCCCCCACACCTTTTGCAATACTCCCACTTTTTTTGCCGAACCCTCACTTGTCTTCAACGTTCCATGTGTCTCCAGCGTCCCACGTGTCTCCAACGTTGCACAATACGAGGAAACTACGCGGCGAACTGTGTACCTGCCGTCGACGCTTTTCCCGGGAGTTCTCGACAACGACCCTGTCCTCGATCAGTGGCCTCTTCGTGACAATCAGGAGGGGGTGACGTTGTTGTCTTGAAGCGAGCTATCATTTCTATAGGTGCTCGAAAAGCCGAAGATCTGGAACATGACTGCTTGTCCGTAAGACTAAGGTGACGCTGATTGAGCTGCCTCGAGTGAACGATGAGGCTTGATCAGCACCCGTGATAGCCGCATGCCTGCGGGTGAAGGATCCTTTGTTAGACACAACAGAAGTTGACAAAAAAGCTCGAAAACAAGTTAATAACCGCGCAACGACCGATGGAACGAAACAATTTGGAGAACTCTTAAGTTTCACCTTTAAGAGAGAACGCGTTAACATTGAAAGATCCCTGACTGCTTCTCATGCTTCCCGGCAGCTGGTGCCTATGTAACCGTAATGTTTACCTGGAAACGCTTGCCGCGAACGCTATGCGCGAAGGCGAGCTTTGTGGTGGAACCACGGCCTCTTGCGTGGGCCGCGATGCGGCGGAGGCGAGCGCCAGCTGGAGTTAATGCAAGGAACCGGGCGCGTCGCTCCGTGGCCCCCAAAACATCCATCGCGCCGGAGCGCGAAACATGGCGGACGCCGCGGCCGGTCTGTGAACGCCGCAGCGTGTGTGTGTGAATAGGTTTGTTTGAGTTCTCGCGTAACAGAATTATGTTTTCTCGCATAGCAAAATTACAATACGGGAGCTATGGTATCTGTTGGTTGTATAAGTCCCAGTTTAAGATTTTTCTACGTATTTTAGCTTGAGAAATTCAATTGGTTCAGTCAATTCCTTGCATCATATGGAAGGCCTGGGTATACGTGGTTCGAAAATATTTTTGCCGTTGCGACGTCTGACGCGTGACACCGGATTTTCTCCGACAAGGGCTCCATAACGCTGTCGCGTTAAAATGTTAGGTGTAATATTAAAAGACAGGAAGAGAGCGGTGTTGATCAAAGAGCGAACGGGGATGGCGGATATTCTAGTTCACATTAAGAGAAAAAGAATGGAGCTGGGCAAGCCAGGTAATGCGCAGGTCAGATAATCAGTGGACCATTAGAGTGACAGAATGGGCGCCAAGGAAAGGAAGCGCAGTCGAGGATGGCAGAAAATTAGGTGGGGTGATGAAATTAGGAAATTTGCGGGCGCAAGTTGCAATCAGCTAGCGCAAGACAGGGGTAATTGTAGATCGCTGGAAGAGGCCTTCGTTCTACAGTGGACATTAAAAGATGCTGATGATGATCGCCTTCGCTGTAGAATATTTTTAGGCATGGTGAAGTCGGATTGCAAACATGTGATTTGCGCGCATATGTATGTATGCGTGAATGGGTGCGTGTGTATATGTGTATGTGTGGGATAAAAAATGTGTTTGCGCGCGTACGTGCGTTAGTAAGACGGGGAGGGGAAGGCCGGTTGCGAGTCCTAAATTAGTGAAATCTCACTAGGTTTTAACGGTACAGATAGACAGCTATCAGGAAATCTGTACAACCAGTACACACACGGCGACGTCATCAATGCGTTACGCTCCGTTCACTGGGAAATAAGCTACGAATGGGATATAATAGCTGTAACCGTTGGGCGAGATCTGTCGAGTATGCTAACTGCGCAAAACAGAGTGGGCTGTTGCCTATAGCGTTTCTTTGATTCCGCGTCATGACTGCGACTGTAATCTGATTTACCGCGAAAGAAATTGCGTAGCCGAGCTGCGCGACACCTCCAGCATCTCTTCACAGCACACAGAGAGAGTGTGATTGTGAAGAGGAAGAGACAGTTCACAACAGAACCGAGCGGAAGGGAGGAACCGGAAGAGAAAGAAGAGCATCACTCTCGCTCTCACGGCTGCCCATGCGCACCGCAATCCGTGCGTGCGCGAACGCGTCGCTCGGTTTCCCGTCGCTCAACAGCGGAGGTCCCCCCTGCAGCCACCTGTCGTCGACGTGGTCTCCACCAGCATCCTCCACTCTCGTGTCACCACCCTCTCCCGATGCCTCCGCGTTCGCGCGTCCGTAACCGCTCCGAACTCACCGCTCGCGCCTCAATGCGGCAGCCAGCAACAGTGGCTGCCATTATGGCCGCGTTCAGTCGCCTGCCCCCCCCCCCCCCACCCTTCGGTGTCTGTCGTCCCGCATTTCCTTCACCCGTCTGCCGATAGATTTTCTCTTTTTCCCCCTCTGTCCGTCTCTTCATTATTTTTACCGTTGTTCCCTCCCCGTCCTCTTCCGTTCGCCTTGACTCCCAAAGGGCACGCACCTGTCCGCTCGCGCTCGCCGCTTGGCCGGGCACCCGACGCGCACGAACGAACAGCAGCGTCTACGCGGCCTGCATCTGACAGCCTCGCTTTCCGAACCCGCCGTCGAGGGGCACGCACGCTGCCGCGGGGCTGCGTTTTCTCAGAATGGGCGCCTTACTTCTCTTAACAGCGTCCGCCCATGAACCTCTGAAGTCGAGAGTTCGCATCACGGCAGGTGAATCGCTGGAGAATCGCGGATGATTCGCGTAGTTTAGTTTCGTGAAATACCTGTGGTTGAGGTTCGTTAGAAATATACATGTTTGGGACTGTGAAACGTCTTTTAGGAGCATTTGAATCCGATTTAATGCTTGAGCATTAGTAGTGTCAAAGTGGAAAAAAGTGTATGCGTCTGAAGTGTGGCAAGCCGGTCACCTTGTAAAGGTACATATATATATATATATATATATATATATATATATATATATATATATATATATATATAATGTGTGTGGGTCATGGTTTAACTCGTGGACCGTGACCTCCTAGTGGAGCGACGTAAAGCCAGCGCATTACTCTTGCATTTACCGCTAAATGGCCACATATATATTGTTTCTTTCTTTCGTTGCGCTTTGGGTTTTCTTTACCTAGGTTTACTCGTGGTTTCATCATTTCACTACGCGAGATCTTTATAAAAGCACTATATGTTTATCCAGTTTTGTTGTAGTGAGCCTATCTTTTCCTTTCTTTGTCACCATAACATCTGTGGAGAATGGCCGTTCCTGCCAAACAAAATTTTGAACTCCAGTAAGTGTGTCGAACGTCGTTTAGCACGAACCTGGGAAAGTGCATGCCTACGTAATAAGAGCCCAAGTGCACCCCCCCCCCCCACATCCCCTATATTCGCTTACTTTGTCGTCAGTTGTAAAAGACAATTTCCTTGACGAAACAATGATAATACGCGTCCTCTGTCATCTCTATCACATGCGCACAAAGTGCTGACACATTACGCACAAAGTACGCACGAAGTACTCACGCACATTTACGAAAACAGTCCTTAGATCATTTCGTCTGGTATATGGGCACTGGATAACAAGCAGTGTGCGGTAAGTTGCGCTTTGTTATTGACTGTAAGAGCTATAGCAAGCTTCTTTAACTATACGTGCATTGACGATGAGAGCTTTTTACGTTGACGCATATACGCACACACAAAGGCGTTTTAAGTGGGAAACAGTCGACACTCGCTTTTAGGATCACGTCCGCCCTATAAATCACGACATTCGCGACAGCTTTCGGCACGTTCCGCGGCCAGAGGCCACGCCGTTCGCATGTTACGAGCTCGGACAGGTGCCGCTTTCACGGGAAGCGGCCGGACTCTCGCATCGCTCGTTTGCTTTCTTCCCACTCGCCGTCTCTCGCGCTCGACGCTCGGCGGCCACAAAGCGGCTGCGTGTGCGTTTCAACGCGGGCGTCGGTGCGCATCTCAGGAGCGACGGAGAGGATACTTGGAAAGCACGAAGTGGGGGGGAGCAATACTGCAGGGTGATCATTCTTAAGTTGCATGGAATTTTTGAAGAATCGCCTGTGGTAGATAGAACAATTCTCGTTCTTGAACGGAATTGTTCGAAGAGGCCGGCGGACATCGCTGGCACGAAAAATAGAAACACGTATTCAACTAATTAACAAAGAACACTAATTAACCTCTTAATTAATTACATTACGGCACATTTTGCAGCTTACGAATTGTAGCCGGTGAAGAGAGAGGATAAATGAAAGGCAAGGAGGTTAACTAGGACTGAGCCCGGTTGGCTACCCTGCACTGGCGAAGGGGAAAAGGTGAGGAAAAGATTGAGAAACAAAAGATAGGCAAGGAGGTTGACCAGAAAAGCTTTGGTTTTCTACCCTGCTCGTGCTCTGCTCGTTAAGGGGCTAGAAAGGAGAAATGCGAGTATGGAAGTAGGAATCGGCGCACAAAATTTATGCGGGACACGTCTCTATCAGAACTCATCTCGCAAGCCTGTTAAACCGCATCGAAGCGAAATTGTGCTCCGGCTGCCTTTAGCGCACGTCCGCTGTGACCGCTGTCGAAGTATGTTTTGCTCTGTCAGTGGCCGGTTGTCCATTGTCTCTAACAAATTGCACAGCACCAACTCTGCGTATTAAAACGTGGGCAAATACACAGGAGATATGAGATTGTTTCTTCGCAGCCGAAAGTGTCACAGCTATGCAGCTGTCGGCCCGCCCGATTATGAACGAGCATGACTACGTTGTTTCCTACAAAAAATTATTAGGAGGAACTACGCATGACTACACATGTGCGCTGATATTAATTTGCCTTGCCGTGCTTGGAAAACTATGGATGTTTTAAAATTTAGAAAGGTAAATAGTGATAGATACCGCCGCGATGACGTCTGAAGCCGCAGTATTACACAAATCCACCTATATTTCACCCATAGTTCCCATGGTAGCTTAACGATGGCAGCGCCAAAGTTCCTTCTAGTGACATTTGCATGAAACTCTATGGCGAGCGCCGTCGGAAACGTCTCGCTTGGTTTCCCGCGACTCGCTTACCTCGTGGTGCTCGAACTCACGCGACGCTGTTTGGATCTGACTGCTGGTACGATCTGTTGGGAACTCGGCGCTGACGCCCGTGGTTGTACCTGGGTCGCAAGCCCCAAGGGTAGCGTTGGCCTGGCGGCCTGGGGTACAACTGGAAGCATCCGAAGGTCCCGGCAAAGCATGAGTCGACTGGTAACAACGAAACAACTTGTTTATTTTAACATCGCAAAGAGTTGGTGGTCAGGTTTGACCGAAGTAGAGAGACGGGAGAGCACTTCACTCAACAGAAGAAATCGGAGCCCTCCTTTTGGCGTCCGGGGGCAGCTGTTTTTATACTCTCGCAGTTGAGGGCAAGAAGGAACCCCTCAAAAGACGAGCACGTGAATGTACAATGGGCTAATGGTGACGCATACTGTCGTAGCGATGCCGTAGCACCATGTCGAGCACGATCTCGTAGCACCCTGTCGTGGCGCTGCGCACGATCTCGTAGCACCCTGTCGTGGCGCTGCGCACGATCTCGTAGCACCCTGTCGTGGCGCTGCCGGTCGGACACAATGACTGTAATGAGAGGATGGTCCCTGCTTTGGCATCGCCTGTTTCGGGCACAATGACTGGAACGAGATCCCTGCTTTGGCATCGCCTGTTTCGGGCCCAATAACTGGAATGAGATCCCTGCTTTGGCATCGCCTGTTTCGGGCACAATGACTGGAACGAGATCCCTGCTTTGGCATCGCCTGTTTCGGGCCCAATAACTGGAATGAGATCCCTGCTTTGGCATCGCCTGTTTCGGGCACAATGACTGGAATGCGAGGAGGATCCCTAGGCGGTCGCATCGCCGCAGACGCGCCTGGAAACACCTGGCGATGAGTGTTGCGGCGACGACGATCGGGCCAAAATGTCTGCCGCCCCGCCGCAGTCGCGCCGGCAAAACCACGTGTCGCAGGCGAAACGCAACAGACCGCCCCGCCGGGGGAAGGAGATCCCGATGGACAGGGGACTGCATCCGCTGTCCGGAGGGATGTCGCTCGATGATGCTCATAACCGAAGTCGGGCGTCCCTTGACGTTTCTTGAGCGCAGCGCACAGAGAAGGCCTCGTTCTCTCGTTCAGGTTCGCACGGGACACTGCAAAGTGACTTCGGGAGAGTTCACATTTTTGTTCTCGTTCCCGGCAAGCGTTAGAACTACGCTGAAACTCAACCGCTCAGTCAGCAAGCACGGCACAACCCTCACTAAGCCCTGCCAGGCTCTTTCCCCTTTTTATACCACTGCCTAGTTCCTTACAGTAGTCTAGCATCACTCAGAACGCGTCCACAAATTGAAAAATTGCACTAGAAAGCATATCATCACTTTGAAACACTAAACAAAAGCAATATGTTAAAAAAAATCCTGCCTCAGGAAGAAAAACATCAGTAACAAACAATTTTGAGGCTGATTCCTACGTTAGGGGCTTCGACTTAAGCCATCGGCGTTACCGTTGAGACTCCCCTTTTTGTAACGCACCTCAAAGGAATATTGTTGTAAAGCGAGGCTCCAGCGCAGGAGGCGGCCATTTTTGGGAGAGATGGTCTGCAGCCATTGGAGAGGGCAGTGATCCGTCTCAATGATAAACCTCGAGCCGGCTAGATAGCATGACAATTTCTGAACGGCCCACACGAGACACGCACACTCTTTCTCGGTGGCGCTATACGCCTGCTCACGACTGGTCAGCTTACGACTAGCATACAGGACGGGGTGTTCTACTTCTCCCTTTTCCCGTTGGCACAGTACAACGCCCATGCCTCGCTCACTAGCATCGCACTGAACAATGAACCCTTTTGTATAGTCTGGCGATCGTAGCACAGGCTGGCTTGTTAGGGCACTCTTTAGGGCGCTAAAAGCTCTTTCCTTGGTCTCGTCCCAGACGACTGTTTGAGGCTCTGTTTTTTTTTAGAGCATCCGTCAGGGGAGCCGCGATATCAGAGTACCTAGGGATGTACCTCTGATAGTAGCCGGCGACACCTAAGAACGACCGAATATCGGTCTTTGTGCGCGGTTGCGGAAAGTCTCGCACAGCGGCCACTTTTATTTCAGAGGGGCGGCGACGACCCTGACCAATCACGTGACCGAGGTAGACAACCTCGGCCTGTGCTAACTGGCACTTAGGAGCCTTTACTGTCAAGCCTGCTTCGCGCAGGCGGGTTAGCACTGCCCGCAAGTGTGTCATATGCTCAGACCAGGATGCGGAGAATATCGCTACGTCGTCTAGATACGGTAAAGCGAATTCTTGCTGTCCCCGCAACACTTTATCCATGAGACTTGAAAAACAGTATGGCGCGTTCTTCAAACCAAAACTCAACACTTTAGGACGGAATGTTCCCATTGGTGAAATGAACGCCGCATACCTACTAGCCTCTTCTGTAAGTGGAACCTGCCAATAACCCCTGACAAGATCTAGGGTGGAAATAAACTGAGCGCTACTAACTTTCTCAAGGCGCTCCTCGATGTTAGGGATCGGATAAATTTGATCCTTAGTGATGGAATTAAGCCTGCGGTAGTCGACGCAAGGACGAGGTTCCTTGCCCGGTACCTCAACTAAAATCAAAGGGGAGGTATAATCACTCTCACCTGCCTCAATAACACCGAGCTGTAGCATTTTCTTTACCTCAGCCTCCATAATATCGCTCTGGCGGGGTGACACCCGATACGCCTTGGATCGTACTGGCTCTGGGGAGGTAAGTTCTATATCATGAGTAAGTACCGAAGTCCTACCAGGCCTCTCAGAGAACAGACCTTGAAACTCTTGTAATAGCTGGTGTAGTTCGGTTTTCTGCTCAGGCGACAGCGGTGCTTTACTGATAAGGTCACTAATGACTTGACCGGTGTCTTCCCTGTTCGTCACTGAGCCTAGTCCCGGAAGCTCGACCGGAAGCTCTTCAGGAACGTTTACCATCATGCACACCACTGCTTCCCTTGGTCTATAAGGTTTGAGCAGATTACAGTGGTAAACTTGCTGTGCTTTCCGCTTTCCTGGCAGACTTACCACGTAGTTAACGTCCGACAGTTTCTGAACAATTCGTGCTGGGCCCTCCCACTGCACGTCTAGTTTGTTGTTTAGCGATGTACGCAATATCATGACCTCATCGCCCACCTCAAAACGACGGGCCCTGGCTGTCCGATCATAATAAACCTTGGCCCTCTGCTGGGCCTTTGTCATTGCTTCACCTGACAACTCCTGTGCCCTTCTTAAGCGTTCGAGGAGCTTAAGCACGTACTCCACCACGACTGGGTCGTCGCCCCTACCTTCCCATGATTCTCGAAGCATGCGAAGCGGAGATCGAAGCGAGCGACCGTACACCAGTTCAGCTGGCGAAAACCCCGTAGCCGCATGCGGCGCGGTCCTTAAAGCAAACATCACCCCAGGCAGACACAGCTCCCAGTCAGTTTGATGTTCAAAACACAACGCTCTCAACACGCGCTTCATGACGGAGTGGAGCTTCTCAACGGAATTCGACTGTGGGTGGTACACTGAGCTGTGTAACAGCTTTACCCCACACCTTTCGAGAAAAGTTGTCGTCAAAGCGCTAGTAAACACTGTGCCCTGATCTGATTGGATTTCCGCAGGAAAACCAACTCGCGCAAATATGGACAGTAGTGCATTAACTATCTCAACTGAGCTGAGTTCTTTAAGCGGCACTGCTTCAGGGAACTTTGTCGCTGGGCAGATCACAGTCAAAATGTGTCTGTACCCCGTGGCTGTTACCGGCAGAGGTCCCACAGTATCAATAACGAGCCGTCTAAAAGGCTCCGTAATGATAGGTACCAATTTCAACGGCGCCCTCGATTTGTCCCCTGGTTTGCCCACCCGCTGACAAGTGTCACATGTCCTCACGAAATGGTCTGCGTCCCGAAAACACCCTGGCCAATAGTACTCTTGCAAGAGACGGTCCTTAGTTTTCTTAACTCCTAGGTGTCCGGACCACGAACCCCCATGTGACAAGCGCAACAGATCCTGACGATAGCATTGAGGCACGACCAGCTGATCGAACTCCACTCCTCGGCGGTCTAGATACTTCCGGTACAGGACTCCACCTCTTTCCACAAAACGCGCAGTTTTCCTGGCGATACCTTCTTTGACATTGCAGCGCACGTTTTCCAGGCTGCCATCCTTTTTTTGCTCGGCTATCAAAGCCGACCGGCTGACTTTTAGCAACCTATCAAGTCCGTCTGACGTAGGCGCGATGAGCAAATCAGTCGATAGCTCTTCTAACTTTCCCGAATCGGGATTTTCCTCTCCAGTATCTGGCGCCTTCAATGCTACAGACTCAATTTTATTCAGTTCGGGCGTGCTCTGAATATCAGCTTGCTGCGCCTCTGACCCTTTTTCGTTGTTTGATAACGTCGGCCCCGCAACTACCGCCTTTGCAGCGAGCTCCCGAACCTTCGATCTGGTTAAGGCCTGAACACTAGCTTCACCAAACAAAAGCCCCTTCTCGCGCAGGAGGTGATCGGACCTGTTTGAAAATAGGTACGGGTACTGGGGTGGCAGCATAGATGACACTGCCGCCTCTGTCTCAAGCGCTCCGAAAGGTCCTTCAATAAGCACTTTTGCTACCGGCAGACACACGCTATGAGCTTCCACGGCTTGCTTGATCCATGCGCACTCGCCCGTGAACATATGGGGTTCTACGTAAGACGGGTGAACTACATCCATCGTAGCTGCGGAATCGCGAAGCACTCGGCACTCTTTCCCGTTTACGAGGAGGTCTCGCATGTAAGGCTCGAGAAGCTTCATGTTCTCGTCAGTGCTGCCTATTGAAAAAAACACAACTTTTGGTGTTGTTTCCGGACACTGCGCCGAAAAGTGACCCGGCTTCTGGCACGTATAACAAACGCCCGCTCGCCTCATCTCGAACCGCTTTCTGCGTTCGGCTTCGGCTGCCGTCTCTTTACGTTTGGTCGGATTGCTTTCACTCGCATCCTCACTACGCGTGTCCCCCTTAAATCTCATGGGCGTGAACCTTGGCCTCTCAGACTTGGAGCCAAATTCACCCTTTTCACCGTCCTTAGCTCCGCGAGCTCGACGCGTCACAAACTCCTCGGCTAGCTCAGCGGCTCTAGCCACCGTACTCACGTCTGGCCTATCCAAGACCCAGTATCGCACGTTCTCCGGTAACCGACTATAAAACTGTTCTAGCCCGAAGCACTGCAGAACTTTATCGTGGTCACCAAACGCTTTCTCTTCTTTGAGCCACTCCTGCATGTTCGACATAAGCCTATACGCAAACTCTGTATATGACTCACTTTTGCCTTTCTCATTTTCCCGAAACTTCCGACGGAACGCCTCCGCAGACAGCCGGTACTTTTTTAGCAGACTCGATTTTACTTTGTCGAAATCCTCTGCCTCCTCTCTATCCAAGCGAGCGACTACGTCGGCCGCCTCGCCGGGTAACAAAGTGAGCAAGCGCTGTGGCCACGTTTCCCGAGAGAACCCCTGCTTCTCGCACGTTCGCTCAAAGTTAACCAGGAACAAACCAATGTCCTCTCCAAGCTTAAACGGCCGCATCAGGTCAGTCATTTTGAACAATACGCGTTCTCCTGCACCGTGTGCCTGACTTCCATTACGAGCGCGTTCCATTTCTACCTCAAGACGCTTCATTTCCAAAGCGTGTTGACGGTCACGCTCTTGTTGCTCTCGCTCTTTCTGTTCTTTACGTTCACGCTCTTCTTTTTCTTTTGCAGTCTCCCTCTCTTCAATAGTCTCAAGGCATTCCGACAGCTCGTCATCCTCAGCCTCTAACTCAAGAATAGCCTTTAGCAGTTCTGGTTTTCTGAGTTTGTCCGAGACATCCAGACCCAACTCTCTTGCAAGCTCCAACAATTTCGGTTTGCGCAACGACTTCAAATCCATGGCTGCTCTGAATGCTGCTTTCTCTACTGCTTACTATTGTCTTGCCGCAAACTAACCCGGCAGCAACGACAACCACAATTACCAGCTCTGTTTCTGACACTAACAAAAGCCTGGCAAAGCTCAGAAGAAGAAAGTCCCGCACTCACCAAACCTCGCAGGCAGGAATTCCGCGCAGTCGTTCCGCTGCAGGCAACCAGTCGTCACACAGGGCTCGTTGCACTGCTCCCGGATCGTCGTTGAGCTGCTCAGCATACTGTCAACTGCATCTCTTTGCTGCTGGCCTCCGTTGTCGCGATCTCTCCGCTGGCAGACCGTTGTTTGAAGTCGTAGGCGATCTCACCGCTGGCAACCAGATGTTTGGATCTGACTGCTGGTACGATCTGTTGGGAACTCGGCGCTGACGCCCGTGGTTGTACCTGGGTCGCAAGCCCCAAGGGTAGCGTTGGCCTGGCGGCCTGGGGTACAACTGGAAGCATCCGAAGGTCCCGGCAAAGCATGAGTCGACTGGTAACAACGAAACAACTTGTTTATTTTAACATCGCAAAGAGTTGGTGGTCAGGTTTGACCGAAGTAGAGAGACGGGAGAGCACTTCACTCAACAGAAGAAATCGGAGCCCTCCTTTTGGCGTCCGGGGGCAGCTGTTTTTATACTCTCGCAGTTGAGGGCAAGAAGGAACCCCTCAAAAGACGAGCACGTGAATGTACAATGGGCTAATGGTGACGCATACTGTCGTAGCGATGCCGTAGCACCATGTCGAGCACGATCTCGTAGCACCCTGTCGTGGCGCTGCGCACGATCTCGTAGCACCCTGTCGTGGCGCTGCCGGTCGGACACAATGACTGTAATGAGAGGATGGTCCCTGCTTTGGCATCGCCTGTTTCGGGCACAATGACTGGAACGAGATCCCTGCTTTGGCATCGCCTGTTTCGGGCCCAATAACTGGAATGAGATCCCTGCTTTGGCATCGCCTGTTTCGGGCACAATGACTGGAACGAGATCCCTGCTTTGGCATCGCCTGTTTCGGGCCCAATAACTGGAATGAGATCCCTGCTTTGGCATCGCCTGTTTCGGGCACAATGACTGGAATGCGAGGAGGATCCCTAGGCGGTCGCATCGCCGCAGACGCGCCTGGAAACACCTGGCGATGAGTGTTGCGGCGACGACGATCGGGCCAAAATGTCTGCCGCCCCGCCGCAGTCGCGCCGGCAAAACCACGTGTCGCAGGCGAAACGCAACAACGCCGAAGCCGGCGCAGCGCGATGTGCGGCAGCTGGCGAGTTAGGTCAGTCGAGTCGGCGGCGCGGTCTGTTGGTGGAGCCATCTTGATAACGCTTCGCGGTCGCTCAACACTTCGCGTTACATAAGTCTTTAGTGCTCTGAGCGGTGACGTTACATGTGGGACCGATAGCTTATGCAAACAAATGGGAACGTTGTGTATCGCACTAATAGTTCCGACGAACCGCACTCGACTTAACTTATTATTGACTTTTGATCTCAAATGAACGCACTTTGTAGTATTGACCTGATGTCGGGGCAGAAAGCGATGATTCGGCTCTAGATGCCACTATGACCACGCACCTATGTACATCCGTACTGGTCGATCGTCATCCGAAAATTATACCCCTATCGCTGCGCGCTCATATCGGCTATGTAAATGAGCCCAGTAGGTAAACTCGTCAGGTAGTTGACGCGTGAGACCGCACGCTCGAAAACAAGAACGGAACTGGAAGCTGGCGTCCCGAAGGAGGGTGCGCCGAGCAATTCAACATGATGTGAGCTGCCCGCAGCTATATCGGCGCCGCCATCTCGTATATGAATGAATGAATGAATGAATGAATGAATGAATGAATGAATGAATGAATGAATGTTTAGTCCTCCTAAACGCAAGTAAGCATTGATGTCCAAGCTTCAGGACTTTGCCAATAATGTTACCAGTCATGTTTCGTTGTGTTAACACTTGCTCACCAGAATATATGTACCCACCCCTTATGTATTACCCCTTGTGGGTCTTTAAGGTAATGAAATGAAATGAAAGAGCCGTCCTTGCCAGGTTTAGCCCTCTGTCACAAATAGCGTAAATATAAACAATGCACTCACATAAGTTCTTGTTCCGCGATCATAGTCAGCGCCACGGAGCAGAACACTCCTTAAACCCTCTCCTCCTTTCCCGGCATTAGTTGAACGATAACGTAACACTGCATGGACACTGTCTCGGAATGCAATTCCGCTTGGTCACGCACGTGCTGCACAAATCGACTCGAGACTACAATGTATGCGGTAGCAAATGAGAAATCACTGCTGCGAAAACACCTGTAGCGTCGCGCGTGTCGGGCGACAAAACCGCGCAGCTGAGTCTAACGTTTTGAGCAACGCAGCGCCGCACAGAACACCCCATGGCGCGCCGATAGCGCTCACAAAACGCAGGCGTGGGCATTGGAGCCGAACGCTCGGCCGATGAAAGCTGCGTTGACAATGAAATAAAATGGAGGCGAGGGCGTCCCCAGCGGAAGAAGAGAGACACTCGCTTTCTCTTTCAACTGTCCTTGATTCGCGGTGTGCACGCAGACAGAGCTCGACGACGGGGTCCTCTGGCTCCCGGATATTGTTTTCCCGACCGATCGCCGCTGCGCGCTGGAGCGCGCGCACCGGCAGTTCGCCGCCGGAAGTGCGCGCGCGTCCATCTCCGCTCATGCGTGCGACGCGAGCATTCACGCGGGCTGGCCGCTGCGTGCAGCCCCCGGCGGTAAATTACGGGCACCCGCGCACTCCTCCCGCGCTACGTAAGAATAAAGAAGGACGGCCATTTTGCCAATATTATTGGCGGTTGCCAGTGACCGCGGCTTCAAACGCCCGTCACCTGTTCGATGTATAGCGGTCCGCACGGGCGACCGTGGGAGAAGTGCTACCGGAGTTCCGCAGCAGTGGCTTGAATGCATCCCTGCGGCTTTCCTCCCGTGCTCCTTCGCTGACTTAAGCTGCTTGTCGAGTCGTCTTTCTGACCCATTGCTGCGCCGTTCACCAGACTCTTCGTCTCTTAGGCGTGGTCGTCGGACACTTGTGTCCGTCTGCTTCTGGCTTTCTCTGTTGCACGATGACATATAGGTATATCAACAAGCTTATACGGTGGCCATTGCAGAATACATCATTCTCGAGAGCAGCTCGAGGTCACTGCTATACGTACACAAAGTCTTCGCAGGTCGGCGCGGTCTGTGTAAGTATAGTCAACAACAAAGGTAGCAGCAGTTCTGAAAAGGGAAAGTAATGGTTGACAGCCATGGAGTTTCACTCGGGCAAAGCAATGAATTGTTAAGTAAGCAAGATTAACAGGACTAGTTGCTCGTCAAGTGGGTTCACAACTGAAGAATTCGTAGTAGCGTGGATTCGGACAAACGCGAAGAAAGAAAATGCATAACGGGTGCTATAAGCTCGGAACTCAATTTACCGGCCGCAGACGTGCCACAAAACAATCGGCATAACAGACAGAACGCCCCGCGGCAGCTGAGTGCCGGCTCGATCCCGACTTCATTCAATGTTGCGTGTCTCGTAGAACCAGGATAGCCGCATTTGCGTAAATTCGTTGTTTCGTTGCACAATGCGCGCGTTCTCCTGGCTTTGTACGCAGCGTTTCCGTGCGCGGCGGTCGTCGCTGTTTACACAACGAAGCTGCCTCGCGGTTCAGCAGCCCGCACTCTCGTCGCTTCATTGTGCGCACCCGACAGCCCTTTGTTTATGACCCGCTGCTGCACGTGCTGGGGGACGAAGAGGCAAATGATTGATTCCGGCGACGACACCGATATATTTCAGCGCTCTTTATGTTTTCTTGCCCTCGGCTGCGCTACAAGTGTTCGACATGACTTTGAGGCATCGCCGGCTATTCTAAAAAGGGTTCATCGGGTCTGCGAATTGTCTGCCCGCCGTGCGCGCGTCGCTTCAAGGCTTGGCTGTCACAGTTTGCGTTCTGTCTGGACACGAAGAAAACCTGCCCACACGTAACGGCTATAGCCTTGTACGACGTCGTAGTTGGGGATAGGCAGCCGGCTTATGCACGTTCCCGCAAGGCCGCCATGCGGAGCTAAAGGTGAGATGTGTGCAGAGTTAGAAAAATGTCGTTTCCGTTCTAGAAGAAAAAAAATATTTGTCTAAGAGCTGTGGCTCGCAGAAACATCAAATTTAAGGTGTTACACAGGTCAGCCATACTCTATCGCTTTTCCTTTTCTTTTCTCTCTCTTTCCTGCCTCCTTTCTAACGCTGCAATCGGATTTGTGTTAAAATTAGAACGCCGCTTCGTTTACAACGAATGACCGGCGAGTTCGAAGAACTTACCGCTTAGTTTTCTTTTTTTCTTTTTTTTCAGCCATTCCTCTTTAATGAGGTCGACTGATCTCAGCGACTGTACGATTTTAAGTCTGTTTGTTTTTGCTGACGAAGTCGCTTGTGTAAAATTTTAATTAACACTGTTCTCTGCACGATGCGCTTTTTCTCAAGGCATATAGCGAAGTTACTTCTGACGGCTACTCAGAAAAGCGGTCTGCTCGATGTGCACTGTCTCTTGTCATGATGTCAGCCTTTCTGATATTTGCGTATTACTATCAGTTGCTCTTAACATCTGACGGAAGTCGCCCGTGTAATCATTCGTGTAAATTTGCTAAACAATGAGTGGTGATTTCCTCTCATAGTACCACAGAAAACTGCAACTTTTCCCCGTCAACGCCATGTTGAAACAGCCGACTGTAGTAGCAGAAAGAAAGAAAGAAAAGAAAGAAACCAGGGAAGAGCCAGTAGAGAATTCGCAGCACCATATCCAGACCATCGCTTATAAAAGATGCAAAACATGTTTTTCTTTTCGTTGCTCAGTGACTGCGTGCTCATCCTATTTCGACATGCGCTATTCCGGCCAGCCATTGCGATAGTCTAACTTGCAGCCTGATGCTGCAGCTATGGAGTCAGCTGGTTCACGTTGCATCGATTTTACAGCGAAGCTGTACATGGCTAGGATCCCGGGATTGTTTCGCGTCCATCGGCATAAAACTATCATCATGGATGGCTCATACCCCCATAAGCACTCGTACTCCCGCAAGACAGAAAGAAAATGCAATGGCTCATAGCTCCGTAAGGCTACAAGCACTCAGCAAAGTGTAGCGAACAGTGCTTACATGCTTTGAAATCCCGCATACAACATACGGAACAGCGTACGTTTCAGTAAAGAGCAAGCTCAAAACAAGCATCTTAACCACATAATTGATGATAAAGCGCTCTTGATAGCAAAGCGAAACGCGTAGCGCTCCCCACATATGTTTCCAGGTAAATATTACTGTTGCGCAAGCTGCCGAGGTGACGCCAACTTTCGACGTTGGGTGTGACGTCCCTAGCGTTTGGTATATTGTTACCAACCCAGCAACGGATTTCAATGTGGTTGCAACACCGCTATGGGCGGCGGCGTGCTGTCAAAATTATCATTACTCCCATTACTCTCAAATAGCACTACTACCATTACTTTAAGCCGTAAAGCTTTACGTACCCCCCTCAGCAGTTGTAGTTGTGCACATGGTTTTCAACAGTTTCGCTGGACATCCACTTTCGCAGGGCCGGGCTGGCGAGATTTCTTCTTTCTTCTTTCCCCCCCCCCCCCCCCCCCCCCGAGGTGTGTTAACAGTAGCTAAGAGACCTGACAGGCTCTCTGTGTAGTACTGCATGCGTTCAGCATGCAGTTTTACGCAGTGCTGCCGTTTAGCAAGTCGAGCATTCTGGCGATATTGCTAGTCCCATGCCGGTTTACAATCTGGCACAAGAGAATACAGCTTCGTTTTGCGTATGTGTGTTCTTCCCCTCTTTTTTCCTAAATAAGCACGAGCAGTTGCCATTCAACAAATCACGTCAGCTTATATATAAACATCTCTCTATAGAAGCAGTGACTTTCATTTATTCGTCACCCATATTATAGACAGTGAGCGCGACGTGGTAAAATTCACGGGCAATTATTTACCAAAACACCGGCGCTATGTTCGAAACACCCCCATGAAAATTCGTTGAAGGCACCACTAAACGTGAACGATCGCGCATGACCAGCCAGAGAGGCTTCTCATGCACTGTAATGACTATAGTTCGGCTGGCCGCAGAAATCTGAATGAATGGTCTTCCGGCTTTCTAACGAACGTCGTCGCCGTATACTGAACCCAGTGCATGCAGGAAGCGTGGTGCAGTATCGGCCCGTTGCCGCAACGGATCTCGCACCGCGCGCGAGCGCAGCGGCGGCGCCAAGACTTCCAATTAAGGGCGCGCCCATTGAGCGCAGCCAATTAGGCGTCCCCGCACCTCGTTCGCGTCTCGTCGTCCCGCGCACGACCGGCACGAGCCGTTCGGCGGCCCACCACCACGACTGACTGACCGCTGGTCAGCGGCCCATCGGGCGCGCATCGACGGCCGCCGTTTATCGCCGATCTGGCCCCGGCCGCTCCATCCGGCCGGATGGTGCGTCGCTGATGGCCGCCGCCGATCTGCAGCTCTGAATGACGGGGACGTGCGGCGGCAAATCGTTGTGGCTCTACGCCGAGAAGCGGTGGTGAGAGAGGGGCTTCGGTTAGTCTGGTGCGGCCCTAGAGAGAGAGAGAGAGGTCCCGCCACAGAACGCCAACGCATCCGCGCGCGAGAGGGATGCGCTGGAAGAAGCGAGAAGACAAAGAAACGCCACGCGCAATGAAGAGCAAAAAACGAGGAGGCAAGGCGCTTAAAATGAATAAGGCGAGCGCGCACCGCGGCAGCGATAACGTGGGCGGGGAGTGCGGACCGTATCCGCTAGCGATATCCGGTATAGAGCCGCGCTGCGGTCACTTTGTGGAGCGTTCGCGGAAAGGAAGTCCTTTCTGCGCCGCTGTCGTACGTAGACCACGTCGCTGGCCTTCTCCAGCGGCTCGTAACCGACGTTGAGCCGCATCTCCTTTTTTGTCATTCGGTTCTTTCGCCCTTCTTTCTGACTGGAATCGACTGGCTTTGTGCTCGAATTTTTTTGTTTGCCAGTCTGTTTGTCACGCTTGGATTGCTGGTCTCTTGTCCGGCTTTTCGGTGATGCTTCGCTGGGTCAATCGACCGTCGGCGCTTTCTGCCGCAATGTCAGTGTCGCGCGAGGACCTCCGCGTGGCACTTCGCTCTTTGCGTGATTGTCGGCCTTCCCGTATACTGCCGGACGTGTGCGTGGCACGCTTGAATTTAAAGATAACAAAAGCAGCAAAGAAAGGCAGGGCGAACCACGCGCCGATGTTAGCTCGATGTGGTTCTGCATACGCCACGTCGTCGAGCACAGAATATCAAGCAGTCCGAAGAAGCATCGGGTCACTGCGGTCCTATAGGAGGCACTATAGTTCAACGTCATAATCACTCCCCTCTGGAGTCACTTAGCTCCTGTTCTTACGATATCGTTCCGGTGGACACACCATAACGCATGTACTAGGAAAAAGAAGAGGGCTTGCTTTGCAGTCCGCAATTGGTGCAGCTGCGAAGTGATCAGGAAGTGGGTTCCAGGCGCTATAACAGCAATTACAAGTGCGAAGCGTCCCGGTGACAGAGCTAGAGAGAGAGAGAGAGAGAGAGAGAGAGAGAGAGAGAGAGAGAGAGACGCACGCACACATGCCCGCGCAACGGATAAAAGGGGCGTTCCGCCTCGGTTCCTGGCGGTGGACGAGCAAGCTAATAATCGGCGAAGGCCGGAGGATACGCTGCGTCTTTCGGCTTGACGCCAGCCGACGCATCTGTACAGCGTCGCGTGCCCGAGGGGGTTGTGTCGCCCCTGTGTGTCGGCGGCGGCATCTGACGCTGTCAATTCATTCCGGCGTAGCCCTCGTTGCATTTGTTCAACGACCTCGGCGCACAACCGGCTGATCTCCGAGGCGAGCTCGTTTCTCTTCTCTGCCGTCTTGACACGTCGTCGAGAGTCGCGAGGCACTTCGACTCGGTGCAGTTTCGTGCATCACCCACGCCATGAAAAGCGCGGGGAGCAACGGAAGGAACGCTTGGCTCGTTCATTCCAATCAAGAACACTTGATCGACCAAGATCTGATGTTCTTATTGTTATTATTATTATACTGGAACTAACGAAACAAGGATGCCTCTGTTCTGATGGGCAGAAATACGTATTTATATGATCGAAATGAGCGCACGATTTGGCGAACAAAAGGGGCCAATTGTCTGGTATACAATCCAGCAAGAAAGTTTCATCCCGCCTGCGTGACTGCTACCTTTTCATCGCTCTGTGCTTAGTACCCAGCCTAGCCTAAGATGTCTCAGCAACAACTTCTCATTCCTGCATGCAGTACCTCGCTTAACCATTAATTGACCGCACTGAAGAGTGATGATTGGTCTTATACAAACTTATCAATAGCTGCATGCCGCACTACTCTGCTGGCGCTGCAGAATTGGCTCCATGGCTGCACGCAACTGCGCCGCGCGGCCTCAGCGGAGTGCGAACGTCGTCGACTCGTTCTTTGGTTTTATGGCGGTTCTGTGTGGCGCGCCGGCAAGCAGAGCAAAAGCTGGGTCTCTGCCGCTGTGGCAGGCTCCGAAATTGGCAGCTTGGAAACCGGACGCCCTAACAAAGTTAAAGTGCATCCAATGATCGTCGCGAGATCCCTCAACTGCTGTCGCGTGCTTGTCGTAAATTGGAGCGTATCTCCAACTGCCGTGCGCGTGCGACCCCGGCGAGTTTCGCGACAGGCGAAGACTGGCTGCGCTGCACGAGTGGCTGTTGCCGCTTGCGCGCGTACGCGGCGAACCTCAAGAGCGTGTACAGGCAGTGCAGTGCGCTCGGCAACAGCAACTTCGTGGCTCGACCGTGGTGACGATAATGGTGTAGCTTCGCGGTCACAGCCTTCAGAATTTCTATCTCGTTTCACTTTTTTTCCATTAACATTCCTCACAATATCCCAGTATATCCCAGTACAATTTTGCTTTTTAGTCGTTTCCCTAAACAATGATTAAATAATTCAATTCGTGGTCATAATACAAACAAGACTGAAGTTCACAGAAGATGGAGGTTTGAACAGATTGACATCGGTCGAACAAAGAATGCACAGGCGATGACAAGCCTATACGTGTCGGAACGCTGGCTTCAGCGGCATTCCTTGTTCCGCCACTGTTGTTCAGTTCCTGATCTAGGTCCATTAGGGGCGTAAGAACTGAACGGCGAAGGGGGAAGACTACCGGGCCTCTGCCTTCTCTGAAATGGGGGCATCCCTATTTAAATCGCCCAGATTTCCCTCCTGCAAGGTCACAGGCTAGCTGAGTCCTGATAAAGCTGTTTCACTATTCCTATATGCAGCATGAAAAATAAAGTGGGTAACTTGTTTACAGTGTCTTCGACACACTGTCTTTTCTACTGTAGTTACTCAGTAAACGCGATTTCCTGTCCTTCTTCGCGCTAGTCATAGCAACTCTAGACATATGGACTGCTTCTATTTTGATATGGTTCTTTATATTTATCTAAAAGCTCGCGACGCCGTGCTCGTATTGTCAGGAAGGTACTGCGACTGCGCCACTGTAACATGTATGATCAAATCACGCTGTTTTCGCTCGACCGCGCCGTATCGCGCTTGCCCCAAACGAGGATTCATGGTGAGCGCCGATGTCTCTGAGCGATGATCGCTCGTCGGCAACACGACCGCCTCTTTTTCCGAGTGGGCGATGATCGCGTCCCCAGAACGCCCTGTATCGTGGTGCCACACGGAAGGGGACTTGTCGAGGCGAACAGCTCGCTCGCACTGACGCGATGATGTGCCGCCTCTGTGCTGCCTGCAGATGATAGGGGCCCTCGCTCTTAATATTTGAGCGGCGGACATTAGGGTCCGAGATCTCCCTTCTTGGCGGCGGCAGCCAGCGTTCGCCATCGAAGATCCAATTACGCGGAATGACGCCACTGGCCAAGATGCGGCTGAGGCGCGAGAAGGGGGGCAAGGATATACGCGCTCTCGTCCGTCTCTCTCGCTTTCTCGCGAGAAGATTCTCGCAATCCGGTCGTGACCGATGGTCGCCGTGTGCTCGAGTGGCGGCAGAAGTCCATATAGCCCGCGTCAGCTTCTTTACTGTGCCTTGCGCAAGACGAGGAACAGTGCCAAATTTTTTAGATAGCGTGGCGACGGCGGCAGAGCGAGATTACCCCTTGTGCAGGGCCCTCTGCTCGAATGCAATACCACCCCACCCCCATTCTGCATCCACCCACCCCCCCTCACTCCGCTGTGCCCTTTCTTCATACACGCGCGAGTCCGCCCCTGAACGCGCACGAGGCGGACGGCGTCCGAGAAATATGCGCGCGCTCTCGACCGCGACTTGGGTCGCGGTGGTTCGGCGTGCGCGACTTCTCGGCGCGGGACTTATCTCGCGTTTCATCAAGGAGGGCCCGACCGGGAGCCGGGGCTTCGGTGCTGCAAATGAGGATCGCGAGTAGGACGACCTCCGGCGCCGGCCGGACGAACGGGCGGATCCGGACGATGGATGAAGCGCTCGCCCGCGCGAACTATATATGCACACCGCCGGTCTCGTGCGTTCTTCTTCTCTGGCCAGTGTAACGTGCCGGCGGTGTGTCACTTCCTTGGCGAGTGACCGCGCCGCGAGGAGGTACAAAGAAACGGCGCGAGTAGCCTTTTTCAGGTTAATTATGGTAATGAGCAGAGCGCGCGCGCGTGCTCTCGCCGGCGCACCGAGCAAAGAAGCCGCCAAGTTTTGTGCACTGCAATATACGCATACGCGCATATAACGTCCGCCCATTCGTTGTCCGGTGTCATTATTCATCACGCTTGCCGGCCGCGCATTGCCTCCGCCGCCGCGCTGTATACACACAGGCGAGGGTAGCGCAACTTCGTTTCCCAGGCATTTGCGCGAGTGTTTCCATGGCTCTCTCTCGGCGGTCGGTCGGGCGCGCGCCTGTTCTTTTGCGCAAGGCGGCGCGCGAGCAGTATACTCCGCGATGCCGGCTGTGCGTGTCTGCGTATGTGTGCCCGGTTGATTTAGAACATTGAACCCGATTCCTCGTTTTGAGCCTGCGCACAGTGGCTCGCGGGGCTGCGCGTTTTGCGTGGTTCTGCTTGGCTACTTCGGCCAACAGGAAGTCCGTGCCGCGCTTGAGCCTTTCGCAAATGACCGCCGCAATTTTGCACCCAGGGGCCGGGCTATACAGCCAAGTCGACTGGCCCGGTCAGGCGTCTGTTTCCTAATTGCAATGCTCGTTATATCCCGCCGCGCTCGACGCCGAGTGTTGCTTGTGAGTGATCCCGTGTACGCATATATGCCGCACGAAACGAACTGGCCGTTCTCGTTTTGATAGCAAACACGGCCCCGCTCGGATAGGCTGCTCCAAAGTACGCGTGTGTCTTCGGCCGCCCTTTCAAGCGCGGCGACTCGGGCCGCTCGAAATTCTCGGGCGCCGTGCGAGCTACCTCCGGCGGTGTTTTGCTGCGAAATTGTGAAATCCCGTCCGCTTTTAAAGTCGTGGCCGCCATTATGCGCACTGCGCATTTATGCAGTTCAAACCGGAGCCATAAAGATCGCTTTCGTAATTGCATAGCTAAACGAATGCTTGTTTAAAATCAACTCTGCGCGTTGCCGAGTTCTCTGCGAACGCATGCAAACTTATCACCCGACTCGTTCTCATTGTCTTCGTTGCGCCTCCACTACTGAGCTCTCGTACCCACACCGGCTTAATTAAGGGAGAAAAAGAATACGCATACATTTTATGTATTTACTCTGCCGACGCCTTGTACACACCGCCAATAATGGTAAGGAAGCAGCACTCGCATTGGCCCTTCTCGTATTCCGTTCTTTTCTACACATCTCCATGATTCAAGTAGAGAACGCGTGCTTTTTCTTGAACTGGTTGTCAGAGAGAGATTAAGCGCGTTCGTGTTAGAAGCCTCAGCACTGTTTGCTTGCACTGAGCAATCTGTAAAACGCTGCTGCAGGAGGCCAGCTGTCGTTATGCTGTTGGGCGCTACATATGGTTACTGAATATGAGAAATTGTTATCTTTGCGGTGCTCTATATATAAGTATTTCTGTCTATATATTCAGTGCTTGTCTGTTTTTATATGCACCACCTAGCTTTTTTGTTGATGGCGTCGGGTGGACACGTCACTCTGACGACGTGCAAGTCAGTTCAAGGTAACAAATGCGCTGAATATCGCGGATTGACCACTCCCGATGTTTAGTGATTGTTGTGCTAGCTGCTACTATTAATCGTAGCAGAAAGAAAGCGGTTCGCGCATTTCAGCCATGGTGTGGAATATCCGCATGTCACGAATTCAGGGCACAGTGGGAATCGGGAATAACGAAATAATTTCTACAGTGATCCACGAGGCTGAACAAGATTCATTATAGAGAAATTCGCTGTCCACCTTAGAGCAGCATTAAATGGCAGGAGAAGCCCCAACTGGTTCCTCAACGAGCAAGATTTGTAGTCAAAGAGAAGTTCGTCCTGGTCGTAAAACCGAACCTGTGACGATTGCCTGAACGAGCCAGTCACCCTATGTCAATTGAAGTAACCAGAAGGGCATGTCAATTGGCAATGCGAGGAAGAGACATTAATCACAGAAGCGAGTAATATGATTTAATGTGGGAAACAAACTCCCTTTCTCGACGCCATCTCATATAAGCCACGCCTCTTATGTGCCCGAAAGCGAGAATCGTGGAAGAAACACAATCGTCCTGGTGATCGAAGAGGAGCGGGCATGGTACCGCGAAAAAGGAGACGTCTGCACAGCACCTTTCGTGACCGGGCGCCGTCGATCGCCGCGTCCCCGTGAGTACCGGTCGTCCGAGCCACAATGGTTCGAAGGCGGATAAGCAGCGGGCGATCTGGTGGCATGCCATCGACGCCCCGTGGCCTATCGGTCTGGCCGCTCGATGTGCACACTGCCGTTGCTCTTTCAAGACCCACGAGTGCAACCAGCGTGGTGCACCGCGAACGGTACGAAACCACGAACGGCACCAAGAAGAAGGAGCCATTGTTCTTTTGTTGGCGTTCGCCTGCCGCGCAGAGTGATACGGTAGATGCGTGCAACGTTGCCAAACCTTTCCCGCCCAACTCATTGCAGTCCTTCATGCGTCGTAGCATAGCAAGGCGCGACGTCAGACTCTTGTTCCCGCCTTCACCTGAAGGCGACACGGACGTTTGAGTACCTTGACTATAGTGCAATCGAAATCACAGGTACACATACATATAGTCGAGGACAGTGCGAGACTTTCGTGCCTGCTTTTCCACCTGTGTAACCATGGCGTCAGCCTTCCGCCATGCTGCACGCAAGTCGGCGCGTCGAGCAAGCAGGAGCCTGTGGGGCTCACGCGATGCCTCGTTCATCGATGATCGGCGCACACGCGTGCTCGTGTAGGGTTCGCTCCTTGTTCGGCCTACCGCAACGCGGTCGCCGTTGGTGAACGCGCCACCCCCGCGTTCGGAAACCGTCACGGAGAGGAGAGATCGTTGGCAATTAATGACCGCTGGTGTAATGACGCTTCATCACGCGTCCGGAGAGCTGCCGGCGACCGCCTTTGGGGAAGGCAACCCGCAGTGGCAGCGCGAACTGACTTCGATGCGAAGACGTCAATTCTGCACCGTCCGGTCGAGCCGAAGCTGAACGTGAAAGCGTCTTCTATGTACACGCTTGCTTCGAACGCAGGAAAGAAGGTAGTTCGCTGGCACTGTTTTACGCGGCTTGGGCATCATACGTACCTACAAGAGACGGTGATCTTCCCTGCATGAGTGATTCCAGTGATCCCCCTTGAATGCTGTGTACGTGAGTGGTTTGCTCGCTTTTGAGGGATACTATCCGTAAAGGTAGGCACGACCTTCTCTGTGCACCTTTGGTAGCCTCTCCCCCTTCTTTACTATACTCCTGTACTGCACCGCGACGTTAAATGAAACCGAAGCGCACTTCAGTAGCACTCTGTACTTGTTATTGTTCGTGTTTACATTTAGCAAGCTAATGTAGATGGCGCGTGTTTACCTTGAAAGCTAGCGCACCTATGCCGACGTCCAAGAATGTGCAGACTGAGATGTGCGATCACCTGCTGACTCAGTGGTTCTCACGTATACTGCATTTTGCTGTTGTGTGCTCTCAAAATTCACTGTGCGCGCCCCTCCCTTTGAGTGCAGCTTGGCAACCGGACACGTCGGCAACGATATTTGTTGTCGCACGGCGTTGTGTACTTACTGATACATTTAGCTCCAAGAGGGGGAAGTAAGAAAATAATTGCGATGATCCGATAATTGCATCGCGGAATTCAGGAAACGATGACCGACGCTCAGCTGGCAACGGTAGATAACGTTACCTCAACGTTCACAATCCGCATCGGTCGGGACGATGCATCCACAGCAGTTCGTGCAGATCCACTGGGCGGGAGTGCCACTGCGCGTGCGCACGAAGCTCATTCCGGCAGCGGAAGGCAGAGTTCGCTGCATGCAGGGCCGATCGAGAGCAGCGTCGTGGTGCGTCCGCTTGGCTTCTCTCTCGTATGCAAGCCGAATGGACAGCGCGTCGCTCACGGCTCTGGGAGACGCTTTGTCGAACGTTTCAAGTTAGCCGAATTCTATGTAGTGCCTCAGCGCGTGAAATGTGACTGAGTCGGAGCATATGCAACGCTCATCTAGAACTCTCTAATGTCCACGCAGCCTGAACACCCGGTAACTAGCGAAAGAGAGAGAGAGAGAGAGAGAAAACAAGGATAGGAAAGGCAGGGAGGTCAACCAGAACAGCATCCGGTTTGCTACCCTACACTGGGGGTGGGGGAAAGGGGAATATAAAGAGGAAGAAAGGGAGAGAGTAAGCACTGAGTACGTGTCGGAGGGACACCATACACAAGGACACTATAAACGGTCTCTTAAGCCGGTGCACTTCAAGTACTGCACTAGTGCACGTATCGCTTTTCGAGCCAGTGACGGGTGTGGCCACGGTCCGAGCATCTTTGAATCGGTGAACGGTCTCGAGTCCAGTCGGCGTAAAGTTGCCCGCAGAAAGAGGCGTTGGACATCGTAGCGAGGGCAGTTGCACAATAGGTGCTGGATGGTCTCCTCGCACCCACAGGAGTCGCACATCGGGCTCTCGGCCATTCCCATACGGTAGGAGTATGCGTTCGTGAATGCCACTCCAACTAGCGAAAATTGCAAAAGTCGTGAGGGAGGTGACAATGCAGATGACATTCTCCTGTTCAACAGCGCCGGGGGTCAAAGTGCAACAAATGATTGAGGACCTTAGCCGAGAAAGTGTAAGGGTTGAAGGTTTATATGTAGAAGGCGGAGGTCAGTAGTCTGGCAAGAGAACAAGAATTCATAATCGGGATTCAGCCTCTAGTATCTGTGCAAGAATACGTTTATCCAGGTCTGTTACTCACAGGTCACCCCGACCACACTGTAAGATAATTTACACCCTAAAAAGGGAAAAAGGGTGTAAATGTGTCTAGAACTTACACCCTTAGGGTGTCCGTTATATAGCTAACAACCTAAGGGTGTGAGTTATAAACACATTTACACCATTTTTCACTTTTTAGGGTGTGAGTATCTTACAGTGGATGGTAAGGAAATATATAAAAACAAGATAGAGCGCATACGGCAGGCATTGCCAAATTATGACCAGCCAATACCGCTATCCTTGAATAGTGTATAATTATTGCATTCTACCGGTACTAACATAAGGGGCAGAAACCTGGAAGATAACAGAAACTTGAGGAGAATGACCACGCAATAAGTGATGGAACGATAAATGCTGGACGTAACGTTAAGAGACAGGAAGACAGTCATGTGAATTATGTAGAGAGCAAATGGAGGTAGCCTATATTTTAGTTGATATTAGGAGAAAAATGAGGAGCTAGCCAGGCCATGTAATACGTAAACGCATGGTCTATTGCAGTTACAGATCTGAGTGCTAAGTTTAGGGAAGTGCAGTCGGGGATGGCAGATAATTAGGTGGTGGGATGAAAATAAGAAATTTGTAGGCACAACTTGGAATCATCTACGTAAGCCCGGTGTAATTGAAGATAGCGGGGAGTGGCCGTCGTCCTGCAGTGGACATAACAATTGACTGGCGATGATGATGACGGCGACGACGACGACGAAGTACGTGGGAAAAAAGTGCATGACAAAACGCAAACAAAATGCAAAAGAGGAGATGCATCAAGATGCCGAACCAGCTTTCAGTTATGTGCACACAAAGTTATCTGTAGGCTTGTATGCGTTCTTTCGCCAAAAATCTTTGCCATGAAGGAACACTGACCTGCGGCGGTGGCTTAGCATTTATGGTGTTGTGCTGCTAATTAAGTGCGAGGTCGCGGGATCAAACCTCGGTGACGGCGGCCGCATTTCGATGGAGGCGAAATGCAACAACGCCCGTGTCCCGCGCATTGGGGGCACGTGACAGAGCCCCGGCTAGTCAAAACTTAATCCGGAGTCCCCCACTACGGCAGGCCTCATAATCAGATCGTGGTTTTCGCACATAAAACGCCACAGTTTCATTTAATGAAGGAACAGTCTATAGGCGAACTCTTAAAATATTATGTGGATCCGACGCACATTTCGGAATCTATGTGAAGCGAACCTTTTTGTAAATTAGTAAGTGCTGTAAAGCTGTTCATCTTCTGCAATGCGTTTTGCAGCAAAGCGATGACGTGCCTGCTCGTCAAATTAGCTAGTCGTCTGTTCCTCGACCTCAAACGACCCTGTCTAAGGAATCGGCCCACTTTTCATCACGCCATCCCCGGGATAAGCCGCCCAGTTTACTATTGCACCATTGCCGGGACCCGCATCCCCACCCCGCTTTCTCGCTAAGAAGGCGGCTGAGCAGACGCGCCAGATCTCCAGAAATATGGCATAGAAAGTTTCGATTTAGTAAAAGAATTATATGCTAGAAGGCACATATTTTTTGTTGCCCAGTGGATATTAGGCATTGTTTGTTGTAGAAGGATCGACATTTGGGCGAGTTGGTACTGGTTGAACATCTTGAAGGGGCAGCGCGAAAAGACGATGACAGATGTCCTGTGTGTTCCTGCCTTCTGTCATCGTCTTTTCGCGCTGCCCCTTCAAGTTGTTTGTTGTTTCTCTGTTGTAATTCCACAGAGAACAGAGCTGGCCACCAGCGCGATTCGTTATACTAGTGCTGTCCTGTGTGAGCTAGGGCTACTCGGCAAGACAGCAGGGGTAGCAGCCACGACCAGCAAAGTCTGGGTAGATGTGCCAAGAAGGCCTCGCTTTAGAAGACAAGTTATGAAGGGCGTACGCGTTTGTACAGCAGTATCTTGGAATGTAGCGAATGAACTGTGCAGAGATGTGGTGCGGATGTTTGTGTGTTCTGCTCAACAGACCGACGCCAACGCTTCAGGCCAGTTTCCTGAATGTTTCGTTCGGAATCACGCCACATGCTCTTAACCCAATGAACTTCTCTTTCGAAACTGCAGCGCGACCCACGCAGATTTAATACGATACATCGAACTACCGCATAGATATAGGGTTACCGCCAATTTCAATTGGTTTTCGTTCGTCCTTATCCCGTGTGTGTCGGGCGGATTTGCGGAGCAAACCACTTATGCACTCTTCTTCACCGCGGCAAGGTGCGAACCAAATAAAATAAAATCAAACTCCGCAACGCCAACGTTGAATTTGCAAGTTACAGGCCAGGAGGGCTGCGCACGAGCGCAGGCGACGGTGGTTTGGAGGCCCCCGAGGTCTTTCATCATCGAGCGCCCGACCTTCTTCGGCGTCCCGAAGGAGGCGGCGGCTGCTGCCTCATCGGGGGCTTCCGATGAGCGCGCGCGCGGCGTCGACGCTTCGGCGAGAATAAGCGTTTAGTGTTCCCGATGTTGGCACCCCGTCTTGCTCGAGGAGTGCGTAGATCGTGTGCTCACGCACGCACACGCAAGCAGGCACGCGCGCCCGGTCCCTTGTCTGCCACGCAGCGGCATCGCGTCGGCGAGAAGAAGCGCCAGCAGCTCGGTCCATTTGCAAGTCAATCGGGCCGTGCGCTGAAGAAACGCCGCGGATGCCCTCCCCGCCCTCCTTCTCGCCAACGGCGCATATTCTAGGCCGTGGACGCTCGTTGCGCTGCTCTTCTTGCCTACAGCCCGAAGGCTCGTCATCAACCTGGGGTGACAGGCGAAGGAAGAAAAATTATTCCACCTCGCCCAATACACGGGTGTACGGGATGCAGCTCACTTTTGTGTATTCTAATGACCCGCACTTTCTCGCTGAATGCCAAGCAGGCGATGAATTTCATATAATCAGAAGTAAAGCGACGGGGGAACCTAATTTGCGCCGCAGTGGCCGCGACTTTCCTCGGGGCAGAGCTGTTCTTTTTCAATTTCCAGTTGCTGTTGATCTGCTACTCTTTCTGTCGCTAGGTCCTTGCGGTTGTAGATCTCGAGCTTCGGGCACGGCGTGACTCCTCCTTCTCGTTGATATGTCTGTCGGCAGTATGACAATCAATCGAAGACACCTAATTTTCTAGCAGTCCTCTGCATCAGTGTCGGGTGTCCCACTTGAAGGCAATTCACCGCGAGGCAATTCACTGGTCTGATATGCGCCGATATCTTTCGCCACGCGGAAGATGTTATAGACCACCACTGTGCTCATCCAACTATAAAATGCACTGTTCTCGCCTCATCGCGCGTAGGAAGCCGCTCGAAATGGTTATAGCCCTATCACGTACCGATAGAAAAAGAAAATTCGTAAGTAATAGGCGGGAGTGGCGGCTTCTGCAGTGTGCAGCGCTCGGGCACACTGCGTCGGCGAGAAACTCAAGACCCTCACTATTCGACGGCGACCATCGTTGTGCGTTCGAGAGGCTTTGCGCGCACCCACCTGCCCACCGCGGGCGCAGATCTCGATTGTGCGGCCGCGCTCGATCATTCATTACGGCCCCGTCCGAGCAAGACATCCGAAGCGCCTTGCTTTCGCATCTTTAGCGCTTTCATTTTGGCCCGCGCTAAACGCCGGGCCCGACGGCGCATTCCTATCATCCCTTCTTTTCTGCTTTCTTTCTTGTTCCTTGATTAGCAGATTCCATATACGACACGTTCTCGTCGGTCTCTCTCTCTCTCTAACCCATGCACACACACAGACTATTCTTTTTTTTTTTCTGTCGCTCTATACATGCGTGATTGAAATCCCTGCCGCACGTAACCTGCTTGAATGAGGGATCACCCCACAGCCTCGCGTCGGCGCCGCGGCGAGGGAAAGGGCGAGGGAAGCGTCCATTCTCGGCCTCTCGGTTGTTTCTCCCTCTTCCAAAGTGGCCGCCCTATTCATCCATCGCCCGCGCCCAGATCTTTGTTCTTCCTCATCACGGGATGCGCGCAGAAGGGGGCGACCCAAATCGAATTCAGCCATCGCCGCTCGCGCGTGTGCGGTCGGACGGCGGTACCGGAGAAAACGCCGCCGCGGATTCGGAGAAAGGTGCCGCGTAAGAGGGAGAGGAGGGGCTCGAATAACAGCATCATCGGAAGCGTCTGGTGTTCGCACGCGAGTTTATCATTTCGGGCGAGCATACGGCGCGAGAGATCGTTAGCGGATTCTCCCGCTCGCACCTCCTCGGCGTTCTGCGTGCGAGCCCGAGCTGTTTTTTCTTTCTTTTTTTTTTTTTTCCTTCGCCGGCCCTCGTCCATACCGCGCGCGATGTGCGCGATGGCGGTGTTGTGTTTTGTGTGAATCACTCGCGGCGATGATGAACGGCGTGGACCGAACGATGGCTGCATGGTCCCCTTTTATTTCGTCTTTGGTCGCGGTATGCGTTCTATACGTGCGCGCGGGCGCCCCTTTTGCAATTTGATGCGCGCCGCGGCATGCAGATTGAGCGCGTATTGTTCGCGTTCGCTCGATGCGTGAAAAACAGCGCGGTTTTTGTTTTCTCGACGTGCGGCGGGCTCAACTTTCTTCCTTCCCTTGTGAGGTGCGGGGACGCGCTTTGGAAACAGGTTGCGATTCTTGATGCGGATAATGTATTCGGGAAACCGTTTGCTGGAGAACGCACGTCGATATGATTTGCAACGAGTAAAACCACAATCAGAATGCTAGCTCGTGCAAAATCTTGCTCGAGTGGTGACGACACTTATGCGTTCGCTTGCCCAGTCATAGATGTGTTTTCCATACTACTCTAGAATACTCTCTACTGAGCATACTCACGAAACACTTTAACCTATGGAGTTTTCCTTCGGAACTTGTTGGTGAGGCATTATAAAAATCAGCGAGCGCTTCCTTATGACTGCAACCTAGTTGTCTTGAAAAATGACATTTGATGAATTATCATGACATATATGACAAGAAATGAGACACGTACGTTACCGAGTCACTGAACATATTTATTACTGCAAACTCACTTTGTAAGAGTCTCGGTAAACTCTGGCTCTGAGGACATGACCATAAGTTTCGACCAAACTAGAAATTGACTCATTTATAGTTGACAAGGCCAGCGATGTGGTCATGGTAGTTGTTTTAAAGATGACACTTTTATATGAAGGGTTCAGTATATTCTAGAGGGTGAAACTCACACTATATGCAGCTTCCAGACAATTTTCTTGCTGGTCAGACAAATAATATCAAACGTACGGCTTGCACCAATATCTCGGAAAACTTATTTTCAGTCCACTTGCTTCCGTGACCCGGTTCAGTTGACCACTTTTTCACTGATACAGTTAGGCGTCATTCTGCTTCAAAATAGCATCTTCTCCTTTTCTACATCATGAGTGTACGAAGAGAAGAGCAAATACTGTACATTTGATAGAGGTCACCGTGTTAAAGTTGTGCTCGAAACTCCTTACCTTCGCCAGCTCTTCTTCTTCTTCTTCTCTCCAATAGCTTCGTTATTTTTAACACAGGATGCAGATTCACGCCACCGCCGCGCACGCACGCAGAAAGCGTCGCGTGGTCGGCTTCACCCTCGGACTCCGGCGCTCTGCGTGCGTTTGCACTCGTCGCGACGCGCGCAGTGTGCAGAAAAGGTATCCCGTCCCTGTCAGCCCTGGCGGCAGCCCGTCAAACGCAGCTCGACCCGAACCCCTCGACTCCCGCGCCTGCTTCTCTCTGTATGCTCGTCGCGACGCCCTCGGGAAGCACGCGGCAGCGCCAGATGACCGCCGCGAATATGCCAGCCGAGTTGGACAAACATGCGCCAGCACGGCGCAGGAACGCGCCTCTCGGTTGATATTCAATTTCTCGTCGTAGTCGTGCCGTCCCCTTGCGCTTGGACGAACGAACAGACAGACCCGACAGCGGCAGCATGAGATAGGCGACACCCTTCGCGTCGCTGTGGCATGGCCACCGTGGAAGACGCGAGGCTCTCCCGCTTTGCGGAGGTCTATCCGCGGTGCCTGGCATCGAAAAAGGAACGGGAAGCGAAAATGAGGGACAAACGGAACGGCGACAAAGAAGGAAGGGGAAGAACGGAGAGAGAGAACACGAGACCGGCGCGGCGACGTTATGCGCATATCTAGCGAAAGGAATTTGAATGGACGTGCAAGCGGCTGGGGGGAGGGAGGGGGGCATGCACTTTTTTTCTTAGGAGGGGGGAGTCCCCTTCGGGGCGAGTGGCGACAGGCAAAGGGGGGAGGCGATGACGACGCCCGGCCGCCGCGATGATGGCGGCAGCGTTATTGTATTTCGGCTAATCAAATGGATGGTCCGGTCCCGCTGTTGTCATCCTCACGGACCACCTCTCCTCCTCTGTGCATTCCCTCCTGAAAGCATGCCCGTTCGCCTGCCGCGCGCTGTTCCTCTTCGCGGCCGCGCCGAGATGGCCTCGATTCGCCCTCCCTCGCTCCGTCCGTCGTCCGTTTAATATTTCACACGTGAACGAATGCATATTCGGCGGCAGCGCGGGCGGCGTATGCGGATCGTTGTGGGTCTCGTCGTCCGCGCTTGGCTGCGACTGCTCCTCGCTGGCTTCCCCTCACCCTGTCACAATGGCTGCGTTTGTGCGGCAGCCGAACGCATAAACACATTTCACTGCTATGAGCGTCGTCGTGGTCATCGTCGTCTTATCTGGCGCGCTGATAAAACTGTGGCGCGCCGAGTGCGTTCTAAAAACGAATAAAAACGCGCTTGCCCACTCGCAAGCACCCTTTCTTTCTCTCAAGCAGTAAGTCCTCCCACTGATTGACACTGCCAAGCCCATATTGTTCATTCACTTTTCAACTATGTCTCGCGAGATCAGGTTGTCCGTCTCAGTTTCTAGGGCATGTGATGCTGTGAATCGCACCTTATAATTATTGACGTGTAACTGAGCAGTATGATGATAGGAGGTCTATTGGTGAGCGGTCATTCAACGGAATTCACGAAGTGGTAAGCCGAAGTTTCAAGTGAACGTTCGGGCCCGCCTCTCGACCGTTGGACCAATCGTTATCGAGGCTTTGACAAGGATAGGTCACCTCGCGACGCAGTGATTCGAAATTCTGCGTCAAACGTGCCTTGCTAGATCGCTTTTCGAAGGCCCTGAGAAGTGCAGGCCCATCCACCGATACGCTTGGTCGGTTTCTTAAACGTTATGTAGCATTCGACACTTGATTTCAAGTCGTATATGTGCGGTTTGAATCATATTGGGTGCGCATGGACAAGAGTGACGTTGCCTTGTAGTGCCTCTATGCTTTTGCTATGCCCGATAAATTATTTCTTTATCGTTCTACACCTCTTTTTGAGCGTGTACGTGCATAAATGGCGTCTCAGCTGACCAGCTGAGTATATTTCTTACACATTATCGACTATCGCGAAAAATCCTTTCCAAGCTACAAGCTTAAACGCACTCTTTTTCGCTGCTTACAGGCCCTAATGCTTTCTAACCTTCAAGGGCAAGCTGAATTTTCTCAGTAAGCGTGTGTAGGACGGGTCTAGCTATCCAAGCTATGAAACAGCCCACGTAGTCCATTCTTTTCCCTCTTCTGTTCTCTTTGATTTTGCGCACTCTTCACCAGTTTACATTCTCTGATCCTTGTTGAAGTCACAAACGTTATACATATAATAGTTGCGAAAACTAGTTAACTAGAGAAAAGAAATTCCCGCTACCATTAAAGCACAGGACGAGTAACAATGCTTTAATCTTAATGCACCACTGTTCACCGCACTTGTCTTTTCCCCTCTCATTCATTCATTCATTCATTCATTCATTCATTCATTCATTCATTCATTCATTCATTCATTCATTCGTTCGTTCGTTCATTCTTTTGTTTGTTTGTTTCGTTCGTTCGCTTCGATTAGGTTTTACGTTCAACTTCTACGCAAGCGCCAAACGGCCACACCTCGTTTTGTCCCCCTACGCCTAACCTGCATGCTGCTTTATTTTCCTCATCTGCATACATGCTTCGGTTTGAGCAATTACGTTTCCCTTCCCTCACTTCTGTGCTTCCACGCTAAGAGGAAGGCGAGACCATCGTATAAGCGAGATGGCAGAAGGGAGGCCAAAGAACTGAATGCAGTTCGGGTTATTTATGAGCCGCGTTTGTTTATCGAGTTGTCACGACGCGTATTCGTACCCGCGCCGCCCATCTATTGTGCGGTTCTGTGGCTGATGAAAAATAGCGAAATTGAATAAATAAAACAAGAAAGAAGGCCGCGATATATGCGAAACTCGCTCACGCATGCGCAACGCTCTACGTATACGTGCGGGCGGACCGACGATCGAAGTCCGGCACTTCTGCGGCTTGAGGCGCGCACGTGTGGTTGTTGACGCAGTTTGCTGCTGCGACACATGCTCGATCCTAGGGGCGTGCACGACTCCGCTCCGTATGTTATTTATTTTATCCCCTTGCTCGGCGCACTCTACTGTCTTCAGCGAGGGAAGTTATTACCGTCGTGTAGCAGCTTCTTGCTGGTTTGGACGCGCTCGTGGTGAAAACTGCACTACTAATAATGAACTTTTGTGTATGTACAATGCTGGCTAATATACTCTTCATCAACAAGGAACTTAGCATTGACTTCCGAGCATAGTGTGTGAGAGAGCGAGAGAGAGAGAGAGGCAAAGGAAAGACAGGGAGGTTAACCAGAGATTATCTCCGGTTGGCTACCCTGTACTGGGGGAGGGGCAAGGGGATGCGATAGGTGAGAGAGAGAAGGATAAAAAAATAAAGATACATGAATTAAATAAAAGAATAAGAAGAAATCTACACACACACACACACACACACACACACACACACACACACACACACACACACACACACACACACACACACACACACACACACACACACACACACACACACACACACACACACACACACACACACACACACACACACGCGCGCACACGTACACATGAACTGTTTCTGTGGGCACTGTCACGCAGCCCGCAAAGGCGTTCCTAGTGTTACGCAGTGTCATCGTACAATCCTACGTCACACAGTGCACAGTCACAATTTGTCAGACAGTCCCGTGTCTTTTAAGTACCGCAGCAGCGCCTTTATAGTGGATCGCGCTGATGTTCGCGCCGAGCATAGTGAAGTGTGCGTGTAGCGCAGGACAGCGAAACGTCCATTTGTTTCGCCACCTCCAACACCTTAGCATGCTCTACCTCCTCTATTTATACCGTCTCTGTTACCGCTTACCTAAGTGTGAAGCGGAAAAGCCAACAAGAACAGGCGGCAGTGTTTTTGTCCACGTTTTCTGTCGTGACTCTTTAGTGGCACGAGCGTCGAGTGGCACTCTTGCTTCTTGCGCAGCACTTGTGGTTCGCCTCCTGAGACGACCGGGAACGAAATTCAGAATAAACTAAAAAAAATCTAGAAAAGAATATTGAAGTACAAAACTTATGGGTTTCATCATAGACATGACATCAGAGCATACAGTTAGTTACGAGTTGAGTTAATAATAATATTTGGGGTTTTACGTGCCAAAACCACTTTCTGATTATGAGGCACGCCGTAGTGGAGGACTCCGGAAATTTTTGACCACCTGGGGTTCTTTAACGTGCACCTAAATCTAAGCACACGGGTGTTTTCGCATTTCGCCCCCATCGAAATGCGGCCGCCGTGGCCGGGATTCGATCCCGCGACTTCGTGCTCAGCAGCCCAACACCATAGCCACTGAGCAACCACGGCGGGTTTACGAGTTGAGTTACTGAAGTGTTCGGAATGATTTGAATTAATTTGAAATCACTGATTACCGCACACTAAAGCGCAGAATCGTAGACTTTATAGAGACCCGCCACCTGAGCACGACTTTGGCGAAATTCCTAGAAACCCGGAATTATAAAGCGGAAGTAATGACGTCACTAATGACGTCACACACAAGAAGGTGGCAGGATATTTTACTAGCTAATTAATGGGAAACAATTGCCTCCGAGTCCGAGTTCGGTCCACATTTTTAAGTTACGCTGTTGAAGCCAATTAACGGCACTGTAATCTTCTCTCGCAAGCAGCGAACAGACGACGCTGCAAGACTAGCGGTTTGTTGTTCAACTGTCTGCACGGACATTGCGACGAGTGGCTGCTTTGAGCATGAAAATAGACAGCGGGAGCGCTGTCGGTGCTCTGCACTACTTTGTGCCGTGCAGCTGAACGGTTCTTGTACGGCAGAATGCATGACTCCGGCCACGTCATTTCATTTCCGTTCCTTTTCTATTATTTTTCTTTTTTCTCCCACCTTCTCGCGCTTCGACGTCTCCGCGCCACAATGGGAATGCGTGAGCTGAATTGGACGCGGCTGCTTGGAGCTTCACGCCGGACCCGCCCGACTCGTGCATGCACAATGAGCGCGACGCGAAACCACTGCTCCTAATTTGTTTGCGCGACCTCGTTCCCTGCGTGCGCCAGCGACATGTCAAGTAAGGGCTCGCTTGTCCCGACAGTCACGCAAGAGGTGCTGAATTTATTTCCCTGTACGTGTGACGTGCAAATTACCGGAACTGTATGAAGTTTTGGAAGTTATGGCTTTTCACGAAAGTTGCACTGATATGCCAAATACATGCGTACTGCACGTATTTCGTGCGTACTTAGACACGGCCTGTACACGTGTTGCGAAACACTCCAACCACACTGGTGCGAACGTCACTGTCGATGAGTTACAACAAGGGAAGGAACAGGAGTTGGTCTTGCGGGTGTGGACGATGTTTGTTTCTCCTCCAGCCTGCTCCCGCAGTGGCCGAACCGCGGTGAAGTACGGCAGGGACAGTAATTAAAGGGATCATTTAGCATGCTATCCGTGAAGTCTACGCGAAATTGAGATGCAGTCTGGGACAGCAGATATTTCGTCGCAATGACGTCATTGCAACACCCTTTCCATCGCCGAAGAAGCAGATCAAGTGAGAGTTAGAAATCTCGAACGTACAAAATGAACGCGACTGGTAAGGGATATAAATATGTAAATCAGAGAGCCTGGGGTCAGGTACCCTGCAATGAACCTAATTATGCTGGTCATAAATGTTACCGTTAACGCACTAATTGCAACCATCGTTTCTATACGGTAACCCTTGCAGGTATACATCGGCAGCCTGCTATAGCATTGCTTGCGACAGGCTGAGGGACTATGTAGTCAAAATCGCCCGGCCTGCCGCATGCAACGCTGGGTCGAACGGGCTTGCGCAGCGATCGACCTCGGCTATATTTCCAGGCGCGTAAATCAACGCCTCTTTTTCCCGCTTTCCGTGCAGGCTGTCAGGCTCCACGGCGAGCGGGAAGCGTTGCACGGCAAAAGAGAAATTTAAGAGAGTGGCGCGGATCCCGCTGCACAGCGCAGCAAGGAAGGGAACTTATAACGGCGAGTAGGCGCCTGCCCGAAAACAATTAAAAAGTCTCCTCCGCTCACGGAGCGGGAGAGTGAAAGGGAAATAAGTGGGGAAGAAGCGGCCTGCAGTTCTCGTGGAGCTATTGCCCAAGATGCTTCGAGAGCTTCGCGGTAAAGGCGCGGGCAACCAGAGAGGCTTCTCTCCTTTCGAGTCCTTTGGAGAAACAATAAATTACCGTCTCTTGTTTCATTTTGGGTGGCTGATCCACATCCCGGCAAGCTCTCCTCTTCTTCACTTTGCTTCTTTTCCTGCTTCTCTGTTTTCTGCCTCAAGGAAGGAAGGGGAGAGCTGCAAGAAGAGAGGGGGCCGGGGGGGGGGGAGGCAGGAAGGAGGGGGGCGTTAAAGGCGCGAACGGATTTCGCCGGCGGCTTGTGCGATTAATTTTAACTGCTCCTCGGTTGCGACGCATCGACTCATTACTTCTGGGCCCGGACGCGAGAGAAGAAAGCTTTAGCAGCGTCGAGGCGATGCTTGCTGAAGCCTTCGTGTGTATACGTCTAGCGGAGAGCGAAAGTGCGGCGACTTGGTGATCACGCTATCGCTCTCCAGGTTCCGTGAAATTCTTGCTTCTGCTACTGTGATGTTCGGGACGCATGCCGTAGAGAGGAGGACATCCAAATAAACTATATCGAGAGGGAAGTATAGAGAGCTTAACTGGAAAACCTTCCGGTTTTCTACCCTGCTACGTGTAGCGGAAGGAGCAGACGCGAACAAGAATCGTACGATGCAGTTTAGAACAAAGCCGTAACAACTTCTGCCCGTACAAACTTTGCTAAGTATTAGCACGCCTTTTAACTTTGCGCACTTACTCGGTCATCGTGTTCAGAAATCTGTGCTTGTAGCGAGGTGCGCAATCTGAAACCTGGGACTGACGCGTAAGCGGTCCTCAAAGACAAAGCAGCTCGTCGCACGGAAGGTATCTCCGCCAGAGGCAGACGTGCGTATTCGTGATGCACGCGCAATGCGGAGAGAAACACGCCGTGGCGGTGAAAACGATGTTCTTCGGTCATTCATCAAAAACCCTATACCGGCGCGTACTGGGAGCAAAGAACCCACTGATGCGGGAGAGCCTCAATGACAAAGTCGTCAGGGCCAGGCGTTGAAGCCGCAGCCGCTGTATTCGGACGCGTGGCAGCTTTATGCGCGACCGCCACCGCGGTCGGCGCGTCTTCTCTCTCTTCTTCAATTCAGAGCGCGTGCCACTCATTGTGCACAATGGATGCCGCGCAGGCAGCGGTTTGCCACCGCTGAGACCGCCTGCTCCGGAGAGGCATCATTAGCAAAGCGCATCTGGGTGGCTGTAAACAGGCAAACAAGTCCTGCGCGCATTGTTTATCCCGCGCGGTGCGGCGCGCGACTCGCTGTGGACAAGTCAGCGCCGAGTTCTCGGGGGTGGGTTGCGCGGGCGCGCCGTATACTGGCGAGGGAGAGAGGGGGAGCCCCCGCTACACAAGAGCCACCCCGTTTTTTCGAGCGCCGTTTTCCACCCCCATTTTTCTGGCTTTTGGTAGTGCACACACACCACTGGCGGGGGAGACGCTTCCGAGCTACGAGTGTTCCCGACCCCAGCGAACCCGAGGGTTGAGGAGCTCTTGGGACGCCGTTGTTTCGCCGCCGAGTCTCAGAAACAGTTCCGGGCTCTCCCGCCTGTTTTGTCGCCGCGGATAAGACGCTTGCCCCGCTATCCAAGGGTTCTGCCTTTGTCTGATGCCTCGGACCTGATCGCTCAACGGGCACGGGAGCACGCATGAGCACACTCCTGCGGCGGCGCCCTTCCCCGCGCGTGTGTATACACGCGCACTTGTGCTTTCTTCAATAGCGCAAAAAACATTGTCCGTATCTGTGCGCAGGCAGGAAGCGCGCTCCGCAACACTTAATGACGGCGACCACGCACAATGAACTCGCGAAGGCGTACTCCGGTGCTTTAATTGCTGAAAGGACGCCAGGCGCAGAACGCTATGCTTCCATTTTGCTCCGGCGCTCTTACGCGCGTCCTCTCTCATTATTGCTTTGTTCGTTATATAAGCTTCAGATAGGTTTACTGGAAAGTATACGCTCTACCTCATTTTCTCACATATTCCGAGCTGCTTCTTCGCGAACAATGCCGTCGAAACAACACGAGAGTCTCCGTTCGAGGACTTTTTCTCAAGAATAAGCTATCGCCCGCTTGTGTACAGCTCGTATATTTTGCCCGGACGCCCGCTGTGACTGCGCAGTCTTCGAACATCATATGACTTATGCGCCGAGGTGGGCCCAACCGGCAAAGCTGCAGAGTAGAGTGGTAAAAGAAGAACAATAGTAATAAAGAAAGAAAGTAACTAGCTATGTTCAGCGCTTGCCGACTCGTTGCCACTATATATTCTATACTATAGGCTTGTTATTAAGTTATCTGCCATTCGTAATCGCATTCGATGTCCTCTTTGTTTTTTTTATTGGGTTCAACAAGCTTTGACAGGGTAGGAGTAATGATCTTGCCATGCAATAAGCGACCACATCTCTCTGGTTCGCTAAACTGTGATTTTAACTTGGCGGGCTCGCTGTGCAACCTCGGATTATGCCGCTGTATAGCAGGCCTCAACCAATAATAATAATGTGCCTCGTAGTGAGCAGCCCAACGAGTGTAACGGGGCTCCTTGCCGCTGTGAGACAAAAGGTGAAGATAAGGTGGCGTAAATACGGCAAGAATGCATTCTCGGGATGGATGGTCGTTACACTTACGCTTCGTCCTTCATTTTTTCTCAGCTCGAAATGCTGCCGTTCCTCGCCTCCTCAACGGCACAGCGCATAACGATCCCCTCTCTCAGGCGCGTCAAAGAGCTTTTTCGAGGACGTGTGGATCCCGGAGAGAACGTGATCCCCATGCGTGGTGGTGGGGGCTACGGCCGTACGCGAAAAGGGCTGCACGCGCGCACTCCTACACCCGCACGCTTGCTTCACCTTCTCGCTATAGCGTAACAACGTGGCGGCTAAGGCGAAGACGGGCGGAATTCTCGCGGGACAAGTTCGTTAGAGCAGATTTGATGCCGCACCAGTGGATTCCCCGTGCGCGAATCAGAAATCAGAGAGCGGCAAAATGCCTCGGTTTCATTCTTGCCTTTCTTTCGGTGTTATTATTCTTTTATTATTATTTTAGTTTTCCGTTTGGCGTTTCTTGCTCGGCGCGCCTCGTGCCCTCGTTGAGGAGCTATAAAAACGCAACGACCGCGAGCCATCTATGCAAGCTCGACGAAAAAAAAAAAGGATCACTAAAGAAAAGAAAAACACGGAGAATTAGGAACCGGGTGGAGCTGTAGAAAGGGTTGAAATCAAAGCTCGGTGGAGTGAACACGAATTCAGGGCCTATAAAACGAAAATGGGCTGTCTAAAGAAAATGCTTCGGGAAAAGAAAAGGAAGAAAGAATTAGTCGCGGGTATGCACGCATGTGTAGCACGGCCCGAAAAATCCGGGGGAAGAGGGGCGACAGAAGAAAAGTCTGAGGGCGAAAATCAGAGAGGCGAAATGGAGCTCATTAGATATGCAAACTCGATTTATAATTCCCGGCGAAAACATTAATGGATTGAATTCTTGCTCGGCCGCGCCTTATATCGGGCCTCGGGGAGGGAAGGAGAAAGGTCCCGGCCCGTGACTCGGCGCTGGATGTACGACGCGCGTGCGCAACGGCGTGGGCTTCGTTATCATTTTGTTCGAGCTGGTCTCGTTGATTCCGCGCGACGCACGTGGAACGAGCGGCCATCTCTTCAGCCTCTTCGTTCTTTTCTTTATTTAATCCTTTCGTTTTTCGTTCCCACTCGCCACTCTCGGCCCGCGGCTCTGCAATCAGACCACGCGTCACCGAGCAACGGGTGCGGGACCGAGCAGAATCGGCAATGGTCCGCGACCGCCGCCGCCCGAGGCACGTCACCTCGTGGGTTGGGCTGCGTGCCGAAACCCCGACCGACCACGGAGCGTTCATATCGCTTGTATGCCCGCCACACGCTGCTGTTATCTTCATATCTGTTTGTTCTTTTCTCGCTTCGCCTTTTTCGTCTTCTCCCGGGACTCGCGTTTAGAAACAAAGCTTTTCGTCCGAATGAACGCAGCGCCGAATATCATCCACAGCTTCCTCTTCCGCCTCTTTCTTCCTCATCTGCATGGCCAGCTTTCTCACTCATTTAGAAACACGTAATTTGACTTTTTTTTAATGCATTCCCATAAGGAAGGCGATACACGCTTTTCTTCGTGACTTTTTTTATCGCCTTTTGTCTCCGAGCTTTTAATGTCCTGCAGCCGTGCGTTTGGGCGAGCGCAGCGGGACGGGAGTGGCGGTGCGCGATTTCCGCGGTGCACTCCGAAGCCCACTCGTCCGTACTTTCGTCGTGTAAATGTAGCGCATTTCGCGTGCTTCATGGTGTGCGAACGGCTCGAGCCCCCTCGTGTTGAAGCTTTAAAGTTTTACGGTCGGTTGTCGACCTCAGTCGCCCGGCTGGTACGTTCTCGGGCACTGCGCGATTGAATTCTGCGTAACGACCTGCGAAGCGATGCACATGAGAGTGCGCCAGTGCGCTATTAAACATCCTTATGGCATCAATAAACTCATGTTATTCATGTGCGCCAAGTGTCACTTGGCCTTTTAACTGGACAAGCATGTTGACCGGCGCGTATACAGCGCATCTTCTTGACAATGGAAAAAGAGGAACGTTAAAAATATTTTATGTATGGCACGCAGTGCGATACGCTGCCACGTTTGGCGTCTTCGTGATATCCTCCCCTTTTGATTTATATTGTATGACGCTGACTCATTCAAATGATCGGAATCTTGTTTTATTTTTATTTTTATTTCTTATTTTCTAGTGTGAACGCTAACGCATAACGCTCGTTACACCTTATTTCAGCACCAGACGTTGGCGAACAAAGTCTACGCCGATGGAAGAGATTCAAGAGAATACTAAGCGCGGCGTTCTTGCGATGTTCTGTAACAATGGCGATGTGACGGAGAGTTTGCATAGTTTTCCTATCGTCATGGACGGCCTCTAACGAAGCGCGCAACTTGTCCTGGTGACGATACAGCATAATCGAGTCCTACAGGTGGCAGCGTATATATGTCGACTGTTAAAGCACGAGATACATTTATGGTTCGTGATGCAAATGCCCTCGCGATTTATTTTACTTTTTTTTTCGTCTCCCGTGCTGTCGTCTCACCACATGTCACACTCTGTCGATGCAGCCCATACCCGGCCCGGAGCGGAGCCTCGGGCTATGCGACCCCCCGCCACTGAAGACCACAGCGCCCTGAACGACTCGATACCGGCGGAGGACGCCCGTCAGACAGGTGAGTCGCCGACAACCGTCACTGTACACAGCCCTCGCTATAGATCTATAACCGCACATCATGCCGGGCAACATCGGAGCAGGATTTCGCGAGCAAGAGCAGCGGTATACTTGGAACACCTATAGCAGTGATAAAGAAATCTTAAGTCACCGACCACATCATTTGTAGACGGCATACTTGAGAAGCTCCGACCAAAGGAGGCTTTCGTTACAGCATTAAAGCAAACAAAAAGTATGTACGAAGAAGACTGCGTCACATTGATTGATTCTACAACCTGAGGAACTCGTGGCTGAAGCCGCCCTAATCAGTCCACTGTCTCAGGTCGCACTGAGTTGTACTGGCCAAACTTTCCCATCGTATACAAACACGCTGGCAAAAAAAAAGAGGGAAGGGTATATTGTAAGTGCAACTGCAATAAGTTATTCAATTATAGACACTGGGATAGGCGCTTCAAAAGTTGCTTAAGCTTCACCCGACACTGTTGGTGCGGTCGTCTCGCACCTTATTTGAAAATGAAGTGCGAAATGTTTCTTTTTTTTCTTTTTTCGTTTTACGTGACAAGGGCTCTTAGAATTGTTCACGTCCAGTTGTGCCTACTTTAATTATGTAGCTAGCATACACGTTTTCTTCTCTATAGTGCTCGACGAAACGAGGAAGAGGGGGGGGGGGGGGGCAGTGTCGCTCTAATTTTGCTCACTAAAATTGTTGCACGTAATGAATGCTTGGGCATTTTCTCTGACATCCTTGCACTACAGGACGCAGAACTATAAAGAATGTGAATCTGTACGTTTCGGTTTTAGCTGCCTATATTCAGTCTGTACCGCCGGCGGATCCTGTAGGACTGTGGTGTCCGTACTTACGAAGAAGGCATATTAGAACTCAAAGGCTAATAAGAGAGCGCGTGAAAGTTTTGATGAAAGAAAGAAGACAACTTTTAAAAGCAAGACGATTTCCTCTCCGCTTATTTGAAAACCTCGAGGAACTACGTGGAGTCTCGCTGGTTGTTTATACACGGCTTGAAAACCGCCAGTCAAGCGCACCGCGTCGTTTGGAACCCGAACGACCAGAAAACTAGGCGGCACCTCGGGTGGTCCCACTAATGTCCATTTTTTCCAAGAAGCAAACACGGTGGCAGCGCTGTTCGCCGAATGTTATGCGTACGCATGCCATCCCTCCGGTGCACTTTATACCCTCCAATTCTGCGCCATCCGAGCCTTAACACGCGCTTCCCACCCAGAGACTTGGAAGTAACTTGGATAGAAAAAAGAAAAACTCGAAGGTCCAAACAGCATCACGAGTTGCGCGTGCTCGCATCAGCACGGGTTGGGGGGCATTTCGCCGTCAGCGCGTCGCGCCTAATTCGCAACTCCCCCCAGCGGTCGTGAGCGCGACCCAGCCCTGTTCTTTCGTTCGTGCGTTCCGCATGTTTGTATCCGCGGCGCGCAAAACACGCGCGACGTGTTTGCTGCTCGCCGTACGACGCTCGCCCGCTCTGCCTCACTTTTTCTTCTTCGCTAAACATCTCTTCGCTCCTTCTGCTTCTTTTTAAAGGACACCACTCCCTGTTTCGCGTAAGAGGCGAAGCGAGCAGAGCGGAGTTTAAAGATGGAAGTGGCTGTCAGCATTTGCCAAACGAGACTCCTTTGCAGCCTGGCATTCGCCTCGTGTGCGAGCCTGTGGATGGCCAAAGAGGGAGAAGGGGTCCCGGTGCGGGAGAGCCAGGAGTCCTCCCGGGAGCGGTGTAGCGTCCGCAGCAACAGCAGCAACAAGAATTAACGGCTGGCGCCGTTAAGGACGGCGCGGAGAGCGGCGCTCGGAGGAAACGGATAGCCGCCATTTCGAAGACGTGCTCCACTGTACTGCACGCTCTACACCGGTGCACGCGCCTCATCTTCTTTCTTCAGCCTCTCACGTTTTTCTCTTCTCCAATTATTTGTTCGCTGGAAATATTCGGCCGCGTACGTAACGGATGTGCGTACGCGTCCAGCTTCCATGCCGGAAGCGAACGCAGCTTGTACGCATTGCGCGACACTCCGCGGAATAAGCAACGCCATCGTGGCGCGGCCGGGGATAGACCGGTCGCACAACCCGTGGCACTCGGTGGTCGCTGCTGGTTTCGGAAGAAGCTCGCAAAGCGTGAGCAGCGTGGGAAGGCGCGCGCGGGTAAATAATATTCGAGGCCCGCTTTATGGGTTTAAGTTAGTCTACCGCTGAGTGGGTTTTAATACTTCGCCGTGTGGTTTTGAAAATATTCGTCAGTGTTGTTTTCACACAATTAAAAGCAAGTTAGAAGAAACAGAAAAGAGGAAACACAAGGTGGCACAACTTGTGGTGTAAGGCTGGTGCTTGCACCTTGTCGTTGTACTGCTGTTATACTGGGTGTTCTCTTCGCAGATATCAATAAGGGCGACAGCAGGTGATTTCTTGGTCATAATTCACTGTTCATTTAATATAGTACAAGAACTGCTGGAAGAATTTAGGTGCTCTTTCACAATGGACGAAAATAGTATGCTATCGTTCTTTATGGCGTTGTAGAATTAAGGATGGGCTGACACACCATTTAAGCTGAGAAGTCGTCCAGGACCCACTTATTTCTGCCTTGTCGATGTCCTCGCAAGACTTGTGATAGTTTTTCCTTCTGATGGCGATCGTGCACTAAATTAGAAAATGAAGCAGCAGTAGCTATGGTGTTGGGCTGCTGAGCACGAGGTCACGGGATCGAATCTCGGCCACGGCGACCGCGTTTCGATGGGGGTGAAATGCGAAAAACACCCGTGTACTTAGATTTAGGTGCACGTTAAAGAACCCTAGGTGGTCGAAATTTCCGAAGTCCTCCACTACGGCGTGCCTCATAATCAAAAGGTGGTTCTCGCACGTAAAACCCCATAATTTAATTTATTTTTAAATGAAGCAGGTCACTGACCAAAGTCAAAATAAAAATAAGGTGACGTTTCGGGATCCGCACGGATCCCTTGTTGACAGTGGATAGTCGGTAAGCACAAGGTTCTTAAGTAACGTTCAGCGCATGACGCAAAGTTCGCGAGTACACGTGGTTTAGAGTGCCAGATGATCTATTGATTGTGTTATTTGTCGTTTGAATGATTATCCATTCGAGATTGAGCCTCGTTGTCAAGTTTTCCTCTGTATATAGCCACGATACGCACGTTGTCCCAGTTTATCCCGTGACCCGTCTTCTCGGCATGCTCTGCGAGGGCGTTTGTCACTGTGTGGCTTTTGGCGACATCATTTTTGTGCTCTTTGAGGCGCCTGCAGAAATTTCCGCTTTCGCCAACATACACCGATTCGCAATCAGCGCATGGAATCATGCATGCCACGCCAGGAAAACGTGTCCGAGGGAGAGGATCCTTCACGTTCATCAAGTTACCTTTAAGCTTGCTTGCTTGCTGGCACGTGTGCGATTTGTACACCGCGTTTCTTAAAACACGAGTTAGGGCTTCGCTAACACCTCAAATATACGGGAGAGAAGCGCGCTTCTGTCTCGATGCTTAAGCGTCCGTGGCTTGGCTGTCAGTCTGCGGATTACTCATCAGGAACTTCGTTGTCCTCCGACTAAAATGCTTGGTGTACCCGTTCTTCGTTAGGCCCGCTTCAATGATCTGAAGCTCCTCTCGCAGGCTGCTTGTATCAGAACAGGTGCGGATGGCCCGTTCAATTAACGAACGAACCACTGAGCGTTTGTGTGCTGCCAGATGAACTGTCTAGAAACCAAGGTGAGGCCATTGGGAACATGCTTGACCCGTGCGTCCAAGAAAGGGAGGCAACAGTCTTTTTCTTCTTCCACAGTAAACTTGATGAAGTCTCGACGCCATTTAGGCAGTCGAGGAACCGGTGTATATTGGCAAAAGCGGTAATTTCTGCAGGCGTCTGAAAGAGCACAAGAATGATGTCGCCAAAAGCCACACAGTGACAAATGCCCTCGCAGAGCATGCCGAGAAGACGGGTCACGGGATAAACTGGGACAACATGTGTATCGTGGCTACAGAGGAAAACTTGACAACGAGGCTCAATCTCGAATCGCTAATAACACAAATGACAAATAACGCAATAAGTAGATCATCTGGCACTCTAAACCACGTGTACTCCCGAACTTTGCGTCATGCGCTGAACGTTAGTTAAGAACCTTGTGCTTAGCCGACATTCGATTGTGAACAAGGGATCCGTACGGATTCCGAAACGTCATTTTATTTTTATTTTGACCTTGGCCAGTGACCTGCTTCATTTTCTAACAACGCTTTTACTTGAACAGACGGTATTCCGTCGAACTCTTACATGCACTAAATGCAGCCGTTGGACACGCACGAAACTAGAGTGCCTATTAAACGGGTGCGAACTTACACTGCAGTGAGCTGCTTTCGTTTGCTCTATTGCATGACGGTGTAGCATAACGTCGTTATGTACCATGCACAGTATAGAACATTCCGTGCCTGCCGAATGCGGGCGTCGCGCCGGTGGCGCTCTCACAAATTCACACCTGCGCCTCCACAGAGGCGCGTAAAGCACAGTTGGTGCACCTGTGTGACCTGCGTGGCTGTCGAATTACGGGGGCTGTAATTGAGATGTGGGCGAGACTACGGAAGGTAGTAGGCGAACGGTCTGTGTTCCGCAGGCGATGGGTGCTGTGTCGCCGCTCTTTATTTGGAATCGGGTAACCTGCGGTATGCATACAAATAACCAGCTCCTCCACGTTGTGTCATAAGGCGTTTGCTCCCTGCGATGTCTTGAAGCGTGGCATGCGCCGTCTGCGAACGAGTCTTTAGTACGTCACTAGCTGGAGCAGAGGAGATTCATGGAGAGCCGTAAGCCCCGTAGCAAGTTTGAAGAACGTGGCATAAGTCGGTTTGCGGCCGCCATCGGCAGCATGTCCGGCCATCAGGAGAGACGCATGCTCGTGTCCCGTATTCACTCATCGAGTGCTCCGCTTCCAGTAAGTCGAAAACAACGCGCACCACACTCCGTACAAGACGCGTCAGTGCGCATACGTGCGTATATGCCACACCATCAAAGCAGTAGCGACACTACCATGTGAGATTCCGCGCGCGAATTATAGCGGCTTTCTGTGCAACTTTAATCTGTCCCCGCTTGCGAAACTGCCACGAACTTGTTAGGACATGAATTCATATATGGTTGGTCTAAATTCACTGTTGCAAAGTAAAACCAAACAGAAGTGTTCCCTCACGTTTTGTTCTCTCTCTCTCTCTCTCTCTCTCTCTCTCTCTCTCTCTCTCTCTCTCTCTCTCTCTCTCTCTCTCTCTCTCTCTCTCTCCACCGTTGTGGCTACAATGAATCTGCGCTTTTTGTGGACACAGCGTGCTTAATAACTTCGCTGTCTTGTTTCTATAGACGCAGCTTCCGGCACAGAAAGGCTTGGATCATATATTTGAGCGACCCATTCAGTCTTTCTCATTTCTATAATGCATAGCCGCGCGAAATAAATCGCCGCTTCAAGGAAGACGAAAATAGTACATAATGCGTGGCTATTTGCACCGGAGAGACCGCCCGTTACTTGCACAGTCTCGGCTCTTTGGCCAACCATAAACCGCAAAAGGGTGGCGTCTTTTCTCGTAGAGTGAAGCGTCCTCGACGAGGGTCTGTCTCGAACGACCGGAAATTAAAAACAGCAATTATTCATACGCTGCCTTCGCCGAGAGACGACGACCGCCAGCACAAGCACGCGAGCTAGAGGAGTAGGCGTCGTCGACGCGTGCCCTCATCCTCTTCCTCCGCCGGTGTGAGCGCGTGTGCGCCGCGTCGGCGAAGAGCGCGTGCATCCGAAGGCTTCGACGACAGCCAAAGCAGCACGCGTGCGGCGTGAATGGTTTCCGCGCAGAATGCGCCCCCTAACGACCTTCGGCCAACAATGTCGCCGGATGTCGTCAGGAGCTCCGGCCCGGAGAGCAGCATCAAGAGAAGAGGAGGGTGGCGCTGAAAGGGGGGAGAAGGCGATTCAATCGGATGCCCTCCGGGCGAGACAAAAACCAAATGAGCCCCCATTGACGACGGGGCCCCTCTAAGTGGCGCGCCCCTATGTACTATACCGGCCCTCTATCGTTATACCTCGCAAAAGGCACCGTTGATTGGGTCGCACGACGATGCCGCTCTCCGACGCCGCCGCTACTGCTGCTCTTTGGTCTCTGGCTTTTCGGAACGAGGACTGGGCGACCTTTCGCTTTTGAAGTCGCGCATCAGCGATAGCGCGCGTGGCCTCGCGGCAGTGACAAACGCGGCCCCGCGCCGCCCACACCCCCTCCTCGCGTCACCCTCCTTTGCTGCGGACAGGGTCGACCCTCTGATTGCCCGTATGGTCACCGCTCAGGCGATGAGCCCCTTGGCCTGCGACTCGGGTCCCTCTGCTACCGCTGCTCGCTCGCATTGTCTAGACTCGGGAGCGTGACTCCCTGATTGCGGGTCGTCTACGGACGTGGCCGACGAGAGGCAATTTAAGCGCTGCCGTTCGACCTCGTGGCATGCGCTATCAAAAAGGAAATTCGCTCGTTCTCCACTGCGGGCGCATATTCAAGCATGCAGCGTCGAAAAATTAACAAATAAAATAAAATTGACGAGATTGTCAAGGGCGCACGTATAGAACGAAAAGAAGAAACGAAAAAGAAATTAGTAAAACAGAGGTTGCCGTCTTGTGTACACAGCACTGGCGGCATGGAGCCCGCATCGACTGAAGCCGGCAATAATGAGGAAGTAACTAAATTCAAACTTGACGAAAGTAGACGGATGAAAGTAGCACTGCTGCTCTCCAGCCACAATTGGTTAGGCCATCATCCACCTAGGCAGACATAAACAGGCAGGTTGGTTACTCTGACACCGTCTCGTTCGCTATCTTGGGAATTCGAATACACAGATGAACAGACAGCAAGATTGGAGGGAGAACGCTAACGCGGAGGTGAACCTCTTATTCACATGGATCAGTCGTTGTAACAAATCAAGGTCCCTGTGGCGACTGTCAGTTGAATGCAAAAAAAAAATAAAAAATAAGAAGATTATTTCACAACCATGGTTGGCCCATGAAGCGGCGACTTCTGTCCTTCGAATATGCAATATCCTTGTATGTTAGGTAAGTTTATCTGTACCACTAATTATGCCTAAAACAAGTATTTTTACCTGTTAATGTTTAACTAGCTCTACAACTTCTTTTTATTTAAGTGTCTGGAGCTAGCCTTCAATAATGTCGCTCTTCAATAACGACGATGCGAAAAGTGCGGCACGAAGAAAAATAGCGAAAGAAAAATTGACCAACATAAGAGTACCACGAACAACTTTAAGCAGGCATAGCGCTTCTTCACTTTGCATCACGTGTGTTACACCTCGCCATTTAGTCATGATTAAAGATAAAACGGATTAGCTATAACATGTCTTAATAGCGAGGAATTAAAAAAATTATGGGGTTTTACGTGCCAAGACCACTTTCTGATTATGAGGCACGCCATAGTGGAGGACTCCGGAAATTTCGCCCTCTTGGGATTCTTTAACGTGTACCTAAATGTAGTAGCGAGGAATAGAAAAACAACTTTAAAAAAATAACGTAGCGTCAGGGCTCCACGCGTTCGGGTGAAGAATCCGAAAAAGCCGAAAGTGAGAGAAAACTGCGACGAATGCGCATGCAATATGAACTTGCACCTTTCGAAGCATGCGCGCTTTGTCTTTATTCCTCACTCCTCGCGCGGTAGTGCAGGAAGGTCTGCACAGTGACGGGTTATCGTTCACCACCCACCGTGCCTTGCACGCCTGCTTGCCACCTTCGCACGTGCCCGTTCCCACTGCTGCAAAGAGAGGGAGGGAGGGAGAGAAAGAGGCGGCAGAAAGAGAAGAGCGCGAAATCCGGAACATCTTATGACTTCGCGCAGATGCACGAAGGAGACAGCGAAGGAAAGGGTCGGCAGTGTCAATTTTTAAATTCGATGCAGAGCAAGAAGGCCGCCCTGTCTCAGCACCTTAGGACAGAAGCAATCAAAGTGATGCGAGGCTGTACGCGGCGGCAGGGCCCGTTCCGACGCGAATACGTCACGTGCCGAAGCCATGGCGCGGGAGGTTCCGGACTGGAAACAAGAAATAAATAAATAAAAAGGAAGGCAGTCTACGCTTTTCCACATAAAGTGAGCACGTGAACAAACTTTGCGAGACTCCCTGAACGGCGGGCTTGTCGCTGCAGCGATATGGCGATGGCATTCCGGCGGTACCTACCGAAGCGAGAGCGCGAGTCGAGGCATTCGTTTCTCAGCTGAGCACAGAAATAAGTGCGAGCAGACATAAGACGATCTGGAATGAGTGAAGGCCGGCGGGGGCGACGGGAATTTCGCCTAGGGTGAGACAAATTCCGACGCAGGCCGTGCCAAGGTCGGTCACCAGGAAACGGCTGAGAGAGCGAAAATAATAAAAAAAAAAGAAGGTGAGCACGCTTCCGATTTGCATGCCGCTAGCTGCTGCGGTAGCGGGGGCTTCCTGCTTCTCGGCGGGTGCATGCACTGCATGCGACGACTCCTCGGCGAGCGATGGCCGCTCCTGCAGCCGTCGCAGTTGGTCGAGCGCGACGGGAGCGCGCACTCCGATCGGCGGCGCCCGATGGGCGTTTTCCGGGTGGCGATATACGCGCGGCGGGGGGAGCAGCGATCTCGTTCTGCACGCTGCCTGTCACGGTGAAGCAAGCAGCCGCTCTTCGGGGTGTGATCCGAATCGGCCGCGCCGTTTTTCTGTTCTTCTTAATTTTTTTTATCGACAAGCCGGATCACTCCCTGGAGTTCTCGTGCTTGTATAAAACATTTGCGCCGCGCGCTCGCTTTTCGTAATGCAAGAAAGGCGGCAGGATCTAACGCACCTCATGGGATCCACGTTAGGCGATGCTTTGTCGAAACGCATCATTTAAGTGCTATGCAATGAGGCGCGCGTTGTTCGCAAATTCAACTTATTTCCAAATCGCGCAAGGCATTCTACAAGTTGTTCTCCCGAGAAGTCTTGCATCGTTTGCCTTCGCGGTAATGCTTATGCAACTGTTCGTGCTTTGCTCCGCGCGTTTCACGGCATAGCGAATACGTGCCTGCCCAGCAAGGTCGTTCTGCTTGGGTTTGCTAATGCGCCTCGGTCCCATGACACCTGTGTAAATGCCACACACTCCCACAATGCGGACTTTTATATGCTCTGTCTTATCCAAACTATCCCTTGCCTTTCCTATGGGGGGATAGCTATAGCGCAAGATCCATTTCAAAAACTGACTATAGACGCCGAGAATGTTAAACCTGTGGGATGGCAGGGGATAAGCTTGTTCGCTTTCTCGACATGTCACTTGCGGGGGTACTGAACACATTTTAGACGCGTTGATATATTTTTTCTTTCTTTTTTTTTTAAGTAGCCGAAGCGCGCGTGACGAAAGAATGGGCGCCTACCATCACCCATGCGTCCAGGACTCTGACAGATGCCGGTGCAGTACCAGAATTTAAGACGCATATGTGAAGCTTCGCGCTAAACTGCGCAGCGTAGGGCAAAGGTGACAGTGCCCCCGAAAGTTTACGGTCATAATATCGGCTCACTACGTATGAGGATCAAAGCGGAATAATGATATCATAAATGTGTAAATTTCCCCCCTTTCTTTCTCTCACTGAATAGGACCCATTAAAACTTGTAAATGAGCAGTTTCGATAGCACATTCTCCTCCTTGTCACTAATATATATAGTAACGGTAACGAAGAACGCCGCAAGGGAAAGAAGAGGAAGAGAAAGGCAAGGGCAGAAGAATAGCGTAGCATTGGGTCAGAGGAATAGTCTGTTTTTGGGACGACTGAGATTTGTGTGTGTCGTGGACCGCCGAGGCACCGGACTCCAGTCACATTTTGGTGGTAGCGATGGTATATATGCTCTGTCGTAGAGTAAACAAAGGAAGTGTGCGGGTTCTTCTCACCAGTCCACGATAACGCTTTCTGTTCGCAAGCAGCCGCGGCGCAGTTCTCGGTCACGCGCTTCCTCCCCCGGAAAGCGCGAGGAAGGCGCAGAGCACAGTCGAGCTCCCCTCCCGCGCAGAGTGCCCGACTCGTGCGCACCGCTGCGGCAGTGCCCCAAACAATTTGTCACTTTCGGGCACAGCGTCTCCATCTCCCGCGGCGGTTGCGGTAGCGGTGCGCGGGCCTCTGGCTTTGGCAGATGCCGCTCCTCCACCCTGCTGCGGCGAGTTAATTTCTATTCTGCTTCTTCATTTGCCCGAAACAAAGCACTGGAACGGAGCTCTCGTCGCAGCCGCCTCCGTTCAGCTATGCGCACGCGTGTGGTCGCACACAGGATCCCGCGGAATTCGCGTCGCCGCACATGTCGTATGCGCGCTCGAGTGCTCTATACCTGACACAGCCCTCTCCCCTCTCCCTGCCTCCTCGTTCCCGCCTCCGTCCCAGTCTCCCCGATGTTGCATCCAAAAGAGGTTCCGCTCCCCACTGAATCGTGGCGGTGATGTTGCTAGCTCTTGATTAATACAGTCTCGGTTCCGCGTCGGACGACCAAAATACCTCGGCAAACGGCGAGAGCGAACGAGACGGCGAGAACGACGACACTCATCGCCGTGTTAGGCCGAACATCCGTCCGTATGTCACACTCGCGAGCGAACGCTCGTGCTCCTCGCAGGCTTTGCCGATTCCTCTGCAGCCATCCCCCGCGCGCAGCGCATGCGAAGCGAAGCTTGCATCCGGATGGGTTAGCCGTCGGTGCGTACGCGCGCGTCTCTTGCACGAGAGCAACAGAAGCAGAAACGTATCTGCTCCTATATAGACGCTGTTGCTGCTGCTGCCGCCTGGGCGCACCACCGCGCTTTCTTGAGGTGCAACCGCGCCACTCGCCGCATCATCTTTCGCGCCGGTTTCGGAGATGGGAGAAAAGAAAGCGACGACTGCCAGGACATATTTCTCGCGGTTCCCCAACTTCAGCTCCGCTACATTCGCAGTGAACGAGGGAGCTCGTGCGCGAAGCTGCTGCCCGGACGCCGGGCGATGCATGGCGTGCGTTCTCCCAAACGACGCATCAACGACGTCTCTCTCACAGTCGGCTGCTGCGCTAGCTCTTCCCGTCGTTGCTGTTACTGCTATACTGCTTCTGCTACTGCTTCGGGCGTGCCGTTATTAAACCTTCTCCCGGCGTCATCGCGAGAGGTGTCGTTCTGCTCGGCGAAGAGAAAAACGAAGAACCGCGTCAGTCGAGATGGCTCGCAGAGGACGGCAACGACAGGCGAGGCCTAGACCGGCGACAGCTAACGTCTTTACCTGCGCGTGCAAAACTCGCCGGAAGTTTTCTTGGCTGAGCTTACTTTCGATGTATAATTAGAGTCGGGCGGCCGAAAGGAGCAGCAAGCACAAGAATTGAAGGGAGAAGGCAGCACGACTAACTTTTATCGCACCGTGGTGGTCCACAGTTGAGTCGTTTATCTGCGCTCTCAGGAGTAAAGTGAAGCTCTGCTACTGTGCGGCATATACGAGCAAAAGTGTGATGGAAAGATGCCAGTTCGGCTTGCGAATCACCTTTCGCCTGCAGGCTGGAGCCTTGCGTGAAAGCTCGACCGCGCCGTCGTTCGCTGCCATGTATGGCGTCCGCGGGTGCTGCGGCCACGCTACAGCGCTACCGTGAAAAAAAAAAAAACAAAAAAGAAACACATGCACAAAAATCAAAGCAAACAAAGGTGGAGCGCACAATATCGTTTGGTTAATACCACTCGCAATTCTTAAGAACTTGTATACTTGAACGTTTCACGAACAGAAAACATTAAATTAAGAAGAAAGAAAGATAAGCGTGGAAGACAGACTCGCGACATGTGCAGATATGGGAAGTACTTTTGTTCACCCGATTAACTTTTCCTATGCTTTGCAAGTTTTTCTGTACGCTTCTTTTTGTTGTACTGCTTCCTTTCGGTGTACAGTTTCGTCATTTATTCCAGAATTTAATAAATAAAGGCCAAGAAGATATGATCGGCAATCCCCTATGCAGCTCTTGTACATGTCGATGTACTCCATGCGCGTGAGTCGTGCCCGTTGCATTTTTCCCCATCCTGTGTACCTCACATAAATGTGCGCGAAGATCTCTGGCTGCAGGCTTCATTATGTGTCTCCCGAACATGTTCCCTGCGTCATCGAACCCTAGCGATGCTGCGGAAGCTGTGGTTTGCGGCAGCTAAATAAAGGTTATTGCACAATATTTACAAGTTATTAGAGATAAATTTCAGGGCGTTAGTGGAAGTGACGCATTCATGATGATGATTCTTATTCTCATCCCCTTTGAAAGGAGCGGCAACAAATATTCACTTATTTGGCTTGAGCTTATCAGATTTTACTGCATGTATATTCCGGCTTAATATTTGCACCCCGGCCGTTTCAATCTCTTAACTGCTTTCTTTTTTCCACCAATGCTGTAAGTGTGTCTTGCTTATCTCGACCCGCTGACCAGTTAATTTTCCTAACTGCTTTGAATCCCAGCACTCCCATGGAGGGTGGATGTTCTCTACACGGTTCATTCTCGGTGAATATTTTGACTTTACAATGTGCCTGCGCTCGGGCGCAATTTAGCGACGAACACTTGTTACGCGCCAATTTTCTGATGTGCTTAAACAGCCCTGCGCACACCTGAACATAATTAGCAAAACAGGGCATACATGCCCTCCCAGGCACCCATGCGTGTCTGGGATAGTTTCGGGTCACCGAAATGGTTCCGCTTTTCTGCTGGTGCCTATCCACGCCGTCAATCCACTCGGCTGGTATACAGCGTGCCACGGACACTCTGCTCCTTGAGACGCCGTTCAAGTAAGTCGCGCTGCACGAGACAGCGAAAGCGAGAGAGCAACAAGAGAAAGAGTAATGAAGAAAGATCTGCCTGTTCCCAGAACGAACGGCACGTGTGCGCGCTATAGCTGCACGTCCTCGATGATAGGCGACGCGGCGATAAAGACTGAGGGAAACGGTGCCGAGTTGGCGCGACTCATGTCACCTCTGGCGCTACTCTGCTGCCCGATTAACGCTGGTCGGAATGGGGAGGCTTCGGGGGTTAAGAATCAGCTCTACGGGATCGTAGGGAACGACGGAGGGAAGGGGGGGGGGGCTCAGGCATGGCCACGGCAGAGAGCCTGATCGTGGCGCTGTTTATGAGGCGGCCCATTTCCGCGCGCTCTCTCGACGTCCGGCACGTCTGCTTCCAATATTTTACGGCCGGGTGGTGGACGGGGGAAAGGGAGACGTGGGGGAGTACAGAAAGGAAGTTCGGGAGAAAGCTATCTCTATCGGCCCTCCGAAGGACAGCCACCCATCCGAGCGAGAGACGCACGACTGATGGTGATGACTGCCATGAGGAGAAGCCCACACGCTGGCGCCACGAGAGAAAGCCGCTCCGCGGTTGGGAAAACAAACGCCGACCCATTACGCGCGTGCCAAGCCGCCGGAGGGGCTGGGGGAGTTGGCCGGGCAACCCCGGTGTACACCAGCGCGCTCCTGCGGCCACCCCATCTCCCCTCCTGGAACCGCTTTCTCTTCTCCCTGCCTCGTGTGCCTGACCGCGGGTCATCCCTGCGTCGCGGGGACGGACACCCCGGGTTCAGAAGCTAAAGGGCGCGCTCCGTCTTGCTTCATCCCGACGCATCTCTCACGAGTGGGGCTTCGATGTGCTGTCTCTCCTTGCCCACAGCCTGGTCGTTGAGCGTAGGCCTGCCACAGGCTTTTTTAAAACAAACGGCTGCTAATGAATGGTACCGGTGGTGCCTTCGACGTATTCCTTGTCATGAATACTTATCAGAGCGATAGGTTACTACTCATTATACTTGTGCACGTGATTGATGTACCCTGTAAAAACATTAACAGTAATCCCAAATTCTGTAACAGAACCAATGAAGAAGTGCACTTGCCATTTCTGCATGATATCATTTTATGCGTGCGACGAACTGCATACGACATCACCTGATTGTGGATTTTTAGGGAATATTTAGCGTCTAAATTCTTCTAATCAACAGTCGACAACCGCAGTGCGGTATAGCATCCTGTCATACGTGATAGTGTCAGTGGCACTATAGAGGGCATGGATAGCAGTGCTATGACGTCATCCGCGTTTCTTCTACCCTGTCACCACTCTTGTGTTGTCGCTCGTTCTCGTGTCGAAGAAGTCCTCATTCCCACCAAGCACATTCTGTTTCGTACCCTTTGCTCGTATCTGCTCGCATGTTGTTTGTCGTTGCTCCTCCTCCTCCTCCTCCTCCTCCTTTCTTATTTTGTTCTGTCTTTCTTTTTCTTTTTTTTTTCTGAACGCACAATTTATGAGCGTTCTTTGAAGCCGACCGAACTGCTCGTCGCAAGCGCAGACCGAATGCTTGTACCGACACCGCTATAGGAGACAGGCGTCATCAACCACTCCGACATGACAGGCTCGGAGCAAAAAGCGACACCGGCCGCGACCAAGGTGACTTTGGACGCCGAGAGCGAAGGCGCCGATGCCGACCTCGTCGTCTCTTCCAGGAAGGAGCAGCGCATGCGTGTGCTCGCGCACAAGTCGGCACCTCGCAGCCTCCGATAAGCGCCATAACGTATCGGACGCGGTCGGTTGAGCACGCGAACCAAGCTCACCAGGATGTCGGGTTCACTCGGATTCTGTGAGCGCGCCGCCCTGTGTGCGTCTTTCTCGTCTCCTGCGCCATGTGTAGCGCTACACGCAGCGGCGCCCGCCTCTCCCGTCCCGGCACGTGCTTCGTGTTGCGCTGCTTCGGAGCGGTGTTACGAGGGGCTTCCCGAGACGCTGACCACTTAGCTTCCACGATTGTCGGTATCCGTGATGTCAGTGGGCCGGAAGCCTGATAACATTTTAGGAAAATAAGAGAAATAGAGAAAGTTGCTGTTCGTACGGCTTGATCATGTGGTGCGGCACGATTGAAAAGAACAGCGAAAGGGAGAAATGTGCCAAGACAGAAGACTCTTTGTAAGCGCAGTGAAGCAAGTAATAATAATAATAATAATAATAAAGCTATAAGCAGACACGCGAGGAGATGAAAGGGAACGATGTTTCTCAAGGGCAGAGGTGGGAAGGAAAGTGGGACGAAATACGGAAGAGGGGACAATACACCTGTATATTATAACTTCGTCCAGTATATCTGTTTTCTTTCAGTGGCAAAGTCGATCTACATTTGTCCATTGTTGATGATATGATTTACGGGTGTTTCTGTTCTTGCCGAAGTTAAACTTTCGTTTCCTCTCTCCCTCTCTCTCTGGTTCCTTTGACTGCCCAGAATTAACCCTCACGTGCTTTCACTATACATGGTTTCCCTTTCAGAGTGGCAAGGCTCTGCCTCTTTGAATGTGCTTGATTAAGTATCCACGCTCGTACATTGTGTTAGTGACATCAACTGGCAAGCAGAGGTGTCTTTCGGCGCTCATAAGAAAATAAGGCACTTTGTGCTTTGTACTGTGCGGTTCGATACGTGTTTGCATCACCGCTCTATTTGTGCATGCGCTGTGCCTTGCTGTATATTGTGTGGCACATGTCTCGAGTATTGACGCCTTTCTACGCTTCTCGAGGACGTCGGTCTGTTTCTTATTCGGACGATCGTATACCAATTAAAAGCAGATGTTAAACAACAATGTAACTTGCTTATTTAACATGGATGGGTTCCCGCGTTGCATTAAAACATACTTTAAAAACTGCGTCAGTCATCCGCATAATCTTCGCTGCCCTTGAGGGCTCTGCAATATCGCGTAATACGAGTTAAACAAGTTAATATTTAGTATGAATTTTCCCTCAGCACAAACATTATGCTGACAGGTGTGAGACTGCACGCGGGATGTAGGAAATTGCTTTCACTCGGCACACTAACAAACGTGAGGTTCTCTCATTTTCTTTTTCTTGAGGTGGAAGAGAGAGGGGAGGTCATTTAGAGAGGTTTTACAGCACTGCGCTTCTGCAATATTCGGAACGAACAAATTTCTGAGCTCGTTCCGCAGTGAGGGGAGAAAGCTTTAAAGGCAACAGGAGTCAGAAGAGAAAGCCTCGGAAATGACAACGTCACAAGAACGGGCAGGGGAGACGGGTACTTCACCCCCCGAAGGCCTGCACTCCTGCAGATACGTGCGCATGTGTGCGCAACGCGCAGGGAGACACGAGCTTACGCGAACGCCCACTTCTCTTCTGCTGCTCTTCTTCTAATAGGAGTAATTAGGTCTTCCTGTTAATTGTAATAATTAGTGGCATAAATCTGCGCGCGCGAGAACGACGCATCCCCGAAGTTAAAGAGCCCGCAACGGACGCAAGATTATGGCCGCGAGGGCATCGGTGCAGGGGCCGAGATTGCGTATTACGGCGCGGCGCATTCGCATTGAGAGAGGAGTGGCCGTAATGCAGATGGGGCCGAAGGTGGTTCCCGTTTAACGACCCCCCCCCCCTCCCCACCGGTCGTACATATACACACGTGTGCACTCGGTGCTGGAGGAACCCCGTGAGAAATGCTCCATTTGAGTGGGCCATCACCGCGTATGGTGAACGGACGCGCTCGCGACTGTGCGGCTGTTTATGCCGCGCTATATATGCACACGCCTGCTTCTGCTGCTGTTGTTTCGGGGCCGAGCTGTTCCTCGAGTATTGCAACTCACGCCCCCTACACGCACACACACTCACCTCGTCTCTTGCCATAGACAGCAGCACTCGGCGCTCGGCAAACAATAACATGTGCGCGCGTGTATCTGAGCGGACAGCGCTGCATTATCTTAACAGCGCGCGCAGAGGCCGATTAATAAGCGCATTAAGCTGCGGAAATATCACCCCTTCGTTTGTTTTGCTGTTTTTGCCATATTTTTTTCAGCGTGGAATGCTCCTACAGAGGCGATTTCTTTTGTTGCAGGCGCCTTTATTATTAGCCAGAAGCAAAGAGGTTGCGGATGAGTGCGTAAGCACTGATTGTGCTTTAGCGCGCCGCTGCTGGAATTATGAGCATCACTCACGTGTTCACGAGGTGCTTTCGCTTTGTTGTCCACTGGCCGTTATTTTGTTTTTCAGACGGCGGCAGTAAAGATAATAATGCCTCCTATAATGATCGGTTTGCCACCGAGAAAGGTTGTCCTGCGTGAGCTGTAATACTTCTGTATCAAAAAAAGAAAATGAAATGGCCTCTAATGAAAGTATTCCTGGGAGCAGTGTTTTATAATCGATGTTAAGTTGAGCTAGCTGTTTACAATAACCAACCAATGACGCGACACGCGTCCGCTCAGTTTCAGAAGCCGGAACAATGGCTTGCGCTTTCTTGCATTACTCAACTGCTTATATATATATATATATATATATATATATATATATATATATATATATATATATATATATATATATATATATATATATATAGATAAACCTGATTTCATCCTTCGATTTCATTTGATTACTCCAAGCAATTAAGTACGTTATTCCGGGAAGACACGACTAACGAATAGAGAAACATGTATTGCACGCATCGATTCCACTGCCCTCGCCGTCGTCTCTGCCGCGGATTCGCACAACCGCGAGGAACGAACTCTCGCTGACCGCCGAGTCCTTACACCTGCGCGAAATCGTACACGGCTAGGCATCACGCCTTCGGGAAAAGCTCGGAAGTGCGACAGATTGCGGTGCGTTTCCCGGAGAGTCGCTTCTCTCTCTCTCTCTCTCTCTCTCTCTCTCTCTCTGAGCCCTCCATCACGTCGAAGTCGCTGCGTAGTTAGGCGTGAAGCCGTTCTCAGCGTTCCCTCGCTCGCCGCTCGAGAGAAGTGCCCTTCGTCCAGCGTCGCGTACAGTTCGTGTGCGCTTCGCGCTACATGGTTATACACACACTCGCCGCGGCTGTTAAGTGCGCGCAGCGGTGGCGGCGGTCATCGCCATTCGGCACCTCGCTCGCCCGCTCTGGACGCGCCAATCATTGGCCGCTGTTGCGTGAGAGAAGACAGCGCCACGCTATATAGTCGCGACGGCGGCCAATCACAGCGCCACTCGTGCGGATACTGGGGCGAACGAGAGCGCACACTAGGAAAAAAATAAATAGAAATAAAACAGCAGCAGAAATCAGTACCTATACACGTGTGTGGTGGTCCCCAGAGATAAATATGAAAGAAGACGCCTTCCCAGCTCTTCCTTCTGCCGGCATTGTTTTCTCGGCCATCAGAATCGCTGCTGCTCTTCGGGCTTCGACGGTTATAATTTTTTTTTTGCCTTTCTTTTCCCGCGCGTTCGTTTCTGCCGAGTTGGAAAACCATGGGAGAAGCTATTATCTTTCACGCAGGGCCAGCCAGACCGGGGCTTGTCCGCTGCTCAGGAGTAATCATCGGCGCGCACGCACGCATTCATGCATGGGCAGAGTGCGCGCTCTTCGCGTCCCCAGCACGGAGGGGCGCTTCGACTGCGGCAGGTATATGCGTGCGCCCGCGGGCTCGCTCTTTCCGAAGCCTGACCGGCCGCGGAAATATTAAGAATGGGTAACAACGAAACGACGGAGAAAGTGCGGCATGCACAGAGAACATTGGAAGATGTCTCTTTCCGCTGTATCCAGAGGACAGCTGCGATGACGTGTCCGAGTGACGCGTTTCGTTCTTCGAAGACGCGCTCGACAGTGACGCGCGACGGGCAGGTCAAGGCGCCCCTGGCCATGGGAAGAATCGGTCGGCGACTTCGGAAGCGCCATTACCTTCATCCAGTCGGGAGGGAAAGAGCATCGACATCTCGCTCATCTTTGCGCTCGTGTGGTCACCGCCGATGGCCGTCAGAGTCAGCGGCCGCTCCGTCTGCGCGCCGGACACAGTTAACGTGAAAACGAAATAGGCGCCTCTTTCCTTTCTTTTTTTTCTTTTCGCGAGCCCATTCCGTTCTTGCGTGGAAAAAAGGTAGCAGTAGTAGTGTATAGTTGTCCTTTCTTCCTTCGCTCGCGTGCTGCCGAGGGGAGGGCGCTGCCGTACGTCGCCTACTTCGAACGCAGTCGTGTCCTCACTGGCCGCGCTGCATGCTGGAAGATACGCGGACACCGGCATTGTTTTTTGGCGGCCGTGCTTACTGACCCGTAACGCGCCGCTTCCTATTGGGTGCCGCTGCAGGGCTGCCGTTCTCATGCGCAGTCACCCCCCTCCCCGCATTTTTTTTTTTTGTTTCGCAATCCCTCTCGCCTCTTCTGGTCATTTTCTCATTGTCTTCGACTAAACGCAACGCCTACCGCTTCTCCAGCTCCCTCCAGCTCCGAACGTATTCTCCTCCAACTCTTGAATCATGTGGGCTCACCCTGAACCCCCTCCCCCTTTCTTTCTCTCCCGCTGCCCAACGATCTCTCGTACGCCTTCATCGCATTTCGCCTCCGTTCGAAGGAAGTTCAGCGCTTTGAACCAGGATAGGAAAGAAGGGGAGGGTGTAAAATAAGAAACCCAATAGACGAGCATAATGCAACGATAATAAGTTGATAGACTTGAAGAGCACGCGAAGTTGAGTGCTACTGCTTGTGCGGCGGCAGTTTCTCTGCTGTCACGGCAGCCTTCACCACACAGCCTGCCGGCTCGCATGCCACCGCGCGCGTTGGGTGATAGGTGTTTTCCATACGAAACGAGGGCTCCGATGCGCAGCGCGCGCTTCTGAGGGATTGAGGACGGTTCACATGTACCCTCCCCCCTTTTTTCTCTCTCTTCCCTTCTGCTCACTCGCCTTGGCCGCCCTTCAATTATGCCGTGCCTGCTGGTGCTCTCTTCCCCTCCCTGTCCTATTCACCTTCTGAGTATCCTCCCTCCTCCTTTCGTTGCTGTTGTCTTTTCTGTTCATTCCGTGCTTTAATTCGCCCCCTTGTTCGGTGCCAGCGTCCGACAATCATTGTCTCCCACTCGGTACCCGCGTGCAGATAAATGCGCCTGATTTATCATTCGTGACCACCCGAGCTTGGAATAATGGCATTAGGAACGGAGTGCTTTAAAAAAATGTAGAAAAAAATAAGAGTGCCGGAGCAGAGAGAGAATGTGATTCGTTTCTTGAACTCGGCCGTTGCGTTTCGAGTCCTCGATTATCTGTATTTTCCTTCCTGTATACTTCTTTTTGTATACTTCTTTTTTCTTGTTTTGTATTTCTTCCTTGTTTGCGTTTTTTCTTTGTCCTTCGCAGCGAGTTGCGAGGTACATTTTCAGTCTTTATCAGAGCAGAACCAAAGGCAGGCCAATGAGGCGGTTGAGGTAGATCAGATTGCAATTATGTTGCTTTATGCTGCTGTAATACTAACGGAAGAGGCGACACTATTTGCATATAAAGCTAAAAGTGCGTGACCATTCTCGGCATGCATTATACATCAAAATGACTACATGGCAGTACTTAAGGTACTATTAATTACAGTTATTTGTGCTTTTCATTGTTGTTTCTTTATTTATTTATTATTATTAATTCTTATCGTTTATTCATACATGTGTAACCGGACAAATTAGTGCAGCGATATTGCCTTTCAGACAGCGCCTAGTCATCTTTCGCCCTCAAACAAACCGTGCATTCATTCCAACATGACAAGCACAAAGAATGCACCCACGTTTACACGGACGGTTCTGTCTCCTTTAGAAGTTCAGCTGGAGCAGTGGTAATTCCCGCAAAATCTGTCGCCATCAAATTCAAGACGTCTCACGTAACAGCATCGATGGCTGCAGGACTCGCAGCTATCCGTGCTGCTCTGGAGTTTATTGGTCACAAATCACTACATTCATACATTCATGATCCATCTTTTGTGAGTCGAAGGCAGCTCTCCAGTGCCTGCTGTCCCCTTTCAACCACGGACATAATGTGCAACTAGACGCCGATATCCGACTACTCCACCATCACGCAATCGACAAGGGGCACATCATCATCTACCAGTGGATACCGGGTCACTGCAGAATTTCGCGAAATCACAGTGCGGATGACGCTGCCCGATCGGCCGACGATGGTGCCCATATCGTACCGATGCCATGCACTGTCAAGAACAGAAGCAGCCACAAGCTTTCGCTCCCTCGCACCCGAGTTTACGCAGACTCTGTGCACCAGTGAATTCACGAACGCACGTCTTCACAGCTTGGATCCACGTCTGCAAATCCGTCTTCCACCAGGGTTACCACGAGCGGAAGCAACACTTCTGTGCCGCCTGTGGCTTGGCGTGGCATTCATGAATTCCTATTCCTTCTGCATTGGAATGGCCGACAGCCCTTTTTGCAACACCTGCGGCTGCTAGGAGACGGTCGAGCACCTCCTCTGTGACTGTGCCCGTTACAATGTGCCAAGAAAAGTGCTCGTGAACGCGCTCGAAAAACTGGATCATCATCATCATCATCATCATCATCATCATCATCGTCGTCGTCGTCGTCGTCGTCGTCGTCGTCGTCGTCGTCGTCATCATCAACGACAACAACAACAACATTATCCTCGTGGTCGCCGTGGTCATAATGGAACACTTATGTTATAAAGGACACCGGCCACAGAAATTAAAGTTTAAAAGAACAAGGGACGTTTCCGCTCTCATACGTGAGCCTTGCTCACAAATCACAGCCTTATTACCCAAACCATAGATTTCATAATCATCATGATTATCATGATATTGTTATTCTTCTTTTAAACATTTGAATAAGCAGAAGATACGCTGTCGTTTCAACGTTGTTGTTTTTTTAGTCTTGGCCCATATTCACAAAAATCTCTTACGCTATAATTGTTCGTACGTAAAGGCGAATTACAGCCAATCCTGATGCTGGACATATATTTAGCGAAGGCTCCCAGCCAATGACAAGGAGCACTTACGAACAAGTAGCTTTGTGAATTCAGCTCCATATATAGCACGGGTTATTGACAAAAGCCACGAAGAAAATGGCTGCTAGAGGATTATTACATGCGCACTCATTAAAGCGAGCTCATAATTACCGATATACTGCTCGGTCTTCCTCCTGGGCTGCTCGTTTCACGGTTAATACAACGTTGAGGGAGGAAGTGAGTTCAGTGACTCGATCCCTTAGTGCACATGGCGATACTTCTCAATTCCTAACTGGTCTTTTTTCTTTCCAATTTACGCTCACCACGTTTCATTCCAGCACGCATTGCCCACTTTTGCTTTCCGCTCGACCTTATTCCGGAGTTCTGGTAGCGCGTATATGTGCCGCCCTCCTGCGGCGATGGGCGCAATCGAGCCTTGCTACTCCGCTTCCGGCACATAGTACACCGACGCTGGGCCTCGTGCTTCCATTGTTTGCGCTCGGGCCGAGTCCGGACCGCTAGCTTTGTCGCGTAGCCCCCGGCCCCGCAGGCCCTTCGTGAGCTGTCTTTGCAGGCAGTAACCCCTGCGATGTTTCTTCCAGGGAGCCGTTCCCGATGATGGGTATTCTATGCAAATGGGGCACTTTTCTTTGCCAGAGACTTGATGGGGTACACCCAAACTCGCGCGCTTTTTGGGAGACGCGCGCTTCTCTGGGTCCCGAGCTCCTTAGAGAAGAAAAAAATAATGAAGCTAAGAAAGAGGAAAATAAGAAACGGGAATGGAAACTATACGGAGAACGTGAGCATCGAGACCGTCGCCATTCTTGGTGCGGGGACGACGAGGGGATAGGAAGAGAAAAGAACGGAGCCCCGTGCAGTTCCCGCCCTCTCGCAGCGCGTTCCGTGCCCAGGCTAAAATGAAGTCCGTCCATTGAGTTCATGCTTTCCTGCAGGCTACGCTCGCCTGCAAAGGGGTTCCTTTTGAAGCTGTTGTGGCACATCACTACTGCTCTATGAGTTAAGAACTGCATGCCCTATGTTTATTCACCTGTTTAGCCAAGCAACAGCAGAACCGTGTGCAGCTGTGCGTGCCTGAAACGCTTGCCTCCAGACAGATCGGTCGTATTAAATGTACACAAAAGGTATGGCGGGTTCGCACCGATCTCTCTGCAGCCGCCATAATTTTGTATAGCGAGCACAGGTGGGAGCTGCATGCGGCCCTAATAACAATATTTTCAGCAGTATATAAACTGAATAGGAAGACAGTATGGCGCGATCGGATGTCACGTGAATACTTGCTATAAATAGAATTGGAGGCCTATATAAGTGGCCGTGTAATGAAAACTGGGCACATTCAGGAGACAGAGCAATACGCGGTGGCGCGGGTCACGTGGATCGCGGGGTGAGGACCTCCGCGTCTTGACATCTTGAGGGGCAGACACGTAATCGCGGTGCTGCAAAACGCGTTGTGGAAGATAAAAACATTTTTCTATTATGTAATTAACCGCTTCACGGAAGCTTCGCTTCACACAGATTTTAAAGCGTTGGATCTACATATACGCTTTTAAAAATGTGCTGTGTAATCTTTTGTGGCCGAGGCTATATACAGACGATAGTTGAGTAGCACAAGTTTGTATTATGATTCCGTTTCAGCGGTGAAGATGGCAAAGGTTGCTTGTAGGTGAAAACAGTGACAAAAACCTGCTGTGGCGTCGGCGCTAACTACACTGTCCTCCATTTTGTCTGTCGCTGCACAGTATTCCAGTATTGCCACCACCACCACCACCACCACCATCATCATCATCATCATCATCATCATTGATGGTCCATTGAAGGATGAAGGCCTCTACAAGTTATTGATTTTGCGTCCGTTGATTCCTTTCTATGCCTGCGAAGATCTTAATTCTCTGCCGTCCTCGACTGCCGTTTCCTGTCTCTTGGAAGCCATGGATCCGGCACCATAACGATGGTGAGACAGGCTATATACCATAGCACACCGTCATGTGGCAAATAGGAACTTACTGAAGAAGACAGTGCATCTGTGCACTTCAGAACGGTGGAAGCACGCCCAACAAAAAGCGAGCAGCAGGTTCGCACATCCGGTCGCGGACGAAGAAAGCGGTCGCTCCCGATTCCGCCCCTCGCGGCGGAGATCCGCTCCGCCGCCGCGGCCAAACCCTGAAATTTCGTGAAAACCGCGTGCCTCATCGATTTGGCGACCTTTGTACTTAGGAGCCGCGCTGGGCAATTCACGGTTTCACACAACACGCACTTACCTTTCCATTTCTGTGGTGTTGCACCGTGTATTCTTTATAAACGTGGCCGTCTCTGTTGCTCAACGCGTTGAGTTTGGCTTCCTATTTGCCGTGAGGAATGTGGAAAGGTGAGAAACGCGGTGAACGGGACCTGTCGGGCAACGGAGGCTCGGCCGTCGACACCGGGGCGCGGGAGTTCGTTCCAGCTCGGTGGTGGTTTGCTCGCCCCACGAAGATGCCCCGAAACAACCCACTTTCGACACCTACATGTACATACACGGCTGCTTACGAGGAAGGTGCTCCCCGTGGCCAAATTTGTGCAGGTTTAAGACGCTTTGTAGAAATGACTCCCGTTCTTGGGCGGAAGTAGTTACGTTCATAAACTTCAATATTGTGACTTGGAAGACACTGAAAATTCCTCAGAGAGAGAGAAAGAGAGAGAGAGAGAGAGAGCAAGCGCATGTGGCTTACTCCAACGAAATTCAAGTGTTGCTGTGTCCTCATGTGGCTTCGTAAACGCTACACTGTATTGGTACGCCTCTATTGTGGTTAGCCATCGGCGCCTCAGTAATGCCACTGCCTGTTTGAGCAGCGTGTCAAATTATTTTTGAAAAATGTTGCAACAAAAACATTTTTTTTTTCGGCCGATTGATCAGCTTTAATATATGGACGCTGGCTAGAGAGAGAAACATTATTATTGTTGTTGTTGTTGTTCAAGAAAGGGTGTGAGGGAAAGTGGCAGGGAACCCCTAGTCTGGGACTCCTAAGACGACATGGCCTCAGCCTCGTGGGCCCGCGGTCGAACGCGGTCCGGCGGACTTCGGTGGCGGGGGAGGGGGGGGGGGGCGTAGGGGGATCCTGGGGTCCTAGACCTACAGCTCCTCCACGGGTCGCGAGTAGGAGGAAAGGGGGGAGGGGGATAGGGGAGCAGCGCATTGCCGTGTGACATGGACGGCTGACGGGGGGCTGCCGCATCGCGGATGGTAGTCTTCTTGTAGGTACAGATAGAAGCGGTGCAGTTTGAGAAGGCTAAGAAAGTGCGCATGGGCAGGCGGCAGAGGTCCACCTACGCTGGCTGAAATAATGCTTTTCTTGTGTGCTCGTCACGCCCTAGAGATGCTACCACATTATGCATGCATCTAAGTGCATTTGTTTGTTAATTCAGAAGGTGCAACATATGTCGTGCTTGGCACTTGTATTCTTTTAAGCCGTCGGCGTGTGTCGTCGTCGGCTCCGATCGGCTACTTTCTCAACTGTGGCGAGCATTCTGGCGTCTGAAGTGGAGCACGGCTGTCTCCGGGGCCGCTCGATGAAAGCAACGCACTGAACGAAGCGACGAGTGAAAACAGAAAGGTGGGCGGATGAACGCCTAGTCGGGTGTAATGAATATCAGTTCCTGTTCTTCGAGCGGCGCATAGAGCCGACAACGCCTTGCGAGCAGGCGGCTTCAGATCAGCGGATTTCGATCTCCGTCGCCGCTCGAAAAAAAAAAGAAAACAAAAAAAAAAAGGCGGGCGGGGCGAAAGCAGCGGCGACGCACACGCGCAGCTGCCGCCGCTCGACGCGCCGGTGTGAGATCTGGGCCGACCGGCCGGAGGGCCGCGATCGTGACTTATGCCGGTCGGGGATCGAGCGCCGTTGATAGGCATCGGGGGGCAACAACAATGCGGCGCCGTTGTTGCGGCCTAACTCTGGCGCGGCACCGTTGCGGCGCCGAATGCGTGCGTCGCATGCCGCGCCGTGCCGCGCCGTAAATAGCAGCCGCCGTCGAAGTCGTCGGCGCCGCGTATCGGCCGCAGCCGAACGCCGCCCCCGGTGAGCCGCAGCGAATCTTGGACGCGCAGGCACGTCGTCAGCAGCTCGGGACGCTCCGGGGAGGCCGCGCTTTCGCCGCAGGATAGCCATGTATGGGTCTGTCTACAGAATGCTGCGAAATCGGAATTCAGTCTGCCAACAAAAGCCGGCATTCCATCAGTATACGCTTACTGACGACCGTATGCATTGCACGAGCTCGCTCTATCTTTCCGAGCGTGGCGCCAGAGTAATGATAGGAAGACGGCTAAACAAGATAATGATGACAATACTGTATTCGTTGTTCGGTGAAGCGATACATTCTTCTGACGCCGTGCAGAGCCACGCACAGCTTACTGGAAAAGAACGCTTACGTTCGGCAGTGTCAAGGCGCGTATCCTGAGGGCCGGTGCAGCACGAAAGCCCAGAACAGGTCTGCACGTTTTTCGCCTTCTCCATTCGGCTCGCACCGACTATGGCCGTTACCACCTCTGACCCGTTTGCTACCACGTTGTACACCGCGGTATGGTTCAACCTACGGTTCGCAGGAGACGTCTCTTTCTAGAGCACGCGACTCGATCTTTCATCGAGGTAGCGACTATTTATTACGGCGGCTTGTTAGCAGCCTCAAGACAGCGAGACACGTCTTAACCGCCAGCGCGCGCGCTGGCTCCCCTCTCTCAGGGCGCGAAAATTAAGCACGCCCGTAATGCGAAGCGTCGTTCCCCGTATCGCGCATCGGCTGTGCCCTCTCCACCGACGGGCCCTGCGTCCGGCAGGCGACCCGGAACCCGCCCGGCGCGCACTAGGACACGCCGAGACACCGGAGAAGACGCGCCTCGGCCCCTTTATCGCGTCTCGAGGGCGGGCCGGCCGTCCGATAGGAGGGCGTCCATCACGCGGGTCGCCGCATGCGCCCGCAGCATGCTGACCCCGGCGAACCCTTCTCTCCGCCGGGCTCTGCTCTTCAACACCTCGGTTGGCAGTTCGAGTAAAGCGCGCGCCCCCTATAGATGAGCCGGGTCGATAGCTGCTGGCCAGCGAGTGCTCCGATCTCCTCCCAAGCCTCTTTACACGCGGCCCTCTGCACGAACACAAAGGGTGAAGCCCCCTCACGAGCGCGCGCGTCAATGCTGACGCCGAAGGCCGTAATCTGTCACGTACACGCGTTAGCGGCGGTGTTATCGGTCGCGCGGCGGGCTCCGCAGCTGCTGCCTGTCGATCGCCTCTTGATGGCGCGGGAGTGAACGAGCGAGAACGGGGGGTGCTGTACAGCCTCGCTGCGCCGTAGAGCCTCTCCTAGGCACTCGGCTCCTGACAAGCGCTTATTGTTTTCGTGGAGACGCTATCCGCTGAGCAAGAGAAGCATGCGGGCCTCTTTCGGTCTGCACGTTCAACTTCGCATCGAGAATGACGAATAAACAGCGGACACCGGGCGCTAGTCGCTTCAGAATTAGTTCATATATATATATATATATATATATATATATATATATATATATATATATATATATATATATATATATATATATATATATAGAGAGAGAGAGAGAGAGAGAGAGAGAGAGAGAGAGAGAGAGGTTCACGCGGTGCATTCTCAGCTTCCCTCTTCGCCTTTATGCGTTCCTATTCCTCTTCCTTGTGAAAAATAGCTTCGAGCTGGATCGACTGCAGCGTCTATGCGTCCTCCTTAGCCTAAACGTTTTCCCATCGCTCGCATTATCAAGCTTGTGAATGCCCGAGCTCACGGCGTGACAGGCAAAATGGAGAGCATTGCGGGAAAAAGAAGAAGTGGAACGCTGCAGTCAGTTGCTCTACCGCTACACATCAAGATCAGTTTCGCGCCTTCGGGAATCGGCCTCATCTCGGAGAGCATACTTGCACGGTTTGTTTGGCTCCCTTTGTTGTTGACGAAACCAAGGCCGCCCCCGTCCGAGACGTCGTGAAGCACTAACGCTTCGCGCAACAATGGCGCGGGTCGTTAGGGACGTCGAACGCGTGACCGCTCTAATCGTCGAGCTGATTTGATAGCGTCAATATCTGCTTTTCGTTCCGCTCTTCCCGTGCGCCTTATGGTCCGATGTGGTCCGCCCGGTGCCTTCGTTCCGCGGCGCTGATGCGATGGGCCTCGCGATCTCCTTCGGTCGCTCGCTCGAGGAGAAAGGTTCGACGGGCCACATTTCGGCGGCGCCTCTCGCCTTCGCGCACGCGTCGTGTTGCTTTTAGGGCGACTCGTGTTCCGGCTTCCAGCGTGACGATGTGTACGAAAATGTACGGCAAAACGAAAAAAAAAAGTAGTTGTTTCGAGCGCTGCAAAGTATAAAAAGAAAGAAAGAACATATGGGGGATCTGTCAAGCGGATGTTTTCCGTGGCTCTAGAGACGATATATGATTACGTAATCTTGTAGCACGTTGTAATGTCATGTACATTCGCTATGGTTATATGCGCGATTATTAAGTAAGACGTCGTGCCTGTGACATTTCGTCATGGCTCTTTTTTTTTTTGTTCCAGTATTACATGTGTGTGCTAAATACTTTCTATAAAGTGTCACAGTTGTGTCTTCTTTTTTTTTCCCCCGTTTATAATGAGAAGATAATCGAACGCGGATCACAAGTATCATGGCTTCTATCAATACTTGATTTAAATTCATGGTGGTTAATAAATCGGCTAATGTAACTTATACACGTAATGCATAAGTAAACAAACCGCTAACTCAGTGGGAATAGTAAAATCCACCACCACCACCAGTGCCAAGAAAAGCATTTTCTTTTTGCACGTATTTTTGCATCTCCAATATGTCGAGTTTAGAGCCACGCGAGCATCAAACGTAGCCACAACTCTTCCCTTCGCATTTCTCGCGCCTTCTCAGTTGTACGCATACGTCCGTCTCTCGTGAACTCGTTTACGCTCTGTACGTGTACACTGTGCGGTGGTTGTCATAGATACTTCCAAAGGCACGCTTCACCGCAATTGCGGTGCGGCAGGGGCTTTGCTCCGTCTGAACCGGCACGTGTGATTCGTCAGAAAAGGGCTGCCAGAACGTGCGGTCTACGCACGTACGTAATATGCACGCGCCGACGACGCCCCCGCGCAATTCGTCGCCCTCTCGATTTCCGAATCGGTATATGAGCAGTTTGCACTTTCTTTTCCTCTCTCGCGAGGGCGCCTCGCAGGTGGTCCGAGTGAAATGGCAGTTTAATTAAACGGCCGTCGACGAGGGTCTTGCCGGCCAAACGAATGCACCCCTGCTTTCCCCGTCGCCGCCGACGTGTCGGCTCGACTCAACGCGCTGTCACTCCGGCCACGCGCGCGCTGAACGGAGCCGCACGTCAGCGCGGGCGCGTTCGCCTGTGCATTCGTTGCTCGATTTCCATTGCGTGCGGCCTAAATCAGGGCCAAACGGGAAAGGCCTCGCTGCCTCCGACACCACTCACCCCCCTCTCTCTCTATCCTCCTCACTGCGCTCTTCGAACGTGCGTTTCTCTACGGTGCCCATATACACGCGCGTGCTTGCTCGCAGACACGGTGTGCTGCCCGGGATTTTCCCGTTTCGCTCGCGTTTCGCAACTCATATCGCCACGCAACCGTGGCGCGGCATGTCGCGCGGTGGAGCAGTGACGACGTGAGCACACCCTACCTCGTGCATCACAGTGCGTGAGTGTGCGTGCGCGGCCCTATAGGGTAGAGCGGTCACGTCTGCGAACACGTCTCGAAAGCATGAAGTATACATATGATGCTGCTCTTTATTTACTGAAGTGCGGGACAGCGCTGTCGCGTTGCATAACCATCGCAAGGTGCGGTAACAGGAGGGCGACCGCGGTCAGCCCAAAAGGCTTCCGTATTGTGCCACTCATAGGCCACCTCCTCCGCAGCAACACGCATTTCTTTCTAAAGCACCGCGGATGGCGCAAGGTAACGGGCCATTTCGCAATATAGAGTGGAGACGTCACTCCGTTAGTGTTGATATCGTGATAAATTATGCGTAGTCTATTGCTTTGACGTCATCCTCAGTGGTGCTTATCTCGGCACTTGCAACGCCAATGATCCCTCTTTGGCTCATATATGGTCGGTTCACCCGTCTGTAGGAAATATAATAATAATATTTGGGGTTTTACGTGCCAAAACCACTTTCTGATTATGAGGCACGCCGTAGTGGAGGACTTCGGAGATTTTGACCACCTGGGGTTCTTTAACGTGCACCTAAATCTAAGCACACGGGTGTTTTCGCATTTCGCCCCCATCGCAATGCGGCCGCCGTGGCCGGGATTCGATCCCGCGACCTCGTGCTCAGCAGCCCAACACCATAGCCACTGAGCAACCACGGCGGGGTGTAGGAAATATCATCTACGCTATCACCGTATAGCTGTAGTACCAGGGAAAGCTCACGTCCTCACAGTTAAAAAAAAAGGTGCATCGGGGATGGAAAATAATAGAACTGCAATTTCTCGCACTTTTTAACTGCTCGTCTTATTTCTTGGCGCTTTATTGTATGTCACTGTTTTTCTCCTTTTATTCGTTGATTCCTTACGGCCTTTTCTTTCTTCCTTCCTTCTTTTTCTTCTTTTCTTTTTTCTTTTGCCAAAGTTTTCTTCGTTTCAGTCTTTTCTGGTTGTTATGCTTTTCATGCTTTCCATGTTATAGGGCTTCTCCGTGCAATATCAACCGGGTGGTTTAGCTTCGCGTCCCTCCTAAACGCTCCTCGAGAGATTCTGCAGCTCTCGCTCTTCTTTCCTTCTCGTTATCTCTTTTACATTTGTTCTTTCGCCTCTGATGTGTACCTGCACCAAGTCAGAGCGTGCTCGCCTTACAACGCACACACTCGTGCACGGACATTTTCGTCGCATCGTTCACCTCACAATCCCCACCGACGGCTCGGCACTGAACATGTGGCGCTCGAGATCACGCGAACCACTCACGCCTACGGCGGAGCACAAGCGCCTGTCCTCGCAGTCGCACGTCAAGAAGTCGGGCGCGCTTTGGGCACGAAGGCAAAGCCGTGTTTCTCCGCGGCCACGCTCAAGCGAATCGGCCTGTCGGTGTCGCCGGAAGCGCTGCCGTGACACCGGATACGCCGCCGTGCATCCCCTCCTGACGTGGCCGCCATCGGTCGTCATTTAAAAGGAGGGCCGTCCCCTCCTAATTGGGCCCGCGCCGGCCACCTCAACCGAAGGGCGCGCATCCGAAGGAGGCAGGAGAGGAGGTGCATGTTGCGTGAACCGGGCGCGCAACCGACGACAGGTGCGCGCGCTTTTTTCCAACGGGGCTGCCGGTAATTGCAGAGCGCTGCCAGTCCACCGACGGGGTGCCCCCGTGGGGTCAGCCGCCGCCATCGCAGCGGTCGGGAGGCCCCCCTTTTGTCTCTGCTGCCACTTTCAATTGGCGCCGTCTTGCTGCGTGTGCGTCGAGAAGCCAGTAAAGCGTAACCGGACCGATGGGATAATTTGGGCGCCCCGCGTGCTCAGCCGTCGTCTACTTGCCCTCCCTTCGCCCTCTTATCGTCGAGCTCCCTCCTTCTCCGAGGTGATCGCTCGACCGGCGAGCACCCGATGGCTGCCGACCGTCGGCGCGGAAAATTTTCGGCGGTCTCCGCCGCCGTTGCGAGGCCGACCGACGCTGCAGCGCCACTGTAGAGAACGCGTCTCTCGCCGCGCGACGCGCGCACTCCTCCGGCTTGTGGATTACAACTTTCTCTCGTTTACCCGAAAAATACCGAGGCGCGGATGCCATTTATACGCTGCGAACGCGCACAGACAGCTCGCGTTCTCAGTCGTGCGTGTCGTGGATTGTTAGCAAACACGTGCGGAACATTCAGTGCTGCGCCACGCACTGATATTTTCATGGAAATGTATATATGTTTATTTAAGGTATTTCTTTTTTCACGTAGACCGACTTCGTTAATGCTTCATCATTATAAGGCACACTGTTGCCTACAAAGAGGGGAAGGAGAAAGGCTTGTTGCGTAACACTTGACACGCGCGTGGACTTCTTTCCAGGCTACACTCGAGCAGCATGCATACGTCATCGCCGGCCACGATTGCCCAACTCTGGGCAAGACAGCTTTCGTAAGCGCGTCGTATTTGTTTCTTTCCACGCAGTGGCTGCGACAGCGTCGGCAACAGCAAAAACAAGGAACGCTATCGTTCGTCGTTATCATAACGAGCCATTGCGCTTGTACTCGTGGAGACTAAATTAAATTGTGGTGTTTATAGCGTCCCAGACTTAGAGTGGTTGCAGGCCGTAGGGTCTACGGCTCCGGAAATGTTTCGACCACCTCGGGTTTAGGCTGCGCCCAACGCACGGCATGCACGCGAGCGCTTTCGCATTCCGTCCCCATAGAAATGCGACCACCGCGGCGGTATTCGAACCAGCGACTTCGTGCTCAGCAGCGCAACGTCACACAGCCATTAAGCCACCGCGGCAGGTATGCTCACGGAGACTCGGGACGGCTGTTGGAAACGTGCAGAAAACATGGTTATTATCCCACAACTGTGCGGCCGATTGCGAAATCGGGTATTTTCAGATCTATAGCGCAAATGAGCTTGCAGGCGATCGAGTGTTGGGGATTCACGTAAAAATGTACGCGTCACGAGGCCTTCGCCGTTTCGAACCGCATCCTCTGCTTGCGTTCGCGAAGACTGCGAGCGAAAACAACGTAGGCGGCGAGGCACGAACGAAGCCGCATGAACGTCCTTCGAGCGCTGTTATTCAAACGCGCGCACCGACAAAGCGCGACAAGGGCGGCATTAACGAGAAGCGAGGAGCCTTTCGCTGTCACACATTTTCGCACTCGACGCGCGCGCGGCGCGAGACGGGCACGTCAGAATTCTTTCGCCTGCGCCGCTGACGTGAGTCACAAGACAAAATCCTTACGCGTTAAGGACGCGGACCGTGCGCTGGGATTGGTGATGTGCGCAGGCGCTCTTGTATGCCGCGGCGGCGCGCGCATATACGCCAACCGGCCGGGCGCACCGTCGCGCTAATACGTCGACGCAGTGACTGACGTTTCGGCTCTCGAGAGCGAAACGAGAGGGCGCGCTTCGAACAAAGCGCGCACGGAACTCGAGAGTCGAGCCGCTTTTTCATGAAGGTATGCGAGAGAAATGCGAAAACACGACCGCTTGCGCTTAGCTGCCATGGGGCGCTGGTTGCAGGAACCACACGAACGTCCGGGTGCGCGACGACAGGGCGACACAAGATGTCAGGTCAGTCGCTCTGGCCTGACGTTCAAGTTTTTCTTGCTTATTTCTCGCTCCTCCACCTTTCGCCGAGGCAATCGCGTGGAAAGGTATTCATAACCAGATTCTTTTAAAAAATGAAGAACACGGTGAGTGCGCATTAGAAACATCTTCAACGTGTACGGAAGTATACTTCAAAAAAAGAAAGAATGAGTAGCACCGAGAAATCAAATAGGCTCTCAGTAAGCTGCAATGCAAGCACGCAAAAGCAAGCGGAGCGCGAGCAAGAGCAGCAATAACCAACTCGCGTCCTTCTCAAAAGGACAACCGCGTGTGGGCTCGAACTGCATCCAGCAGTTTACTTCAGGAGTACTCAACAAATAAAAACGCCCGAAAGAAGAAAGAAAAGAAAAGAAAGGTAAGAAGTCCAGGAGAGAAACAGCGCGGTGAGTGGTTCCGCATGCGAATGTGCCCTTGCCATCAACCGAAACGCGCCGAGCCCCTCTGCGATGTCTGCGCTGCAGCAAAGTGCGTTCCGGTGCGCCGCCGGGCTTCGGTTCTTCGAACTGCAGCGCGCGCGCCGGGCGACACTTAACTCGCGTGCTTTATGGACGCGTCTCATTGCGTCGCCTCGCCACCTTCCCCGCCCCTTCCACCCCGTGTCCCTTCTGCCGCGCAACAGCCCGCCTTCCGCTCGGCGGAGGGAGGACACGCACCGCGCGGGGACAAGTTCGCCGTCCGAGGAATATTTCTCCGTCGGCGGTTGACTGCTCGCTGACGGGCGATATACGCGAGCCGAAGGGCGCGCCTCCGCCGTCACTCGTGCCTCTGGGTCGTATTTCCTTCCTAGGCCGGCTTTTATGCGCACCGATGGCGACGGCATCGCACGAGGAGCCGGCGACGTTGCCGGGAAGCCGAGACAGACCGGGCTGCCGCCGTGGACTGGCAGAAGAAGAGTCGCGTGTCCGGCGAATCCGCCATTGCCCGTGCAAACGATCGCGCGGGAGAGGCGCTGCAGGAAGCGGGTGTACATGTCCGCGTGTATAGTATAGTTTTCGGCGCGAAACGTGTTGGTGCGACACGCGTAGAGGAACAAGTATGGTGTCAAAGAAAGGAGGATAGCAGCAGGAGAAACATTTAAGACCACCGTCCTTTCTTTAGATACATTTGTGCGCTGCAATACACAGGACGGCGCTTTACTAAAGAGCATTGGAATTAAGCAATTCAGCTATGCAGAAATCGGCGACGTGTAGTCAGCCTCGGTCCGCTTTACTGTCTCAATGTGATAGTCCACTGTGTTCCCGAGATTCGATGACGCACGCTGATCTTATTGCGGGTGAGGTGCGCGCCTTATTCTTATTCCATATATAAGTGGACTCAAAGTGACGCGGAACACAAAGGCGCGCCTTTCAAACTGCAGCTACCGGCACGTTTTGCCACCGCTGAAGAGCTGGCGCGCATTCCAGCTCATAAGATCATTTTAGATCATCTTGTTTGCTTACCGAGAAATGAGCACTGGTTCCCTCATAGATATATGTGCGAGGTTGCCATCGCGATTCAATCGCGTTCGATGTGTGTACCTCACCTCCTTTCCGGTCAAACGTTACGTTCGGGCGCCGTCCGGTTGAAATATCCCTGTGACCGCGTCTCGTTTTCGTCCTCGGCATCGCGCCGGCAGGCGCAGCTGTCATGCCGTAATTCACTTCACTGTCAATAGAACACAACAAAGGAGTTGTGCGCCACACCCGGGAAGTCGGTTGAGTCATTCACCTCACGATCGCCGTTCCGTCGGCGCCCTCTCTTTCGCGGGCGTGTGGGCACGTCGTCGCATACGCGAGGCCACACTGCGAAGCGAGGCCAAGCCTACAGCTCGGAAGAGCGCGCTCCGCTGCCCCACTGCGCGGTGCAGGCACACGCAACGCGTGTTGCCCTCGGGCACTACACACGCTACTCGCAGAGCGCGTACACACGCCGGGCTGCGCTGAATCGCCCCGTTCTGCGTGTCAATGGGTCCGCGCCGAGATGGCGTTCGAAGATATACCGCGACCCTCCTCACTATTATGCCGCCGAGGCTATTCCGATCGATATGTTCTGTGCAGTGCGGTCGGCAGCTATAGTTGCGCGACCACCTGAGATGCCGGGGCGGCAGAGTGCCACCGAGCGTTCTATTTGCGCTCTGACAGTATAGGCGCGAAAACACACGGAACTGGCGCCGTATACTGACATACCGGGAGCTCGTGTCAATGTTGGATTCATGGAAGCCAAATTCTTTCTGTTTGTCTCTCTTTAAAAGTCACACCACACCTGAAGCTTTGATGACGTCGAAACACTATCTGTCTTTGGTGCCGTAATGCTCGAACCATCAGGCACAGGGACGCTTCACAAGTTAAATAGCTTTTGTATGTTTTCTGTTGCTTCTTATATTCAGCTTTATTTTTTCCTCTTGGTCTCAGTTTTGCTTTCTCTCTCGGTTCTTCCTTTCTTTGTTATGTCGAATATATGACATATAAGTGACTAAGGCAGATGTCGTGACACTTAAATTATTGCGCAGGCTGTATCACAAGGGCTATTTCACTTAACACACATTTGTCCTAAGGTACACTATTACATGACCTGTATGTAGGCCACGTTGAGGCGCCTAAAAACATTCAGGCAACAGCAGATCACGTTGCTGGCTAAGTGTGTCACATCTTGTAAAATGCCCTAGGACATTTGTGAGCTGTAGTTGGTGGCGGTGTTATCTGCGCCTTCACCACGTCCAGTATACCCCGGTCTTTTTAAAGAGAGGTGCGTGCATTAGTACAGTATGTGAAGTGCGCCAGTTGAGAGAGACCGATTATGGCGTACCTGTGCTTCGTCCCGAATGCTCACTCTCTACTCTTTCTGTTTCCCCTTAACCAACCCCATTGTAGGGTAGCAAACCGGACGCTCGTCTGTTTGACCTCTCTGTCTTTCCTCTCCTTGCTCTCTCTCTCTCTCTCTCTCTCTTGATCATGTTTCACGTGATCGACTGACTTCTTATGTCGCTGTTTATAATATTCTGGACAGGTGGTTTGTGGACTTCCGGTTTTCTGGCTCGTTCAGACGGTCGGTACGCGTTTCAGTATGCGATTTACATCGATATTTCTACATAAGCTTCGTCATTAGCATGTCTGTAGATCCGGCTTAGTCAAACTGCGAACATGTGTGCCATTTACTGATTCCGCTGTGACCTCTGCAGTGCGCCGGAGATCACGTGTTCGCACTCGCTCGCTCCACAGATGTGCAATTACGTTCCCTGGCGCACAATAAGAGCACCTTGTGGCGCGTCGAGCACCGGCCACTGCTGCACGCAACTCGGCGAATCTCCCCGCCGCGGTCGGAGTGACCATGGTAGCGGCGCAGAGAGAAAGCGTCCGGTGTGTGCGTGTGTGCGTAGTGCGTAAACGCAAGTCGGCTTTCCAGCCCGCGGCGGCTGCGGCGGCATCTCCATTCAAGCGGCGCCGCTCATCAGCATGCAGGTCTGGGATCGGCCGCTCCTAATCGAACCAGGAAGTGCATGCCTCCCCCCCGGCCCCTTTCCTCTACGCTCAAAACTTCTCGACGGCTTTCTCCTCTCTCTTTCCTCCTTACCCTCCTCCCCTCGACGGGGATGTGCCTTTCTCGAGCATATATAAACGGCGAAAAAGAAAGCAAGCCTCGTCCAAGGTTACGCGGCTATCATCGAGAATGCGAATTAAAAGGGCAGCAGAAAACGGCTGCGCATGGCGTCTGCCGAGTTCGCCCGCTGGTATGAATGGCCGGGGAAGATTGCACACAGGGGCGGCGAGGGGATCTGCTCCCCTGCTCGGAGAGGTTGTGGACCAGCGATAGACGCGGTGGACGAGCAGGTTGTTGCTCATCGAGTGACCGAGAACGGGGGAGCCTTCAACTTGTGGTTTCCCGTGTGCGAAACTGCGAAGGGCGTACACTCGTCTGCGCGTGTATTCTCGGCACTCCTTGGTGCGCTTGTCCGCGCTCCGTAATTCCTAGACATATCGTAAAGATAAGTCTAACGGAAGGCCTTGAATCGTAACGCCGTGTGACTTCAAGCTTGCATTTATACAGTAGGATCTTACTGTTTAATTCATGTGGGGTACCTGAATGCATGTTTCGAGTTGTTAACACGCACTTTTTTTCGCTTTTCTTATTATTGATAACCCGATACTGCGCTCGCATGAATTAATTTTAGAAGACTAAGAAGTTTTTATATCTGCTCAATTATCTAGCGAGCTGCACTTCTCACATATAGTAAACAGACTCTTCGGTCATATTTTCGTTCCCGTTTCCTTAGTTGCTGAAAATCATCACTGACGTCGGGGCGCCTGCACGGCGAGGCACGCTTGAGCACCTTTCTGTTCGTCTATCTGGCACGCGGCGTCGCGATGACATCTAGCGAGCACAGCGCAACCCATCAGCGCAAGTATGGGCCTCCGAGATTGCCAGTGGATATTTCTGAACACTTCGGAGCAGCCGATTTGTGCAGCAGAGCTGCGTAACTAACTTCAAGGTAGAGCGCTGTTCTTCCACTCGGCAGAGACAGCTTCGCGTCTAGGCAGGGGTCGTACTATATTATAGTGTCCTATAGATATCGGGCCCGTATGGCCACGTCCCCACGTTCAAGGAGGGAGATAATGCAGCACACAAATGCACGAGCTGTACAAATCTGCGGCCTCTCTGCTCTCTTGTCGTGAAGGCGGGTCAGGTCGGTGCTAAACAAGTGAGCGACAAACATCAATATTCGCTCAAACAACTGGAGCTGCGCTTGTTGTGTCTTTTGCGTACATATATATATATATATATATATATATATATATATATATATATATATATATATATATATATAAGAGAGAGGAAAGGGGGTTAACCGAGGGGCCATGGTTCTCCTAGGACACATAAATACCCAAGAAAGTGGATGGGGAAACAGCGCCGCGGTGGCTCAATTGGTAGAGTATCGCACGCGAAATGCGAAGGTTGTGGGTTCGGTTCCCAGCTGCGGAAAGTTGTTTTTTCCATCCACTTTAATTTCCATTATATTTATCGTTTCTTTATTTCATTTATTAAGCACAAGTGATTTCCCCTATGTTGTCCTTGGTGTCAGTGTTTGTTGGCTTCTTATGATATGACTTCATTTGTCTGACGGTGGGAAGCGTGACACCACAGCGTGTGGCGAGCGCAGCACGAATTAATAAAGACAATCACGGAGCATTCGGTGTCATGCTCGGCGCAGTCGCACGCCCACCCGCCCAGCTGGGAACTCGACCGCGAGAGTGGCTCGAGGAGCGTCGCAGGCCTCGGCGCGGCGTGAAGACTTATCGGCCGCGTCTGGTTCGTATACGGGGTCGCCCGTCGTGGGAACGGCGCGACTGTCGCTGCGGCCACCGCCGGCACCATCGGCTCGCGGTGACTCGGAAACGCACGCGCTGCGTGGCCCGCCGTCTCAGATCGGAAAGTGGGCCTTGGGCCACGCAGGTCGTGCAGCGGAAACCTGCGACCGGGATCGCCCTCACGTATGTGTGCGTACAAGGACGTTGAAAACCACGTTTACCTCGGGGCTTCCGTTCCCGCGGGCCAACTTTCGCGTTGAAAGTTTTTTACATCTATGCGAAAATAAATGCTCCTCTGTGCCTCCTATATCGGCTACTTTTCTTGGCTCGTAACAAGTTGCAGTATCGCTTTTCGCAATCACATGCAGTTGCGATGAAATAGTAGCAAAAGTAAAACGTGGGACCGGCGTGCGAAACAGCGACGTGCAGGCACACTGACGTCAAGGCAGCTTGAACCTTCGTCCATGAACGGTGAATTCTTTGTTCATTCATTTCTAATCAATCCAATTATGTGCTTCGAATATGTGTTCGAAAACTACCGCATATAGTAGGTGAGATTGCTAGACAGGAGGAGTTAAAGAAATATTCGTCCTTTCCTAGGGACCAGGGCGTACTTCATTTTCGTTTGATTGTGGGTTAATTCGTAAGTCCAGTTCGTCCTAATTGCAAGATAGTCTTCCGTCCTGCACTCTCAAGATGGTTTCTCACTGACTCCCTCGGTTGCTTTCCTGGCTTTCTCACCGGCTTCCCCTTTCGCGCATTCTCAAGCATTTGCAACTATTTATTGTTTAGTGCCGACTCCCTTTAGGTGTTACTTTGTGTAATTCAGCAGGTGTCCTCTTCCACTAAAGTGTATGGCCATGGACTTTGCCTTTAATGAAGTTATTTATTCATCCTCCTCCTCCTCCTTGGTCCTCTTCGCTAACTCTCGCGCTATCTGCTTAACTTTATTTCGGTCACAGGGTTCCGGACTGACACGGCCTCGTGGCATCCGATTGCGTCGACAGGAGTGATTGCGATCTGATTCTCGTGAAAACAAGACGCGTAAAGCAAGCGAGGTCGTTGCCGGTGAGAAAAAAACACCGCGCCTGCGTGTGAAACGGCGACGCGAGCGGGAACACTGCAACCATTCAGAAAGGCTCGTGAGCGATGAATTAAAAGGAGTCCAACTCACTCGCACTCGCCGCTTACCTTGCCCCTCTGTGGACACGGTCAACTCTCACAGTTCTTAAACCCTGGAACCCGTGTGAGGTTACACGGTTTAATTCCACGGAAGCAGCGAAAGGAGGACAATAGCCATTGTCTGTTCAGTGACTTTTAGCCCGTCAGTGAGATCTAAGTGACGATATTCGATGGCCAAGGACGCGGTCCGCTGTGTCGCGCTCCATTTTGATTTCGTCGCGCTGCTCGTGGTGAGTTTAAGTGGAACGTCCCTCGCATGCTGTGCAGCGGGACACTTACGAACGATTACGTTACTTTGATAACGTGCCCTTCACGTTAATTGAAGCCTCGGCATAGACGCTAAAATGGTGAAAAGTAAATAAATATTAATTTAATTAATGAACGTTAGCTTCAGAAATTAGATCTGTACTTTATTTCAGGTGATACTTGTACGGGGTGGGGGGGGGGGGGCTGCAGTTACGCGCTGTTCAGTTTGTGGGAAGAAGCCGGCTTCACAGTGTACACACGTGCTACCTCCGTAGCGATCTCGGCACAACTAGCGTAACGGTCAACCTTGACCAGTGTCCGGTGCAGTAGAAATGCAAGAGCAATTAACTAAAGTAAACAGTCAATAAGGAGAAAGGAAGCGGCATTTCGGCTACTTGCTCTGTCGTGGTCGTTCTTATGCGCTCGCGGTCTTGGTCGGTATCTATTATACTGTTCATCCGCTGGATGTATGAAGCGAATGGTTATATATTAAGTTTTCATCCCGTTTGCCTGCTGAGGTTTTTACGCCAATGATTCTTGCGATGCATGGCTTCCCTTCGCATGCGCTGCCAGAGGCGAGGCTTACGATGTTACGACTTGGGCGAAGGCTGCATACAACTTGCGAAGAACGTAGACGTCGCGATAGTTAGCATGGTAACAGAGCTCATCAAGCACTGGTTATCTTGCTGCGTTAGTGGTAAACAGTATAGTCGAACGTGGGATGTCACGGACAAACATTTCGACAAGTGGACTGACCGTTCGACGAAGTCAAGTCCTTCTGCCGAAACGTTGGCGCCGAGCTGAGGCTTCCTTTGTTCGTCCATCTGTGAGTGTTTTTTTTATTAAAATGAAAACAAAACAAAGAGACGTAGTCACCTTATAACGGTAACGTCTACTCGTATTCGCAAAGCAGAAACAAGAACATAAAACAAAAGGGTAAAAGAATGAAAAGAAACCACTTCATAGGGTCAGAAATCCGCAGCACACAGTCCTATACACCCATAAACATATCAATATAAAAGTCAAATGCAAGTTGCACCACAACGAGTTTGTAAACAAAGTCACAAACACACACAAGCGCCCTTGATGCAGGCTGCGATGAGCATATAAACAGATGAGGAATTACACAGAGTTAAAATAATGCACACACAGAATGCAAACAGAGAAAAGGTATAACACACAATATACAAGCGCTACTAATTACAAATAATAGAAGCAAGCTATAGCAACGTCGTGTGACTATTCAGTGCGATATCTAGTACTTGTTAAGGGTGCCTGTCTCTTCGTAAAAAATTTTCGAGTGCGTTCACTGCTTTTTCGGTGTGATACGTCCATCTGTTCATGTTTTTCATGTCTCCGAATTCTGTGAACATCTGCGTTTTTTTGCACTTACAGAGTTAGGACCGGATTAGCCTTAGTGAAAGTTACAATTAATATTCAGCTGTGGGCTCTCCAAAAACTTGCGCTTTTACATGAATGAAACTTCTATATAGAACAGCCATTCTAACAGAGAGAAAGACCCCCCCACCGGGAAGACATGCGCCGCGGCGATTTTTTTCGTTTTTATATTATTTTCTTATTTTGCCGCGCGTGTGTCTCTTGCTGGGAGCGGCCTCTATGTCGGCTCATCGTCTCGGTATCTCATCGGGAGAGGACACGGCCGATTGCGTCGCGGTCGCCCCCGGCGTCGGCTTCCCACCCCGCTATGCGGAGGAGCGCCGGGAGCGGACAAGACGAGGTCGAAGCGGCGGCGACGACGATTCATCGACGACGCATCTGGCCACCACATGCGATGCAATCGTGCCCGAAACGCGAGTCGTCGTCGGCCCTCCCCTTCGCTCGAATGCTGCCGCCGCCGCTCTTGGGCCCGTGCACTGCTCCGTATGCCCATCGCCACACCGTGAAGGCGGGCGGATGAGCCTTTCTCGCGAACTTTTAAAAGTCGAGCCAAGAGCGACGAGCGCTCTGGGAAGGATGAAATGAAAACAGCAGCATTGGAGCCGGCGGCGGGAGTGGAGGAGGGGGCCGTTGCGACGATGGGACACGCTCGAAGCGACGACTGTTCGAAGGCTTTATTTTTAAACTGGAGACACGGAGTACCGATTATACGCGACGCGTTGGCCCACTGCTGCATCATCGTCTCTCTCTGTGCGATCTCTGGCGCTACCCCCTCAGTGGAGGGGGGAAGGGGAGTATCGCGCGGGAGGAGTTCGACAGCGAAGTATTTTTGTTGCTCGAGGCGCGAGCGATTTCGGAGAATCTCCACCTCTCGGAGAGCGTCGTCGTCGTCGGAGGGTCATGATGCTCGCGCACGGTCGCAGTCACTGAACCCCCTGGCAGAAATAGACTGTCGTGAATTGATTCGAAAGCAGCCGCCGCTGATGCTGCGCTTTGCAACCGCGCCTGCAGTTTGCGCACGCGCGGGAGCACGCGAGAGTACGCCCCTCCTCAAGGGGTACGCCAGAGCTTGTCGCGTGTGCATACGGCTCTCGATTCAACTTGCGCATGGCGCCGTTTACATGACACCGCCTTCGAGAGCGGACACTGCCTTGATAGGTTGCGTCATGCACAGAACGCGAGTAGTTGGACTCATATAGAGTTGGCCTACTTCTCTTGCCTCATTGAATGACTCTCAGCGGCGCGGTCGGACATCGAAACTCCAAATGTGTGCGTAGCCAAGTAACGCGGCATCCAAGAAATAACGTCCCTGTCAAGTGTTCGTTCGATGATGAGTGGCTGGTATATGGAACGTCTTAGGTAACATGTACGGTTTGACACAGAAGTTTACGAGACACGGTTTCCGCGATAAACGCAAATTTCTGCTTTGTTGGACGATGGCGCTTCGATTCTATTGGACAACGGGTAGCGCAAGCTGCCAACAGATAGACACTTTACGTTCTAGGCTGTGTGCCCAGGTTTCGTAAGAATTGAAATTTTTCGCGAATTACGTGTCCCGTAAGCTTTTATAGCTGACTGTACAAGCAGGTAACGCCACCCGTCTGTTCTGGGCAAAGTGACACTTTTGAGGATATCGAGGGCCTCGATATCCTCTTATTTTTTCCTCGAAGCAACAAAGTCCTACGCGGCGCTAGCCTATCTGCATCGGACTGCCAGATCAGCAGCCGCGGGAAGAGCAAAGAATGTACAGCAGAAGCTGCGTCTGGTGCGGAAAGGGGAAGTTTGGGGAACGGGTTCGACCGAAGAGGAATGGGGCACAGCCCATTTTGTATATGAGCAGCAGTCATGCGGATAAAAAAGGGGGTGAGGCGGGGATAAAAACAGGGATAGCCGGCGGAGGGGCGGGAGACGTTACAGGAGGCGCGCGGGTTGCGATGAGCAGGAGAGAAGCCGTGCGGCTCCATCTTCCGTATACGTTCCACGGGGATACAGGAACGCCTGTGCGGCCCGGTGATGCGACGTCGATGGGCGAAGAAGAACGGCTTGGCGGTGATGCGGGAGATTTTGAGGTGGTTGCGAGCGTATACCGCCGCGGCACTGATGCCGAAGGGGATGCAAACCGCAGTGCGCCCATCTCCGACAGGCGATCGGGAGCGAAAGAGAAAGAAAACTGAAAACTATAACTCTTTCTCACTCTTTGCACGGTGCCAAGTAAGGACCAGAACGTAGTGTTATAAACGAAAGTAGCGGGGAAAGAGGCGCCCTCACCAGGAGTTTGCGAAAAGAAAGATTTGGAGAAGGAGAGAAAGATGGGGAGGGAGAACACTGCTCTTAGGCGCAGCAAGAGCCGTATTTCACTCTGTTGTGCAGGGAGCGAGCTTTCCCACTCGTCTCTTACCCAGCCCGTTTCGTTTTTATTCTTGCTCTCGGCATTCACGGCGTAAATAGGGGAAAATTTTCGGAGGTAAACGAGCGTATTTTCCTATATGGGAGATTTCGGCATGCGCGTAGTAGCCCCTAACAACGACGAATCCGCCCCCGAAAATCCTCCTCGATGAATCGCGCCAAACACAACGCGAGCACGTGTGGTGCAAGGCCCACCCGCCCCCGCGTCCTTCGCCCGCGCATTTCACTGCAGGGGGCCATGATGACGCTTTGAGCTCCCGTGTGCAGCGGGGACGGCTGGTGGCTTTCGAGCTGCGGCGGCCGCTCTGCTGCTGCCCGATGCGTTCGGCGTGCACGATGCGCTGCGCCATGATACGGCGCAAAACGAATGGGCTTCATTTGTCTGCTGCGCGCGCAGCGGGTTGCGTTTGCTTTGATTCCGCGCTGCTGCGGTACGCCGTTTGTTTGGCCAGCTTGTTGCTCTCGCTTGCGTCTGTTTGTTTGGGCTGTTTGGCTCGTCATCCTTCCCGCCGCCCGATTATGCTCCCATTGCTTCTCGCCCACTTTCTCTCTTTGTTTTCTTTCGCTCGTGCCGTTGAGCCGGAGTAGATTGACATTTAGGCCGACTTTCATGAAGTTCAATAAATAGCTATCAGTCTACTTGCAAGTTCAGCTTCATTCGAGCTATTACTCGAAGCAATTTCGTAGGGAAGGCTGCGTACGGCAGGAACTCCAGTAGTTCTTTCTTCTCCTATGACCATAGAGTTCAATTAGTTCTCTTTTTTGTATATATTTCGCTCATCCAGAATTTTTTAAAGGTAATTGAAGTATTCGTTGTGCATTGGCTTCATCTGGTCGTTGCTGAATATCTAGCCCCTTGGTTCTCCTGGCTCACGGCACGGCGAAGGTCTTGACTCTGGCAATCTTGAATACTTAAAGTAGCGTACGAACTATGTTTCTGCAAGTTGCTTGTACTCCCAAGATCACGCGCTACGGGAAGCCTGCTACGGTTGAAGGGATGTTGCACGTATACACCGGCACGACTGCGAGCGGCGCCGGCTCATGCACGCCCATGGTTTGAGTAAATTAGGGTAAACATGGCCAGGAGGACAATCGCTGCCGTTGTTGGGTTGGTGGAGCATTGGACTTGTCTTGTTAAAGTTGTGTGTTCGCATCCCACCTGTGACAAGTTGTCTTTTCTTCCACATTTCTTCCCCTTTCCTTTTACAAACATGTAGCAGATTTAATCCTCATTCGTATTCGTAAGCAAGCAAACAAACAAACAAACAAACAAATAACGATAATGAAATAAAATGTGAGTAAACGTCTGATCGCGCTCAGTCACTCGTTCACAGCATGTTCAAGTAAGCACATTGTATGTCACAACGAACACACATACCACCAGTAGAATCGAAGGAAATTCGAACAGGTGCATTCATTAATGCTATGTTGGAATAATATAATTCCTGCTAAAAATCGAGCTCCTCGGTTGTCCTGGACTCTTTTCGCGCATTGAATAGTGTGTCAATTACGTTCGTTGAAAGAAAGTACATTATTGTTCCACAAAGCGTAGGAGGTCATGCCTGCGTCTTGTTACTGCAACGCCCAAGTCTTGTGTAATGAGTTCAGTGTAGCTGGTCTGAGCATGGCTGGCCACTTACAGCGCAAGGCTTTCTTTTCTCATTTCTGTGACTCTGCTGTATTACAATCTGCATTACGTTACATTATTTCCTGGTCAACGGCATCCACGAAGGCTTAGCTAGCTCACGTTCTTGTCGCTATATCCTATACGGCCGTATAAGGGCATGAACCTGGATTGGAGAACAAAAGAAAAGGCGGTGGAACCGCCATAAAGAATACTAATAAAGAAATAAAGAAGCTCTTAGAGACGCTGTCGGCATCCGCATATATTTATGAAGAATATGCCGGCAAGCATGCGTGCCGCGTTTTTGAAACAAACGACATGCGGTTCCAAACCAGCGAGAAAGTATAGCTGTTTTCCTTTCGGAATCGCGTTGTCCTATACCACTGCCACGTGTGGCGCTGCGCTGTATGCCATATCTCGCGTCTTCCTTCAAGTTTATGTCCTAGTAACTGGAGTTTCACACGTCAGGTCACGGAGCGATCATGGCACTCGTCACGTCGGGACCGCTGTATATGCTCTCGTCCTCCTCGACTCCCGAGCTGAGGGCGAAAGCGGCAGCCGTCCAAATTCTTCGGAGCGCGGGCTATTCCCCTGCTATCGCTGAGCCGGCACGCATTTGTCTCCCTTCTGGCTCATACGCGTCGCCCCTATTGGTCGCACTGTGCGGAGCCGATACCGAGCAGCTCGGAGCCAAGCGCCCTGCGTGTGGCGCGGACCCCGTCCACGGGGTTCGGGATGGCAGCTCGTTACGGAGACGCGGTGATCACCGCCGCGGGCTCTTCGTCGCATCCGGCGGCCCAGCGAGGATCTCTCTTCGATGATGACTGGCGATTTTTCTTCGGCATGACGCGCGAGATGAGCCGTGGGGAGCGCCGCCGCGGGCATGGCTTTCGTCGATGCTCGTACACACGAGCGGGTCGCGTTATTTATACGCAGGTTATTGGGAGCGAGCGCTGATGGCTTCGCAACGTGTCCCGAATCGGGAAGCTTCCTTACATCACTCGGTGCGCGCTGGATCTCGCGGCTCGCGTAACCGGTCCGCACGCAGCCTAACGGACGCCCATTGCTTTCCATGGGCGGACTCGGTCGGGCACGTTGCTAACTTTGCGATCATGCATGGGATTGTGTTCAACGATGCTGCATCGCCATGAGACACCGCACTCACCCATGACTTCATGCATGCCGCGATGTATATCAGTGGCCGTCGCCTTCTGCTGCTGATCACGCGTGGTCGCGTGATCGAATTTCGGCCGCGGTCGTCGCGTTCTGATGGTGGTTAAATGCAAAAAATGCATGCTGCCATGCATACCTTGTACGTCAAAGAACTTATAGGCGCTCAATATTAGCCTCCCATGGAGCCCTATGCGCCAGTGCGTGCCTCATAGCCCACGGTGCAGCTCTGGGACGTTAAAGCGCTCATGTTATCGTGAGTCCACTGACTCATTCGCCACTGCATGCGGTCTCATTTCTGAGGCGTGAGTGCTGGAGTGCCAGCGAGCGTGAATGTGCGTGACACTCGGGGAGTGTGAGTCGGCGTGTCTGTAATGTGAGTGTCGCTGAGTGCATGCGTTCCTACCTGGAAGAAATGTCGGCGCATGTGCGTGATCGAGTGTTCGCTAACAGTACCGAGGTCTTGCGCTTAAGAATATCTTACCGAACCAACTCGCCCAACTGTCCATCATTTTGCCTAATACAAAACTTGTCTTCAGCGGCGTTCTCTAGAGTGTATATGTATAGCTGAGACTAGAAAAATGCTATATCGTATACCTTCCGCCATATTCGCACGTGTAACGCGCCACACTATGCTAATACAATTTTTGCTGTATAAAGCACATGTCAAGTGTATTCTGTGACATTTCCATTTGCCTTTAGCTCTGTTTTAGTGATTCCCCTAACTTAACATTAGGTTAAACCTAGAAGAGCGCATTCATGTTGCAAAATGCTTGTTATTGGAGAAAAGCTCACTCACAACACAGCAGCAGATGCTTGCCTTGCAAAGTATGCAACCTGATATGCGTGTAGCGTTTGCACGGTTAGTGCTTGCTTTTTTTCAAGATACAGAAATAGTCGTTCATTTTGCATGTAACTTCCCATGATGGGATCCTTTGACGTATCAATAAATAGAGAAATTCGGATGTCGACAACGAAAAAAAGAAACGAGGGGGTTGCGACCGTCTGCTACCAGTTCATTTTGCGCCTCTTCGCTTGCTATAGCACGCCATACACACGCGTGCATTCACTAAGGGAAAGCTACCCGAGTGCAATGCATGCGTATAATTCTCCACATAAAAAGAAAAACTTTCTTTCTCCTTCCTTTAACCCAAGTTATTCGGATGCAATGCATTATTCATCCGGGTACGCTCATTTATCAAGCACAAACTTTCAAACTAACTTCGGCAGAGCACGGGAAGTGCCGTCGCGCTCCTTTGAGAAATGAAATAGCCAACAGAAGCCATCACAACAGCTTCCCGTCAAAGAACTGGTCAGCGACGAAGGCACACAGCTTAAAATTGCCTCCCGTACTTCGAGTCTCGGAATTCCCAATTTATTTGTGCTCACATAAAGGCACGCGGGGACGCCGCCATCCGCGAGCACACATAAAGATGGCAGAAAACTCTCTGATTGCCGCTTCCGAAAGGCTTGCCGCGCAGCCTTCCCTGGCGCCACACGGCGACCACGGGAAGCCGACGCAGCCCGTCCCTCGGGGCTTTATCTTATGAGGCAAGATCATGAACATTGCGAGCGATTGGACGAAGGATCGCGGAAATCCCGCCGTGGAGGAAACAACGTATTCATTGAATGGGAAGTCACCGAGCCCTGAAAAGAAAGCGTTTCGAAACTATAAAGCGGCCGGGCTTCGTCGCATTCATTCGGAGGGACTGGATTACAGGAAATTTGAAAATGCACTCTCGTCTTCATGGTTAAAAAAGAAAAAAGAAATGGCCCGCGCTGGCGCACGAGGCCGGGCCGTTGCGAGTACAGAAAGATAAAACGTTAAGGCACGCCCGATTGTTGCGCTCTCTATCTATAGGCTGCTGCCTCTGGCTCGCGCGATCATGGAGGACGTCCGCGCGAATGGAGAAGCGATGACGTCGCCGCATTGCTCGGTGCGCGCGCAGCGCATCCTAATGGCGTCCGAGTGGAAGAAAGTCTCCTTTTGTCCTCGCGCCGCTTCGAGAGTGGCGTCGGCGCGCGCGCTCATTTTTCAGTTACGGTTTTCGGGGTCCGGTGCTCTGTGTTGACAACTTATGCAAAGTAGTGCATGTAGCCCCCATGCCCTGCCGCCGCTTTCCTGCTGCTTTTTCTCTCGTCTACCCGAGCATCGCTCGACCGTCGCTCGACTCAGCATTGAAGCCCAGCTCGCTGTTCGCTGTAAGGACCGCTCCCTGTTGAGCGATGGCTGTGCAAGAACGAAGGCCTTCTTACTTTTTCTATGCAAGTAGCTCGCCGTTGCATTTTCTCACTTTTCCGTCCTTGGATATTGCGTTTTTTTGTTCTCTCTCTCTCTCTCTAGCCCATTGAACATTTCACTTCTTGTCCCTCCACTGCGCGACTTTCCTTATAGCGGGACAGAAGAAGCTAGCATTTGCGAACTTCTACAACAAAAAAAATAATTGCGTTCTTCCATGCTCTCTCTGCTGACAAAACAATACTAGTGCCATGTTCTTTTTCTTAATTATTATTTTACTCGTGTCATTGCTGGAGCACACTGTCGAGGAAAACAATGTAATTAAAAGAATAAGAAGTGGCAGAAGTTTACTGAAGAATGTGACGGTGTCTGAATCGTTCTTTGAGCGGAGTATCATCATGTTATATCCACAGATTAAGTGCCTCTTTTGAGCAAATATAAGAAACCTCGACGTTTAAAAAAAATCTATATATAAATACATCTTAGCATAGGCTAAATAAATTTGCTTATTAGCATGTTCCTTTGGATCAGGAATATTTCATGAGAAAATATATAGAGAGAAGAGGAGAGAGAGAGAAACCATGGTACTTCCTGGTATATCAGCATTGACGAACAAATAGATCCCTGCCACGGCGGTCTCATTTCGATGGGCGACAAATGCATGAATGCTAATGCATATATAGGCTTACGTGCCCGTTAAACAGACTAAATAAATAAATAAATAAATAAATAAATAAATAAATAAATAAATAAATAAACTGAAACTTAGAAGTGGAAGGGGGAATCGGCTTTCGGCACAAGTTGCCATACATAAAAGTAGCTAAATCCTCAAATGCGACGGTGTTTTGCTTTCCCTGTGATTCCGCTCAAGCAACGTGGCATATTCTAGGTCGATGTCTACAAATCAGTTTCTTCAGCAGTTTCAGAGAGTTAGCGACGCACCTATGTCTAACGCATCAGTTCCTTGCCACAACAGGTGCATTAATTATTTATTGTCAGTTGCAACCATTTTATTTATTGTGCATTAATTAATTATTGTCAGTTGCAACCATTTTCACATATCGCCGACTGAAGTCATCGCAGCTGAAGGCGACGAAGGGACTACTTCGGTTTATGAAGGATACGGGCTTGGACAAGCGGCTGTGACAGTGATGTCACGTACCGCACAAGAGTGACAGACTGTAACCAACGATGTGTGTGCCGTGTTATGTGCCCTCTATCTCTTCTCCCCATCTTTCACCCCCCCCCATCCCGCTCCCATGTGTAGGGTAGCAAACCGGTTAGGCAAAACTGGTTAACCTCCCTGCCTTCCTTCTCCACTTTTTCCTTCCTTCCTTAATTATTTAGACTTCATCACTCTGACTCGGATTGAAAGCAGGACTCCACGGCTTAACCTTTTCGCCTAACACCATGGCTTCGTATAATCCGGTTATTGGTCGATGCACACGCTCGTTATATACAGTGAACACGAGCTCACCCTCGTGGGCATTTCGAGTCTTTCCTTTCTCTCCCTTTACTATATTTCCTTTTTTTCCACGTTCTGCTCACTCTTATTCGCTCTTCGGCGTTCATACAAGCGTACTCGCTCTGTTGAAATGCGCATTTTTAATTTCCCGCGTTCCTTTCGTTTCCCTCCAGACTCGCTCGCTCGTAACGCTCAGCCCTCCTCCTCTCCCAAGACGGGCGCCGGTCTCCATTGAGCCGCGGAGTGGCCCTTAAGAGCGTCGAGTCATATATCTGCGGATCAGTCAGCCGGCGGTAATTGATTGATCTTTCCCTTTTGCATTTATGACCCCCGAAGCCCGAGGGAGCGGCCCCGTACACACTCGTCGCATACGCGCTGAGAAGGAGAAGAGGCGCAGCGGTTGAAATTCTGCTCTCGCCCTGTACGTCTCCGCTGCGCTTCTCGACTTTCATTTTTCTCCTCCTGGAGCCTCTTCTTTTCATCTGCCCTCACAGAGTTTCGAAGTGAAGTGAGCGTGAGCAACGCAGTGCGCGCGACGGCTCTGCCCTCGACGCACCCATGCACCCCATCCTCCTCGCCCTGTTCTGTCAAAGCCTTACACTTCCAACTGCCATCTCGCTCCGCTTATTGATATAAACGCTGCGCCCGTTAATAAATAGTTGGGGCCAATCGCTTCCCTCTTAAAAACCGGAGAAAGGCATCGTCTCAAGTCGCCGTCTGAGCTATACAGTGGCGATCCGAGCGTGTCGTGGCAGTGACGTGAAGCGCAGTGTTCTCCGCGTCACTTCTGCGTTTGTTTGGGTTTCGGGCTCTCCGAGTCGGCGCTCAGCCGGGCCCTTCTTTCTTTTTTTTTTTCACCCCCTCCTCATCCGTGGCACATTGCGCGGCGGCGCCGTCGGTGGGGCAGTTGACACACCGATAACTGATGAATGGCCCGGTTATAAATGAAACGCCGAAAACGGCTCCGCGCGAGCGGCGGTTCCCAGCGTGCCGACGTTGATGGAGCCACGGACCGTGCTCCTGTGGCGCGCCTGCGCGCTGTACACGCGGAACCACAACCGCAAAAGCGGGTTCACAGCTGTAGAAGAGCTTCGCCGTCTCAGGTTTGACTCCGGCTCATCGGAAGTGACTGCGGCGCAGAAGCAGACTAGGCGCGAGTAATGTGGGACAGGCATTGGCGCCGCGACTTCCAACTAAAATTTTATTTTCGGTTACGTAGGCAGATAAAAGCAAATTCGTGAACGCATGACAGCCAGTCGCAAGACACGTGGGCAACAATGATATTCGTATCTTGCCTGTTTCTGCACTGTAGTTGTTTTCATTGTGGATTACCAATACATTCTTATGCCTCCACGTTATAAACTCACTCTGTTCAGCGGTATATTCCGCGAGAAGCTATAAAAAATGTATGTTGAATGCGTCTTCACTAAAAGATCTCCTAGCAGAGCCTCCAGACGGAGCGCACGTCACAACAAAATTTGAGAACATTTGAGAGCACCCTATACTTCATTTCCTAGAGCATACCACATTAACCAGGCTAGCATACACGTGACCGTCTGTTATCCGGACCGAGTGACCGTCAGTGATATAGAGCAGAAAACTGTTAACTACACCACGTCGGCAATATCCGCTGCGGACTTCTCTTCTTCTGTTAATCTTTCTTTCAACTTTTTTCCTTTCCCCGGTGTAGAGGTAGCCGACCGGGCTCAGTCCTGGTTAACAGCCTCCCTGCCTTTCATTTATAATTTTATCTTTCCTTCTCTCTCTCTTTCTTGAAACGGTTGCTCAACCTGTCGCCACCTGCATCATTGACATTACGGTGCCTCACATCTCGCCTGTATAACATTTTATTGCGATAACATTTATACGGACACTACAGGCGGATTTTTGCCGTCACCGTGATGTTCCGTATAAAGTGCAAGGGCGATAACACGGTCGCCGCGCGTCGTGTGCTGTAGTCAAAGCACGCGAGGGAAGCCAACAATCGCGGCTCAACCTGGCGCGCGCGAACGAAGAAAGCGGAGAGCAAACGCGCCGTCTTCCGTCGCTCGAAAGGCCGTGGGGGATGGAAGGGAGGGAGTGGGGAGCGGGCTGACCTCCGGTAGCAAGTGCTCATTTCCCGACCGGGCGCAAGTGCAACTGACGATCACGGCTCTATCTCGCGCGCCATATATGGAGGAAAGCGGGGAGGCAGCGAGGGAAGGAGGAATGGGGGGGGGGGGGGGGGCGGCTTCAACGCCGCCAACAAGTGCGTACTTTGCAGGGCCGCGCCCGGTCGCGCGCGCCGTATCTTGAAAGGGGTCTGCAGACAGCTCATGCCTTTGTGCGCGCTGTGTTCTCGCCGCTCTTGCGTTGAAGCGATAGACCGCACGAAGGTCACTTCGCTCGCTGCAGCTGCCGCGCTTACTCACACCAGCGTTTTGACAGCGAGTGTCTGCGTCCATCGAGTGTGTTCATGATGTTTGCTTGTGCGCGCTGACACCATGCTTGTTAGTTAGTAAGCGAATGTTTCCAAGTGTACACGACCGATAAAAATATCCTTACTACATACAGCTGTGTGCTAATCTGCTATCACAATCGATGCTTCGCCTTTCGGACGAAACTGCGACTTTTTTCGCGAAGACGCAACGGAGGGCGGAGAAAAGCTTTAGGACAGGGAAGAGCATCTTTCAGTGACTTACACGTATACGAGACTACAAAAGCGCGTACATACGCCGGCAACAAACAGCTCTTATTCCTCCTTGCACGTTTCGTGGTGAATTCTCTTTCAGATCCGCTATCATCATCCTTGACGAGTAATTGACGGCACGCTTTTATGGAGTGTGTGTACGAAATCCCCTCACGAATGAATAATCAGTGATGAACGCAGGGCAAGAAGGCGACACGGTGTTTAGGTTGGAGTATTTGTTATCTACGCTTTTTACTGAAATAAAAATGAAAGAAAATAATTTAGCCACCTTACTGTGGTGACTACTCCTTTATAAATAGTAATGGCAAAATATTATTGTAAGATAAAAAGAAACATTATAGGTTCAGAATATATAGAGCGCATCATTGTGGTATTTCGCCGACAGGCACTATTTGCTTGCTGTTTTGATTCAGGGGAAACTATTAAAGTGTCTGGTTATAAATGAAGGATGCCGGTGAAGAAGACTGAAGCGACGGACGGTTTGGCGGCCCAGCATAAAAGCGGAAAAGCCGGCTCACTTTGTTTGTTTGTTTGTTATTAAACCGGCACCAAAGTTCTACCAGCCGTATTCTTATATGTGCATTTTTTAAAATCTTGTTGATCGGTTCAGTTGCTATGCGGAGACAATTTTTGGCGCTGGGCCTTTTTATTCTTATGAGGATTTTCATGATAGTGATTAGAAATGGGGAGGAGGGACGTGTCACTGAATCCTCTATCCATATAATTCCGTTTTTGTTCTATTCAGAAGGAGTGTCTTTGCAAAACGAAGGAAAACGGCCAGGACGGCATGGCCGAAAAATTCGTTTTTGAGCCGTCGATGGGCAATCGTTATGCGACATATGCGACTCGCACCCCAAGAAAATGGCAGTGCCTGACATGCGACCAAATGACGAGCAACGTAACAGGGCACCACACTATGCGTGCATTCATTCCCCAAGCAGCAACTAGAGGAATGATGAATGCCTCAGAGGCACGCGATATGTAGCAAACACTCGCTTGCAAAAATTTAAGCCCTTTTGTTTTTGACGGAATTTCTCATTACACCCTCAGTCAGCTGTATCATTTTGCTCCAGGGCCGAACGCAACCTGAGAGACATAGTCCACGCTTTTAAATTTAACTTTTAGATTTGTACCACTAGTTGGAGCGTCATAATTTTTACTGCCCGCAAAAGCAAGCGGCCAACTAAGGAAGATTCACCTTGAGTTTTTCTTGATTTACTGTGGGAAAAAAAAAAGAAGACAAGAGAAAACAGTGTTCATGTGTTAGTACGTCTGCTGCCGGGATAGCTGGTACATGACATTTAGAAATGGTTTTAGGCGCAAAAAGTAGGACACGCACAGGCGCACACTCGCAACTGATTTTTATTTTCCCGATGCTTCACCTATATACCCTCAGCATGCGAACAGGAACATACACAGCTGAGGTCACATGAGATAGGAACCAAACCTAATCATTTCCTATCAGCCAGGAAACTAAACTCATTTTCGTGAAGAGATAATGACGGAACGCTGACACACTGGTCACCAAACTTTCTGTTATACATCGACTTTAGATCAGATATTTAGGCATGTAGATGAATTTTTGATTGTTTTCAACAAACAACATACGGCGCCTAGACAGGGTGTGTTAAGGACATATGAGACACACTTAAAGTGTTTGAACAAGGGCTCAAGTTTACCCACGAGCTTCCTACATTTGACAAGCTGCAATTTTTTAGACCTTCATCTCACCCTTCATGAAAACCATGTTTGTTTGATGTATATACCGACCCCGTGCACAGAAAGAATTCTTGCCCTTTCATTCCGCCCATTCCAAAACAGTAAAACGAGCTATTGCCATTACTAGCTTACAGTTGGCTCTAACTAGGTCTTGCCCCCACGTCATTCAGGAAAGCTTTAATTTGCAGGTGTCCAGGCTTGGCTCGGCGGGCTTCCCTGCTTCTTTGTTAATTTTTGGGGAGCGAAGCTTTGTTGAAGAAGTTTCGTCGTGAGCCTAACAATGCTTCGGAAGAATGCGAAAAGAAACGGAAAACGCGTCCTGTTGTCATTCTGTAAATGCACAAAGTTGCTCATTCGTTAAAGAATGTTGCTTCTAGGTACGATGTTACCGGTAGTGTTTTCGGCTCCTCGGAAACCTTCTCGCATTTGTGCGCGCCTGTCTCCTGTAAAAAGGGCCGAGTGTGTGAAGAACTACGTAAAATGTTTCTCGAAAAAAAATTTCCGCTGGCGTCGTGTATGAGATTCCTTCAGACTGCGGCAAGGTATACATCGGCCATACTGGGCGTTGCATATATGACCGCCTGCGAGAGCATGCGCTGTCAATGAAGAATGGGACTAGCTCGCATTTGACGTATCACTGCAAAGTGTGCAAGTGTGAACCTTTGCTGGAAAACACATGCATATAACGAAGAAAGTGAGGATACGGTGGCACGGGAACTAGAGCAGAGGCGATGCATATCGGAAAGTTTGGTGACCAGTGTATCCGCGTTCCGTCATTGTCTCTTCACGAGAGTGAGTTTAGTTTCCTGGCTGTTAGGATAGGATTAGGTTTGGTTCCTATCTCATGTGACCTCAGCTGTGTACGTTCCTGTTCGCATGCCGAGGGTATATAAATGAAGCATCGGGAAAAATAAAAAACCAGTTGCTTGTGTGCGCCTATCCGTGTCTTTTATTATGTTGTCCGTGTCTTATTTTTTGCGCCTAAAACCATTTCTAAAAGGAATGATGTAAATTATCTTGGTTTTGTTATTTCTTTTTTTTTCCATTCTTTCTTTCTTTCTAGCTTTTTTTGATTGTTTTAAGGGAAGTAGTACTTGCGTTGCATTGGGCGGACGAGACGGAAACCCCAATGACAGACAGGGTTAAGCGCGATCTGCGAACTGAAGGATCTGATACAGTTCCTTTTTTCATTTTTCATTTTTTTTGCTTGTCATTAATAAACGCAAGTTCTTGCACTAAATATATGACCTTGTATCAACGACTTTGTCTTTGCGTAATTGTCTTATGTCGGGCTCCCCTGTCATTAAGGAAGTCGAGACCATGTGCCAAGGCTTTCCATATACCATGGCTTCAGTTGTCGTCAGCACTTTCATCACGGCTCCCCGCAAAGCGCTCACAACTGCGATATATTCCATGCTAACAGCAGTGATCGCTGAACGTTTGCACAAAGACAATTCACGAGGAATGCGGGATGAGTCGTCGCTGAACATGTGCGTGTAGCACATGGATCGCTGACATAACCACGTATACATATCACAAAGCTTGCGGAAATACGAGTGCCCCGCGTTGTGCTTCCACCGGGTCTACATGTAAATGCTGCCATTCCGGGAAACCGCGGTTGTTCTTTTCAATCGTTTTCCTTCACATTGCGCGAGACTTACGTTACGCCCGTGCCTTTCAGCGCCGACGCCATCACACAATCCGCGAACTGCTTGGGAAACCTTTGGCTGCAACTTTCTCTGGCCTAACGCACAATGCGGGTCTCACCCAAAAAACCGTTGAAACGCGTCAATCGGTTCCTAATTCAGCGTATCCCCAAAGCAAGCAGCGATTTGCTTTTCTTTATTGTGATTCCTTGCCTTCCGAACGCTTGTACTATAAGAGCCCGGTGCATCCAACTCTAGCGTGCCACTCAAATAAATATAAAGGAAAAATAAAGACCACCTCCGGGAACAAAGGAGTCTCTCGAATGCAAGCAGTTGCCGGTGGTGGTCATCGACAGCAGCCAACAAAAACACCTCGAATGTGGGAAACAAGCCTTTCCCAGAATGTGCGAAAAATCTCGCGTATCCTTCGTCCCCGATGAATGCATGCGCAGCCGAGGCGTCGTTTCCCACAACACAAAAGACGTTTTTCTCACACGGCATTTTTTTTTTTGTTCCACCGTGGACCGGACGAAGACGCGTAAACGGGGTGGTTGACCAACACGAGGCCGAGTTGGCGCGCATACAGACCGCAATACGGGAAGGTGTCGGAGGCTTTTTTCTTATTCACCCAGGAAGGAGAAAGTAAACTTCCCTTATTCGATCCCCTTATGAAGAAAGGCGACCCTATCCCAACTCAAGGCGGTTCTAGCTGAAGGAGGGAAGAAGCAAAAAAGGTGTTGCTACTACGAAGGCCATAAGAAACAGACGCGCACGCACACGCGCACCGGGTCGTAGCCAAACAACAGGTTATGAATTCCGAGCGGGATCTGCCAGTTCCCCCGTTCGCGCAACACAAACACGAAGCCCAAGAAGTTTTTGTGTATGGCAGGGGTATGGTGCCAGAGGAAAAGCTGCACCCTCCTCTCCAACTTCAGCACATTCGCCTCTTCGCCTTCCCTCGTCACCCACTTACCCTCATCCCTTTTTTTACATTTCCTTTTTTAAGACCCGCGCTCCCACCTTCTAACTTTTTTGCCTTGTCGTGTAGGCCGGCGGACGCGTTTCTGGGTTTACTCCAGTTCGAGTCAGTGTAAACGGGAAAAAAAGCGAGGCGGGAGGGGGGAGGGAGATGGAGCGCGGGCGAAGCTATTACGCAACGCGTACTATACAGGAGAACGGGGCGCCACACAAAGCGGGAGGTGTTCCCGCTACCCGCTTCCCCTTGCCCCCCCCCCTTTCTCCTCCAATTTCTTTGTTTTTTTTCTGTGCATGCGCTCGCTGTGCCTGCCTAAAGAAAAGGGGTGCGTGTGGCGCTCGCGCCGCGCATGGGAGGCAAGTAAACGGCTATAAACAACCGCATGGTTTTGGCCCCTTTCTGCGTGGCTTCCCGAGTCGCGTCCCCATTCTGGGCAAGGGACCCGAAGGGAGACGAATGGGTCCGCGATCTTAATCGGGACGAGCCCCGTTTTCCCGTATTTTCCCCGAAGCGCAATGCGGCCTCGCGTTTCCCCCATTTGAAGACAGGCACCCCTTTGCCCACTACGCCTTTATTTATTTTTTCTTGCAAAAGGGTGAGGTAAAGCGATGAGAAAAATAAAAAAAAATTGCTGAAAGAAGCAGGGACGACAAGTGTATGTGGCATGCAGTCGTAAATCGAAGAAAAAGAGAATCGGGAGGATGTGTATGAAGAACCTGCGCGCGGAAGGCATATCGAGATGAACGGCATATATACCAGAGTATAGAGCCGGTGTATGTGTGTATGTAAAGCTTATTGGAAAGTGGAGAATATTACCCTATCTGCGCAGAGCCAGGCGGGGAGGTCTGTCGGTCGCACAGACATGGGCACTCCTTTATATTATTTATTTTTTTCTCTTTTCATTTCTTTATTCATTTTGTTTTTTGAAGGACGCGCACGGACGGCGTAATAAAGAGGTAGAAAGGGTGAAATATTGTGGCTGCAAGTGGCAGGCACCCGCCGTTTACCCATACGTGAAGTGCGGAATTTAGGGAAAAAGAGGAAAAAAATAACCTTCCCGTCTGGGAATTCGACTATCGATTCAGCGGTGGCAATAAGGTCGGAGAGAGCAATTTTAGGTCGGTATGAACGACTTTTTTTTATGTTTTCCCTGGGATCTACGCAAGTACATCCCCCCAGCTATACGCGTGAATGCTGACTTTCGGCGGCGCGATTTGGTGGCGTGCAGGTCGCAGGCGTTCGACTTGCACGTTCTTGGAGCGTTTTTACTTTTTCGCTCACATAACGCGTGCAGTGCGATGGCGGTCTGGCTGTACGCAGGCAGATTGGAGATGTGGTTCTCGCTGGGAACGGGGATATCGGCTGCCCTTGACGGGGAGCAATGGGTTGTGAACTTTGTGCAGCGATACGTGCGTGCGCGCTTCGCGAACCGCAAATTCTGGTTTGGGCTGGGTCTGGCAGAACCAGACTGAAACCCTTCTTTCGTTATGATCAATGAGTCAGGAGATCGGATCGGTGGAATCATATTGGGAACGACGTGCACTCTCTCCACCCCTTGCTCATCTCATTGGGGTGCGTTCACCGCTGCTTCTGTCTCTGGGGCTGGTCACGTGCGCTGCCTGGGACAGCAGTGACATTTTGCACGCAGGTCTCTGATCCGTACACACATCACTGCGCTGCGTAGAAATATGCTGTGGAGCAGAGGCACTCACAGCTAAGTTTGGAAGCTATAGCATTTGGGCCCAAGGTCGACCACCTCCATCTGTTGCGAGGCGTCTGTCGGTACCAGTTGAGCAGACGGCAAAAGCCGTTACTGCGTTGACCTGCTGGCACTAAATAAGAGCGCCTACGTGTCACTAACGCACTTTTTTTGCAGCGTGAGGAACAATATACTCGCTCGGACGCACTTAGCTTTGTAATAGTGCGCTAACTTGGCATGAGCACGCTCAGAAAATGCTCTCTCTCTCTCTCTCTCTCTCTCTCTCTCTCTCTCTCTCTCTCTCTCTCTCTCTCTCTCTCTCTCTCCACACACACACACACACGCGCGCGCACGCACGCGCACACACACACAGACACACGCACACACACACACGCACACACACACACACACACACACACACACACACACACACACACACACACACACACACACACACACACACACACACACACACACACACACACACACACACACACACACACACACACACACACACACGCACGCACGCACGCACACACACACACTAAAAGCCCATTGTTCAAGAGGTACTAATATAAAATTCTAATATAAAGAAATATAGTTTTGAAGCAATTTTTGAAAAAAGACTAAAAGTGAGCGGCGAGATAAACCTGCTGCGTTTAAAATAGGCAGTTTAAATAGGCAGCTGAATGCAGGCACCATAGCGACGAGAAACACAAAGTGTAAGTACGACTGAAAGGACAGCTGACGTTGAATAAAAAGCATTTTGGCTAGACGGCGGAGTTCAAACATTGCTTTACAAAGTTCAGCATGCAGTTATCATCGATGTTAAGCTGCATGCATGAAACCTGAATACAGCTTTTCATCGAGGCTAACTGCATTCTGAACCGTCCCAAGCAGTAGTTGAATTCCGCAGGTTTGCTTAACACGTTTATTGAGATCTCGGAAGGTCTAGCGTGAAATTTTCCAATGACGCAACGTCTCAGCGCTACACACGGCTGAGAATAATGCGAAAGGAAGTAGACGAGGGAATCAACGTGGTTGCGACGTTCCGGAGAATAAAAAAAAAAAGGCAAAGCTAGTCGAGAACAATGGGCACCCAACGCGGTCGTACGCGTGCGTGATGTCATTGGAAAAGGAGAAACGTACACGAGGAAATTGCCGCTTATATGGTTTGCTAGCTGCGATGCTTGATTCGAGTTTTAGGTCGACCTGGCTCTTTTGCGCGTTGAGAATAGCAAATGAAGTTAGGGAACATATACATACGCGTTTCCTTTTAAGTGCTCTTATGTATGGCTTTGACGTCAGTGGGGGACGAAGAAGCTCTGGCTATATAATTGCAATCCTGCAACGACGACCGGCGCGTTATTTCTTTCGCCAAGGCTCATGTCGTGCATGCTCTATACACGGCCTCCTGATGTTTCCTCGTCGACGGCGAGATACGACGCAAAAAAGTGTAAGAAAAGGAAAGGTGTTTGCTGCCGCACATGGTCGCGCTTTCGCCATATTCGTCCCATTGTTCTTCGCTTGGCACTCCATTGCAATGGCTGTTTTCTTTTAAGGTTATCCTGCGTACTTCTCCTCGGACGCCTGCAGCCCACCGGGGGTATAATTTGCTATAGGAAACCCTGGCACCATCCACTCGTATCGCGACTGTCTGCGTCATTTCGCCCCTATGGCAAACGGTCCCAATTCTGCAGGGCTTCTTATCTCGAGTTCGTGGATTCTGAGAATGCCAAATGTTGTTCACTTAAGCGACAACCCTTTCCCCGTTGGCACCCCCATACAGAAGCCACGCGAGATGCATACACTATTATGCCGTCGCACTTGAGTAGCTTCGCTCTAACATGTTCGGATGTCATAGGAAAGCGGTTGCGGACGTCACGTGGTCTTCGAAAGTTTCACGAACACGTGTCGCGAAAGTCCGGTCGGCTCGAACCTTTGCTTTCCTTTTGGAAACTTCTGAAGCGATATACTCGAGCCTATTTTACCGAAGTTAGCCTCAGGAAAGTCTGCTGCATGAGATCGCTGCTGAGATGATGCACGAACCTCCTTCGGATCGGGCACTTGTGCGTGTATACCGCGTTCTCTGTGTCTTCTTTTTTCCATTGAACGGGCATGTTTCGAAGCGTGCAATGGCGGTTCTTTCAGGTTAACGCAGATCAGCGGTGAAGACGAACAGTTGCGGTTATTTCTTCTTATTCGTTTGGCATTATACTACGGGCCCGAGGTACTATACATGGGATTGGTATACATACGTATATAGAAGCACTTGATTACAGGTTTTTGAAGAGATCCATGTTAATACAGCATTAGCTAATGCAATGCCAATGTAGAAATGATTATTAGCAACATGGAACAACAGTATAGTTGCGAATGTAAACCTTCATACGCGTATTAAAGTATTTAAACGCTCATCACTTTTTACCTGTGACTTTGGGATTGTGGGAAATGATGCACCTCGACGGAAGCGATAGATCTCGTGAGACTAATTTGCAACAAATTTTACAGATTTGCTATTCGTCGCCGGTGTACTTTCTTTCACTACTTTCGCCCACGTAGATTGCGCACTAGTTTTGGAGTCTTCGGGCACTTGTTTCTGTGTATGAAATTTATATCAATCTTTCTGGGGAGAATAGAGAAGAAGAATAGCGCCTCTTTCGTGACTTTCGCGATATTGGCGGCGAGGAGTTACGGAGTCGCCATCTATCGGAAGCGCCTCGCTGGCGTAGTATGAGGGATCACGTGGCGCGCTCCTCATAGGTTTTGCTGTCAGCGCTCACTGAAAACACCACGCGCGAGCTCTCGCGGACATTTCTGTAAGTACTTTCGAAACGAGAGAAGTTTCTTACTGTCTAAATAATAATCTTGGGCAAACTGAAAGCACACAATCGTTTACAGACGCTATCTCTTTACGGAATACGTACAGTGAACGCCACTGCGCGCGGTCGCCGCGATGGAGTCTCCCGAACCGGCTTCTTGCGTGAAAGGTAGGTAAACGCTGAGAGAAAACTATGCGAAATATGTTCTTATAGTGTTTGTATAACTAAATGGAGTGTAATAGAACGGAGCCTCAATGCAGCGATCGCGCAGATTCGCAGCGACCGAGTGCGCGTCTGCATGCTTGTCCGCGCACTGTTTCGCTTTCTCCGCGCGCGCGTTTTCGCACCGTGCCATGAGCTTTAGGCCGCAGAATAGGAGCATTTGACAGTATACAAGCAACCATTGTTGCGTGGGCGCTATCAGAGCTGTTCAAAAATAATTTCATTGTAGAGACTTCGACGCCTACGGGGACTGTGATGTGCCGTCGCGACGATTCAATCTTTTTTTTTTCTTCTAAATTCTTTGACCTTTCGATACTATTTCTCGAGTTGCGTCGCACTGCATGTTTATCGGTGCTCTCAGCGTGCAATTTCTCTCTGCTCCTTTTTTGTAATCCAGTGCATTAATTCATAACACAAACATGACCATATGCCATGCTTTCTTTTAAAATGTGCTTCTTACCGCTGGCTTTCGACTCCACTGAACTTGCCAGTATCTATAGCATCGACAAGTTCATACACCAAACCGTCATGACATTAGTCGGGCAGCGGACTCGGGCGAGCGTCTCAGTGCGCGTTTTCAGAACATCGCAGACCGGGCGCCGTAGCAGAAATCTTCCTCGCGTCTGTGCTTGCTGCGTACCCGAGTTGCAGCCGATGACTGTTTGCCGGTTTTATGTTTCCCGAACCAAGCTTCACGCAGCTTCTTGTCCTGCGGCTACGTATGAATAAGGCTGACACCGGCCTCCGTTACGTGCGTCCGGCCCTGCGGCACCGAGCAGTAGCCTACCATGTTGCGCGCCTTCAAAGGCAGCCACTACCTATTGTAATGCTTTAAAGCGTTGTAAAGGAGACACTCGAAGCGGGAAAATTTCGCCACTAAATGAGGACCGCAGCGTTCGAGGGAATTTAAACTCGTTTTCAGCTCCCTTTGGCGCGCCCGATGCAGCCGACGCGGCCGCTATGTCCACGTGATCCCTCCTAGCACGTCACGCCGACGGTGGCGCCAGCTTTTCCAGTGGTGGAGCTCGAGGCCAATATGAGCCGTTGGTATAAAGTGAAGGTTTCTTGACTAACATTGAGCTTCACGCAGCACATATTTGTATTTTCGCGCACGTGCGTGTCTGTTTTAACTCGTAACACCGTATCAAATAATATATAAATAGTAACCGCTCACAAGCATCCATTTTGATATCCTAAAGCTTTATTTAATTTGTGGATTCTGGTTTGTTATGGATTTGAAGAGGAGTTTGTGATGCGAGAAGGCTAGCACGAAGGATTACGGTAGCATTCGCATTCAGCACGGACAAAATCCATCGTCACCGTGGCTCGGCTGCTCTCGCCAGGCCGCAGTCTTCCTCCGGTAACGTGCTCGGTAGCACCGTGCTCGGTAGCACCGCGAGCTGTCCCAGCGGCGGCAGCATCCCTTGACCGTCCGAGCACGCGCGAGCGCTCCCCGTTTAGAGAGAGGGCGAGAGAGCGAGAAGGGGCCGATGGGAGGAGCCAAGCACGCGAAGGCAAGTCCCCCTTCGAGTCACGTGGGGGATCGATTGCGGGGGTGTCTATCCCCGCCGCAGAGGTGGAGGGAAGGAAGCCGTCGGGCGGCCGGATCTTTTCTCGATACCGATGGAGAAACTTGTTTGTCGGAGAGCGGACCCCTTCTCTCTCTTCATCGGGATGGGCGGCGATGGACCGACGCGCGCGAAGCCACAATGAAGCCGCGCGGGAGCGCGACGCCATCTGTCGGCCGTCTTGAAAACCAATGCGGTGAAGTGGGGGAGAGAAGCGAGCGAGCAGCGGCAGACGGGCTTCGGGCGATCGCATGCCAGTCGCGCGTTTGGCTTGTATGTGGTCGTCGGCGTCGAGTGCTCGCAGCGGAGTGCGCTTGATCGGCGCTGATCGGCGGCGTTGCGCCCGTGTCGGCGACGGCGGCGGCGGACTGTTACAGCGGAGTCGTCGACATGCGGCTGGAGATGCCCTGTTCGCAGAAAGGTGCGTTCTGTGTTACCGACTCCCTCCTCCCAGAACACGCATACTGCCTGTCACGGTCAGCACGGGGCGCAGGATCGTCGTCCGGCGCGCTGCGACTTAGGCAAGCGCACGCTTTCGAGTACACACGGCCTCCACGTTGTTTTTCGGAATTCCCCTGGTCATTCAGATCGCGTCCTTATTCGTATCGAGATTTCTTTCTCCGTGTGATGGTTTTTTGCTTTAGGCTTCCGCTTTTAATAACATCACACAGAGACCCTTGGCGCTGCAGCACTAAGTTTCAGAGTCGAGCAGGCTCCTGCACATTACCCCAAGGCTGATATTCAGAGTACGTATAAAGTTGTTGCGTTTCTTTCGCCTATAAAGTATTTGCTTTTTCTCACGTGTTACTTATACTCCGCTCGAAGCCCGTAGAAGACGAGGACTACGTTGGCCCGATGTCTCACATTCCGTCCTTAATTATGCAAAGCCGAACCGGTAGATGTTGTCCCTATGCGCCGCATGTCTTCCACTTTATTTGTTTTTGTTTTTTAACCAAAGCTTTTCTGAAGACAAGATGTCATTCGTGAGACCGAGCCGCGCAATTCGCTTCACGCTCTTTTGAACGCATGGGATTTCGAAACTTGTGCACCAGTGAGTTTCGACTTGTTCGGTTACACTCCGTTGGAATGGCGCTGGTGCGAACCCGAGGCTCGAAGCTTGCTCATCGGGAGCCTGAGTTGCACAGAAAGAACAGCATTCGTTCGACAGTGCGATTTTTCAATGAGTTTCTGCTACCGACAACATATGAACTGTTAGGAAACTTATGAACCCGTGGTTAAGATTTCTTGAATGTTCACACACAGTGCGAACATCGAAAGTCTTGGTTGGTTCACACGGGTCATTCTTAAGCTGTTACCGTCTGCGCACCTTTTCCAATTTCAATTGGAGCTTTCTTTTCAATAAATGTGCACGCCCACGTTTGTAAAAGCCGCGATGTCTACGGATCTACGTGTATACGTGCGCGCACATGCGCGGTTCACGGCAGCGCAGCGTCTCGATTAATTCTTGTTGCGAATTCTTTTCTGGCTTTTTTTTTCTCGTATTTACTTGGCGCATTAAGTGAAGGGTGGCATTCCCCTGACGTCTGAACTCAACTCGTGCTGACCTATCTAGAAGGGACAGTGGAGTTGCTGCGGCCTTGCTGTTGTCACGGTTGGTCTATTCTTCAGCGGCCAGCGCGAAGCCAGGCATATGCGTTAGCACGGCGGCTGCGTGTTAAAGCAGCCCTCGGTAACGCAATAATTTTGTTATATCCGGGCAGAAGTCGGATGCGTCTTCGTAATAGCGTGCGCCCATTGTTCGGTGCACTTTCATTCAAGCATCTTGCAGTAGCTGCGGTCGGTGCCTCATGACCTGCGTGCGGTTTTGGAAGAGGATATTAGCATGCGTTTGCGTTTCTACTTTTTAAGAAAGTAGGTTAACATCATTGGTCATTGGGAAGCTGATTTTCGCAATGTGCAGTTATGGCTTTATTCACATTTATTTATTGAGGAGAAACTGTACCTATAATGAGAATTCTCACTGTGCAGATTGAGTAATTTCGCTGAAACGTGATTTCACTGAAACTTGTAAAAATAAAATAAGTATTAATAGCGGCTACTGTTGCCGATTTACATGCTGATGTATCCGGGACTCGTGACTGATAATATCTGATGTTTCTTTCGGTAATCCGTTCCATCTTTCCACACTGTTGTTGTGTAACAGAAGTTTTGTGACTCAAGGCGGGGATACACAAAGGAACAAGTTCGCAACTGCTGACCAATGATAAACAACTTCTGTGACGAATGGCTTCGCGGTTCCGGCTTCGCGAAGCTATTTGTGTTTAGAAATATTTTCTGGACCAGTCAATATAAGGTCTACAGACAACCATAACCATATATATAGACTTTGCAGACCGTAAAATAATTTCCTCGGGCTGTGTTTACTTCACAGGAAGCCTGTGGATTATATCATATTATCATATTATATACGAGGTTATAATCCATCATGAGACAGTATGTGGAGTGATGGCCTGTTATTTATAAGCAACTTCTGCCATAAGACACCGCCGTCTGTGTTTAGAAAAGAGCAATAATCAGTAGTTAGGTATATATATATATATATATATATATATATATATATGTCCGTAGGCTGCGCTAAATCAATAGTTTAATGGTGAAATAATATATTGCGTGAACGAACGTCGGCTAATGACATTCACTTCCTTCGCTGTAATATCTTCGCTATAGCTCTGGTTCAGGCGTTTAGCGCGTTCACACTGGGCCAGCGGAGGCGGTGTCAGTGAACTTTCGGCAACAAAGGCGTATGCGTATCCAGAATCTGCGCGACTGCTTGCCTTTATTCTCAGAAAGGTTGTTTGGAAACTGCACGCTCTGCAGATGAGTCACCCAGAGACGTAAGGAAATGCCGTCTCCTTGATGTGAAATAGATTCGCCTATAACGCGTCTACCGTGCGTAAATACTGGCAGTTATATCGCCAAGACTCTCGCGCCAGCATTTATTCGCGATTGCTTAGAGGAGCGCGAGCGACGCCACTGTTTTGTTTTCGCACCTGTCATCATCGTTTATCCATCCACAAGTTTTGATGTTTTCATCTCTTTAGTTCGCTCTTTCGGAATGTACGCATAGAAGGATTCACTCGCATCACGTAAACGACTTCTTCAGCGTCGGGGAGGATCACGCTCGCCCTGACATGTTATTCCCGGGAGCGAACACGGGAGCGATATTATTTACCGCGATATTTCGCGTCACAGCCATGGCGCATTGTTTCTACATATAGTGGTGCCGCTCGAGGACGAACTAGCCCATTCTCACGAAAACTAGAAAGAGAGAGAGAGAAAAAACTCAGTTCGGAAGCACTTTCGTTTCGTTGCATCTTATTTGCTAATGTTGCCTTGTGGGATATCGTTCTCTGTAGCCCTGATTATAAACGTATATTAGCATCGTGCGGCACTGAGCCTGAAACTCGGCTGGCCCGTCGTCGGCGCCTAACAAATGGCGCGGTGTCTGTGTTGTTCAGGCTGAGAACATTACTTTTTTTATCGGTCCCTCTTCCGTATAGTTACCCCATTTATGCACAACCAACAGCTAAAGCGTTCGGAAAGTGGGAGTGCTGGAAAGTATTTGTATATTTTTATACCTAGGGCCTAACTCCCATCAGCACCGAGCACGCCTGTCATTTCCACAGTGCAACAACGCAAGCGTTGGCTGCTGAGCCGTGTTCGAGGCATCCGAATACCCCACACGCTGTATATTCCTCGTCGCGCGGAAGGCGATGCCTTTGCAGCAATTAGACATCACTCAAGAACACGGGTTACCTCTTTACGTGGTGTCCTGTGTCCGCAGCTAGATGCGTGATCATAAGGTGATCACTAGTTCCGTTGTTAAACCGTTTCAAATCAGATACCGATGTATTCTATATTCGGCTTTTATCGCTACTTCTCTATCCAGCGCATTTGTGGAATCCCCTCATTGTTGGCGTCAATTAATTAATTTTTTTCCTGTCTCTTCCACGAGTACCTTTATTGTTGGACAGAAATCGATATTGCCATTTGAATGCCCTGTCCTTTTCAAGGGAGATTACCGTTGGGCTATAGTTTGTACATGGTGCTCGGAACGATAACGGCAGCGTTCTATCCGCCTCCCTGCATCGTCCCGTAAGTTGGCGCTGTTTTCGCTCTAGCGTTTCTTTTGTTGTAGGAATGGGACAGTTCAGGTGACCGCCGACAGTCGAGAGTGTTATGATGTCTGCGGACTCTCCTCTTCCATCATACACCTGCTTTTCGAACGATGAGATCAAACCAATATATAACCGGATCGTTTAAAAAAGTGGCATCTCTCCTCAATGAGAACGGTGCTGAAGGGATGCAGGGCGAGCACCTTCTCCTTCCCTCTTCTAAACTTCGCTTACTGAGGGGGAGCGGTTCCACCGAGGAAAGAAGGGGCGGGGGGGGGCGCAGTAACGTGCATCGTGCAGGCTGCAGGAGAGGGGCGTGGCCAAGGAGAGACGAGGAGCGCGCGCGCGTGTCGGATTACAGCTGCGTCGGCGCAGCCGCCGCGCTGTCCGCTCGACGTTCGGCATCCGCTCGACGCGATTCGACCGACGCCTTCGATCGCCCGCTGCTCGGACGCCGCCGAATCGCCTCTTCATCTCGGCACCCGCCGCGAGGCGGTCGAACGCACCGGCGTCGTCTGCGCCTCTCGGTGGACGCGATGCCCGCTGCGAAAGCACCGTCTACGGAGTCATTGGCGTCCCATGGCTCGCAATCATCGACGCTCAGCTTGCGGGCGATCGCGGCGCTCGATACACATCGTCTGACCTTGCTCATCACTGTCCATAAGTGACTTTCGCTGCTGGTGATGGCATCGGGTGACTGCGCTGCCGCGGATGAAAGCTTGTCTGGTAAGGCGATGGGACAGGCGCACTATATTTTTGTACTCCCCCTTCTCCGCCAATTTTTTTATTCTTATTGTGTTTGACGTGTCTGTTCGCAAATACCACGTGCTGGTAAAAGGAAACGGTTTAAGAGGTCACAAGGTAACCGTTCTCTTCGATGAACGTTAGTTGTTTCCTAGCTCACTTTATTAATGCACTACATTATCAAGAAGCGTATGGTAACAGTATTTCCATCTCCTTCAAACTCGTTCCTATCGTGATTTTGAAGTGTGTAATGTACTTATATCTATTAATTTCGCTCTTCATTTCAGTATATCTCAAGCGTCAATTTTTATAACAGCAAGATACTCTTCCCAGTGTGTTACGCTCTTTTCTTTAATGTTCTCCCTTCCTGCTTTGCGGTTTCCCTACTTTTCTCTAATCTCCATAAACTGAAGCGACGAACCTATCACCAAGAACGTGCGCTGGCATTAGGGACAAATGATCCCACGTCTGCGGGAAGTACAGCGCACAGCTCCACACGGATGCAAACATGTATGCCGAGCGTTTCGCGGAGATTTACCTGCAGCGACCGCGTTGTAATTCATGCTTCTTGGTGTCGAGTGTAGTAGATGCAGTGAATTGCTATCCAAGGGCACGCCACAAACGGCCGTTTTTCCAGGGAACACACACGCACGCGCATCGAGGCCTTGGCATAAGTCGAGCGGTCGTAAATAACCGCGCGCACGGGCTGTTGTAGGGCGTGGAAACGCATATCCGCGTGTCTGCATTGTAGATCCGCTCACAAAAAAACACTAACAGGTTTACGAATAGGTGGAGTAAGTACCGAATGATGTGCGGTGCAGGTATAGTCGTGAAGACGGAATGATGCACCTGGAGTGTATTTTCTCAGGCTTCGGCGTATAGCCGCGTATACGCCTCGTGAATCTGCTGACGTAACCTGTATTGCTCATGTTGCGATTATATTCGCTACCGTGTTACTGAGAACATTATACCAGCGACCAACACTTCGATTATATAGCCATGACCGGCACATTTATTCTTCAAGAACAACATTCAGTCATTGTTTAGCGATACAATTTCGTGAAGTACTCTAAACTAAACCAAGCTGTGTCAAATTTAAACAAGAGTTGAAACATACTGCATGTAAATGGTGTTATCTTGCATGAAATTCTACTAAATGAGCGGTTACTACATTGTAAATCAGTTTGCATCCTCAAAGGTCCTTAAGGTATAAATTAGCCTTTACACCCTTACACCCGTGAGTATATGGTGAGTTATAGACAGAAAACACCCTTAAGGATGTAATTCGGTTTACAGTACAAACAATATAATTACTAAGCTATATAAGTGAGTCGTTATAGCTCGGTGCTGTCCCGTCGTGCTCCCCAGCATTGATTCGTCTTTGTTTTGGGGCCTCTTCGTTTCTCAGTCGGAAGCAACCTTCTATTCAGTAGCACGGTAATTCCGTCGAGTTCACCAGCATGGTAGTCGTATATGGTGTGGAACGTGACACCAGTTTTTGCTCGCAATGTAAAAAAAAAAGAAAAGAAATACAAGAAGGGAGGGGATAAAGAGGTCGTATGCAGTTCGGGGTGGCTGTGTAGCCGCTGTGCTTATGTAAGAATAATTGCGGGCTGGCATTAAGCGAGTTCGATCTTCACCCTGCGTTCTCTATACAGCACTGTTCAGTGAAGATGTACACTTTTGTGTTGTAAACATTACAACTCACACATAACACGAGGTTGCCGAGGACTGTGTAACTATCGCGGTGTAACTTGGTGCCTGTAGCAAAAATTAGCAAGAATAATATAACCTTACCCTTAAATGCATCTTCGCGTCCACTGAGCTGTCCAAAATGTTTGCTTCATCGATTCACCAATTGGAAGTGTCTCTTTTTCTTGTACGTGTCGCGCCGCTGTGTTATATTAACCATTGACGGCTGTCTCTTGCTGCTTTCGCGATACACTATGAGATCAATGGTTGAACAGTATGGCGGGATCAAGTCGTCCGTGAAATCAGTGCGCAGTTAGTTATCTGTCCTTCACTTATCTGGTATCAATTGCTGATATCGTATTAAACGTTAAAGCAAAGCGATGCGCGCACCCTCGATCTGAACCGAGCTAATGCAGATTGTTACGTTTTCGAATGGACCGCTTTCGAATGAACCTGCCAACGTGAACATCAGTAGCAGATTCTTGCGTTATCGAGTGCACTGTTTTCGAATGCACCTGTCGACGTCAACATCAGTGCATGTATACATATGCCTGAACTTTATCGCAACGCGTCGAATGGATGCATGGCTAGCCTGCATCGTCGTTTTTCGTTCCACGCATAGTATGTAAATACCGGTGCGTCATCACTGCGTTGTCAAGTCAGAAACAAACGTTGCAGAAGGCTCGCTTTTCGCTACTTCCACAAAAAGCACGAGACGACGCCATCATGCTTCTCACTTCCCCAATATATATTTTTTTTCTACACCAAAAGTAAACAAGTACGCGTAGGCAAAAAATAAAGTGTCACTTGAGACGTCTGGCGCCTGTGAAATGCGGTGAAAGCACATCTTGCTTTACCAGACCGTACTTTGAAATCCGTATAGAGGTGCTTTGTTGTCACCTTCGCCTCGATAGTGCGTTCGCCAAGTGATCAAGTCACTATGAGCATCATCGAAATGCTGCCTCTTGTACCTTTAAAACACAGCTGCCTATGTTTGCGGTGAACTGGAGAAAGCGTCTAGCTGATGACATCATTCAGGGAATTTCGTACTCTTGCGTTGTTATGTTTTCTTTTTTTCTGTGAACTAAGTTAATAATATTTGGGGTTTTACGTGCCAAAACCACTTTCTGATTATGAGGCACGCCGTAGTGGAGGACTCCGGAAATTTTGACCACCTGGGGTTCTTTAACGTGCACCTAAATCTAAGCACACGGGTGTTTTCGCATTTCGCCCCCATCGAAATGCGGCCGCCGTGGCCGGGATTCGATCCCGCGACCTCGTGCTCAGCAGCCCAACACCATAGCCACTGAGCAACCACGGCGGGTATGAACTAAGTTTTCAGCTTCAGTTTAGTCTTTCATTAAGCACTTTGGCATGTAGGTTATCACTAGGTTTTACTACGTCTTATCAGCGTTTGTCAGAAAATGGCAAACCTAACTTTCAATACGAAAAATTTTGCGAGCGCTATGTCAGCATACGCTGCGCAATGATCAACGAAGCCTGCATCTGGTTCCCGCACAACTACATACCATACATCTACTCACAGTAGATTTTGGAACGCGGGCTTCGAGGGATAGATGGTATACGCATTGATGGACCACGTTTACTCTTGTCTGTGCAGCCTTATCTGCAAGGTGTGTCAGTCTTTGATGAAAAAATCCGCGCCCTGTAGAATTTTTTTTTTCACGCCCTCCTTAATATAGGAACACAGGCATTTGCGCAGTCTGTTTCCGTCCTAACGTAGTCGCAGGCGTCGAGAATAGAGCCCGCGACCTCCTGCGGAGCGGCTGAATGCTATGTATACGGGCTGATGATTGTTAAGTTTTAAGGAATTAAAAAAAATTGGTCTTTTGCAGGTAACATAACTCTTGTCCTCGAGCTGGATTGTACAGAGAGGCGGACATTGTTTGCACGAGAAATTAAAACACATATTCAAGTAATTAACAAACATTCACTAATATAGTTCTTAATTAATTACTTTACGCCACACATGGCAATTTACGAAACGTAGCCGGTGAGTTTGCAATGCGTATCCACTTGGAATGAATTTCCAGAGTGACACCAGTTTCGAGATATGCGCCATCAAACTCGCCTTAAGAATGCATTGTTGTTCCACTTACGATTTCCTTTAAGTGCTGTTTTATGCACTGAAGCACAAAAGTAACTGGAACGCCCATTGTACGAATTGGAGTAGGGCATGTCAAAAGGGGTAGCTGGTCCATGACGTCGTCCGACTCATCCCCGCTAAGGACGTTGTTGAAGGGAGGAACTTGTTCTCAGCGAGAACGAGGAGTACTGGTTTTATTTACGATATCTACTTGAAGAGTGGAGAACGTTAGATCTCATCATTCTAGCATGACTGAAGTGAAGCAAGCCGAGGAGCCGAAAAAGTTCGCTTAAATCCGGTCCTCCCTAGATCCCTAGGCCAGGGAGAACTGCCGCCCCCCTTCGTCCAATCGGAGCGTATAAAGTCGTTGAAGAACCGGCGTTGAGGGCGAGGGTTCACACAATCACTCCGGCACCTTTGTTCACTGAACACACAGAAAGGGCGGGAGCTTCGTACGCAGTGATTGTCACGCTTGACTCAAGCTGGTGCGTCTTGGTTCCTGGAATGACCCAGCAATTAGGTGGAGCATCTGTCAAACGACCGTTGCGGTTACCGGAGTCCGTGAGGGAACGTCTTAGAACATCCTTTTCCAGGAGTTTTCTTGCTCCCTTTGGTCAATGAAGGCGACAGTGAACCAAGCAAGAATACTCGGTCTGCCAAACGTGTCTCTCCTTGCTGTCGCCGCATGTCTGTCCGGGAGTGACGCATTGTTTTGTTAGCTTCACGAAGCGATTCGTCGCAGTGGTGCAAGAGAGGCTAGAAGGTCACTACCCCTGCTGGGCGATCGTAACACCATTTATTTCGTCCCACACTTTGGGAAATAATATCTCGAAACTGATGTAAGTAATCCTGGAAGTTTGCTTCAAATGGATGCGCCTTGCAAGCTCATCGGCTACCATTCGTAAACTGCAATGTGTGCTGTACAGTAATTAACTAAGCAGATAATTAGTGAATTTTCGTTAATGTGCTGATTATGCGTTTTCATTTCTCATGCTAGTAATGTCCGCCTCTTTGAATAATACAGCTCAAGGACAAGAATTATGATACCTGCCGCCATGCGATGTTTAAAGATTCCGTAAAACATTAAAATGATCAACAGTATACCTACAATCTTAAACAAAATTACACCATTAGAGTCATATATTGCCACAGAGCAATAATCGTCACCATTCTTGCCCGCATTTCCTTTCTTTAACGCTGCGAGCCCGGTACTTCCCAGTAACGAACGGCATGCGCGTTATCAGCATGACATAGCATTGCCGACAGGAAAGTAGCGGGCGCGGCGTTTTCAAGAACGGAAACTCAAGCAAGGCAAATGACGATTTTTGTTGTGTGACAAGTATGCACCCCAAAGGGTGTAAACATTTTTTTTTTGAGTGTATGTAGGTGCACAAACTGGGAAGCTCGAAAGGACTCCGACAAAGTAGCAGACGCAGTATGGTCAAGCGTTTTGTGTCCGGCTCCTTTCTATGTCAGCAGGTGCCAACTCGCCTACATTTCAGTGCTTCTGTATGGAAGTTACTCTATCTTGTCTATTATGTTCTGTATATTATAGTTATTAATGAGCTCAGGAAGTTCATCAAAACACTTTGAACAAAAAAAAAAAAGAAACAAGCAACTACTCTCCACCTCAGCTCAATTATCTATACATATTTGCGCTATGTTCGAGGTCGGACTTTAATCCGCCTACGTTTATGTACAGTCGCGAGCAAAAGTCAAAGGACCACGGTTGTCGCGAAAGTTCTTTTTTCTCTCTTTCTTGGCAGCCTATAGGCGTGCAGGTTGAAATAAAGTGGCACAGCTTACGTGCATCTCTTCGACCAACGCAATGTATTGAGACAATTTCACGTTGCATGACAGTATCAGAAGAAATTTATATTTTGTGCTGGTGACGTGCTCCACTCACTTTGGTTCCCGACTGTACTGAATGCGTTCATCCGCGTTCCCTGCGGTGCTAGCGGTGAAAACGTATTGAATGCACTTGTCTTCTGTCATTGGCATATGCCTCTTTCGTGTCCCGGCACCGTTTCTCTATCCTCTTTTTATCGCTGATTTTACCACCCTTGGCTGCCGAGCCTGCTGCGCGAAAATTTAGGTGGCAACGACACATGCGTCTATCTCCATGGTCTTGACCTCAACTGCGTTGGGCCGCGCCCCATTACGAAACATGGAGCACCTGTTGTGGAAGTGTTGAAAGTTACGTTCTTCTTACTTTACTGGTGATCCATGTGAGACTTTGCAGCGGGCCGGTAACCCCCTGCTTCTGTCTCTCAGTCTCCGCCGATATTTGTGGGCCAGAACCTCAGCAGCAGCTTGTGCCACCTTTCTGCGAGTATATAGCTATAGCGCTGCTTTGACAACGTAATGCATCACAGTGCTTGCCCTTTAACGTAATGTTACCTTTGACAGCAGTGGGTTCCAAGTGAAAGCGATCATCACTCACATTTGCTTTTGTTGCAAATGCAGTACCTGCGCCTCTGCAGTGGGGCGCCTGCTTGACATTAAGTTGTGATAGGGTGCAATTGGTTCGATAAAGCGTCCGAACCAATTCGCTGAATTCGCCGATAAAGCGTCCGAACTACCACGAACAACCAATCGCAGGCTTTTTCGATAGATTTTCTTCCTTTTATTTTGGCTGTTCTTACATCTTTCATGTTTTATTTTTATTTTTCTTCTGATCATACTGCGTCTGTGACATCCCCAACTAAACTATTTAGAGTAGCGGGGCTCACACTAGGTTTTATATTGGGTAGGTTAGGTCAGGTTAGGCCGCCTGTCAGATCGGAGTGATGTGCGCAGCGGCCCGCCCTTACGCTGCATGGCTCGCGTTGTCGCGATACACACGAGCTTCGATGCGTCACGAACCACGCACTCGACGTACTACACCTCTCGCTCCTGCCTGGCCGTCCTTCGGGGCAGTGTAGTACACGGCCTGTAAAGTAAGCATCGCGAAACCATTTTTCCGCTCGGCGCTCCGTTGCTCCTCCGCCTCGTCCTCCCCTCCGCCGTCGCTGTCTCTAGCTGGCGATTCGTATAGTATAGCTACACGGCCAGCCAGGTATAGGCAGCGGGGGCCGCCGGTCGTAAATCAGCGCCGGATCGAGGTGAGGGTCAACGCTTGAGAGCCAGACGCTCCCATACACGGCTGTTCATCATTCCGGCGCGGTATTATACTCCTCCGCGCGCGCGCGCCTATGCGAGCGTGTATGCGCGAGCGCCGATCGCGCCGTCTCGCCCAGCACGCGTGAAGCGTGTAGGTTTTAACGCGGCTGTGGTGACCGTTATGCCTCCGCTACAACGCGGCCTCGCTCGTGCATCGGTTTTCGGACGCCGCGGCTCTGACTCGAGACGAAAAAGAAAGCGACTCCGTCGCCAAATTCTGCGGGGCAGTCTGTGTTCACCTCTTTATTTGCAAATACGCTTGCCATTGTGACGTCCATGCATGACGTGCGAATGAGAGCGACGTTTTTATGTTCAGGTCTACACGTAAAGCGATCGGCCATCTGTAGTTTCTAGCGGACTAGTGCACATAGAAAATACTTTTATCGAGCTGTTATGAGAGCAAGATACACAGCGCCATTGACTGCGCCAGAATAAATGTGTGACGCATTTGAACAGTAAAGGCTAAGCTCAATTTCTCAGAAATGCGCCGTCCAAGTTCCCTGAATGGCATTAAGATAACGAATCAGGCGTATACGGTGTCGCAAACATGCAGTACCGGTTTGGCGCTCCCGTCCAGGGACTGGCCTTCATATAAAGTTTGACGACTCGCCAAGAAGGGAAACTTTAATTCATTGTATACAATAGAAGTGAAATTTTAGTCTGTGGCTTTAAGCTATAATTAAGTAAGGCATGAACAATGTGATTCAGGTCGTCTTCTGCGCGTATACTTCCACATGTTTTCTCCCAAATAAAAGTAGCGAAAACTAGCTGCTTAATCGGTTAACCTGGTTTTACGCCTCGAAAGTGGACTGTCTGAGGCGCCGCAGAGGAAGACTCCAGATTAAGTTGGTAATATGTTAATCGAGGGATTCTTTAAACTGGACAGAAATCCAAGCACACGAGTGCTCTTGCATTACGACCCCCGTCGACATGCAGGTGCCGAGGCCCGGAGTCGAACCCGAGCTAAGCAGCACAACGTCATATAACCCCTGCGCTACTCGCAGCGGGAACCAGCATTTAAGTGCATTATAATAAGTTCCAGCGAGATAAAAAAAAAAAGAAAAACGCCAAAGAAGGGAGCAAGTGTACAGAAACGCGCTGACGTGTTTGTTTCCTGACGCTGGCGACCGCTTTCTGACCACTTGCTTCCTTCCTTGGTGTTTCTTTCGCTGGAAATTCTTATAATGCACGATCGCCTTAACGCAGAACCAACTAGCCCAACTTTCAGCTTAAATGGAATCAGCTGATATGAGTCACACAATATTAAGTAATGCATTAAGTTGTATCATATAAGGTGTCCTTAGAGCTAATAAAAATTAAATTATGAGGTTTTACGCGCCGAAACCACGATCTGATTATGAGGCACGCCGTACTGGGAGACTCCGGAAATTTGGACCAGCTGGGGTTCTTTAACGTGCACCTAAATCTAAGTACATGGGTGTTTTTACATTTCGCCCCCATCGTAATGCCGCCGCCATGCCGGGATTCGATCCTGCAACCTCGTGCTTTGCAGCCCAGCACCGTAGCCACTAAGCAACCGCGGCAGGTATTAAGAGCTAATGCACTGACAATGAAAAAGTTATGACTGTAGAATGCAGACTAATTTTGCTTGGAGTGAAAATTAGCGTCTCAGTTGTTTCCGTCACATACGTTCCTCGCACGAAGTGTCCTTAAGCATTTCAGGCGTCAACTGCTTTTCTTTTCTTCCTTGGGGATGTGGATTGCCGGTTTCCCTAATTAATTCCAGAAAATTCAGTTTACATTTACGCTGACTCGCGAACACAGCCAAGCCTTTGCCTTCGTTTCTGTGCGAACTTCAATGGAAAGTTGACAGGATTTCGGATGCCAGTTAGATTCGAATCTGCACGCTTCTTGAATCTTTGCAGCGGCAAACTTGTCCGCAGCACGTTTAAGACAGTCAAGCGAAGCTCCACTTTGCATGCGTAGTCAATTCCGAGCGTCTGGATGCTGCATCTTGCGTTGCACAGGCTGGAGCTAGTTCACTGCAGACGTGTACACACTTCTGGGAACAGTAAACTATATTTGAACCCTTATATAGTCATGGCGGACGAAAAAAAAAAGAGATAACAGGAAATAACTAAATGAATAAATCGATTGGACGGCTTATTCTCGAGGTCGTGGCAGAGTATACGCAGAGAGTGAATGGGTCAACGATTAATTAATGTCGAGCGCCGATCTATTTTCTTTTTCTATTCTTTAATACAGTAACTTATGCCTTGTTATCGAGAGAAACGGGCGGATGAGGGTCGAACGTAGAAAGCCAGGGACGTTAGGTTTCTATAAAAGCTCCACTATTGAGCTGAACGTACGGCTCTGTTGCGCGATCGCATTGTTTGACATTCACGTCAGCATTCGGCGAATTGGTTTCTGTGCACAGCGAGAGCTAATAAAGCGACCGAGTTCGAAAGAAGGCATCCAATCGGCTGTATACGTCGAGAGGCCGCAAAGCCGTAGCGAGAGCGATCGCCTCGGCTGCGCGTCATCCGATTGATTGATAATGCGGCATCGACAACACAAATAGCAGCAGCTGCTGCCCGCTGCGTGCTTTCTCAATTCCCTCCGCGTTTTCACGGTAAGTTTCTGAGCACACGGGATTCCTGGAATGTTCTCTTCTTAAGAATCAAGAAGCACTAACATATATATATATATATATATATTTATATATATATATATATATATATATATATATATATATATATATATATATATATATATATATATATATATATATATATATATATATATATATATATATATACATGTGACGTGCGTAGATCCACGCGGGCGCCAATAATTCCGGCGGCGGCATTTGATGATCGTATTTGGAGCAGGCGTGAAACTATTTCCTGGAAGCTGCACTAAAGCGACCTGATCGAAATGGCCAGCGCATTGGATCGTGCGCTGACCTATACGAGATTATTAAATCGCATGGTTGTTTTCGCTGTTCATCGCACGTAGGAGTCCTGTGTTTTTTCGTCTATCGCCGACCTCTCGCAATATCTGCAACGGAGCTCACATATTTGGTGGCACATATTTCAATCACCGAATGGAAAGGCAGACCAGTTCATGCAACTGTGGCATGCGGACGATTTTATCCGAAACGAAGAATCGCTGCCGCGTCAGTGTTTTGGAGATCGCGGCGTGGACATAACGCTACAGTCAACTCCGGTACTCGTGGACGGTTAGCGAACAGCGGAACAGGCGCGCACGGACGCATTTCATACTGACACGTTAACGTGATGCCATCGTGTATGGCAGTCAGGAGCTTCTGTTGGCAGCCTTTCTTCCAAGAAGCTGTTAGCAGCATATTGCTTTACACAACAGCGCCAGTCGGCCAAAGCGAAACATGGGCGACAGCGAACAGCAGTATAGTAACACGACAAGTGGTGTACGTCCACCTTTATTTGGGCACTATTTAGAGTAGTCCACAGAACAACTCACAAAACTGCGAGCTGTCTTAAACGTGTGCCATTCCTTGTAGATAATAATGCACTTTGCCGTCTGTTCTTTTCAAAACTAACGCGGCATGCAGTTGTACGAAAAATATTTCTCTCGGATACAAAGACGGATGCATGAGATGATGTAGGTGGAAGTGATGGAAATGGCCTGCCGTCAGCTTTTGTGAACGTTTACACTAAATAGACATAGACCGCTGTGACAATTGCGACGAAAAGCCACCTTGAAGTTCGCTTCGAAATTCAGAATTTATGTATTGATACAAATACAGAAATATTGCATGTGTGTAGTGTACATGAGAAGGTCCCATAGTCGAAGACTGTATCAGGACCTGTTAAAGACACTTGTCATGGTATAAAATGTTATATACAATGCAATACCGCAAGTTCCAGAAAACGTGGCATGCATGCCAACCTATACCGCACGACGTTACACTTTCATCTCCCTGTTTCACGAAAGAAACGCTGTTTTTTGCGGCAAGCAACATGATGAGACGGTCGTTTTACCCATGCACATGCATGAGTTGCGGAATTTCGCATATAACCATGGTATATATAGTTCAACTAAAACGGGGTTTTATTGTTCGTAACACGCCAATCGCTAGTTACTAAAAACCTATACTTGAAAAGTGACTTGGTCTCTCAGTTGTCTTCTGGCCTGCATGAAGAGGTTAAGCGTGGCTTTTAATTGCGTCCATTTTAAGTGCCTCTTCTTAGCCTGACGGCCATAATTTTCTAGTCGTCGAGGGAGCATCGGTCGCTCGTTTCAGCAACGTGCGACCGAGGCAGCGCACGCATCTGTCACTTTCTCGCGGTCTGTTTCGTCATCGCATTGACGACATGCGGCGCTCGCACGTGCGAATGCGTAGGGTGCCGCGTAAATGCTGTTCTCGCGAGAAAGGCGCCGTTCGGAAGGTGCCTCGCATAGCGCATCTTATACATCCTCGAACATGCCTCCTTGAATGAATTTGTGCGCCCAATAGCGCCATGTTTATACAATTCCCCGTGTCAGTGTGGATGCCACAACGATAAGCGATCGATTTAGCGTGTTTGCACGATTCTGCCACGCCATCGACTGTAGCGCGCAGTTATATTACCGCCCAAATATCCGAAAAAATAATTCGGTACTGGTTCTACCGCGTCATCAAGTAACGAAACGTGAGTCGACGCGTGCCGTGTTGAAACGATGTTATGGAACATGCAAATGCACACAGACATGCACAAAGCTGAATCTTGGCGGGTAGTGGCTGTCGTAATACGACGACACTTCCACTTCGCTGTCCACCGGCCAATGAAAGTCATCGTCAGTTCCATTTAATGCATTAGAAATGCCACACTTGTGGAGGCTCGCGCAACCATCGTCTGCGGGAGGGCATTCCACGCATCATGGACTGTTGCAGTAGGCCAGCGGGAGTAGGGACCTTCTAGTCTCTCCTGTACCATTGCGACCAATCGCTTCGTGAAGCTAGCAATGCGTCCCCCTCAGACAGACCTGCGGCGACAGCAAGGCGAGACACGTTTGGCGGATCGAGTGTTCTTTGTTGTTTCACTGTCGCCGTCACGGACCAATGGGAGCAAGAAACTCCTGGAAAAGGGTGTTCTACGCTGTTTCCTCACGGACTCCGGTAACCGCCACGGTCGTTTGACAGATGCTCCAGCTAATTGCTGAGTCATCCCAGGAACCATGACTCTATATATATCTCCCTCAGCAGCTCCACAAAAATCGTCATCTATGCCTTCGTTCTTGAGAATATCCCATAACAATTCCCTGTCTACGTTGTCGTATAGGCTCCCTTAATATCTAGAGGTGCTATCCATAAAGGTCTATTTTGAGCTCCTGAAATATCTATGCACTGAGTTAGTACAAACATATTATCCTCTAAGCGTCTGCCTGGTCTGAACCCATTCTGCAGTTTCCCCAGTACATTCTTTCTTTTCCACCCACTTCGGCAGTTCCAACTTTATGGCTTGCACTGCCATAAGCGCACTACTACTTACATAACCGCACTACCGACGTTACCGTAACTGGCCTGTACGAACTCGTCGTATCGTTATCACCTTTGCCTTTGTAGATGCGGTTGATCTAGCTTCCACGTCATCAAACTGGAATTTGCTTTGCTTTAATCTCTTGCTCAATGACATTAATCGTTAGTTCCTTGCTCTTTAGACCGAAGCTTTTGGTTAGCTGTATTGGGATTTCATCGGATCCTGCGGCCGTGTTATTAGGGACATTTTCTTCTGATTTTTTTTCCCGTAAAAGTTTTCTATGCTAAATTTTGAACCCTCAGGCTTCTCTGTTGTCGCTGGATCTGTTTGAGTCTGAACTACGCTTTCTTTTGTGCCGAAATTTTCCCTAAAACCACCTCATGTACCGCAGCGCATCCTCCCCTTCGGAGACGTTACCATCTTGATCCCTTGTAGCCGTTTGAAAATTTTTAGTTGGAGCTCCGGGTAATCTTACATGGTGCAACGGTATATAACGCCACCACGTGATGGTGAGTCGAAACTCCAAGGAGCTCAGCGTGTCCGCGGCTGTGCGTTTCTTCTCCGTTTCAACGCATTTAACTGGTTATGTGCGCTGCTGACTAACTCCAGCCTCAAATCGGAGCCGGCGTTCAATTGCTGGAGCAGCTACCGGAAGTTTATGAAACCAGTGTCCGGCGGATATTTCTGAGCAACGAAAAACAAGAGCATCAGGTATCGGGTCCCTCTGGAGGCTCCCACAAACGCCGTGTGAGCGAATACTTCGTGTCCTGCTCATTTGGTGGGCAAGCCACAGCTGCGTGTGACGAGACCGCACCTCGTTTTCAGTCCTCTGTGTTGATCGGCCATTTACTTACTTTTTATGTTCTCTGTGTGAGCAGACACTGACGCTCCGCTGCAGGCGACTATACAGCTGTTCCGCTGTTTCGACGAGCATTAGCTCATTGTTATTATCTTATGTACTTTTTTTCTCACTCTGGAGCTACTGAATTGAGTCTTGCCTATAGAAAGATATCTATACTTACACGTCAACACATCATATTGTGTTCGGTAAAGATTCGAAATATGGAGGACTTCAGTTACCGTGCATTTTGTTGTCTCCTTTGTTTAATTTTATCGTAATCTATCGAGCCTGTCAGGTAGACCTGCCTTAGCTCTAAATTGAATTGAATTCTGGGATTTTGCGTGCCAAAACCACGATTTAATTATGAGGTACGCCGTAGTGAGGAACTCTGGATTAATTTTGACCAATTGGCGATATTCAACGTGCTTAGCTTTAAATGCCGCTTAAACTTGACACGTCGGCTCGGAAGCGCGTGCCTGAGTAATGGGGAGCTGTTCCAAGGGCATTGAAAGAACGCATCGCTGAACGGACAGGGGAACATCTGTCCTCGTGAGCGCCTGGTCGAGTATTTCTGGTTGAAAGTACTGTTGGAAAATGATTCCAGGAATGACGCTCCTAGCGAGGACCTTCCGAACCACACTTATTTAGATCAGAAGCCACTAAAATGAGTACTCTGGGGGGAACGACATTTTGACGACAGCCAAGGCTAATTGTCACTGTACGAATGTCAGGTCTCATTGAAAAAGACTTCGACTGCTTGCCAAAGGGCAATTTATAACTTTTAATCTTATATTAACTTTTGGCATTCTTTTTCTCTTTGTTCGATGTGAACATCTGATAAGAGTTGAACCTTTCGATCTCAACTGATTCGACCCCGCTGAAGCAGCTGTCACTAGCGGAGAGGCCCATGTACTATGAGCTGCGAAAAGGATCTTTCGAATTTACGCACCACGACCACGCTTTGCCCTTTGTTCCTTACATACTTCTGCTACACAGCAGCGTGGAAATTTGGGAACAAATATTTCTCTTTTGTAATTCCACATCGTTTCCTTGTATTTTATTCGACTTTCACGAGAACATCCAGAAAACAAAATATATTTCACCTAAGCTGTACGTGGGTTGAGCTCGAAGCCATTGAGAAAACTCGGGCACCCATTTGAACTCCATGGCTGCAATAAAGTTTCCTCACTCACTCACTCACTCACTCACTCACTCACTCACTCACTCACTCACTCACTCACTCACTCACTCACTCACTCACTCACTCACTCACTCACTCACTCACTAGTAAAGCGGTTTCGAAACGTTTCAGTAAACAATGTAACACGCCGTTATACATTCTTTTTCTACGGCAAGAAGCATATAAAATACATAAAACGGTACAAACAAGTATGAAAACCCTTGGGCGTGTCTCGTTCTGTGGTGATGCGTACTTCGCGCCGCGCACACAGAGCGTAAAGCAGCCGACATCAAATTTTCCTACAGTTAGCCCTCTTCGAACTGTAGCTTTACGACATCAACTAGAGATTTCGTGTATCCTTTGCTTGTGCGGCTACAAGCGTGGGAGTGCGACAGACAATATGCGAAGCAAACAGAGCATAAAACATATATATATATATATATTAATACATCTTTTATATAGGCGTATACCCTCTCGCTCCCTTTCAAAGTAATATCATTATGTATAGGCGACAAAATCTACGCCGGCAAAATCTCTCTGTCTCTAACTAGAGTTCTCTCTCTCTCTCTCTCGACTCACTTCTGTGGTACTTGGCATCGAATTCATTTTTGGCACTGATATGGTGTTATAAAAAACGGCGTGCCCACTAACTGTCGCTTCTGTGCCGTTTCCGGTCGCGGGCAGCAATTTCGACGCTCCATCGTGCCGGGAACCGCGGTCTTCCGAAATCCCGCGCGAGCACCGCCTCGTGTTAGCCCTAGACGCGCCACTCTCGTCTTCAGCCGTGAAACACGCCGCTCGCACGCCCCGCGAGTCAATTGCCTGCACCGGTCTGTCGCACGCGGTGTGTAGCGGAGGGGGCGTGGTTTGGCGCCTTCGTCCGGCTGTCATTTCGGCCGTTTCGCGGCACCGTCCGCCGCCCCGGGTTTCGGGCAACGAAAGCTCAGACGCGCAGCGGAAATGGTGCAACAGGAAGGAATACGCGAGAAGGAGAGGAGCACGCGGTGGCTGTGAGTATCGGGGTCTGCGTGCCGCGTCCGTCGCTTCGACCCGCATTCACTATACGTGCGGTATATTTGCCCCTGAAACCCCCACTGTTACCAACCCCGTGGTTGCTGCGTGCGTTTTGCTTTTCCTTCGTCCTCGCCTTTGGAAAGACTCCGGAGTCAGTGGACCGTGGCGATCGGTAATCTCTGCTCCCGTGGCGACCATCGTCCTGCCTGAGGCGGCGGCGGCTTGCCCGGAGCATCTTATAGCTGTGGGTAAACTTGCGTGCGGCTAAAATGCGCCGCGCGGGTGGCAGTAAGCTGCTGCGCTGTATGTTGTCGAGTGACACAGGAGCGAAACTTGCGTGAAAGGTGCTGGTTTGCCCTTGTAGCTCGCCGCAGCCGCGCACACGTTGTCTAAAAAGGTATCTTAAGTTCAACGGGTGCATGCAACCGCTTCGAGAGCAAACATACCTTTCTGGAAACCATGCCCTGATTAGCTGTTGCCAGTTTCGCAGTCTTCGTATTGTGTCGATACGGTGTGACATTGTCGATTCTTCTTTAGCTTTAAATTGCTCGAACAAGGGCGATCTTTAGCGGCATGTCTGCGGTAATCTTAATTAGCTTAGAATCAGTGAACCAGTTATATCTGCACCCAATCTCTGGCCCGGTGGTGGAAGCAGAAGGGGGAGTTGCAACTGCGTACATGTTCAATAGTAGTGGAGTAGTGGTATAACCGCAAACCGTTTCCCTCTCTCCCGTATCGTAAAAGGCAGCTGCGTGCGGCCTCTTCTTCGTTGTGTGGTGCAGTGGGGGAACGAAAGGGGAAGGTAGCCGGCAGCGGAACGGGACCTGCTGAAACGGCAGCAGCCGCGGTTTGCGGAGTGTCGTCTCTCTGGGTGGCCCGTTATAGCTTGGCGGCGACGAGCGCACGCGGTGGCCGCCGCCCCAAGGTCCCGCTGCGCTGTGACGGCCCCTGTCGCGAGCGATTAGGAGCGAAACGGTCCATCGCTGACAGTCGCCACGAGGACACCTCGGCGGGCCAGAGAGGATCCCAGTCAACAATGAGCGCCCCACACGTCAGCCGCGGCCTGTCACAGTGGTCGCGGCCGAGCAGAGGGCGCGCTCGTTGCAACGAGGGGGCGCCAGCAGGCTGGAGCCGGTCGTTTACGGCGAGACCCTTGTGTTATCGTGCGTCGGCACAGTTGTCGGTGGAACTTCTTTTCTATGACTGACATTATTGTGCTTGATAGCGCAGAAATACGAGCGTGAAGTTATGAGATAGGAAGGCAGTCGTGTGGCTTACAGAACAAACGGCTCATCTCTATATAGTCAGATTGAACAGGAAGAAACGAAGTCGGGCTGTTCGTGTAATGCGTAGAGCAATATGAACGGTGGTCTATTACAGGAACACAATGTGTACCAGCGGAAGGATACCGTCGTCGAGGACGGCAGTGGATGAGCTGGTACGAAGTAATTATAGGAATTAAAATTACAGGCGTGTAACTCTCAGCGCCTGTAATTGGAGGTCGTGGACGTGATGATGATGAGGACAAACTGCCATTTTGTTTTGTGCGCCCGCCGTTTACTAATCTAGCATCTTACATGGCAACGTCACAGTGACATCGTCAAGTTGCACAAGCGTGATGTTCACGAGCTACAACCAAGGAAAGCTCCAGCCTGCTGACGAATAAATCACCTATGTGAATATGTCACTGAACCTGCCGAGCCATTGAAGACGAAATTCAAAAGCCATACCTTCATCTACAGAGGCTAATTCACAAGTGGCTAAGTTTTCGCATCAATATGCGAACGAGACCGGATGGTACACGGGCAGAGACGCACATAACGCCTTGCGACGACAATGGGCATACGTGCAACATTAAAGCAATACGAGGTAAAATATATAACAAGACGTGGGCATTTGTGGTTTTCTTCAGCCGGTAACGCTCACGTTGTAGTTTCTTTTTTTGTTGTTGCGTAAGTTCTATTAAAATAAATCCAGTCAATCGCGCTTTACAATACTCGAGCGCTGATTATACATCTGCAGTAGAGCACAAATAGAGGGATGGCTTTTCTATTACAACTGTCATTTAGCTGTATGTCAGCATTATAACTGTATTTTTTTTAAGGATTACGAGCCAAATTATATGGTTCGATATTTTGCGTTTCTTTATGTAGCTGGACTAATACTTTTTTGTTCTTGTCCTCTGCAAACGAATTGGTAGTGTGACTGCAGTGCAGCTTGCATTTCTGGAAGCAGGCCGGTTTTGAAACAATTGCGCTCGCTGTCCAATACAATGACGCATACTCGGCGCAGCTGCGACCGTGAAAACAATTGCGTCGTCTCCACGGTCTCCGTTTTTCCCACATTTTTTTTTTTTCGTCAGTCAGGTTGCACCTTGTGTTCCGTGCACGCTTCATTCGCCGTTTGCTTGATTTGAGTTTCTATTTATATACGCAAACAATATCGCACATTCGGTCGTTCACCTCGACGGTTGTTGTGTCGATGAACCTTTGGCAGATACTGCTGAACCACTGTGCTACTGAGCTGTGTTGACTGGTTCAACGACTCCTCAGGTCGAATGCATATCTCAGTTCGCGCGGGTTTCTCGCAGGAGCGCAGTTCAGGAGAGGTGGCGGTGGTCGTCTCGGTTTTATAACACAACCCAGAATTTTGTTAGCCGTTATGAGAGGCTGCCCTCCATAAATAGAAACGCTTTGCGGGGTGGCTGGCCGCCCGAAGTAAACCGCACTCTTCTGATTGTCAGCTAAGGAAACTTCCGCTGTGTGGTACTTGTGCTGAACCGCTGGACTGTCGGTTGTCAAATTCTAAATGAACAGGGCCGTTTTGCATGATGATAAATAAACAGCCCATATGCACACGCTGATTTAGTACGTGATGTATCTTAATGACATGCGCGCGCAGATGGTACGCGTCCTTTGTGAGTGTTGCTCTTACTAAAGTTCAGTTGTATATTGACATGTACTGTGTTTCTTTTTTGCGCTTGCTCGTTTTCCACTCTGATTTCAAGTACGCGTGCATTTCAGCTAGCCCAATTTTTTTTTTATCCTAATGCAAACTAGAACCTGACGAAATCGACAAGAGCGTCCTGAGTGCGCTGACTGATTGACACCGCGCAAGTTTACTAGTTTTGTTCCGCGACCCGTGCATATGTGCTGTTTGGTTGTCACCGCACAGGTTTAGTGATAGTATAGGTAGGCTTCTATAGGGGTTTAACTGCAGAGGCTTGAAGCAGTTCGCCTCTGGCTACTACATTTGACTTCCATGCAAGTCAGAGTGAATTCCAAACTGCGTTGCCCAGTGCGCGCCTGTAATATTGGCAGCGACGCAGCAGGCCTGGTGCTCACGCTCGATGTTTGCCAAACGGTTTCATTAATATGATTGCGGCTCATTTTTCAATTCTGCTTGTATACGAGCTCTTTGGTCGTCACCGCGTGTACTTTATACTAGCCTTGTCCCACTCGCCATGTAGTTTGCCTGTTGTCGCGTACACTCGTATGCGAAACAGCACGGTTGTCGTGCTCAGACGGCCAGCACACATAATTGAGGAGGGGAAGGCGTTGCCCAGGGCTCGCCGCGTTTTTCTTTCTTTCGGAGCGACGCCGCGCCTCGTGCGTCAGATGCATCGCGTCTGCCCCGTCGGAGCTCCGGCCGCGGCGGCAGTCGCGATCTCTCCTTCCTCGGCCCTCCCGTGTCTGCCGCCGAGGAAAGAGAGAGAGAAGGCGTATTGGCTCGACCTTCGAGGGCGATTCCGCGGGCGCATTTTTCTGGCCCCGTTTCTATCCGTGCGCGATGCGGGGGAGCTCGGGCGCGCTCCGGCGGTCGCCCCTGTCGATGGATTCATTGAGCGCGTCACTCGCAGCGCCCATTAAATGAGTAACGACTTCCGCTGCTGCCGCTGCGGCCGCTGACGCTCCTCTGCCCCCGGGGCCACTGTCGGGCGCTTCTTCCCTTTCCCGCCGTCTCTCTTCCTTCGGCCGCGCGTTTCCGTGTGCGTCGACTCCGCAGCGTTGCGTGCCGTCTGTGCGTGTTCCACAGCTCGACGGTGCTTGTGCTTTATTTTTTGTCGTCATCGTTACTCCGAAGACCGCGCGAGTGGCACTTACGTTCGCGTAGCTGCCAGGCAAAGAAGAGCGTTGTTTCCCCGGCGTGTTTGGTCTGGTACCACCGCACTCTACGTCTCCTTTTGCCGCTGTCGACCGTGTGTGGCAAGCGGCTGCGGGCTGCGAGTGAGCGGATATAACGTGCCCTTGGTTTTGCAGGAGTACGTGTCTTGCGCATTCTATAGCAATGCTCATTTTCTAGCGCATATATAGCGCAAATACTACTGAGAGAGGCTCCATTAATTGAATGGGTACAAAATAGCACGTAGCGTGGTATCTGTTCATACGTCAATGGAATGCGCTGTGAATTGAATTCACGGGCAAGGCGATGGAAAGCTTAGAACACTTGTGTGGGAAAGCGCAGCTGCTGGCAAATGTCGAACACGCTTCAAAACAGAAGCGTGTAATAACACCTTTCTGTTCGATGACGTCCGTAAAAGTTTATCATTCTTCCGAGAATACTGTCAAATTCTGCTGCGCGATACGGATGTTCTTGTGACATTTCGAGGTCTAAGAATAATCGCCTGCTAACGCCATCAGCGTCCTATAGGCTGCATCAGCCTTGCTAGCTACAGAATGCTTCTCTGCGTGGTTTTGTCAGCGGATGGTCGTCTTGCATAGATTTTCGGTTTGTTGTGGTAAGATTTACGTATGCCTGTTAACTGCGACGTCCGCTTAGAATTAACGCAATAAATATTATAGTCAATATTTACGGAAAGAAAAAGAGGAGTTTTGGTTTCACCGCACCCCATTACAGAACGAGCAGGAGCCAACGTGACTAGAATTAGGCGCCCCAGTAACGTGTGCTACAAATAAATACACTGCAATAAAGAAGTGCTACAAACCTTGCTCGCGACTTTATTCGGCTATAGAAGGTTCGGACTGGCGAGTCCCCAGACTTCAATACAGATGCCACGTGTCAAGCATCGCGCGAGGGAGAATATTGACTCCGAGGAAGAGCAGCAGCAGTTTAGTCTGCCTTAATGACGAAATAAATTAAATAAACGAAGTATTGGAATTTTATTACTTCAATGCAGTGACCTTACGTACCTGCTGACGTGTACCGTGTTCAACGTAGCAACCTCTTTTTCTTCATCTTCTACTGCTTCTTCTTGTTCTCTTTCTTTTCTTATTTGCGTTAATTTTTGTCGCTCTTTTATTCCTCTCGTGCGCAAAGCCGATTCAATCACACTTCCAGTATTTCGCCGATGCGACCTCCAGTGGCCCTCGCGACGCGCGCCCGTGTGCTTCCGCGGCGAAAGACGCTGTCGTTCGACGGCTGCACGCTTAGCGC